>NC_079552.1:4742357-5392635 GCF_015846415.1 Triplophysa dalaica
AGGGATACTATTCAAATGTTGCTTTTTCATTCTATTTATTTATTTCTGCTTTCAAGCACTTAAGTTGCAAATAGGAAAGCCATTATAGTGGCCTGTGTTATGTTGGGTAGATGTGAAGGTTTCGCATCATTTTCTTTCTTTAGCATTATAGGGTTGATATTCTTGTACAATACATTGATATTCATGTGCAATATATTTAATTTATCTATATATATACAGCAAATAAGTGCACTATTATGTCCCTTTTCTGATCTGTATGCTTTGTAAGATCATTCAGTTTTATTGTTTTGCACAGTATTTGTTATTCCATTCCATTATAAATTCATCATATTTGATTCAGAATATATTAAGAAGGTCTGCAAGTATTTTCCAGTTTTGTGAGCATCAAATATTGAATGCGACTTTGGGTGGTTCAAGGGCGTGCCGACTGAGGTTGAGACTAGCCCAACTTTAACCCCTTGGGTCACATTCTTGATGAGGCCTATATTTGATGTGGGCCAGACACTTATTTTGGGGTAAAGTGATTTGCTCAAGGGCAATACAAAATGGAGTGAGAGGAAGATCTCAGTGGCTCTCCGGTTCTTTAATGGTTCATTTGTGATAGCAGCCTGCTCTTCAGCTATTAGGTTAACACAAAACCACTATACTGTGTCAAAATATTGTCAAATGATAAGGACAACACTTGGTAATGTGCGTTTTTGCTCTGACTGTGATTTGATTTAATTACAGTTCTGTACTAGATCACAAATTACGATGCAATGAAATTCTTTGGTTAAATATTGTTTAAGAATGACCTTTTATAATATGAATATATTACAGTGTTGTCCCTGGCAACCAGTCATCTACTCCGTTGTAGTTGGTAATGTTAATTTAGGTACTTAATTATACAGCCGTGGAAAAAGTTAGGAGACCATTTTAAAATTATTTTCAGATTTTCAGAATTGAATATTTATAAGTATATAAATAGAATATAAAATATATTTTTTGTTTAATTCTGTGAACTACTAACAATATATATGCCAAATGAAAATAAAATGTTTCTATTTGCAGAAAATAAAAACTGGAGAAACGAGTCAAAATAACAGAAAAAATGCTCAAATACGGCAAAGAAAACAAGTTCATATTCACTTTAAACAATACAACACTAATATTTCTACATGTATTTAGGAAACGTAAAAAATCGAATATATGTGACCCCTTATGTCAATCCTGAAGTTTACTTGTGTTAAAATTCATCAGACTGGAATGCCCACAATACATCTTGAAATTCTGATTAAATAAAAAAAGTCTCTACATTTTTTCCACGGCTATATATACGATTTAATTTGTTAATAAATAAATCTTTGTGTTTGCACGAAACGCTGTTTTGTAACAATACAACACTTTGAAAATCGCTGTAGAAGTCAAATTTAATTAATATACACGATGTTTATCTGGCTTTTATCAAAAGATTAACCCTGAGAGGGTCATTACAACATGTAGCACAGGGGTGTCGCATCATCCTGAAGGAGGCCTACTTATTTTATTTTGTAATAAATGTATTGAATTTTCATTGCATCGTGATCCTTCAATGCACTTTTATACCCACACTTCAAGATCTGGTATCATGTCTTTTGGTAGATCCATGTCTTTCATAAAAAGCAATTATAGTCCTATTCGCTGAAGGTCGAGTCTCAGATTCTGTCGCACGGTTTCTGTTTGGGTCGGATTGCTAGTAATAATGCTCTGCCACAGTGTCTTTCTGTGATGTCGCCTGATCCAACGCTGCTATCAGTATTCTTGCTGTGCTACTTTCATAGGATGTTTGGCCTCCAGGGGTCAGTGCTTCCAAGATTCCAATACAATGGAAAATTATTACCTGTGCTGATTTGTAATCCGACAGGCCACACACAAGCCAAGAGGTTTAGCAGACTGCTAATTTTCAATCTAGTGACAATCAATTCCAGCTTCGCCGCCGCTGAATGAGCACACGTCTCCTTCACGCAAACCTGCTGTGACATTCAGAGTTTAAGATGTGTATGTCCCCAAATGACTAAAGGAAATATTTGATCAAACCTGCTTGACCTTGGTAAGTGTTCGGTCCACTTCCGCCTGCCAGTGCTGGGAGATCTCAACAAGTAAAAGACTTCTTGTAATGAGCTTCTGTTGTGTTTAACTGTCATCGTTCTCTTTTTAAAGCTCATCGTGTTGAATGTGGCATTGCAATCTGTATGCATATCTGTAGATGTACACAGTATGGTGGGTTCGACACAACGTTAATAGATTTTACAGGAAACCGCAGGGATTTTTTAAAAGTCATTGATGTCATAATGTCAGTGTTATATGTTTGTTTGTTCGGGGGAGGATTGGATGATACCCTCGTGAGAGACAGCTTTCTATAGGAGGACAGTGCTGGAAGAGTGATCACCAGTCTCGACCTTGAATGCATGTCTGGGTTGACGTGGCTCTTTGTGGTTTGCTTGCCATTTTAGGCTGTGATTCTTCTGTAGAGCTTATGACCCTGATGTGTGTCGGGACTGTAAACCTTTGATTCTCTCATACTTGACCTCCCTTTCACACTAAACATCAAAGTGTTTTTTAAGGCAGTGTCAGAGCGGTCAGCTGTTGTCTTCAATGTGATGACATTTATGTACAGAGCCAGTAGGGCTGGCCGGTATATAACTTACAAAATAGATTTTTAGATTTTGGGACTTTGTTGCTATGTATGTTTAATTCAAGAAGTGAATTCTGGTTTGAAAATAATTATAGCATGTGTTCCACTGATGGTTCAAACCAAAACACTGTGAAAATTTGTGTTTGGTCATATAATATTTAGACCTATTCATTTATCAGTTGACATGAGCTAAAATGTATGTTCATTAATTGTATACTTATCATCATAATATAACAGTACACGGTCGTGACAATCAATATGTCCTTGTTTTCTTTTTTTTATGAAAGGGTAGTTCTATAGAGACACCTTTTCGTCACCCACATGTCATTTCAAACATGTATGACTTTCTTTCTTCTGGAAAAAACAAGAAGATATTTTGAAGAATGATGATAACCAAACAACATGAACCCCATTGACTTCCATTGCATGGACACAAAGGCATTGAGACATTTCACAAAATATCTTCTTTTGTGTTGCACAGGAAAAAATAATCATGAACAGGTTTTAAATGGCAAGACAGTAAATAAATTATGCAATAAAAGTATATCAGTAATTTAGTTTGCTTCAACAGTGCCAAAATTCAATAATGTTTATAACATAAATCTGTACTCTTGTATTAGATTCCACAGCAATGTTTATTCAGGTTTTCTGACGTTTTTGTCTCGACTTCGCCTTGCTGCATCATATTTTCTCTTTTTTGACGACACAGGTTGACGCTCTGTCGGCTCGTGTGCAGAGTATGTGTGGTCCGCCATTAGAGCAAATTTCACTTCTAACTGCAACAAAGAACCGTTTCTATTTCTAATAAAAACACAACAAGAAAATGTTGTTATTGTTCTTCCTCTACCCCTGCTAATCCTTCTATGTAGTGGCTTTGCAAGCTGCCTCCAAAACACAGCCGAAGGAGAAGAACATAGTTCCGTGCATCCTTCCTTTAACGAAACGCGCTCAGTTTGTCCATGTAGTGCTACTATAGAAACATGGCTGTGCAATTTGATAAATTACATGTAAAGGTGTGCCCGCGGTGTATATACATGAAATGGCTCATTGTAAGGTAACATAAACATTTCGGTTCATTTTGTAAGGTATTTCTTCACCACTCACAACATAGTTTTGTATTATATATTACATTTTGGTAAATAAATCCTTCAAAATGCTACACACTGTACCTTTAAGAACATTTCTCTACGAATGAATTCCAACCCGCAGTTTTAAGAGATTTGTACCCATGTTGCATTATTTGTGAGATTTATATGCGCAATGACATCTTATGTCCCCGCCAAGGGAAGTAGTCGCTTTTACCAACTTGTTAGCAACCGCTGTTTTTAAGACACAATAAAGCTTAAAAACTGTTATAACTGGTGAGTTGTTTACCACAGACAGACCTTATTTCAGATGATTTACCAAAGACCCATTCAAAAAGCTCATACACTGTATCCGAAATCGGCTACTTCCATACTATAGAGTAGGCATAAATGAGTAAGAATAGTATGTCCGAAACCTCTTTAAGCAAAAAACAGTAGTCGAGAAAAACACGGATGGTCTACTACATCCGCCGAGATTCGTGAATGGGGATCAGATGGACACTTCTCCATCCCATGATGCCACGGGAGCTGAGCAACGGTCAAATTTCAAAACTAAATCAAATAAATATTTATGTTTTTATCAACGTTCTCGTATAGGTTGTTGTTAATACGTAATAGGTCAAAGAGCATACAGGTCACATGACCATAAAACATGGCGGACGCAGTATGTCCGAAATGTATTCCTACTGCTCTCACTCTCCCACTATATAGAACGTACTGTTTTAACAACCAATTGTGGGTAATTATTAAAATTCAGTATGTACAGTATGTTCGCTCCCCCTTATGCAAATGCATCAAATATTGTTAAATTTTCCTCAGCTCTTTAAAAGGGAAACTGCTTTTTGCAATTTTTTTGGCAGCACAGAAGTGACACACAACACCTTTAATTTAGCGAAAGGACAATATCTGGAGTTGTTTACAGTTAATTAGACTTGTAAAAGGCTGAGAAAATTTAACAAACCAACTTTCCCCTAAAGGTACACTTGCAAATGTAGCTTCCCAATAATATGCAGGAACGCAGTAACACTTCACAACCCTTTTAAACTAATAACCATCAAAATAACGATACCCGCAAGATAAGTCTGCAGTCCCAGGTGTGTTTTTACGGGCTTAATCTGGGTGTCTCGCTGTGCTTTAGTGGATTCATCCGCATTCTTGTCCCCACACCTGTGAGGACGGGGGATTGCCGGCGCGCTATAAAAGGAGGCAGAACTTAGCATAGGGCTTGAGGTTGGGCGTTTAATTATTTAGTTCCCTATTCTTTTTGTCATGGGGATTAATATGCTAAACTTTTCTTCCCAGTCAGGTGCTTTCCCATTAGATCTGGTTAGATTGAAATGGATGATCTGCAGTAATGCAGTGCAGCCTATTCCCTCACTGTGTTAATATTCATGTTGTTATGATTAATATTAGCCATTGGTTAGGTGCCATGAGCTCACAGACTGGGGATAAGGATCCGTGTATCCAATGTGTGCCACTAGCATTAGATGGGTTCGAGTGTGCGTGCCTTCTGGAAAACGGGTTGTTGTTATAAGACTGTATAGCGGGCTGAAAGCGAACACATTTCTTTATTATCTCGTGCCCATTTGATCCATCCTTTGCCTTTTCCTGACATGCGCTAATGACTTCATTTGGAGCAAATGGAAATACATTCTGCAGGTATAATCCAATAATTTAATTTGTGTATGATTACATTTTTTTTCTAACCCGATCATGGTCTGACCAATTTACGTTGTAAAGCTGAAATTTAACGCTGCATGTTGCCCGTGTTAGGCGAAAGCATTTACACTCAAACGTGAAGTTTAATTCAAGACGAACGTTTCCTGCAGCCTTTATAAAACAATACAATGAACCAAAGCAGCCATCATCTCACCAGGAGCCGTAATTGCTGTCATTGAAACGTTGACGTTCAGGTTTCACATTTACTCGCCCTGGTTTTCCGCAGCATGTCTCGAATTTAACCGCTACACTCACGGTACCATAATGCACCACAGGTGCCCGGAATTAACAAAGACGCCGAATTTGATTTGTGAACGGGGACAAATTGGATTTAAATTCTTTGCTTGCTTCATTTGTCTTTATTTCCCATAAATCATTGGGATTAATAGGAGTTATTTAATGCCCCGGTTTCACAGACAAGGCTTAAGATAAATCCCAGACTAGAATTAATTTTGAGCTGTCTTAACTGAAAATCACTGGCATTGACGTATCTTAAAATATGTCAGTGCCTATGTTTTGTTTCAAGATGGACATCAGTAATGTTTTTTTCTACTGCATTTTAATGAAAGCGACTTAAATTGCCTAAAAAAAAACTAAGGCATAGTCCTGGCTTAGGCTAAGCCTTGTCTGTGAAACCCGGCCAATGTGTTAAAAAAAATGACAGATCTCTGCTGTGAATGGCATTTCGTTTATTATAGGAAACTGTACTCCATACTGAAGCATCCGCTGTTTGTATAATTTGTATAATTTTATTTCTGTTAATGAATCAGCAAAAAAATTATTTGCAGCCAGACGTGTGGTGCCGCATGGGGTTTACTGGTCCAGTCTTCATAGTCATCCATTAGCTGAAGAGAACCCCTAAAATAGCTTCACAGCCCCTTTAAAGACACAATGAAACGGTATTTGCGATTGACTTCCTTTCCATATTGTGACGTGTGAAACAGCTTCTGAAATTAGAAAAAATGTAGGGCTGGTCTTCCATTTTTGATGGTTTTGGTGTAAATTGGGCCTGGAGGGGAGGGCTAAAAATGCCTGGGTATTGGACGGTACGCATAGTCCTACCTCTTTTTTGTTGCTAATGTCATGTGGTAAAGAGTTATTGTTGAGAGGGGGAGAGGAGCTTAATGTTTTTCATTAAAGAAAATGAATTTTGAAAAAAGTATAAATCATGGATATTATAAATCACGGATAAATCATTTATAATAATCATTGCAACATTTTGTAAAAGACGAATTTTCCTGTTTAATTTTATGATGACACTGACTTTTAGTGTCTGCTCCTCACCACCTTCACTTGAATTCATAATGCCTGGCAGTGTTATTGTACCACTAGTTAAGAAGGGTTTGCTTGCTCGCGATCTGTCAAACAAACACAATGGAGGCATTTAGCATGGATGCTGGAGGACGGAAGAGAGTAAGTACTGTATTTGGGTCAGCTTTTAAAGTAGGAGAAAATCTGTGACGGGGTCATTTAGAAATCGCTGTGAATCTGACATCACAATCGTGAGCATGTTAACGTTCACATGACTAAGCTTATTGGATATTCAGCAGATATTTGACCCGCCCTGATAAATGACCCGTGCCATTATAACATAGTCATTAACATATAGCCATTTTAAAGGTATAGTAGTAAACAAACTGTATTTAGGTGAGTCGGTGAAAAACGTTTTTATTGTAAATTTAGTTTTTTGTTTAAGAAACCTTAACATTTTATTTAAACAATACTGTACATTATAATGGATTAAGGGCTCATGGTGTATAGTTTGATGTCCTGTGATTTACCCTGATGGGCTTACACATTATCATTATAACCACGAGAAACGCTTTATTCACAAAACACTGCGATGGGAAATAACGCACCCAGTGATTCCCCAGACGCCTCAAGGTAAGTTGTACAGAGAGTTTGCGAGAGCGTGGAGTTTATCTTCATGAGGAGCCCTGAGCCACCGAACGAACTCGAACCAGCCATATGACCGAATCCCTCACCGGTAATCCAGAAAAAGTGCAGCAGTCGAAAGATAACGTTTGGAAAAGAGCACGAACAGCTGGCCAAATCATCCTCCGTACGCCACAGGGCTCGTGAAACAATAACAATAACCGTTTCCATCCCATTATGTTTAATTTTGAAGTGTTGTGGCTGTTCTGCTTTCTTCCTCACCTGCTGTTAAAAGACATTTTGTTTTGCTGAAACGCGTTCTGCCCTCGTTTTCAAATATCTTTAGCTTACGATCAGATTTCAAATGACTAATGTGTACATAGTGTGTTTACATGTTCATGGAAATGAGCTTTTTGTCCTACATGACCGCATGATGGATGTATTTTTGTGTTCTGTATTGTGTCTGGTCATTGTGAAGCATTTTGATGTGATGCCGGTATGTGTGATTACAGCCCTGTTTCCATTTGGAAGGATGTTTGCGTGATTTAACTATTTCTCCTGTTTTCATTATTTCTTATTCCTCTTTATACATGATAAATGTCTGCTGGGGGTTTTGCAATGACACGGTCTTCAAATTAAAGAAGGATTGTATCATCCATAGAATCAGTAGAATAAACTTGTAACCTACAGTAGAAATGAGGATGACAGCGTGGATGCGATTCATAGGGTCACTGGAGTGTGTGATCTGCGCGACGACTCAAACAGGACATGCTGACAATTTCAATTCATTGCATGAGAGGACATAGAAGAATCACAGAAAATAATTTCTCTGTCTGTCACAGTCATAAACTGTGATTATAATAACAGCGATCTTTGGACCTTTAACTTGATTATTTTAGCTCATCTCTACATTGGGACTGAGGGCTAATAATATTGCAGTTCTTCTTGTATTTTTGTTGTTTTGACAGACACTGATTTGACACATGCTTTGTTTTTATTTCCTTCATTCCTGTTTTATGTAATTGTATAGTAAAGCTTGAATGTCTACAACTTTGGATCTTTTGTGAAGCTCATCAGTTGTTTTGAATTTTTTTTAAATTTACTATTTTTAGGTATGTTTTTAGGTAAACGGAGTGTTTTTGTTTCATTCTGTGAATGACTAATATCCCATTGTGTACTATTGTGTACATTTTAAACACAAATATTGTTTCCATTTGAACTTATTTACAGATAATAAAGATTATTACCGGGTCAACATAACAAAAAAAAAAAAATTATCTGTCCTTTCAGAATTAAATACTGCAAGAAATTCACCTTTACAACAGTAATATTTGTAAATGTATTTAGGAAAAGTTCAAATAAAAATGTGATAACCTTGATTTTTATCACAGTTTTCATGTGTCTTGTCAGGCTGCCACAGTCTTTGCTGTTGGATGACTTTACGTCACTCCTGAGGTTTATTTTTTTTTAATTCAACAGTCACTGGACTGGAATAGACACATTACATCTAGAAATGCTGAGTTAATAAAAATTGGGAATTATCTTTACATTTTTTAGATCGTATTTTATTTTGTTTATAAAGCTGCTATAAAAACAAACAAAGCAAACAGGCTGAATCGATGTTTGTTTTTTCATGGTTTGGTCGATATGGAAAATCACGCCATATTTATGTGGTCTGCTCTTGTAATGTCAAATACGGAATATGAAACATAATGTCAAGGAAGTTTAAAAAAAAAAATCATACTCTCTCATTGAATATCTTTTCTCTTTCACAGCTCTGTATTCCATCATCCTGTTCTGTGTCTTCCTCTGGATCCCCTTTGTGTACTTCTACTATGAAGAAAAAGACGAAGACAACAGCAACAAGTGCTCGGTAAGCCGTCTATCTGGTACACCCGTGTGCTCTGACACGGATGGCCTTTTCATCCTTTATATGGGGCAGGTCAGGCTAAGTGCATAAAACAATCTATAGTCGTATGTAAAGTGAGGCTTGCTGTCTACATTCAGAAAAGTTCGTATTAATCATATCAACAGAAATGCCCGTGAGACGTTGCTAAGTGATATTTGCCTGATTGCAGTTTTGGCAGTTCATTTATAACAACCCAGACTCCATCTGCAAGAGGTTTGACTGCAGCGGGGCGACAAAATGACAAAAGGCCCAGTCTCCACTTTATAACGCTGCTCTCTTCAAATGTCAAATATTTGTCTCTTAGGACACCCCAGTGATGTGGAGATTACATGCTGAGGCATTTCCTCCATCTTCTAGAATGGGTTTCAATCTAAAAAAGGCACCTGTCTTTCCAAACCTTTTCCTACTCCTCTTGAAACTGTCAGAAGTGAGGGGCAGAAATTGCTCTCTTCCGCAATTGAGTGAGGTGTGGATTTTAAGACATGCCTCCGATAGAAAGTCAGTTTCAAAATGTAGGCCGCGTTTGTTCTGAGCTATATTCTATTGGATGAATGGTGTATCATGTGTGTCCTTTGCAGAAAAGGTTTTCCCACAATGCACTGCAACAACTGTTAGAGTTGTAAGCATACTGTATGGCATGACATGGCATGAACAGTATAGCAATACAAACAATTTAATATGTATCATAGTGCTATGGCAATTGTTTTATGATATGTCGAGGTCGGTTTAATTCTGTTGGTTCAGCTGCGTCTGAAAAGTGAAAACATTTCTGTTTATCAAAATCAAATCAAATATTGGCCTAAAAATTAAGGGGAAATTAAAAAACTGTACGAATAATTCTGAATATAATCAGAAATAACCTGAAATACACTCTAAAAAAAGGCTGGGTTAAAACAACCCAATTTGGGTTATTTTGGTAACCCAACGCTGGGTCAAATATGGACAAACCCAGCGTTGGGTTATTTTAACCCAGCCAGTTGGGTTATATCTTTGACCCAACATGCTGGGTTGTTTTATTTCAATCAACTTTTGCTTAAAAATTACATTGCTGGTTTTAAACAAACCCGAAATGTTTAAAAATAATAATAACAAAATCACAGAGAAATACTCAAGGCATCAGTAAGAATCAAAAGTTTTATTAAGGATCAAAATGCAAAACAAAAGGAATTCATAAAAACATGCAATATGTTATGCTCAATGAACAATAAAATGGCATATAAAACACTTTGATGAAATGTATGTTTATACATATTTAAGGAAAATTAACTTCAATAAATTACATTAGTTTAGATTTTAACATATACATTTAACAAGGTTATTAAAGTGGCACAAGTAAATATAAATAGTTAGACAACTTAACACTTCAAAAATTCATATACAGTTAACAAAGTGGCACGAGTAAAATGCTTTAGGGCAATTCCAGCGTTATGGATGCGACATAAAAACACTATAAAAAGTATTTTACTAAACCCTTGTTGATAGAACCGCATTTATATGATAAAATATCAGTCTATGCACAAGTTTTCTATAAAAAAAGAAATAAACAAGCGTTATGGATGTGAAAAAGGGACACCGTAACTTTCCTCTTCATATAAACTCACAAAACATTTTAAAGAGCGTTAGTTCTTTCGGTTTCAGCACTGCTTAACCTGACATATCCACGGAGCAGTCTTACTAAAGAGGATTCTTTTCCTGGGAGTTGTAGACAACAGTGTGGCGTGCACTTTTGGAAGTGGATGTTCAGCAGGAGGGTTTCTTTATCAATTTGTTCATCTATAAAGAGAAAAAGAGACAAGAGAAGAATGTAAGGAAACTGGCCTACCCAGAGCACAATGGATTATAATAAACATATAAAGAAGTACATTAACATTTTACCTAAATAATGTTTACCTTTAAGCCTGTTATGAAAATATCCAAGTTCCAGTTGACTTTCTCTTGAATAGAATGATCCATTAATATTAGCTGTTATTCTGCAACCTGTCAGTGGGGGAAAGAAGAAGAGTGGGACATAGTACAGAAAGTGAAATACAGTCTTAAAAAATAATATTATAAACGTTAACACAACTCTTAACTAATTCGACACACTCGGGAATAAGTAGAAATCTAAAAAGAGCAACAATTGTTCGTTTCATATACCCAAAATTAATTATATCGCATTGTTAACCACTAACGTTATAAGAGCGGCTACTCCCGAGGCAATGGCCGAGATAGAGCTGCTCTCCACTGAGCCACGACCGCTGACAGCCTGAAGCTCACACCTCCGACAGCGTCTTAACAAAATCTCAAAGAGGCGTTATGTTTATATATAAATCACGTATTTGTGTTCTTAACAACTAAATTCTCGTCTAAAAGACTATTTAAACTAAGTTCCCTCACCGAACATTAGCGGTATTTAAAATAAAAAAATGAGCTGGATGTTTGCTTTTGACACGACGCTCTCGTGTCGACCTTAAACTAATATCAAGTTGCGTAAGTTACTGAACTAAATTCCTCACACAAGTCACACATTTCAGAGGAAATGTTCACCAAAAAGGAAGTTTAAATGATTAAAAAGCTGTAAATTAGAACAACGTGGGCATAACGTTACAGACTAGCTATACAAAGCTAACGAAGCTAGATTAACGTTACTTTTCAAACCTAATGCGAACAGCCGAATTTTGCATACTTTTGCATTTTTTTTTGTACAGTAATAGTTTTATACATTAAAAACTCGTAAACATACCTTTTCTTCTCCGAATAACAACTTTCCGAGATGAGGTGGATCAAAATGCCCGCGAAGGTAAAGTTTGTCTGATGCGTCGAGGAGTGGGAGGGGTTTACTCTCTCAACTGTCACTCAATTGGACCCGACTGCTAACCCAGCGTTTGGGTTACTCAAAAAATGACCCAACACTGAGAAAATAACCCAACAAAATGACCCAACAGGCTCAACCCAGCTGTTGGGTTAAACAAATAACCCAGCATTTTTTAGAGTGTAAGTTTAAGACAAAATGTATAATAAATAAAAACTTAAAATACAACAAAAATAAAAATGTATTAATTTTATTAAGCAACATAAAAAACAATAACAATAAAATGACAAACAAAATTGCTTAAAAGTTAACATAATCGTAAAACACAACAGAAATCTCAAAATCAAAAGCTCATTAATTTTTACACTACTATAAAACTAAAACTATAATAACTCTGATTTAATTTGTTCTTTTAATTTGTGTAGTTTTCCTCTTACGGTTTAGCTTCTTTTTTAAAATTCAGTTTTATAGACTCACTTTTTATTAATTGACATACATATGATTCAATTACATATTGAATGTTGTCTTTAATTATTTGTTATTTTTTGTTAAAATCTCTAATTTAAATGTCACAAAATTTGGTTGTACAAATTGGTTAGATATTTTATGGTAATTCAAGTGGAGCATATCGTTATACTTTTTAGTCGATAAAACTAAATAAAAAATCTTAATTTAGTATTGTACCTAATATTTGTAAGATAGTATGTTCAAGTTTAATATTCGTTATTTATGTGGTTGCATTTCAGTTAAGATGCTGCCTAGACAGCTGTTTGTGTAGTCAATATAAAGCTACGCAGCTTTTGGAACACAGCCACACTGCCAAGACTACATTAGTGCTGCAAATCTGAAATGACACGGCATCTGAAAACCTTTGGCCTGGCCACATGAATCATGTTGTTCTTACAGATGTATGTCTTCACAAATAAACGTTTGATAAACATGCTTTTGTTGTCTTTTTACAGCAAGTGAAAAACGCACTGAAGTACACAACAGGATTTGTGATCGTATGTTCAGCGCTGCTTTTGATAGGGTAAGTGTGCATTTCTGCAGTGTGTGGACCGATCAATGTGGGATTTATTATATCGTTCAATCGGTTCATCTCCATCAAGTGTACAGCAAGTGTGGGCTGTTGAAATGTTGTAAAGAGAAAATAGCTTGATACAGCATTGATCGTGACCTGTGTTTTCTCTTTGCTTTGTTTGTCTTTGTCAAAGCAGTTTTTTTTAGGAGAACCTCTATAATTAGGAAACTAACAGTGTTTATTAGTTTAAAAGAGTGATATCTCTACAGGGGGCACCTCCAATGCTGATTACATGATTTTCAGGAAGAAATGGTCTACCGGCGACATCATGTGTTTTTTTTCTTCTTCTAATTGCATCACTGAAATTATGCTTTGTGTTTGTAAAACAATATCATGCTCACGGGGAATGTTTTTGAAGGCCCAAACATTAGTGTAATGACTGCGGTAGGCATCACATTGAAATTAATGGCTTAGAGAGCTATTGCACAACACATAAACCAATATGGCCGACTATCTCATTCATTATTTGCAAAATCCATCAAATTAAAAGTCCAGCGGGTGGTCCTTGAAACAATTAACTCAAATAATGTAGCACATCTAAACCTGCCGTAGGTTCCATCGAGATGTTTTCTTAAGCTTGTGTACCCAAAAACAACCGACATAATGCTTCTCAATGTGCACTAATGCACGTTGTGGGTTTGTCCCAGTTACACTCTTTTCTTGACTTTGTTAGTAAAGCATAAACACCAGGTTATATAATTTAATGGGCTCTCATCCATTAAAAAGTCTTTTCCTAGAACAGGATAGCTTTATCAATGTAGTGGGACTGAACCATGTCTCATAGATTCAGTGGGATGGGATACTTGAATCAAAGAATAGGAAGAGAGACACGTCGTACACCAAATCTAAAAGTGGGGACGGCGCTTCGGACAGAACCAATTTGGGCTCCATTTTACCTTTTGAACCCGTGCACTGTTTTACTTGGGGATATTGTGTCTCTGAGTTCTTGATGTGCGAGGGCATAATGGCTTTTTCCATCTTCTTTTTTTCCCAGAGTCAGAGACACAGAGCCCTTGTGTTTGTGAATGTTCATTCGAAGACAGGCTTCCCCCCTTTTGTTTTCCTTTTTTGATTGGTCTGTGTTAAGGATGGACCTTGTAAATGGAAAGTTGACCCTTCTCAGCCTCTGTCTTTTCATTCAGTGCCAGTGGACCCAATTCAAACAGGGCATCTCTCAAGTGTGCTCCATTAGCACCGTTGGTTTTAAAGTGCAGTAACTTAACTTAAAGACGGTAGACTGCATCAAGTTTTTTTTGTGGGACTTTTTTATGAATGGATGCATGTTCATATTTAACTCGCAAACTGTGCCGTATACTGTGACACTAACAAGTATTTGTGCACTTAAGCCACTCAAGTATGAAATTAAATGGCGTCTTCAAATATATTATTGCAAACTTTAAAAGGGTTTTTGATATATTAATGTCAAAGTATTGCCACGTGGTTTGATATTTTGTCATTGTAATTAAGAATTGATTTCTATGTTTGTCCTAAAGGGATAGTTCCCCTGAAACCTGTTTAAAACCTGGATCACAAAGGGAGATATTTTGAGAAATGTCTTACTACAAAACAAGTCAATAATGGCAAGGATGTTTGGTTACCAGCATTCTTCAAAATATCTTCTTTTGTGTTCTGCAAAAGAAAGTAAGACAAACCAGAATGACATGAGGGTGTCAATGAAAATAATTTTGGGTGAACTATCACTTTAAAGTGTATATTGCAGACACTACAGTAGCTGCATGTTATTTTGGACCTTAACTGATGATGGCTATAATGGCGAGGAAGTGAGTGCGGAGGTCATTTATCTGTTATCTCGCATCAAGCATAAACCAGCTTCAGTGGGAGAACATTCATGCTTTATGGAACTGTTTTATGCTGTGCATATATTTTACGGCATAATTTACAGGTGCCCTCAAAAGGTGACGTTTTCACGCACAATGTGTCAGTTTTCTGATATGACCCATCATTTGAATTCCCTCTGATTCTGTCGATGTTGCTGAATGATGTGGCTGCATCAAACTTCCCCTATTAGTACCCGTACTAGTTTCATCCTTTTACATACGTTGAGATTTGAGTCTATTTCTCTTCGCTGATTGGATGTTAACACTAGGGGCCAGATTTACTAACAGCTTGCGGCAGCTCAAACGCCTCTTCTGGTGTTAAAAAACAAATGTTGTTATTTACTAAACACACGCAGTTAAAATTAGCACTGTAAATTGGACACGGCTGTTTTTGCGACTGACCTTATTGCATATGCATTTGTCGGAGTTTTCTCTTCAGATGCAAACTTTCTGAGAGGAGAGTATTTAAATGAATCACGCAACATGATTTACTAAGGTTTGCTCTCGTCGTTTGAATGGTATTTGTGACTTTATTTAACGCACAAAAAAGCAAGTCTTAAACCCTGCGCTAACTTGTGCTGCACTTTTTGTGTTGGTCATTATGGGAATGAGATATAGCGCCTGTATTTTTTTATGTGCGCCTTGTACGTAAATCGCCCACAGAAATATCCACTCCAATCGGCACTTTTTTGAAATTGCGCTCTCGTGCTATTTTGCCCCGTTTAGTAAATCTGTCCCCAAATATTAAAAACTACTATAAATGTATTAGTAACAAAATTGTTCACGTCGTCTTCTGCCTCTGTCGTCGCATGTTTACAAAAGAACCTGTCTTTTTTCTACGATTGCCATTATTTAGGAATGAGCAACAGCCCGGCATATATAGTATAATTGCTTTCCATATAAATTATTGAGTTGATAAAGACTAAAGCTGAACCTTCTGTTTAAAACATGGGATTCCTTTTCAGAACCGCTGTAGCCTCGGGTGTCTGCTTATGTAACCTCGTACTGTGCCTGATGTTCACCTCATTGGAGATGACAGAGTTTTCTAAGTGTTGCAGATATTTACTAAGAATGTGAGCATACCCTCCGTTGCTTTCAAAGCTTGCGGCGATACATCGCATGGAGCCACATACCGATATCCGTACACGGATAGTTCAACGCAAAGCACACGCAATGTCAGCCGTGGGCAAAAACAGAATACAGATCGTTTTGATGTAAACAACTTTTGTTGACCTGTTAATGTGGTCATAGGGTTCCGCATAAACTGGGAAGTAAACAGCACTTCATCTTCAAGTTGAAGGTGCACAAAGTAACTTTCCACTGCAAAAAGTTTAATATCTTAAATGCGTAGTATTACTGACAAATCTGTTTATGTTCAGTCACAATATCAAAACATCTGTAGCATCGGTGGCCTAAAAAGTTACATAAAAGTTCACATGGGTGTCTCGGAAATGTTCACTGACTTTTTGTTGACTGATGTGTTTTGCTTCTAAACTTATAATTGATGTACAAATGTACTTCTGTTTCAGAGCGTTTGTTCCTCTGGCGCCTCCTCCCAGCCAGAACGCCACCAGTGAGTGGGAGAAGGTCCAATATCTGTTCCAGGAGTTGGGCAGCAGTCGTAAGTACCATAGCGACCACTTTAAATGAAATTGCAGATTTACTGACACTTGCAAAAAGAGGTTTGTCGAAGCATTCCGGGGCCGAACGCTAAAGCGTCAGGTGCTTTTTAGACAGCGACGTATACTGCCTCTCGCGAGCGGAGGTGATGTGAAGGGTTGGCAGCATTGACATTTAGCCTCGTCAATGTCAACAGACCTTATTGTGCTGCCTAACATTGCCGTCTGAAAAAATAAAGGCCTAGCCCGCTTTTGATGTGTCAATCAGGGCTTCAAGCTGAAGCAGAGGTGGCAGACCTATGAATGCACCTGTGTTTATATCTGGGATTCCGTGTGGCCATCAACATCTACCTTTTTTTCGTATTCTACTCTCATGCATGGCAGAATCCCGGAGGCAAACGTTCTGAGGGATCATCCCTCTTTTCTAATTTCCCATGTTTCTTTTTCGTCTCCTCCCACTTCAGTGCTCCAGATAGAAAACTAATTGAGCAAAGGAAAATGAGGCTGTGCGGAGTCACCCCTCACGTCATGTCCGAGAGATTTTCTGTCAGCGTTCTCAACGGGCCCCTCTGTACTCTTCTTATCATATTCTAAAGGATCATTTGAAGGTCACGTAACAAGACGTGTCAATTTTGCCACAGTTTTGTTTTGAACTTGTTTTGTCAAATGGTGCTCTTGGGAGACGTTCCCTTGTTTGGCGGGTTGTGACTTTTTCGCTCTTTTGTGGAGACCCTTGAGCAAGCAGGAATAAAGCCACCAAGCAAATCCAATAATAGCCTGTGGCTTTGTAAGACAGTGCCTTAGTCCGCTGGGGGGGTCTTAGAGCTGCCCCCTTCCCGAAAGTCCCAGAATAATGAATAGAAATCAAGCAAAAAACTAAACAAAATAGGTGAAATTGACTTGATCATGATCTTCTTCAGCTTGAGGTTGATGGTGCAAATGTTTCATCATCTTCCTCGCTCGATGGGGGTCATATTGTCCCTTAGAAAGCACAGCTGCTGTAGAAACATCTTGACCTAAGACAGAGACCAGATAGAGAGGCTACAGTAACAGTTTCGTCCTGAAGATCGGACGGTTTGGTACCGATGCTGTAGAAACTAAATGATTCAATGAGGGTTTTCCTTTTGAAACAAAAATGTAAATGCAATACATACTGGTTTCCTATTAACGGTAAGGTTCAAGCAGGAGTGAGGGAGCTTGCGGATGGGTAGACAGCTGGAGATGTGATGTTATCGCAGACGGAGGCTCGGGAAAACGTCTCCACTTAATTATGCAGCGAAGACCCAGACCCAGAATCCACTCAGAAAGCTCTTGTTCACTGATTTACCTTCCCACTGAGCCCTGCATTGAGTTTTACCGAGAGCAGTGTTTCAGATTGAACCTAACTACCACACAGTGTGATGGAAAGAATTCGGGTGCTCTGCTCTGAATGTCATTTTGATCACCATTCTGATCATTTTGCACACACAAAACACAGTTATGCAATTGGAAGATGCTTTTATATCAAAGATATTAATATTATCAAGATGCACCACTGCCGTTACATTGAATGGCGAGGAATGCAACGCTCAATATGGCCGCTCTCTCAAAGGAAGTCCCGCCTTAGAACAAGCCAATCGTCAATCAGTAAAGGGTAAAGCCGATTATTTGGGGCGGGGCTCTCATGAGGCGTTTGCCAGCCTGTGCGCATGTACAGTAGATGAAGCGACCTCGAAAAAGCGCAATTGAAGCTTGGTAAACCATAGTTATGAGGCAGTTCATGTCATGTTAATTATTGATCGGAAATATGCTGTTTAATTGTGATTGTGATTTTAGAAATATCTGCCTTCCCCCATGCAGTGGATAGGTTTGTGGACTTGCTATGACGTAAATAGCTGCCCAGTATGCTGTTTTTCAGGAAATGGAAAGATACTGTACTTTTTAAATGATTAAATAATGTGTTGTTAAAGATGACAACCAATTTTTACTACTTTTTATTACTTTTACTTTTTATTATTATAATTTAATACTTTTGTTAGATATTTGCAAAGTTCAGTGGGTGTTTAATATTATTGATTTGACAAATATAAAATATCAACATTTGGAGAAAAATTATGATTTCAGGTTTCAGAAGGACTTAATGAGTATAAGTGTGTTGCAAAAAAATCTATCAAAGGGAAATGCAGCTATATTTACCCTTTAACTATTATCTATGAAATCTATGAAATGTTAACAATTTTCAGTTCTGGGCCACCATTGACTACCATAGTAGAATACATGATTGTATACATTTTGATTCTCTTGAACTCAAATTAAGATGTTTTGAAGAATGTGGGAAAGCAAAGAGTTTTGGGGCACAGTTAAAAGGTATAGTATTTTTTCCTTCTATGGTAGTCAGTGGTGTCCCAGAACTGAAAATTACTGACATTCTTCCAAATATCTTTTTTTTATTCAGCAGAACAAACTTATTTATACAGGTTTTGTTAAACTTGAGGGTGAGTAAATGACAACAGAGGGGGGAACTAGCCCTTTAAGCTCTTTTTTTGGAGAACAAATAAAAAAAGAGAATTTAAGCTTAAAACTAAATCAATCTTCTAATGCTAGACAAGCAGATAAAAAATGTCTTGCATTAAAGATGTTTAAAAATGTAATTTGTACTGGAAAACAAGACCAAAAATACTTCATTAGAAATTAATTTGTTTAACCTGAAATCTGTCACACTTTTGCTCAACAATGTTGGTCGTTATTTGATTGTCTTTATTTCTTTCTCAGAAATGCAGAATCCTGCAAGCGCGCTGGTTTCTGTCTTCATGAGGATATCATACCAGATTTGTGTGGCGAATATCACGGCTAAGAGCTCTTTAATAAACACTTCTCGGTGTCGATGGTCTCCTCCTGCGCACATAAGCCCGAGGTGCTCGGTGCCTGCTGAGATAAGAGCCTCGGCTCTCTCCTCATGCAGAGGAATCAGGCACTGGAGCAGCTGTGGAGCCGCCGCAGATAATAAACAATATATTCTCTGTCCAATCCCCAAGAAAGTCTTCCGGGGAAGCGACGGAAAATGCAGGTCTTCCCGCATTGTGAGGAGTTCATAAACAGAGCTGCCTTCCGCACCAAACACGAACGCCATTGTCTCCGGCCCGGCGCCTTCGCCGCTTGACAAAAGCGGTGAGATCACAAAGGGAAGCACCTATTCAGATGTAAATGATCATTTTAGCCATTAGACATCAAAGCCGTTCTTCTTTTTTTTAATTCTTTCTACGTTTGCTGCATTAGCACATGGGAGCGTAATCGTCTTCATTTCTTCCCCTCGCTTTTAGTGTCTCGGGGCTTTTTGTGTGTGGAACAGGGTGGGTGTTGTTGCAAACAGTTTTCAAAATTTGTAAGGTTCAACACATCGGGAAGGAGTAGTTTTCTTTGAGGTTTGTAAGGCACCTCCTGAGGAGAGTAAACAGAACAGTGTCTCGCATTGAGTGAGGTGGGCACAAGGGGGCAATCTGGGTACAGGGATGCTGGGATGCTGGGTTTTTTCTGCATAGCTTAGAACCAGAGGAGAGAAGAACCATGGGAGTTTTTGTGCGGTCGACTGGCTCAATATGACAGGTGGGATCCTAACAAGGAGTGTGGTTGCGGTCACTTTCCATAAATCTGCCTCTGCTGGCCTCAGATCTGACAGCTGGCAATGTCACCTCATGTTGCACGCATTTTCCTCTTTCTTTCCATCTATTTCCCTCTTTGTCTCACACAAGGTATATTATAAGCACCAGTTACTCCTTAAACACAGCACTGGCTAGTCAAAATGCAAGTACTTATGTACAGTATACTCAGTTTGGTTTCCTCTATATATGAGACACGGTTTGTGTATGTTATCCCACGTAGATCATTGAATGGTCATAACTCTAAACTCTGAAAGTCCAATAGAAGCATGTGTGAATGTATTGAGTAGAGTTTGTAACACTTTTTAACTGTGTAGCTGGAGTCAGTATAAATGTATATATTTGAATTTGTAAAGTTCAATTAAATTGTCTTTTAAAGTCATTTCAACTTAATATTTAAAAATATGTCAAGTTGATGCAACTTATACTAATAAGTTGGAAATGAAAACGTATTTATTAAGCAATGTAAAGATGTTGACAAAAATAAGTGAATTGAAATGATTTATAAGGACTATTTAATAAAACTTAAAAACTTTTTACGGTGTAGGTTACTTTACATACTTATTTTTAGTTAGTCAAACTTACACATTACACTGTATAAAATTCAACTTTAAAACTGTAGTTCAGAAATTAGTAAACATTTTTAAAGTAAAATCTAATTGGGTTTACAAGACACTTAAATTTAAATGATATTAAACTGACTCGAAAAATGTAGTTGAATTTCTTAAAAATGTAGGTTGAATAGTATTTTTAAAGATTCAACGATATATTGGCCAATAACCGGTATCGGTCGGTAAAAGCAATTTTTCCCACTATTGACCGATAGTTGAAAAACAGCTGATGATCAGGGCTGAAATATCCTGTCAATCAAGAGAGGAAAGGGAAATGTAATGAATATGTGCTCTGTATATAGAAAATGAAACATCACCAGTTTAATGTTGAATATTAAAAGTTATTAAATTAATTAATATAATTCTTATTATGTAATTCTTAAATAATATTTATTTATTCTTCATAATCTGTATTGGCAGATATCACTCTGAATAATCTATATCAGTGTACAAATTGAGTATCGGTGCATCTCTGGTTATTTGTAACTATTTTCTAAATCAGTTAATATTGTGTAATTGACATTCAAGTGACTTGTAAAGCAATATTTATTTAACTTTAGTTTTAAAAAGACGCCTTAAATGTTTAAGTGGAATTTTACATCTTACACAGAAATTTAACCTGACAAGTAAATTTATAAATTATTATAATTCGATTACTGTTGTAGGGAGAAACTGATACTGATTCTTACAAAATCAAACAAACAAACAAACAAAAATGTTACAGATTGGAACTCCAAGCACTATGTACTTAATTTTCATGTCGTTCTCTTGTTTTTATTTCTGTTTTCTTGATTGATAACTGGAATACATGTTCACCAAGTTTAAAAAATGAATGTTTAATACCATAAGGGTTTCTCATGTGGTATCGAGTTAGTATTTAAAGTTTTACTGATCTAAATCTATTCAACATCCTTATATCTGACGCGTCATTGTGACCAAAAAAATGCAGGGTAAAATCTTCACTGACCTTTCGGTAACTATGTCACACTATGAGAAAGTTTAGAGAAATGATAGCAGGAGAGGAGATGAGGTGCATTAAGAAATTTCCCTGGGGGTGAAAGTGCTCTGAATATCTGGCGCATGACCAAAACTTAACAGAGCTCTGCATTTGGCCCATGTCATAAATAAATTTCCCCTCTGTCTTTCTTGCAGAAGGCCTGGCCGCCCTGTCGTTCTCCATCAGCTCGCTCACCTTGATTGGCATGCTGGCAGTGATCACATACACGGTGAGTAGCCAACAGAGAATTGGGAATGGTGGATGGTTTCTTGTGCCCCATCGATTTGCATTCGCTCACAAGGGTTCTCAGCAGTGGCGTAGGAAAGAGCTTCAAGATATTACCGCAACGTTTATGTCCACCCACGGTCTGTCAGTGCTGTTGACCTAAGCAGAAAGTATTTCTATTGAATTATTTCTAGTGTTTAAATGGTTTTATTTCATTCAATGGGGTCTATTTATAATATTGAATAAGATTTTTATAACATTGAAACCTTGTTTTTAAAAGAATTTAGTTTGTCATGACTATTTCCATCTTCTTTTTGAACCTTTTTAGCAGTTTTTTTAGCTACTGTTCCTTATCGGTCTTTACAAATAAAATGCAGGTTTGCGCTTCATTGCTATGAATTGGTGCTTAATTTTGATAAGGGAAAAGTTTTGAATTTTAAGATTTAGATACACCTGTAATTTTGGCTTAGTGCCGAATAGCGATAATGTTCAGTTGAAGTGGTTGTTGACCTAACTTTGATGGTGGAGTTCACATCTTTGTCTGTATGGAAACTGTCTTTGATTGTAGTCATCCTGAGTGATGAAGCTTTCTCTCCACACTAGAAATGTTTTGTGATTCTTTCGTTTGCCCTACAATTGCTCAAAATGACACGCTGTCATTTCTCACCGACATGTGCCTGAGATGCCGGCGTGATGTATATGCCCTGTTATCTCCCTCCTATTTATATTTCTGAGCCTCAAGGCCATTTATAAATGCCCATATTCTGATTCTTTCAGCATAGTGTAGCTGTTTTATTCGCATAAGATAAATTGATTGTACTGTAACATTTGTTAATGCTATCCATTTTTCATGGCTATATGTCATGGCTTTGAGCTTCTCCGGTGCCCCAATATCAGTGACTGGAGAAGGAGAAGAGGGTTTTGGAAGCAGAAGCATATTGAAAACTGGTTAGATGCTTACCGTCATGTGAAATGCTGTAAAAGCAGAACCACATGTCCTTTAACAATCTCGATAACAAAATTGCAGCAGTAAATCTGTGTTTCTCTGAATTGGGATTGAACCTTACGGAGGCTTTGGTGTGCAGCGCTGGAGAACACAGGGCCGGTTTAAAGTCTTTATAATTATTGGGGAGTTCTGAGGATAGTCATGCTCTGTTCTGTGACCTCCTGGTGTCAGAAATGTGGAGAGTGGCTCACAGAGAGAAAAAGTCTTATCCAATGCTGTTGTTTTTCACCTTCTCTATTGAGGTGCAGAGTTTCAGAACCCATCAAAGATTCTCAGTTAAAAACCATGACAGCCCAGGGTTCACTGACTCAGGCTTTCTCTCTCTCTCTCTCTCTCTCTCTCTCTCTCTCTCTCTCTCGTGCTTGTATTGTCTCTCATCTGGTGATGTCAAAAGCTCTAGTTCTCTGATAGCAGGTTAATGCTAAAGTAAAGTGCATAGATGTATGGGGTCTGATCATTGTTCCGTGTTTACAAAATACCTATAGGCGGGTGCACAGCGCTCATACATTCTGCTTATTACACACAGAGGTACGCGTTGCAGCACACTTAACATGCCAAATATAAAAAAATAAGCAGACTTCAATGTAAAAGATTATTATTGTGTGCAATTTTTCTTTTAAATTGGCTTGTCCTCTAGATCAGTGGTTCACAAAGGGGATTACGCGTACCCCCAGGAGTACTTCGGGGTACTGCAGGGGGTACGTGAGAGATACTTATATCTAGGAATAAATAATAAAAAATCAATAAATTATGATAATAGTATTTTTATAGGAAATTAGGACTACAAAAAAAATGTAATTAAAAAAATAAATGAATACATTTAGATATAATTACGGTTAGACTCTCATTTTACTGATTTCAAAGTAAAATGTTTTTGTCTGGTCAAGGGGTACTTGGCTTGAAAAAATCATAAAAAGTGTACTTTTGGGCAGTTTGAGAACCACTGCTCTAGATGGTCTACTCCAGATGTGTCTGGAGAAGCGTCCGGTCTTTGCTCTTGCAAATTCCGCCGTGTCAATAGCAAATCTTCCATGGCTTGAACGCAACTGGTTCTTAAAGGGAATGGGAGATTTATCTCTGATTGGTTTACTGCACGTTTTGCCCAAAAACACCCATGATTCATTTAGAGAACCGGGACAACGCGTTTAGACCATGCACTCGGGCACACCGACCGTTGTGTAAACTAATGATACCTTATTGTAAAGTGTTGCCACAATATGCTATCCCAACAACTTTTTGTTTAAGTCTGTAGATACTCGTCAAAGAATCAAAATCCCTCCCCCACCCCTCGAACCCCACCAATCCCATCTTCCTCAGGTTTCCAAGGTGATTTATCATGCCGGGCTATGTGTTATTATTATGCATGATTAACCTAATGGAATCTAAGTGATGGGAACCGTATGCAGCGGTAGTGTTGTCCAGGGGAGGGCAGGTTAATTTATCACTGCGCTTTCAGCCTGTGTGGCCACTCGCTCTAAATTCAAACAACTGGCCGAGATGTAAACTCATAATAACAACGCCACGGCCAGCTGCACTTCAGCTAAACGCTAAAGCAAGCAGTTCAAACCTCCAGCACTCGCTTGTTTTTGGCCAACACCACACTTTGCAGCGCTGCTGGGAAATTAATATTCAACCTAAGCGCGTACAAACAGGACCCCCAACTTGTTAATAAGCCTCCGAAGTGCCATATGGTCAGGGCGGCCAAAGCTAACTTACCTGTCCGACGCTTGGATGGCCGGCTCGTAAAAACAATTATGCAGGTTTTTATGAAGTGCGACTGGGTTTTTGCAAGAAGTCACAAAAGTTTTAGTTTGTTGGGTTAGGGGTTTTCGGGGTGAAACGCTTATTCGGGGAAATTCACAGTTTCCGAGATGTTTTGGGGACTGGAAAGTCCCATTCACTCTTTTTTCACAGAACTTTGATTCAAGCATCCGCTTGCTTCTTCATTTTATAACTCTGTTTGAGATTTTAAATGTGGGCCTCTCACGTCATTCCCGCACAATACATACACTTAAAAGGTTTACAGTCTTTTGTCACAGTATTTTCAAGGTCTGCCGTTGACCAACCACAGAGTTTCACCTTGACCTCACTATAACCTCATCCGTGTTTTCAGTGTGAAAGGGTTTTCCGATGTGACATGTTTATAGACTTCTTGATGTTTCTTTGTCCCGCTTGAAGGTGCCGTTTCCAGTAGCCTTTATCACCCTCAGCGTTATGAGGTGAGAAAGTGTGCGCTATGCTTGACCTCCCAAGTCTGAACAGGTTACTGTGCTTCAGTCGTTTCGGACATCAAACCTTCATTCGCCGTCTGGCTTAACGTCCTTCATTTTTCACCGGCTAATGCAGACGTCCAGGCCGTATATAAAGCTCAATTTGCTGTCGGCATGACGCTACAATGAAAATTATAGGCCTGCTGACTTTTTAATGCGAATGTAATATTTGCATATGCAAATGAACGTATATCACGGCTCTTTGATCTGTCCGTTTGACCGTGGGCCGTCGCAGGCGCTTTGCTGCCAGACGCAGCGAGGTGATTTAAAAGTCTGGCTGGCGCGCTGGCGTTCAGCCCTGGAGGGTTTCTCTCCCTCTTAAATCTGCAGACCAAAGATGCTGATTCCCAAAGAGAGGATGACCACATTAATTTCCACTGATTTAATCACGATGCTGCAAAAATGACCTGTGAGCGGCGAGAATAATCCCCCGTTTTCCCCCACCCTACTTGCGATCCGACAGAAGGACCGCTTCCAAACAAATGCTTTGGTTTTCTCAGCGGCTTTTCCCATCTCAATCCTATTCATGGGATTTTGAGATATAATAATATTGTTATTGGTATTTTCGAGGTTTGATTTTAGAATAACATTGGTGAAATCATTTGTTGCATTTGTTTTTCGTCTCAAAATAAGATGTAATTTGCAGTAGGATGGTGGTAAGTTTAGGGTAAAGTGCTGCAGATAGCAATGGGTCATTCGGGTGATGTTGAAAGTTTATAGATCGTTCGTCTATGAAATAATAGTGTTCACCTTCAAGGTTATATACGTTAATAAAATCAATAAAATGTAATCAAGCAAGTTTATTGAGCACCATTTTTCTGACATTACCAAAACATTCTTTACTTTTGGTCATATACACAGTTTCTAGGAAAACAGTTGTTAATTGTTGTCTATATTGATTTTGTAGCGTGCATGTTGGTCTATTAAAATCCAGGCCCAAAATGTTTAATATGGTTTATTTTTTTAGTCCTCACCATCACAGGTGATATGGGCGCGTTTCTTACCAACATAATGTGCTCCACACCTGTCTGGAGGGGGTAAATTGACAGTGCAATATTAACATAGCTACAGCAAATAGAATTAGTTCCTCATTTCCAGCAGTGTAACGTGTTTGTATTTAATTTAGGGACTACAAAAGGGACAGAAGAAACACGCAGACACCATCTGGCTAAAGAGCATTTATTATTGTAGACTCTATACATCTGTTAAGGGGTTCAGTTGACGGGTGCTTTCTGATGTCTTGGTTCACTATCGCTTCTCATTGGATATTGACTGTTTGAGTGGGGTCACAACAATGAGCACATTATCATTATGCAGTTTAGTATGCAGCACCTTGGCCTGCTTTTATGTTTTACAGTGAGAGCAAGTTTTAACGTGTAAAGTTATCCAATTAAAAGGGTCATTTAGAAGGTACTGTAGCAAAATGTATGTTTGTACACGGGTCAATGAAGTAGGATTTTCGACATGCCAATTTTAAAATACAAATAAACAATATCTATTGCAATTATTCAAAATTAAGAAAGTGGTGTACACATTGTTGCAGATTTAAAAGATATATCAAGTGATTTTAGTGTTTTATTTATGAATTGGCCATAGCCTTAAAAATGTTATGTGGTGGTGACTGTGATTTATATGAAGTATATTATATTAAAATTAATTCAATTATTTTACATGTCTAACATTGTTTTTCAAATCTTTAGTATTACAAATTATTACAGTTTTGGTAAGTAATCAACTCTTATTTTGGTTCAAAAATTTTGTCTTCTTAAATTAACAAAATGAAAAATAATTTTTTCCCTGAAAATCGAGTATATACAACTGATATAAATGTTGTAAAAATACCATTCACTTAAGCCATCTGTATCAGTGATTCATATTTCAGCCACAAAAATGAGATATCGCTACTGTCCTTCTGAAACCTTGCATCTCCATATTTCGTGATTTTTTGCCATAAACCATTATTATTAGTCACACTTTTTGGTTATCAAAAATGGGCTTTGCAAGTATATAACCAATTAGAACCATTAAAAAGTTGCTTGTCAACTTTGACAAAGCAGCATGTAATCATTTAGAAGTATAGTGCAAATTTGGACATACAAGGTTTCAGATGGCAGCGACGATATATTTTACTGGCGATAAATGATTGGTCGCACCATGTGATAAGTGGTCGTTGTACGTCATTGACCCATACACTACTGTAAAAGGTAGTTTTAAGCTTAGTTTTATCTATTTTTTCCCCAACATTTTAGAATAATAGTTAAAGTATGAATAGTATGTAAGTATAGCAACAGTTATAGTAAGTAGAACTGCAAACTATGTCAATACTATGTGATATTTTAGCATCTTCAAATTTAGTCACTTTTAATATGTAAAAATACTCTTCTAAATTCTCCATTTTATCAAGCAGCTTTTTTGGGTCTCATCCGGGCATGCTTTTTTTTAACAATATTGAGGAAGTAAATCTGTTCTAGGCTACTTATTATTCATTTGGCAGACTATAGGCCGATTATTCTTTATTATTTGATCCTAGTCATCTATTTTAGAAACATTTTTTATAAAGAAATAAGTGAATATGTTAGCCCAATTAATTTAAAAGATTCAGACATATGCCTTCAGATCCAAAGATTTTTAATGTCAAGAAATTGACCCTATTAGTGTAAATCTGAGAGACGAAGACGGGTTAGAAAATGGTAATGTGAGAGTAAGTTATGTTATTAAAAACTTCAGACTTAAGCTAATTTCTTTTGGAAAATTGCCCCTTGACAGAATCATTAAAGGAGAAGTGTATCATTTTTGTACCACTAGGGTCACCCTTTGGAATTGCTAAATAATTACAGGTAAAGTGCTGAACAACTTTTTGATTGGTTGACAAACAGACAACAAAGTCCATATCAAATCGGCGACCTACCAAATGACCAATGATCGTCTGTACATAAAGAATTTACTCATCCAAAAATATATGATTCTACTTTTAAGTCCACAAGCAATCCTTATATAAGCAATCCTTTGGCTGTGTACTCATTATGGCTGTGGACACTGAAGCAGTGTGTAGGAGTGTTAAAATGTAATAAGGGATTGATCTTTATGTGGTTTAATGGTGCGCGTAACCTTTAGTGAAAGCTCTGATTATCAAACCCTCTTGATTATTGTTGTGAGGCTGATGATATTTTCATTTGTTGCATCTTTTCTTCGTTACTGCATTTATTTCAGTTTCCTTCCTCAATCAAGATGTATAGTTTGCATTATCACAGTATGTTCGATTGAATAGAGGAACAGATGATTTGCCTGTTGAATAAAGTTACCTACCAAAAAACTAAAAACTGCATCTCTCTCATTAGATTGGATTAAAACTGACACAAGCACGTGGGCAAGCGGGCACACCCTGTGTCTCGATCAGCTCCCGAGATCGTGAATCAATATGTGTATACGGGTCCGGGCACTGTAAGGACCCTGGCTCCCTTCTCATGGGGACACCGTTCACTTATTTTCCCGTGACGTGACTGAGTTGTGATACTTCACAGCTGGTATTAATTAATACGATTTGATATGGACCCGCAAAACCGACACCTCTCTGACTTTATTTTTTAAATGCTGCTTGAAGTACATATGAGAAACACTTTGTTATTCGGTTGCATATCAACAAATATGGTCAATTGTTAAATTGAACAATTAAGTAAAGTATACATAAAACAAGCGTTTGTCTTTTCAAAAGTTATATCACGTTTCATGATCTTCATTGAGTACGTTTACATGCACAAAATAAACGGATATCTATCAAATATCAGCATAAAAAGAAACCTGTTTTCATGCATAGTAATAAACCGGCTACGCAGAAAACCGCATTTACACTGAAGTTTGAGACTTCGTGTAGTGTGCAGTGATGTCATCGTCGATAGTCTGTTTGGTAATTAAAAATGCAGCAGGAAACGGTCAGAAGCTGTATTTTGATATCTCTTCTAATGTCCGCAGTATCTGCATATGCAAAAATAGTTCTTCATTTTGACGTTTCTACATCAACTGCATGATTCGAGAGCAGACTTTTATACGTTATTTTACCATTACTTCCGTTTGGGACTTTTACTACTGCGCTTTCAGAAATGCGCACATAAACAAAACTGAGAGAAAACCGGTAAAGGCGTTTACATGCAGCGCGAAATCGCCTGCCGGGTTTCTCGCGTGCAGTGACGTCAACTTCGACAGTCTGTTTGGTAATAAAAAATGCAGCGGGAAACCGATCTGAAGCTGTATTTTTATATCTCTCCTCATGTCCGTAGTATCTGCATATGCAACAATAGTTCTTCATTTTGACGTTTCTAAATCAACAGCATGATTCGAGAGCAGACTTTTATACGTTATTTTACCATTACTTCCGTTTGGGACTTTTACTACTGCGCTTTCAGACATGTGCACATAAACAAAACTAAGAGAAAACCGTTAAAGACGTTTACATGCAGCGTAAAATCGGCGTAATAGGCAAAAAACGACTGCCGATCGTTTGTTGCTTAAGTCATTTATGACCTTTCTCTGATTAAAGAAAACCGTTTTACGTGTTTACATGACCTTACATATATCATCTTATTAAGCATAATCGGCGTAAGACTGTGCATGTAAACGCGCTTATTGAGTTGGCTCCTGCGATTTCGGTTAAACGTCTTCAAAATTTGTCACGTGACTTCGGGGAACATAGGGTGCATCGATGCTCTCTGTTTTTGCGGCGCATTGTGGGAATTTGTAGGGAACGGACGATTCAGTGCACTTGAATGGTTTTGCGAATGAGACTGCCCTTAAAATGGCTGTCACCCTGGTCAGTGCCCTGACTGCTGAACATTGGAGCTCATTGAGACACGGGGGCAGTTATCGGCTAATTTTGGTCAAAAGAGCTAAAACAAGGGTAGCTGGAGTATCGATTATTCGGCCTGGCTAATATATCAGAAGGTTGTTTGTAAAATGTCCAAAAACTCTGAGTTTATTGCTCTCCCCAAACAGCTCTCACTTTTCCCATGCAGTCTGTTGAACAAAAGCATCCCTGTGTAAGGGGGAGTACGCCTCCACTTTTTACACCCCTCCCCATCTCTTTCTCCTCATATCTCCCAGCTGACAACCGCAATCCCTTCATCTCCCAACTCTCCACCTTTACTCTTTCTCCCTTCCTCTCAAACTATACTCTCTGTCTCTGCCGCCTCAGGTCTTCTTTTCCAATCAACACGGAACACACCTGTTTTTGTTTGGAGTGTCTCTTTTATTTTTCACACGCTTGAAGGGATGAAGGGGCGAGGAGGGCAGGGAATAATAGGAAAGAGGAGGCGAAGTAGGAGGAGGCGAGGAGCGCGTCACACCGGGGATGTAGGACAGATTCCTCTTTTATGAGGAGTGCTTGGTATTCGGGACATGGTCGGCTCTTTAGAGCCCCGTGATTCATAGCGAGGGGTGACACGGCCCGTGGCGGTGGTCTCGGGCAGACGCTAAGTATAGCGGTTCCCTGCGCGACTGTCGTTGTGGAGCTCAGAATCGCCTGTTTGAAGCTAGAGCGGCACGTCAGTTTTGCAATTTTCTGTAGAGGAGATAAAAGGTCAGCGGTGTTTTAGCTGCCTTCTAAAGATCTAATTGTGCCGGTGACTTTTGTCTGCTATCTGATATGAAAGCTTTCGAAAATGGCAGAACTGAGAGTGTGGGCGCATGCGATTTAATTTTTTTCAAGGCAGAACAAGTCAGCGCATGTGTGTCCCTGTCTCTTTTATTTTCTGCCTGTATTGATTTGCCACCAGGAGAGTATTGAAAATGGTGTTTTTAATTAAAGTTCACAAAGCCCATACTGAGAAGGCTGCCGGGCCTCTGACCCCTAGAACCACGCTTCCTTATGCAAAGAATGGAAAGAACAGCAAGGGATTTTGATATAACCTCTGATTTAAAGCATTCAGAATGCATAATGTCATATTCGTTAGATATTTGTAGTTCCTTTGCTGTGCGTATCTGGCGCTTTCTGTGAAGAGAAGACACTTGTGTCACAAAGCAGTTTTTTTGCGTTAGAGATCACGTAAAGCACAAATCCCATGTTTTTGTGGTGTGGGAAACACTGTATGTCTCTGAACTTGCATGAAGATAGTTAAACACATCAAATGCATGTGTTCATAATAATGTGTTACTCAAGCTACAAATAATCAAAAAAACCAAGATATAAATACTTTTTAATTATGAAAATATTATATCTACTAACCATTAAATGTAACTACAAACCGACTGGTTCCTAACTATAGGTAGCCCCCAATATGTGACATCTTACACAAGATTATGCAGTACTTTGACCTCTTGAGGTTTCTGAAGGTTAGGTCTCTCCTTCACAGTCCATTTCCTAAGGAAAATAAATGCTTACATTTCAAGATTTTCAGGCAACATCATGCACCCTTCTCATGAAAAATGCCTCATGCGTTCCGGTCGAGTGCCGTCACATGGGGGCACTGTAAGGCTGTGCATTGCAGGAATCAAACCGCGCATCTCAAAATGGTTGCTGCATGCAAACACACTCTCACACACTCCCTTTCATCCTCCTTTCGCACACAAAAACCACATGTGTGCATTCAGAGTTCTGAATGACACCCTTTAGTAAGCTCTCTTTTATCAAGTGCCATAATATATGGATTTTGTTCCCCGTATCGCTCCGACAAGTTATAACACACGCCACGCGGGGTCCTCGGGGCCAATCGCCGGGGCTCCCGGTGGAATCCTGGTGGCACTTTGGCTGATGATTGTGAATGGTGTGTAATTGGTCTTTTTACACTCTCTTGCAGGCTTACGGGATGTCCGTCCTGCCGCTGAACCTGATTAAAGGCACGCGCAGCGTCGTTTACGAGCGTTTGGAGAACACGGAAGACACAGAGGAGGTGGAGCATCAGATAGACAAGCTCAAAGCCAAGGTTTGTGTGTGTGAAGTGAATTCAGATCAGATGTGCCCTGCTCAATTTATTTATCATGAACCGCTATCCGTGGCTGTCCTTGGGGTCACAGATCTGATGATAGCGGGGTAAATGTCCCAAATGCAAGTAATAAAATGCAATTAACTGTATGAATGTCGTCTCAGTGTGCTGATGGGCGTCCGCTGTCGATGAGAGATAGGAGGAGTCTCCAGGATCTGGAAGCCAAGCTATTGGTTCTCTGTCGGCGGGGGCATCACTTGGAGATTGCAGAGAGGAACTGTTGCAATAAAGTGGGCTCTGCCCTTCGCCCTGTGAAGGTTTGTTTAGTTTAAACCCCGATATTGACTTACCCTCTTGTCTTTCCAAACCTGTATAACTTTCTTTCTTCTGCAGAACACAAAAGATATTTTGAAGAATTTTTGTCTCCATTGACTTCCAATGTTTGGACACGAAACCTTTTTCTTCAAATATCTAATTTGGTGTTCCACAGAAGAAGGAGTTATACACTCTAAAAATGTTTTTGCTATGTAGCACTAAAAGAGGCTCCCTGCAAACTGGTTCCCTTGTGGTTACAAGCAATGAACCATACAAGATATTTTAAGAAAAAGGTTATATCCTGTATATAGAACCATATTTTGGTGCTTCAGTGGTTCTTCAGCGTGGTTCTTCCTTCTTTGGGCTGACTGTGGTGCTATGTCGAACCGCTGAAGAACCCTACGGTGCTATATTGCACCTCGGTCACCCCAAAGAACCTCTGAAGAACCACCCAAGCACCATAATACCATGACACCATTTTTGTTGAGTGATACAGATTTGAATGACACAAGTGATGTCAATGTGTTTGTGTTGCATGAACTGTCTCTTTAAGAAAAGGTGCTGCATTGTGTAAGCTGTGCAAGGGTTAAGGGTTCAACCCCCAAAGACACATATAGTAATAAAAATATAACTTAAATGCCCAGCTAGTCGCTTTGGATAAAACAAATCTTTACATGAAATGTAACTGCACAAAGAAATTACCTTTGGGATATGTCTTCTAGCAATTCTGGGTCTGGATCTCTTTTGGTCGTCTTTTTATGATGTGATCATTTCCCAATGGATGCACTCATGCAGTATCCCAGTCTTAATTATATATACACTTAATTCTCATCTATATTCTATTTTTTCTTGGATTTTTTCATGTTGGTAGTCATCTGTTCTCTAATTAATTTCTCCAGTATTGTCAGTGTGTTATTAAGGGGGAGGTGTGAATTAAATTAATTTTCACGGTGACTTTGATGCAACTCTTTTGCATATATTATGATTCGTTTGAATGCCAACACGTATGCATGAGAGTATCAAGAACTTACTTTTACCACTTAGGCAGAAAGTGTATATTTTGGTTTTGCTTAATGTATAATTTTACAGATTGTCATATGTTTTTGTTCCAACAAAAAAAGAAAAATCTAGTAGTTTGAGTCTATAACGGTTTAGTGTGAGTTTATGCATTCTGTTTGGGAAACAAACCATGGCATGGTAAGTGTCATGCCCTACCGGTTTGACATGAACCACTTAAAGGGACATAAAAGGGACTTAAAAACTCTGTCATTTACCCACAGACGAATTGTTCCAAATCTGTATAGATTTCTTTTTCTGATGAACACAGAGAAAGATATTTGGAAGAATGCCTGTAACCAAACAGTTCTTAGCCACCAATGACTACCATAGTATTATAATTACAATGATAGTAAAAAGTGCCTCAGAACTGATTGCTTTCCTACATTCTTCAAAATATCTTATTTTGTTATAAAGTAATTTCCTACTATGGTAGTCATGCCCCGAACTGTTTGTTTAAAAATATATATATATATATTTTTCTCTGTGTTTATCAGAACAAAGACATTTATACAGATTTACAACAACTTGATGGTGGGTAAATGATGAGAGAATTACTTTCTTGGTGAACTTTGTTTTTAAACAGGTTTACATTTCCGGGGATCCTGGGATATTGAGAATTATACAACGTTTGTTTCCGGTTTCTTTATCGTTTTTAGGTGTTACAAGTGTGCAAAAGAGATTTTGTCTGGCGTGAGAGTGTGTTTTTTAAAAGCATCTGAGCATCTGGGTTTTCTCACTCTAGTTTGCTCAAAGAGGGATTTCTCTCACCTAGTGAGTGTGTAGTGGCTAATGGAAAACCTGGAGTGTAAATTGAGCATAAGAACGCTTTCTGGAGGGAGGGGGGTTTGGTGTTGCTCTGTTCGAGTCTTTATGTTGCTTGGTGACACGCAGAGCCTAATAGGCTCTATAGACGATCACTTCCGCGTTGTGTCTCAACCCGCTCAGTTACATCCGGCGCACGTAGCGTTTGTATTGAACAATTATGTTTTTCACTCGGTCGCTTCAAGATGCACCTCGGATTACGCTCAATGACGTGGGCCGTATTATCCAAACACTACATCATACTGCACACAACCCAAAAGAAGAACGCCTTCAAGCAATACGTTTCGAGGTACATTCACAAATATTTAAAAAACATCCCCTACTCACCTACAAGACATTGTGACTTTCTTTTTTCAGCAGAACACAAAAGATATGTTGTAACCCTTCCAGTCCAGTAAGGAAAAGTTGAACGGCTCTTAAAACTGCACTGACTATCACTTAAAAAAAGGAAATCAATCCACCAAAGAAAGAAATGCATTCATGTTTGAAAGATAATAGTGAGTCAACGGTGTCAGGATTTTCATTTCTGTTTGAAGTATTCCTTCAGTTTTTTAAGATCTGTTGCATGAAATACAGACGGCTGCTCGTGTGATATTGCTTAAATATAAATCCAGTTATACACAGAATAGCTCTGAGTGTCAGAATGTCTCTAGTTGTACTCTGTTTCTGTATTCTGTCATCAAGTCTCTCATCATCCTCATTTGTTGTTGCTCAGATTTTTTGCACCGTCTCTCTCCCAGCATGCTCTGCACCGGAGGGGTTCCTCGTTTCCATCTTTAGTGTCTCACTAGCAGAAGACATGAGCATGGCACTCTAATGATAGACTCCAGACTCTATTTATACCTAAACCAGGCTTGAGATTTACTAATTTTCCCAGCAGAGCTTCAGGGGAAAGGCATACTGAGAGAGATCCGTCTGCTTACACCAATAGACGTTGTGCCTAGTTCGTGCGGACCTGATCGTTCAGACTGCGCCACGCTTATTTTAGCTTGTGAGTTTAGCCTCTAGCAAGAGTGTTCGGGTGTTATGTCTTGGATTACTTGACACATTTGATGTAGTGCTTTTTTTTTAGACCACTGAAGTCTTGGAGTTTTTTACATGAAAGTTTGTAAAGTCTGACTGAAATTTTCTCAGACTGCCACAAACAGATGAAACATGAGAAATTGCTTATTAAATCATAAATGAATTTGTTTTTGATAATGAGACTTGTTTAGAGAATGATAGTTTATTTTTCCTTTTTCAATTTGTTTCTCATTTTAAGCATAAATATCATGTTGTTGGATCAATGTTTAATGTTTTAATGTCTTTTTCTTTTTTTAAGCATCAACCCAACAACATATTGAGAAGTGCTTAAACCAAAAGTATGTTAAGATGTGTTATCTGAGGACCAATTAAAGTTGTGAGATTTAGAAGATGAATGCACATAAAACAAAATAGTGCTTAAGACATGTTTTCCTCCAGGGCCGTTTTCAGGCGCGATTCACACATCCCGCGGCCAAGTGGCATGTGTACTTTGTTGTTTCTAACACAACATGTGTACTGCTATTAAACACGTTTCCGTGGCCGTTACATAATGGAGTCACATTGCGGCAGTTGCTCGGTGACAGTGCGAGAGAGTGGGCGGTTTGTTAACTTGCGCAGGGGTGGTCTGACGGGCCGATTCGAGACTTGTAAGACCCCGCTGATGAGTTTAGATAAATTCAGCTGTCAAAACAGACTAACGGATCGCACACACGCACGCTCACACGAACACGCGAGCGCACACTTCCATTACCTTCTAATGTGGGACTGGCAGGTGTGATTGATTCTGTTAAGAGAGCGGGTTAATTGACTTAAATTCTGTATCAGATTGATTGATTAACTTTGATTGATTTTAATTATTGTGTTTACCATTTCATCTGCAAGGGAAATTGGTTTGGAAAATTGAAAGTGGCGTATTGGAGGTGCTTAAGTGTTTTAATGAACCCCGAGCAGATTAAGCGCAACACTTAGCGCTCAAATTGCGTATATTTCCTCCCTTTGCGACAGAAATAATGAGCGCGGTGGATCTATATTACATACGTAACGTACAGTACAGCGCTAGTTTGCGTGCAACTAATGGCTTGATGAGATGCTGATGATGCAAGCAGTGAGAATGAGCCGAGATGCGGAAGTATCAGGAGGTTTACAAGTTAAGACCCAGCAGGCGCGCTAGGATGGCAGTGACAGGTGGTCGAAGGCCCAATTATAAAATAAACCTGTTTATGAGTTTGAGACCTATGGAGATTTTTAGTATAGTTGAAAGGATATTCAAAAATCCTGTCCCATAATGCTTTTTAAGATGTGTTGTGATAAAGCTGTTAATTGGCCTTGTGTTTGGTTTAGCTCTGAGCAAGGAGGTATTATGGGTAAAGTCAACAGGGCAAGTGCACCTCTGACTGCAATTGGCCTGGAGCTGAGCGGCCCAGTGTAACCCAATATCCGGAAAAATGTGACTGCGGGGTAAAGGTGATATAGATAGTGAATGCGTGCCGGTGCCTTGCACAATGTGAAATAAAGTAGAAATGGGTCAGATGATTGATGACAGGTTGATTTTATCATTATTCTTTTTTAATATACTGTATATATTTTGATCGTTCTGCTTTTTTTAGGACACTGTAGGATGTCACAGATAATCCTTATTTTAAAAATAAGATAGCTAGCTTTCTCGCAGTGTGTTTCCTATGAAACACGTACAATTTGGGTTAGACCCAGAAAAATCATTCACACTATCCATTGATTAGTTGATTTTAAATAAATAAAAATATTTTAATTATAAATTAAGATCAGCATGTCATAGAAACGAAGACCGTGGTTCGAGTCCGGTGAGTAATTGTGAACTTGCGCCAGCTGTGCGCACACCGGCCTCGAATCACGTAGGAGATGGGAGCATATAAAAGGAACGAGCAACCGGACCGTCGAAGAGAGAGGACCGGGCCCGAACTTGTGTTATGTTTGTAGTTATATTATGTTTTGTTCGCCGGCGGTCGTCCGTGAGGGGCCGCCGGCTGTTATATTACTTTATTAAATGTTTAAATGTTTGCCGGTTCCCGCCTCCTTCCTTCCCTTTTATGGAGATTTGTTACAGTTATATTTTGATATGTAAATGTTATTTTAAACGGCTCTGTGGAATACTTGATTCTGATTGGTCAGCCACAACATTCCCAGATTTTTTTTAATCCCCACGATAGCAAGGTCATGGCTAATAACACGCTCATCTGAGTATGGCGAGATAGATTGAGCGGTACTACTACAGTTATGTTCAATTTTAATTTTTTTGTTACAAATAAGCTATTCCAATATCTCAGAAGAATATTTTGTGCCATGCCGTGTAATAAGTGTACATCCAGCCGGTTGTTATCACAAAATGAAACCCTTCATGGTGTGTTTGTATTCCTGTATTTATTCATGTATATCGCACAATTAAATCTTAAGTTCACATATGAACAATATTATTTCTCATTTTCTATAAATTACATATCAATTAATGACAAGAGAGGGTCTTCAGAGGCCGGTGCACCAAGGCCCTCTAGGACCAGCGGCTCTCCCCGGTTCTTGAGAAAACGTCTTCCGTTGCTCTGCAAGATCTTGTCTGGTGCACCAGGTGTTGAGCTTTATGCCCCTCTCGAGGGAATAAGAGAAAAGAAGACTTCAAATATGCTGACATGTTACCTCATGTACTGTATTAAAGTGAGGCGTTAGTTTGGCTGGCGGTGTTCAAGCTACATATCGAAGCCTGAGGTCTTGTTGTTTACCTAAAGGGATGTTAAATAATGAATTCCTTCCCACAACTATTTGTATTATTAATGCACTTCTTTCTTTGCTTGTCACAGTTATTATAGCTATAACTGCAAGCATTCATTATTGGAATTACGGCAACAGCTTGAAATATAAATTTCTAATATACTTTTAGAATTGCTGCAGCTGTGTTTTTAACCACAAAGTTTAATTTTTAGCATCACTAATAACTTGCAGTCATTCATTTGGATGAGTTATAGATTATGTCTTTAGGGCAGATACATCTCATTTACAAATCTGGTTTCGCTGCACTTCATAATCTTTCTTATTGTTCTTCAGAGAAATGCATATAATGCTAATGTCATATACCTTTGCGGTCACTGGTAAACAACCAGATATGTTAGCATTACTCCGTCTAAATATTGCTAGTTATGTATAAGAAATATTTGCTCACATGTCAAATTTTTTCAGTCATTGACCACGCCTGTGACCATAATATTCATTATTTATTATTTTTAATGAAAATCAATTTGGATGGATGGATAAATGACTGTAGATACATGAATGTACTTGTCCCATCACATCTATGGCATCCATCCATCCTTTATCTATCCACCCATATATTTATATATATATGGGATGGATACCATATATACATGGATGGATGATACTGTGTATAGATGGATGGATGCATGAATCAAGGGTTAGATGGATTGATTGATACATGGATGATAGATGGATAGATGTATGGATGGATAGATAGAAACAGCACTTGGATAGATAAGTGCATGGATAGATTGTCGATTGTAGCACCACGGCTCGACATTCTGTATTTGAAGTATGTATCTGCTGCTCCTTTGCTCTGACACCTTTTATTTCTCAAGTAAATAAAAAGCATATTTCAATATGTTGAATATAAAATCATCCCACACACAGAGTAAATATCTGTCCCACTGTCCCTCTGCTGTCGTTTTGTTTTATTTGTCTGCGCCTCCGGTCCCTCTTCTGTTTATCTCTCTTCACGCCGTCTCACTCGCTCTCGTTCTGAATTTGTTTTCGCTTTGTTTGCCACCTCTTTCCCTTTTGTTTTGTGAAAATCTGGAGTGATTACTGCACACGTCAGGGTTTTGTTTACTCCCTCAAGTCAAGTCAAGCAGACGAAAGCTCCAGGAGGCCAGTCAAAGGCAGCCGTTCAGTCTGGCATACTGCTTTTGTTTTGCTTCGTGGTTGCGACTGCGTTTGTGACGGCGTCTTCGTTCATTTACTCGTTTCTTTTTTTTGTCTTCAGTTCAGTACATCTCTTTTTTGGAGGGGATCGTGACCGGTTCATATAACTAACCTTTGCTTTAGACACGATGAGCTGACAGAGAACATTTCCGTTTTTACATTGACGTTTGGTGCAGAAGTGTGTATTCGTGTACGTGTGTGTTTTAAATCAGCTCAGCGATGTAAATAAATGGATGCTATTACTTACTGTACATTTGTCAGTAGCGTGACAGTAGTTTGGCTGTTTTCTATGTAATGTTGCTTTTCCAGTAACAAGCTACTTTTTCTAAGAAGTTTCAATGTAGCAGGAATGTCACATTGTGTCGGCACTCAATTCAGCTGCCTATCATGTAATGTGCTATTCTCTCCTGTATGTGTTAGTCTCCATTTATTCCGACAGTTCTAAGTTAGATCCTTGGTCAGGTTTTATTTCTTCTGGAACGATAAATTAAGCTAATGTTTTCACTAAACCGAGACCCTCATTATTCAATAAAAGTGAAATCTTGGTATAGAGTCTCTGTATTGTATATTCTATATATTAATATTGTATATTAATTGTATTGCTAACTAATGTCATGCTATCTTGCACTTTTTAAAGGTGTAATTCATCGGTAATTTGAAACTGTCTCCTTTCCAGGAAATGACAAATGCATGTCATTTGTCATTTGAGTAACTGCGATTTTACGTTTTAACAGAGATGGTGATATAGCTTCAAAAGATACATATTGCAGCTTTAACGTGTAAACTCTATTCATCTGCTGCTCACATCACTATATCTTTGTAATGATATTTTGCGTGTTTTACAGATTTTGCTTGGGGTCTTCTTCATCCTGGTGGCTCTTTTGTTCATCGTGACCTTGTTTATTTCAAAGTAAGTTTCACATGTCACTCTGACCCGCTGATATTAAAAGCACTCTTTCTGAAATTTCTGTCTTGCTCACACACATTCACATGTGCTTACAAACAAACGACTCGCTCAAATAAACAGTCTACTCAAAATACGAATGAGGAACACATCAGAAAGGAACGCTTTAAAGTAGCGTTGAAGTAACTGTGGTAGTCATTCAGACACTTTTTCGTTTGCTCGCACTTTTACAATCGCTGTCTTTCATTTGGTAACAGAACACATAGGACTGTAGTTAATGATGTTTTTAATTGGGTCTCTTCTGAGATGATTGAATGAAATGTTTATTTGTTGCAGTCTGGATCAGGCTTTACATTCAGCTGGTATCAGCACTGGGTTTATCATCTTTGGGACCAACTTAACCAACCCGCTTAATGAGCTACTGCTGGCGCTGCAACCGGTAAAAAAACTCTCTTTATTATACTTTTCATGAGAATATATTCACATTTGGTTTTATTACTTGATCTGAATGCAAATTCATTCACACATTCAACATCATTTAAACATGTTCTCCAGTTTCTTTGCTAAACAGGTATCTTAATGGGACAGTACCCCCCCAAAAAGAAAATTCTGTCATCATTTACTCACCCCTGAGTTTTTCCAAATCCAAAAAGTTATTTGGAAGAATATTTGTTTTTTTAAATATGTTCTTTGTTACGTTTTGCTCAAACTATAGATGTCTCAATGTTGACCACAATACGCAAAATACAAATTTAACTTCAAATTAATGTCATATCTAAAAATAAGCACTTCAAATAGATGATCTCTTGGCAAAGGTCAGATCAAAGGTCTTCTGATGTGGCATAAAGAAATGAGATGTGATGACCTCTAAATTAGCACACTTTCTTCATTAGAAATAAGCATCTTCATCATTTCGTTTCTCAGAGGTGGTTTCAAATCCTTCAATCTTCTTTAAGTAGCACAATGATCAGTTTCCATGTGCTTGAATAAAATACCATCGCTTGTTTCAGTCTCTGCTTAAGATGCCTTGATTAAACCAAATTGTTCAGGAATCCGGGCCATTGATTTCAGCAATTACGCGCGTGCGATGCTGGGAAAAGAAAAGTAATTTGCAGAGGAATAATAAAGGCAGGCTCTCGTGGACACCCGGATAATTATTGCCCGTGCATCCAGAAACATTTCTCATTTGTGCCTCATGATGTCATTCCATCCGCGATATGAGAACAGTTGAGGTCAGCTTATAAAAAACTATTTTGGGGAGTTACGGAGGACAAGCTGGCAACGGAATAGGCATGGAAGCCAAAAAAACTTCCAGGAATAGAGAAAGTGGGCCGTTTTAAGCTTGACTTTCAAAACCGTTCTCTCGTCTCTTTCCTGTGGCTCTTTTGAAAATAAATGCATTGAAATAGCCGCAATTGCCAGAAAAATCACCTAAGAGTTGTGGAACGATATATCTCGAGGGCAGAAGTGACAGTAGTTTAGTCCACTGTTGTTGAGTGTGTGTAGATATATTCGATAGCCTCCAGCATTGTGGGCTTTGTGAAACATGCATCATTTACTACAAAAACCATTCCATTACACAAATAAAAGAGACCAAAAGCAGACAGCACTATCATGGTCTTTCCTCAGTTTTCATGTTAGGCTTTGTGATGGTTGATAGTGCTTTTGTTGACTATAAGGCCAGAAAATTGTTTGGGGGGGTCGGGAAACATGAATAGCAACAGCCTTTGTTGAATGGCTAAAAGAGACCAAAGCTCTATGGGTTATCTCGGGTATGTAGTTCCTTCCCATGGAAAGAAAGAGAATTAAAGAACTGGTTGATTTGTCTTTTTTCTTTCTTTACAGGTTTTTCCTCTGGATTATGTTCTGATCACCATCATCACCATGTATTTTGTCTTTACATCCATGGCCGGCATTCGTAACATGGGTATTTGGTTCTTCTGGATGCGGGTGAGTTATCCCCATTTCTGTAACCCCACCTGCCCGTGTATCAATCTGGATTATGAATATTTCCATAAAAAAAATGGTATACACATCAGCTTTATTGAACAGTATTAATCAAATTTGCAAAAGGTTTGTGTTTACGCCTAAATCTGACCTAATGAATAATTTTCTGATACAGTGAGATTTTGATTTTAAAGAGTTTTAAAGGAAAAGTTTTTAGTTATTATTGAGAGTGTTTGACAGGTATTTCTATAATGCCTCAAACTGCATTGCTTGGCAACCATAATTAATAATGTGGCAAATGTCCACAGGCAAACTGCATATGAATAATTATTTAAGTGATGGACAGTTATATATAGTTTTACATAATGCATGTTGGTTTTCTAATAGCAGATTGAAATGTTGTTCTCAGTCATATGAGTGCTATAATGATGTTTGAATTGTTTCTGCACAGCTGTATAAAATCAGGCCTAAGAGAACCCGTCCACAGGCCCTCCTCTTCCTCTGCATGATCCTGCTTCTCATCGTCCTCCACACCAGCTACATGATCTACAGTCTGGCCCCGCAGTACGTCATGTACGGCAGCCAGAAGTACCTGCTGCAGGTGAGATGAGCTCTTATAGCAGTCAATCCTCTCGGCAGTCTGGATTACAGGATTATAGCTGGCATAATCTCAGCAAACAGAGCCCACGCAGCTGAGTCGAGTATGTAATGATAAACCCTTTACATAGCAAGTGTTTGACAACCTTTCAGAACCTTTTCTATAGACTGCAGAATCTGTTGAAGCTCTTGATGCATATGCTGTTTGTTTTTTAATGTGAACACTTGCCCACACACTATATACTCTGCTGTCTTGTGTGAGGTGAAACTATAGGGTCTTGCAACTGCTGTAATGCTTTGCGTCATGAAGTATAAGGAAAGGGTTGAAAAGTACTGATGAGAACACATTTTTTTTTACTACTGGCATGAAATATGGTCCATATTGTTTTGATAAATTGTAAATTCAGATTATATAATCTGTATAATAGAATATAAAGATGTTCACATATTTTGTGTACTTCCTAAAAGCTTAATATTAGCAGAGTTTTTCTAGTTCTGTTTTTAGTTTTATTTAAAATGGTTAGTTTTACTAGTATTTATGTGAATCTTATCATTATATTGAAACATTTTAGCTATTTTTTATATGCGTTTGTCATTTTATTATATTATTGTTGCTATATAAATATGTTTTTATTTCAGTTTTTGTTTGTTATTATAATTTTTAACTTATCTCAGTAAGCAAAATTCTTGCTCAGTTAAAATCTTTCCAGTAATTTGTTGGCCGTTATTTTATAGTTTTTATGTTAACTTTAGAAACATTCTTAGCTATTTTGTTATATCCTTTTGTCATTTTATTATTTGTTTGTTTATTTTTTATGTTCCTATATAAATATTTGGTTTATTTTATTTTATTATTATAATTTTAGTTATAGTTAATGTTATTTCATTTTAATTCTGAGTTCTCCAATAATTTTTCAGTAAAATTCAAACAGAGATGTTTGATTTTAGTAAACTAAAATTACCTTGACTATCAGTTCAGTCCTATAAACTATGAAAATCCAACAGTAAAACATAAATTATTCTTTTGACACAACATTAATATCGTTGCTGTCCTTCTAAAATTAAAATAAAACACTGGACTGTAAAAACTGTGTTGTCAAAGTTGACAAGCACTTATAATACTTTTTATTGGTGAGATATTTGCAAAACCCAGTGACAAACAAAAAGGACGACTAATAATAATGATTTATGGCAAAAATCAAAACGACAGCAGCGATATACGTCTTTGAAAAGTTAAGCCATCCAGTCAAAACTAGTTGTTTTTGTCATTGACCGTTGAAGGTCTGACACGATAAATTATCCAATCAGATTTCTCTTAGTCATCTCCCAGGAGCCTAACACTATTATTCTGCATCCACCCAGCCGTCCGTGTTGTCCTGTTTGGTTACTTTAAAAACAATTATGTTAACTTTATGGAACTACAAGCTCAAATCAAGAGTAATTTACTCAGAAGCCGACATTCTGTCAGAGGGCTGATGGTTCAAAAGACGAAAGAACAGCTCACGGCAAGAACAAACCTCCTGTTCTACTCTGTAAACATCACAGCGTGTGTCAAAATCTGACCAATTAAACCTGTCCGTCACCTCTCTGTCAGAACCCCTCTGCATTTTTCAGCCATAGCGTGCTGTTATTGTATGAAACCAATTGCAAAGCTTGCACATGTGTTACTGTAGCTCATATACCTTTCATTTAACCTGGTTCCCAAACCACAAGAGGTTTACTTCATTTAATATCCAACACTAGCAGTGCGGCATTACCTCAAAGTACAAGAACACGTAATTGAAACTTTAATTTAATTTCAGAATGTGCTGTAATTACCCAGAAAACGTCAGTCAGTCTGCTTTGTATAATATTTATGAAGTGTCAAATGAAATCAGGCAGAACGAGTCAATCAGGATCGTTTTTGCTTCATGTTTTATATCAAACTTGATCAGAGAAATGATAGTTGTCACATCATCAACACTTATCGGTGCGCTAATGTCATACACCGAAGTATATACAGTGATGTATGTATCCATATGTTTGCCCTGCATGCGGTCCATCTATTCCATATTCCCATTCCATCTCTCTCCAGACCCCGCTGCCCACCTCAGAGCCATCACAGGGGAATCGTTCCACTACCATCACGAAGATATGTGACGCTGGCGCTCCTGAAGGTAAGACTGTCTCTTTTATCACCCACAGAGTGACCGAATTCAATGAATAACAGTCAATCATTCCATACGAGAGAGTTGTAGGGGTGTTTCAAAGGCGATATATCATGGAAAATGTTTTTTTTTTTTAATAAAAAGAATTCGATCTTGAACAGTAAGTGTGTCGTAATTTTAACAGTGCAGGGCTTGTGACGTCACAACCGTGAGCGTGTGAACCGATGACAACCATTTATATGTCGTTGCTTCTACTGTATTTAGTAACAATTGGGCCAGTCCATTGTGAATTGATAATACGTTTGACCAGTTGTATAAGTAGTGTGTATTGTTTTATATTTAAATTATATTTAATAGTAACAATTTACAAATTACTTAAATATTGTTTAAGCATTGTTTTATAATATTTAGATAATCTTTTTATTATTTAAATTAAATATTAATTATTAAAACATTGCTTTCACTAACCTTAAAACATTTTTAAGTCTTAAACTCTAGATGCAAAACCAGACTGTTCAATTACGTTGGTCTGAAATGGAAGCACATACCTGGCCATAAGTTAAATGTTGTGACTGTTTTTGGCTGTAATATAACACTTTATTTTACATTTATATTTATTTTTATAAATGTAAATGTCAATATAAATGTAAACATTAATACTAATATTAATATGAATGTTTACATTTATATTAATAGTAACATTCATATTAATATTAATATACATGTAAACATTAATAGTAACATCTATATTAATATTAATTTATTGTATAAAAAAACAGTTATAGATTCTTTGCGGAGGTGAAGTTAAGTTTGTTCCTCATAACTTTTGATTATGTCGTCGCTAAAACCATCTATATTTGTGGACTATAAATGTGTACACAGGATTATGTGACACCACACAGTATTATCACTTTCAGTGTGCTCAGAATAACTTTGGGAAGCTGTTTGGAATTGTGCTGTTTATATTCCAATTTTGTTTAGCAGGAATCGTAAATAGTGCTGATAATGCACACATTTAACAGTAGATGTCATGCCTGCGGAACACAACCCGCACAACCAGGCTTTGCGTTCATAATGAGGGGTCAGACGGAAAGCAGTCTTTAAAAAATCTACATTGATTAAAATGCGACAGAAGTATTAATTACTGTCTATAAGGTCAATTGCCAGCGCATGTTTTCAGTTAATTGTAGATATTCTGTGTGTTTTGAGTAGGCGTTGAGTCAAGCAGAAGATAGGAGCCTGAATCCAGTTCAGTGAGCATGTTGTAGCCTATAGATACTGCCTTTAAACATGTTAATACTCGTGTCTTATTACACACTGTGACAGCGGAACGAAGAGAGAAGGTGTCCCAAAAAATCATGAAGTGGGATTTAGTGTAAAAGCTCAGATTTTGTGGTTTCACAGTGTGATATTATGTGATTTTAAGCTCTTTAGCATCTTGTTAACTTAATGCCGCGCTTCTCTCACTGTTTCTTGACACGTTTACAAGATCATCTTTAAAACCAACAGGCTTACTAAATTATTCCTTAAAGTCACGGCGGATTCAGATCGGATATGTTTGTGGTTTGATAAGCCACCACCCAGTTAGCTTCTGCAGTCACACTGCTGTTTTTTATCCAGATGAGGGCACTCCGATATTACAATCTTATCTCATTGGAGGACATCAGAATCATAATGAAATGATGGTGTTAATACGTAATAGGATCAGCGGTGCAAGCAGCCAGTCGTCCTAAATGTTTTTTAAGACAGATCTGTAACCTTCCTTGGGTACAATGTACCTCTGTGCTGGTCCATGTTTCACTTTCATATCCCCTTTTGTTTTCCTTAAGTCCTGCTGGAACGTCATATTGGCAGCCTAAGGAATTCTTTATCTCAAATGTTCACTTAAAATCCAGGTCACGTAGGCTGATAATGATATGAATGAGAGTTTTAACATTTTCTGAAGAATATGTAAATGGTTCTTTGTACTGCAGAACTAATTTTTACATTTGCATTTATGCATTTGGCAGACACTATTATCTAAAGTGACTTAATGCATTTATTTCAACTGTGTGTGTCTGCGTGTGCGTGCAGGGTCGAACCTATAACGCTTTGCATTGCTAACACTATACCATACCAGATGAGCTATGTGAATGGTGTTGTGATGCTAGCTGTCACCATGCTTGTCGTTTGTGGGTGGTTGCCAGGGCATTGCTGTGTGGTTGCTAGGAGATTGTTTTTGTAGCATGTGACTGTTTTTAGGGTGTTCTGTGAGGTTGCGTACTGATCCAAACAGAAACAGCCCACACCGTATTCTGTATGATCCCCAAATTTGTCTTTGGTCCCATCCTCCCCTCTGTGCTATAATTTTATACTATTAGTTTGTAAATGTGCACTCTGCATTGAATTGGCCCTATTTGCTTCTCGCGACCCCCCAGGTGTGTAAGTGATGTTTATTCAACATCTGCCAGGTGAAAAGTAGTCCGATCGCCTTCAAAAGTAATAGCAGACCTCTCCTCAACCAACCATTTGATTTAAAACATTGTTCAAAAATCTATTTTTTCAACCTCACATCGTTCAAAATAAGTACATGACTCTTTTTTCTGTTGAACACAAAAGAAGATATTTTGAGAAATGTGACCCTGGATCACAAAACCAGTCTTAAGTTGCACGGGAACATTTTTAGTAAAAGACAAAAAACATTATTTTTGCGAGTGGATGGCCTGCCACAGCATCTCTGATTATCCACTTCAAAGGCGATTTTCTCAATACTTTGTTTTTTTTGCTCCCTCAGATTCCAGAGATTTAAACTGATGTATCTCCGCAACATAATGTCTTAACCTGACAACCCATTCTTAGAAAGCTTAACTATTCAGCTTTCAGATTATGTAAAAATTTCGAAAAATTGACCCATAAAACTGGTTTTGTTGTCCAGGGTCACAAATATGGTTTTGTGCCCATACTATGGAAGTCAATGGGGACCAATGTTCTTCAGAATATCTTCTTTTGTATTTTACAGAAGAGAAAAATCAAACATGTTTAGATTTTCATGAGGGTGAGAAAATGATAAAATCATTTTCCTTTTCGAGTGAACTATCCCTTTAAGTATGAGCACTAGAAATATTAATCATACTTACTGTACAAGCAGAAATGATAGAAGACGGTTGTGCCGCATCGCTTCTTGCCGGCACTCTTCCCCATGTGCTTTATTTAAACAAACGCTCTGTATCATAACCCAATTACGTCTCTCAAAGCCAAATAAAGGCGCAGTCTCGCACAATAGAGGAACAGAAGTTGCTCTGCGGGTCATACGCAATTGATCCATCTCCAGTTGACTCGCACTTTAGAACCAGTGTCGCTTTAAAGCGTCTGCTTGCCAAATATCACAGCCCTCCAATCTGTTAGTGTGGGTTTTGGCCTTTTCCCATCTGTGGACGGTCAGTAGAGCCCAGTCATTGTGTTTCTGCCACCTACCCATCATCGGCAAAACGCCTCATTACTGTTTTCACATAGAACAGCGCAAGACAAGCTGTACGCCATCCATTAGCACACGACTCTCCATTGCTTCACAGCGGGAAACGAGATTTCAATTTGCTTTTATTACGATTACAGTTTAGCATCAGCATGATAAAGCTTTTGGTGAAAGAACAGCAGATTCTTTTTAAAGGTTTTTTGTTAGTCTAGGCACTAGTCACTTTTTGGAGACGTAATTTTCCGTCGTATTGACTCATTTTATCTTTTCAACGATTGCTGTTGAATTGGAATTGAGGAAAACCATAAGCGGTTTATTTGTGGCTCAAGCTAATTGACCAAATCTATTTATTTAGGTATTGTTGTCTGTATATTTCAGAATTACTTTTCTGAGTCTCTATTCCACTTTCTCCAGATGGTGTGTGACATCAAATATTTGTCTGTTCGTGTGTTCGCCTTCTGTATTCAGACTACAACTTTATTATTATGGTTTGATTTCTGTGATTGATGTCACGCTCGTCGGATACGCGTCTTTCACCCTGAATAATTTCTCAGATCATTGCGGTCAAGTCAAATTTGTTGTCTTTGTTGTGGCTAGGAGGAAGAGGCACAGCTTGTTTTTCACGGCTGGGTCCAAAAAAATAAAAAAACAATATACTCTGCTTAAGGATGCTGAGAGCTGAGAACTGTCATGATATGTGTTGACCATTCAAAACATGATGATAGGGATTTTACTTTACACTTTGTATATGCATTATATCTTTCATGCATTAGATGTTATATTCAGCTGTGGAAAATAAATAAGAGACCAAGTTTTCATTGAATCAGCATTCTTATGTATTGTGTCCAATCCAGTGTCTGTTGAATTTCAACAAAATCAAACCTCATGAGTGACAGGAAGTCATCCAACAACAGTGTGAGAGACTGACAGCATGACAAGACACCAGGTTATCCTAAGGTCCAGGTTAATCACATACAAAATACATTTTTAACTTTTCCTTAATACATGTACCAATAATACTGTTCTATCGCTTAAAAGGGAATCTGAACTTGTTTGCTATGCAGTATTTGAGGTCCTAAATAAGTGGTGCAACTTTTCTGTTATCTAACCTGTTTCTCCAGTTTTCATTTTCTGCAAATAAATAGAAATAGAAAGAGTATTTTTAATATAATATTAATATTTTTTTTCATGAAATATTGTTCTTAATTCAATGACCTCAAAATCTTTAAAACTTCTGATATTTGTGAAATTTGTTTAAAGAAAAGCTTTCAAATATAAAATAATGCCATTGTGTCCGTATTATTTTATCATTTATCTAAAATAAAATGTAATATTAATATTAAAAGCATTGTAAATAGATTTCTTCTGTACAGACACGTTTCAGGGACCAAAACAAAAATCATATTTATAATTGACAAAATACTGAAAATGTTTTCAAAATGAATGTGTTTTACAGCAGAAAGTGACACTTATTATTTGTTTGGTTTTTGTGTGCAAAGTTTATAATCCTGGTTGTACTAGTGCTTTGAGAATTTTCATTATACATCTTATTTGTTCAAATCCAACAGCCAGTGTTGACCAGGGGTTCGTTTCCCGAACAACAACTCACTGGTAAACCACCTTTGTACGATGGATCATTGGGGAAATTAACGATGTAGTTACGACTGTTTCCCGAAACCGTAGTAACTCTTTCAGAGATCAATCATTCGGACCAAATTGGTTCAGCAATATAGAAGATGACGCCATACAGGTGGTGGAGTAATACCAACGTCTACCAATAAATACGTTCAGATCTCATTAATGTCAAATTCTTGCTCTACATAACATACATTGCATTTAACAGCGACTTTTGTTACCCTTTTTTGTCATCTGTTGTTTTATTTCACGATATTTCATTCATTCATAAGTTTCCCCCTACGTCACAGGGACATGTTGAATATTTACGATCGGGGCGGCTCCGATGTTCTTCCAATCATGTACAATCACTCTTACACACACTCAACACACCACAGGAAAATCTGTTAAGATCATTTGTCCAGCCGTTTAAGATCATCGGGAGTAGAATTGTCGTACGGGGAGGAATCGGCCCGATTGTCTTTTGGATGAGGCCCACGCTTAAGGAGCAGGTATGGTCCGTCTGCGTATGATGCGTATGTGTGCGAGACGGACACGGAAAGTCAAATATACCTGGGGCTTTAATGTAAGACAACATTTACATTACAAGTCAAGTTACAACTCAGTACTGAAGTTTAAAGTAGAATTGTTATAAAACAGCTGTCTTAACATTCTGTTTCAAGGTTTGATTCTAATATTAACTTTGTTAAATTTTATAACGTATTTATTTCATTTTATATGAATATTCAATATCTCGTCCAGCTCTAGGTCGCAGCAGTTAATATGTTGCTGGAGAGTTGCTCTTTGTCTCTGCTTTCCCTCTTTATAGAGTAATAAATGAGCGAAGGAATGGTAAGATCAAGTGCTTGAAGTGGCAGCTTAATTATTTTAATTGAAAGAGTAATCAATTTAGCACTTTCCCCAATTCTCTCCAGACCCTCCGCTCTCCACGTATCGACTGTCAATTTAAGACACTTGATGAGATACTCAGTTTACCGGCTTCTTTCCCTGCGTACCTGTTCACCTGCAGCACAAACCAGCAACCCTGTGGATAAAAGAATTGAATATTATCGACGTCTTCTCGCTTGCTCTTCTTTTGTCGTTTTTCATCCGCAGTGCTCTCGCACTGCCAGATCTTCCCTCTTGTGCAGCAGTCCGAGTCTTCTCATCAGTCGGGAAGCTGCTCCGTCTTGCGTAACAGCCGGGCGTGAGTGGGAGGAAGTGTCAAGCAGGGAGAACACCTGTGACGGAGAGGGCACGCTATCCAGCCGAGAGCATCTCTTCCTGCGGAGCTCGACCCGTGCTTTTGAACCTTGCCGTTCATGCGTCTCGAGTCCACGGAGCAAAAGACACGTCCCGATTCAGAGAGCACAACTTGGATACCAAAACTAATTCTCCTGAAGAAAGCGAGTGATGGAGAGTTGGGATTGAGTGGTATGATGATATGTTGTGAGATGATAGAAACCTCTAAAAACCTCTGAAACATCTAATATCTTAATTATTTCTTCCAGACATCAGTCAATTGAAAGTGTCGCTTAAGTCTTCTGCATCTCATAAATTTCATCTCACAAATGCTTCAAGTTTCAGAAGAGATCTTAATATTTTTAATGTAGTTATTAAATATGTTAACCTTTTTTCTATCGACTGCTGAACACATAGATGTGAACTTTATTTGACAAAGACTTCCATCTTTTTTTGCATTCAACAGGCAAGCGATTGTTTTCCCCTTACTTTCACCATGCGTTGTTTTGCAGATTGTTTTAAGCAGAAATACAAATCTCTTTCTGTCTATGTTTCTCACACTGCACTCATTTAATGATATTATATCTGTTCGTTTTAGTCCAGATAAATGCGGAATATCTGGAGGATCAAGTGTTGTTGCCATGACAACCATCCACCAAGTCACTTGGTGTGCCAATAGATTCAGGAGGCACAAATTAAAATGAAACTTACAATGTTCTGCTCTCTCTCCAGTCTGCCAGGCATAAATTTTCTCATCCTGTCAGATTGATTTCTAACCGCGCTGTAATGAACGCATGATACCGCTCCAGCTCTCTCCAATGCCCACATGAGGTGTACTTTAAAAATCTATCCTATTGATTTTTAATGCACTGATCACAGGCGCGCTCTTGAAAAAGCGAAAAATGAGTAATAACACAGATGAAAGATAAAGAGGTCAAAATGATTAAAGATTAACATTAACACGCAAGGTGTTTAGCAGACAATCTCAAGAGTACTTTTTGATGCAGAAATATTATTTGTTATTTGAATTCTTCCCTTCCACTACAGCTCTTAAATTGTATGGACGCTTTAACAGTATATTTGCAATAGTTAGAAACACTTTTTTTGAAGTTAGTTATCTGTTTTTGCAAATGATCTCTTCAGATCTGCTTTTGTTAAATGTTTCTTTATGTTTGTAGATCCATAAAGTTTTTTTTTTTACAGCTTGAAAATTGAGAAGGCGTAGAAAAATTGATTAATATGTACATGCTGTAAAAGCGTTGCTCATTTCATGTTATTTCATCAGATATAATGTTGATGATAACTTCACTGTATTTATTGCAAGTTTATTTTAGTTTACTGAAATTAAAACTGTGAAAACGTTCCTGCTAATTGAAAACTAAATAAAATATTGACCTAAACATTAATTGGAAAAACTAATTGAAAAATGTATCTATGTCTATAATAATAGACAGAAACTGAAAAAAATAAGGTATATAGCAACATAAATAAAAATGACATAAAGCAAATACTGTATCAAATTGCAAAAACTTTAATTTAAATTAACATAAAAAATAAAAGCTATTTAACAATATTATTGAAACGAAATGAAACTGTAATAACTCTGACTTATTGATGATAACTTTATTACACGCAATGTGTCATAGAGCGTTCCTACAAATCAGAAATTTGTGTACAATTCAGTTATAATGTTAATTTGTGTATAACATGTGTATACATACTGTCACTGCAATATCAGGACACTTTTATTATCTGAAAAAAACAGCAGTAACAAACTTCAATCTATCAATCTAATCAATAAAAACAAATTGGAATCTGAATATCTGAATCTGAAATATAACGTGTATCAGTTGAACTTACGTGTATATTTTTGCAGTTTTTATTGAGAGAATCTCCATATCATGGCTAAAACGAAGTTTCTATTTTTGTTGTCCATGCTTTTTGGACAAGTACCACATTAGTATTATGGCAACTGTTGTATTGAGTATTCAATACATGTATTATCATCCATAGTATTTTGTGAGAGTTCTGAATTTCTGATAACTTTGACCAAATCTATTAAACTATTGTTATTTGTGCAGAAACTCCTACAACATCATGACATGTTTTAATATGTTAGATACACATGTTGTTGTTGTTATATTCCATCATTTCCTAAGGGTCATATATCTGACATGTGAAAGAAGCACTCATATTCATGCTGAAGAAATCAAGCGCTCACAGAATTCTCAGGACCGTTCCCTAGCAACAGGGATGTTCAGGAGAAATGTTTGATGTGTTCAGAGATGGCAGGTTCTCACGTTACCTTCTACAAATCACTTGTAATATTGTCATTATGTGGATGGATTAGGCTCAGCGGTCGCTCTGTTTGTTCATAAGCATGAGATTTTTCTCCCCTCTTGTAGCTTGTGACACAGATGTAATAAAGAGACAGGAAGACGGTGCGCGGATGTCAGCGCTTGATGTCAACGTTGAAGGACAGAACAGAATCCCGCAGTTTATTTTATGAGTTCTGTCGAGGGTACTTGTTGAATGGAATAAAGGGAATGTGTTCTCAGAATAGAGGAAGGCCGCAGTTACTTTATCAATTCGTGTTGCGTATTATAAATGTGACTTTACAAATTTACATTTAAGAAGTCTAGAAGAGAGAAGTTTTTTTCTCAGAAACAACCAGAGCCATTTGATCAAGACATAAGATTCTTGGTAATTTTATTGTTGAAAGAGAAAAAAAATCGTAAAAAGTTATATTACAATTATAATTTTGATTTAAGCATTTTAACAGTTGTTAACCTTGTCGTAGTTTACCCTCACTCTGTTCCAGATTAATATTAAATACCCAAAACAAAAAGGTTTTTTCAAACATGTATGACTTATTTCCTAAAGAGTACAACATGCAGAAGGCATCTTATGCCACAAAATGTTTAACAAACCAAATAAAGTCATATGGTTTAAAACAACCTGAAGATAAAGTTTTATTTTTCAGTGAACTTCTTTGGTGCATTTCAAAGTTGTTTTCCTTTCTTGCTGGGTTAAACTTGTATGCACTTGTTCTATTTTCAAATGTCCGTGCACGTGTGCCCAGAGATGACTTGTATGAATCATGAGTCACATGATGCACCTGTTATATTGCCGCTATGAATAAGAGGATTGGTAGACAGCAGGTGAGACGGCAGCACTCAAATCACTCGTGCGCTTCTGCCGCACATCTCCGCCTCGATCTGATCTCCTTCTAACCTCGCAGGATTATTTGTGGTGAAAAGTGCCACCATTTGATTGTATGCAATTTCTCACTCGATCTGACGGCCTTCTATTTCGCAGTTTCCTCGAGGTGACACAAAACCCTCTCTTCTCCTCCCTTACGACGCCTGGTTTTGGCTCTCGTTTCTGTTGTTATGTGGGAAAGATTAGCGACTGCTTCCTTTAAACGCTCGTGAGAAGACTGCACCAAATGTATGCATCTGTTGGCTGAACGAACAAAGAAACTGCATATCCAAAGCTTTTCCAAAAGTTGAAAGTGTGTTTGCTTCAGAGAATAGTGGCACTTGTTTCTGTGTGTTTATAAGTCCAGTGTGTACTTCTTTGGAGGAACTTTTGACAGAAATGCAATATAATATACATGTTTGTAGACCTCACATAATGAAACGTTATGATTTATAACCGTAATGAGCTGTTTCTATCTACATACACCGCGGGTGTCCTTACATGGAATTCTCCATGTTGTTTCTACAGTAGCCCTGTATGGACAAACTGCTCTTCAGATCGCGTTTCGTAAATACATTATCTCCTTTGGCAAGCAAAATCGTGACGCAATCTTTGTTCTGTGTCGGCCAACGGAGTGCTTCATAAGGAAGGGTCGAGGGGTGGACTGAGCTGTGTGTTGCAATTCGCAACCTCACCACTAGATGCCGGTAAATTGCGATGCACTTTAAAGATACTTAGCCTTACTATGACACTTTATGTCGTTTCTTACTTTGTCACCTGCCATGCTTGTCCTTTTGTTCTACCCTCACCTTGTCTTGCTGGTATCTCAGTCTGAATCTGAATTCATCCCTTGTCTGGTGCATAGAGAGCGGACTATAATTACCCAGCTAAGCACTAAAACAGAGCAGATAATGAAAGCACACTTTAATGAATAGCCACGTCAGGCACAGCCTGGCACGGGTCCATGCGCCATGTGCACCCCCATGGTGTTACTTTAGTGGTAGATGGGATCGCTGGTACAGAGAGATCTAATGCATCTTAATGCAGCTGGGTCAAAGCCAATGCACAGGGAAGCTGAAGGTGCTGAGACTGAATAATACTACATGTCCTTTATATAATCCTATATATATTTATGTATGACTTCATATAAATATACTGAATATAAGAAGATATTTTGAAGAAAGTTACCAAACATCACTGGACATCCATTGACTTACATTGTATGGACACAAAACCACTGAGACATTTCTCAAAATATAGTCTGTTGTGTTTACATACAGGTTTTGAACGACATGAAGGTGCATTAATGATGACAGGATTTTTATTTGTGGTTGGTCTCTAAGATGTTCACAGTAGTGCAAGTGTTTTCCAAGAGTTTCTAGGTGGAATTCGTTGTTCATGTGTAGAAAGTGTATTTGATTTTTTTGAGGTCAGAACAGGATCTCTGGGGTCCAGTCAGATGTCAGAGAGTCGTGCAGCTTTGAGAGCATCGGAATAGTGGAATACTCATAAAGGGTAAAATGTGGAGAGTGCTTTCAGAAAACAGCGTGAGAACCCAAACCAAACAAACAGAGAGGTTGAGAGTATGTTCATCGCACAGAGAAAGTGCACTTTGACGCACTTCTCCTGTTTTCATCCTCATCCTGTCCGGTATACACAGAAACAAATGAGTGATTATTAATAATGTATGCTTTTAGTGAAGGCCGCCCCCTGACCACATGCTGACCTCGCACCCCGCGATGCTCCTCCTGTCAGTCAGCCTTGTTTCTTAAAGGAACGGTACACCAAAAAATGAGAATCACTTTTGTGTGTTCTATAACCTGTTGAATAAGGATTTCTTTGCGTCATTGTCTGACGAACAGATTGAAAAAATGAATTTCTACTTTTAAAATCAAACCACATGACTGTGGAAAGACAGGAGCGTGTGTGCATTATAATATGATTTTCATTTTTGTGTTGAACTGTTGCTCTGGCTGTGGTGTTCAGCAGGCGTTCTCCATCAGCAGTCACTGCGGTCTGAAGGTGAAGCGGGTCAGCGCTGTACACGTTGATTTGTTTAGCCAGAGCGCCGGCGAGAGCCGTCTGCCAAGTAATTCAGGTGAGCATCTGCTGAGCTCCAGATGGCAGGAAAAGTGCAGGAGGGCAGGAAGACGCCTGCTCTCAAACAGGTCCGGTACCTCACGAGCGGGTTGGCCTATCAGACCTACACTTTTAGGATTATGGGATCTGTTTAATATACAGGGATTCCATTTACTATTTATTAAGCTTGGATTGTTTGTAATGAAGAAGATATTTTGAGAAATGTCTGTGTGGTTTTGTGTCCATACAATGGAAGTCAATGGGGGACAATGTTGTTTGGTTACCAAAATATCTTCTTTTGTGTTGCTCTGAAGAAACGCAGTCATACAGGTTTGGATTGACATGAGAGTTTTGAGATGCATGTTGGTATACTAAGGATGCCAAGTGTAAAAAGAGCTAGATGTGCGTGAGATGAAAACAGAACGTTTGGTGACCTTGTGATGTCTGTCATGTTTTTTTAATAAGTCCAATGGAGCCGTCATCGATGTTGTCTCTCTTAGACTCTCTCTATGTAAATACTATCAGACCTTTCTTTCCACTTCTCCTCCCTTCTCTCTGAGGAACATGCTCCGTAGAGCCGGATCTTCATAAGCACCTGCCGTCCCAGCAGCCCCACAGATTGAGCTGATTAAAGGCCTCCTGCTCCTGTGACACTCAGCCCTGTTTCATCCATGTGCCCATATTAACATACATGATTCAATCAATACCACCCCCATCTTCAGCTCCTTAAATCGAGAGACATCGCACAGATCAGATTCAAGTTCACACTGCCCCCACAATTTCAGGAAGTTGTGGTTGTTTTTTCGTGATTGGTAACTGCAGGAATCTGGGTAAAAACTCACAGTAAATCTGCTCCTGAAGATAAATGAAACCGAATGAAATTTAAATATATTGAGGCGTCTAACATAAAGAACTGTTTTTATTTTACATTCTGTCGCTTTATTCTGTCATATTCTGTGGCTATGGTTTTGCTTTATTAGAGTCCCAGTGAAATCAAAAATGACCATTCTTATTTTTTTATCAAATATTGCTTTATTGTAAATAACTTATCAGTGTGGGTCATTCTTTTTTTTAATTCATTCATCTTCAGTTAAAATCAGAAAATGCACTTCCGCCCTCTCGTGACTATTCATCTCAAATGATGTAAGTAAGACGGCTTGGGCGGAGCATCTGTTAACTCCTCCCCTTCAATCTGCTGCCAGTTCCATTTCATAATGCAACAACTGTTCTTATACATCCAATCAACTCCTGCAAGCCACGTCTATTTTTACAGTCAAAATTCTGTTTCACTCAAAAATGTGGAAATAAAAACAACTTCCGGTTCACAGGTACTTTTTGTACGAAACCTGCGTATTTTGAGAAAATTCTCAGTGGATTTGTCCATACAATGCAAGTCAATGAGATGCCACTGTTGATCGGTTGCGAACGTTATTCAAAATATCTTCTTTTGTGTTCTGCAGGTTAAAGAAATTCATACATGTTTAGAACGAAATTACAGTGAGAAAACGAGGAACCTGTTTTTATTACAATCTGATCTCTCGGTATATTTCACTTTGGGACTAAACTGGTTTATAAAAACCAAACATCATGTTATTGATTTTTCAAATCCAGTATTTGTAAATCACTATTGAACAGTGTTCACCTTACAATGGTTGATACTGATTCTCTGTTTAAAGGTCAATGTCCACATTGAGTCTCTATGACATGTGCTTAGCTCAGCTTGTTGCTGTTTTTCTTGTTGATATGACAGGTTAGCTGTTAGCTGATGTGACTCTCTGCGATGCTCTGAACAGATTCTCTCGAATGCAAATACAGAAATCTGTGTGCCGGCTGTCGTAAGTACACAAACGGTACAGTAGCTTTTGTGTGGTAAGGTGGAGACTTATGGGCGAGTGACCCACAGACCTTCTGGCTACACACATGAGAGTTATTTGTTTATTACTCAGATGTTTATTATAAGTTGCTTTCTATTTTCTTCTGTTGGTTTTTGCATGCCTCTCATTAGCTCGATTCATTGTTGTGATTTCTGCTTAAGGGTGTTTGGATGAAAATTACATTTCTCTCTGGAGAGCTCTTTGCAACACTTAAGAATTTGTGCTGATGGAGCTAAAAAACACGCTTAGAACAGAGGTGCCCTCAAACGCCATGAACTAAAGTGTGTTATCGCAAACTACGCTTAGATTACCTTTCCTGACATGTTCCAGTTCAGTCTATTACTTTTCTAAGCTGTGTACTAAAGGCATTTTTAGAGCGAGGGCTCTTTTAACATAGCAACCACACAGGGAAAGGGATAACAATGCCCTAGTAACCAACCAGAACGCTGTTCAATGCAAAAAAGTTAATCTGAATTGAAAAGAGATCTTCAGGATGGATGAGAGATATTGCTTTACTATCATGGTAGCGAACCAGCATCAAATACAGAACTGTGTTCTATCGACATTACTTTTTTCAAAAACTTTTTTGTTCACATTTTGTTTTACAGACCAGTGCACGGTAACCAGATCATATCTGTTTCTACACAAGTTTTGGTTCTTCAGCACCGTCTACTATTTTGGCAACTGGGCTTTCCTTGTGGTAAGTTTATATCAAATGTCATTTATTTACAGTAAGGCCAAGGGTGACATTTTGATTGTATTTCATTTGATTGGCTGTTGTTTTGTTGCAGGTGTTTTTCATCGGTCTGGTTGTGTCGTGTTGTAAGGGGAAGAAATCTGTGATTGAAGGTGAAGTTGATGCAGACGACTCAGATGTCAGTGATGATGAATATGTGCATTAACTCTATGACACAACCACCCGACACTCTGCTGGTGTTACTAAAATATTAAAATATTTCTAGAAGTTAAAGCTAGAATACATATTTATTTAGCAATTCATTGATAAGGGAGAAAGATATTTAGGTTCTTAAAAAAAGAATGAATGTTTAACTATGCCAAATAGATTTCTTGTTCATGTTTAACTCGTAGTGATCCGATATGCTAACTTGTCTTTACTAGTGACCCTCACTACTATGGGTACGTTGTGTATGCACGTCAAACAACATTTTGTTTTCTACTGTAATACAAAAAGGGTTTTCTCTCTGGCATAAGACCAAATTATGTTTGAAATAAAGACAAGGTACGCTCTTCGTTGTAAAAAAGGTTTAGATTTTGATTATTTAAAATATTTGAGTTTTTTATGCTGTTTATTTGTGATTTTGCATGTAGGCATGATCTTCCTGTGTTTTTGATGTGCGCTTCCTTTAATGTTGCTTTAATCTTTGTTGAATTGACATCATTCTGGTGAAGGGATCTTAAAAACCCCTCTTCATTTATTTGAGATTTTTATTTTTCAAGGATTGCAGTACTTGCAATTAAATCAAAGTGAAATGAGACAAGACTAAAATGGTTTAAATAATGTATGTATTATACAGTATTAGCCTTTTTGGGGGTTCTGGGCTTAACTTTTTCAGAATTCATGTATTATTGCAGTTTTTAACCATTAATAAAGACTAAAACTGTATTTCTGGTTTTATGCTCATTAATTCACACCTAAAATTTATTAGACAATTTTGAGTCGTTTCGAAGGTGCACATGCAGAACCAAAGACATATTTTGGATCTTAACTTTGTGCGCCTTCAATCGTATATTTTACGCTATTGTATATTGCTGCTGTCATGTATTCTTTGCATGTTTTGAATGACATTTAGCCCATACAATACAGTCAAGATAATACAGCCACTGAAAAAAGAAGAGTCAATTCCACATTTTCATTATATCAGCATTTCTAGATGTATACACTAGACTAGTGTGTTGAATTTGAACAAAACCAAGCCCTCAGGGGTGACATAAAGTCATCCAACAGCAATGTGAATGACATTAAAACTGTGATCAAAATCAAGGTTATCACATAAAATAATAATTTTTTGCTTTTTGTAACATGTAGAAATATTTCTGATATATTGCTTTTAAATGGAATATGAACGTATTTTCTATGCAGTATTTGTCTGAAAAAAGACAGAAAGCATATTTTCTGTTATTTTCACCTATTTCTGCAGTTTTCATTATCTGTATTTAAATGCAAATATAAAATAAATGATTAATTGAAATTTGGAAGAATTTTTTTAGTTGTTCATAGAATTAAATAAAAAATGATAATTTTGCCTAAACACAAACCTAGAAATAGTAAATTCAGAAAAACAAAAAATAATTTTGAAATGGTCCCTTATTTTTTCCATGGCTGCATATGATATTCGCATGCAACTGTTTGGATTTGAGTATTACATCACAGTGTGTAATCATAGATTTACATTAAAATCTTCTGGATTAAAGTTGATTGTGTCTAATTATGAAAATCAGTTGAAGTTTTCAGGTCAGCTGTGTTAATTCTGAATCACAGTTATGAATAAAAGTTCACCATAGAGAATTAAGACTCATCCAGACTCTGCAGTTTATACTGTAGTAGATTGCACACATGCTGAGAGCTGTTTGGGTCTTTGCATTTTCTCACCTGGTCCAGATGTTCATATGATTCATGACCCATGAAGACACACCAGCCAGACTCTTCAAACAGATGGCACAGTCATCGCAAAGGGAAAAATAACAACTTTCTTCAGCATGCCTATGATAGACCTTAAAACAGCGGGTTGTGACATCTTTCCCTTACAAAAGGAGTGAAGGAAGTAAATATGTTTTTTTAATATATTGGTTACATATTTTACTTTTTTTTTACAATAAGAGTTTACATGCACACTGGGAGTTTTTCTCTCTTTTCAGTCTAACTCGTTCTTTTAATAAAAGGAAATGATGAAACAGTTAGATCGAAAGACAGTAAGATCAAAACATCTTTAAGGTTGAGAGCCATAATGTCACGTAAACACAATACAAGTGTCCAAATTCATTTTTAAAGTTTGAAGACATTGAATGAAACTGATGCGGGTTAACTGCACATTCACTTCTTTGTAAAATACACATTAAAAACTGTTGTTTGTTTCCTTTTGGGGTCGACAGGACATTCTTGTTCACTTCAAAACCGTCAACTTTAAAAATGCAGAAAGTGGCAACTTTTTATTTAACGCATTCTCTTTATTCATCTTCAAATGGAATAGGCTACATACAGTTCTCCGAAGGTGAACAAAAGAAACTCATGTAACTGCATGTTCGACCCGTGCATGAGGCGGGGGGGTTCAAACAGCACTTTTAAAAGCCGTTTGTTCTGATTGATTTGTTGCCGAAAGGGAAACAGACACGGTGGACTCATGGATTGAATGTAAAGCTCACAATCACAGATTCTCACTGGACTTCTTGTTTGCCTTTCATGTAGGCCTTCAGAAATGCTTAAAACGTGATTTTAAAGCAACATTGATTTTCAAAGAAATTGAATTATATTGAAAATGAAATTTTTCATTTTGTTTGTTGTATTAACTGGTGACAGCTGACGTATTTTTTATGATGATGTTCTTTGCATATGTACATAGTCAATTAGGCTTAGATATCCTGGCTTTTCAACCAGGCCAGTTGGGTAAGAACCATCCAACATTTAGTTTTTTTACAATATTTTACCCAACCATGTTTTGAAAACAACACCGAATTTTCGAGTGTACACCTACTTTTTCATACAGCGCTTTTTTGAGTTACAATATTTACATTGCTCAAAAGTGTAAACATTAATGTAAACCTGTGTAAAAATGATATTAGTTAATGAGTTTATATAAGAAGATAAGGAGTTTAGACCACCGAAAGATCAATGTAGGAGGATTGTATACTTGAATACAAGTTTATTGTTATTCCCTTAAATGCATCAGTAAAGATGGTAATAGGATTTTTATTCATATTTTAATTTAACTTCTTATATTACAATGACAATGGTTCCTAAGTAGATTTTCCTGGTGACCTTTTTGTTCAGTCATTTTGTTCTTATTGTTTTACCAAAAAACAAAAAGCTTTTTTGTTAAAGAAAGTGATAAAAAGACAGAATAAAAATATAAAATGTTGGCATACAGTACTGTACAAAAAAGAAAAAAGCAAGAACACCTTTTTAACGTTTTTCTTTACATGCCATAAGAACTCCCCCAAGGTACCCAATAGCCCTGGAACATAGATAACAGTTTGCTTTATTATAATGTAATATTACTATTATACAAGTTAACTGGGCATGAGAAATTGTTCATTTTGTTTTATTTTTCAATCATTCATTTTGTGTCTATTTTCAAGTCTTCACATGCAGATTTGAGAGATTTTATCATTAGAGATTTTTGTTTCTCGTGATTTTTTTGCTCACCTAGATTTCATTAATATATGATATTCTATAGCTGCTTTAAAACAATCTATTTTTTGGATGCTTTTTAAATAGTCTGAAAGTTTCGCATATATGTCTAAAATGGTAAGCAATGAAACACCCAGCAATTTTCAGACCCTACTTATTACACGAAATTACGGGAACTTTTAAGAGCTTTTAGATTTGCCATTACAAGTATTTTATTTGAGACATAACAGCAGAAATTACAGCCTTCACTTACAGGAAATACTTCAGACTCTGTAGTGTTAAAGGCAGGGTTCTATTTATCTTGAAATCTACAGTAAAGTGGCCGATATTAATGCTAACTAAAGGGGATTTCCATTTCTGCCGAGTCTGTACAGGTGTCACGGTTCAGAATAAACTGATGTGTGTTTACTGTTAATCACCACTGAGCTCCTTTGTCATTATACAGCATTTATCAGCATTACATCAGTGTGTGTGTGTGTGCATGCGTGTGTACTGTTTTTTTTGTGTGTGTGTTTGTTTGTGTTCCGCTGTCGACTCTCAGCATGTTAACCTCACTGCCCTTTTTCCAATGGGAAGCACTACAAACGCTCCCAATGAAAAACCTTCGGGTCCGTCGACTCCAGCTGTTAACATGATCTATTTCAGCGCCGGCTGATACTTACAAAGGCACTTGCCTTTACCATCTCGCCTGTCTTTTTTCTTCTTTTTTTATGGATGCTGGAGGTCTCAGGATAGTTAAGGCTTTACAGTGAAACGTTTGTCTGCGTCTGATCTGCTGTAATATACTCCATGCTCCATAAAAGATAAAATCCACTACCGTAAGTGCATACATTTATTTTCATAGAATACTGTATTTTCACACCTGATACACACAACCTGAATTCCAATTAAGGTGTGTGTGTGGGAGAGAGAGAGAGAGGAGCAGCTCTCTGCTACACAATAATAGAGTTGATGGATGAGGAAATAAATATAATTTGGAACTCGGGAGACACAAAGGCCGCTGTTTGCTGTAACAGGCACAATTGGAGTCATGCAATTGAAAATCTGTTGAGTATGTTTTGTAGTTCTTGTAGAATAAGATGAGCTGTCGGGTACGATTTCCCAGGAAATGTCAGTTTGACATCATTTGACTTCAATCCACGTAAAGATAAGTTTGTGAAATAACTTGCATGTTTCTCTTTCAAGCAGAGATGGCGACACAGAGGCAACAGATTGCGGCTTTAAAATCCTCCCCACTGTCATCAACCTTATAAACCTCCGACCAATTGCTGATTCCACAGAGGCCTTCACTTCAGCGACTGGATCCCTAAATAGCAACGCCCCATCTGGTCCGGAAAAGGCCATCTTTTCGAGGATGATAATTACTTAGTCAGAGGTCAGAGAATAGAAACTGGTACTTGCCGTGTGATGTCCTGTGCCATTATGAGCTCAGTTAAACTGAGGCCATAAGGGGCTGTTGGCAGCAGGGGAGCCGTACAGCTGAATAAAACACAAACCCGTCCTACAGGGAGCCATTAGCACAAGCTTCTACTTCAAAGTAATTAGAGAATGTCATGGGACGTGCCATGTTTATTGAAATAATTGAATGTCCCCAAACCTCTAGTATGCACCTCAGCAGACTGTTAATGCCCAGAAGCATGACTGTTCAATGGTTGTTTGTTACGTCGGGGATTTTGATGTCCTGTAAGCCAAACTGGGTGTTTATCTTACATCTTATGGACGCATAAAATAACCTTGACATACAGTGCATTCGAGGTCCCAGTGTTTGAGCTCTATAGATAAAGGGTCACATTTTATTTATTTAGGGATATTCTAACTCAAATGTCCTTTTAATATACTTCTTTTAAACAAAAAAATGAGAAAGTGTACTTTCAGTCAACTTGTGAACTTCTCAGAAATGTAATTAAGATTACTCTTAAGTACTTATCTCATACTGACAGAAAAGTGTGTACTTCAAAACTTTTCCAAAGGACACTGTTTGTCTTTTTTATTGTAACCTACCTACAATAATATCTTAATAGATACATAATAGTATAACTTAAGTGCAAAATAGCAAACAGTAAATATGACGTTTACAAGATCATGAAATTTTAGAACATTTGAAAACTACTAAATGTTTTAAAGAGTATACTTCAAAGTGTACTGTTACAAACTAAAAAAGTGCTATAAGATTATGGTTTGTGTCTATTAATGATTTCATTCACTAAGAAAACATCAAACCAAGGGACCTGCAATCAGTAAGGTGTGACATCATTTCCTTTTGTTGGTGTGTTCTATAAAACAGCAAACAAATGTGCATGCTAACCGAAACTGTTCATTCAACCAAACAGTACTTGGAAACCATTGACTACCAATAAAAAATGAAAAAAATGATAATGATAGTCAAAAGTGCCCCAGAACTGTGTGGTTTCATATCGTCTTCAAAATGTTTTCTTTTGTCTTCTACAGAACAAAGAAATTTAAAAAGGAATTTTTTCCTACTATGGTGGTCAATTGGTTCCAAAATCAGTTTGGTTACAAGCATTCTTCCAAATAGCTTCCTCTGTGTTCATCATAACTAAGAAACGTATACAGATTTGGAACAACTCGAAGGTGAACAATAGAAGACAGAATTTTCATTTTGGGGTGAACTGTCCCTTTAAGTGGTAATACTGTGTTGAAATGTGTCTTTTTTCCCCTCTTTTTAAATAACGTTTTAGCTCATTCTTTCATCTTAAAAATCTTTGAAGTGACAAACGCCCCCCCCCCCCCCACAGACGAGTTTCTTCACGTGTGCCCTGCAGGAGCTACAAGTGTCCACGAGGGCCCATTCACTATATGTTCTCCGAATGTTATTTGCTTTAATTTCCCGCTGGACCGTAACGTGATGGATTTGACGTTTTGATTTGCACATTGGAGAACAGAAGAGGACGAAAGCATTCATTCAGCGCCGCGGAGACCGCGCACCGCAGCTTGGGATCTCTTGCGCGGAAGAGAAAGTGTGTCATTGACTTTGGCTGATGTCATAACGGGACTGTCTCACGCTCTTTAATACGGTGACATATCCAGTCACCGTTCGCGTTATCCAGCGCTTCCTCTAAAACTCATTATTGTCTGTTTTTCTGAACTCGGGTCAACATTCGCGTTCTAATGAACGCTTTTCTTAATGTTTCGGTCACGCGCATCATTAGGATTTTTCGAAGCTCGACAGAAAAAACGAGCGCGTTGTTATTCGCTCCGTCTGTTCCGTTTAAAAAGAAATGACACGCGACCTTTTCTCATTTCTCAGAATCTTGATAATGAATGACTCATATAAACACTTGTTTAAAGTTAAGTTTGATTTAGTTATCCACGGACCCACATGCCGTTTCCCTGAAATACAAATTGTGTCTGGGGATGAATTTAAACTGTCACACATTTCATTCGTCCAGACGTCACCATGGCAGCAGGCGTTCCTCTGTGGCTCGGTATAATTTTAATACATTTTAATGCGTCAGTCATAAGCCAGCACTTGTGGCTCGTGTTATTAAGTCCAGGTGAGATGATGTCGGGACGTATAATCCCTTCAAACCACTTTTACTGTCATACCCGTCATCAGTGAAAGTCGATATAGCCCTATCGAATCTGGTAAAGGTATTAAATCGAATCCCAGAGAGTTGATCTCCTCGAGTATTGTTAAAGTGTGACCTGACGGAATTGAGGATGGTAGGCTACGTCTTATTGCGTCGGCTACGCATGATTGACTGTGAGTGCATCAGGTGTGTGACGTTATGCCATGTTGTGTGAAATGTGTAATGGGAGGTCTCCAAAGCGGTAAACATATAGGATGAGTCAGGGAACTGCAGTGTTCGGTAAATCAATTCTTTGACGTCATGGAGGCTGCAGATTTCTGTTGAGGATTTTTCTTGCATTACATGCATCTGAGGTTCAGATGAGTTTAATTCTTGCATGTCTATATCTCATGGATTCCGTTGAGGTGACATTAGTGCTTCCCTTTTACAGCTTCAGGTTCATTTGAGGTTGCCATGCACACAGAACAGATGAATAAAGATTCTCCTGGTTCCACCTCTTCATGTAGCCTCAAGCTAAAGTTATCAGGAGAGGTTTGACTTTAAATTCATAGAGGAGGACTCGGGATATAAAGTTATAAAGGTAACTTTTTAAAAAGTGACAATTTGTCCAAAAGTATATGGTTGCTGCATTCTGATCAGTTTTGAGATAGCTTTTGAGATAGATACCTTGTAGATAAAACCTTTTCGTTTTCTAAAAAAAGTCTCTAAATGTACACAACATGAAGAGAGTTGTCTACAGAATATGTTCAAAAGAGAGTGAGATAGAACCTTATTATAATTCCAAGGCGACAAAATTGTCACATCCAATAAGTATTTTTTGAAATGTAAATACCACACATTATTTTTTACACAATACTTTTCTTCATATCATGTTGTTTTTGCTGACAGGATAGGCAACATTTGCATCCGTATTACTTGAATTCTGGCCTTTTGAAATGATCAAATCATTTTAGTTTAATGCTGATATTTTAGATGTTCAGAATGTCTCAAACTGTCAAAATTGCAAAGCTTTACACATGCATACAATTACCACATATTGGAAAAAATTAAGTACAATATTTAGTGTGAGATTTTCCAAATGTTAAAGGGACTGTTCATCCCCCCAAAAAAAATCTGTTCGTCATTTGATTTGTTCACATATTATATTCAAAACCTATATATGACTTGTTCTCCTGTGGAAAAGAAAATATCGTGAAAAGTGGTTTTGTGTTGATGGGGTCCAACGTTGTTTGCTTCAAAATATCTTTTGTGTTCTACAGAAGAATGTCGGGAAGGACATGATGGTGAATGAATGAAAGAATGTTAATTTTTGGGTGAATTATTACTTAAAGTAGCTTCTTTTTGATGAAGTTTTGATGAAAAATGAATGCTTGTGGAAAGGAGTAACGCAGCAAGACATAATGTGCAGTAAAAACAGAAAAGCACCACAACTGTAATATATCAAATCGATCGATCTATTTACCACCAATACGACAGTGCTGTAAGAAGCTGTTTGTGGTTTTGTGGTTCAGTCTTCTTTAACCCGTCAGGTCCGCAGCTCACCGCATACTGGCACATAAGGCATGACATATGTGATGCAGCCTTACCCCAAAGTCCCTACTCTTGCTGTTATTTTTAGCTTCACTGTGCTATTTTTATATATAGCACCATGCTAGACTATTGCCACCGACTGCTGTTGCTATTTGTCTGTAGGTGTAAAAATCATTATCAAACATTTTCTTCTGCTGTTAAATTAGGAATGACCTTGAGAATATTTCCACACAGCTTTAGGGATCATTGGTGGAGAGAAAAGCACGGCAGACACACGCAGCAGCACACAGGAGTAAGTTGACAAGCTCTCTGAAGCAGTACGAACATATTTCCTCTTTTATTTACATTCCGTTTTCAAATGTTAACAGTTTTCGCTATAACTCTCTCATCATGTTGGCATTTTCTCTTTTCTCATTAAAATAAACTTGGCACAAGTAAAACATATGTAGACAAAAGTTTTATTTACACCATACAACATTTTGGATTTTTAAATATTTTATACAGGGCTGCAGATGAGAGAGCTTTACTGAGCTTCCAAGCAGATTCTGCAGTATTAAAGTTTTGAAATATATTATTCATAAAAAAGTGAGTATTACCTTTATTGCATTTAAAGCAATGAAGAATGTAGCTTGACAAACATTCGTTTTTAAATGACAGTGAAATCTCTCTTTGCCTCTGAATAGTTTTCTCTTTTCGTATTATAAAGTAAAAAGTGTAGTAATGGCCAAACGGACTTGTTATAAACGTTTTTAAAAACCTGCTCAAGTATATACATTGTGTTGCCGGGCTCGTCTCCTGTCGAACGTGAACCCGCTGCCGCTCGTGGGTGGACGTCACACGTTGTGTCTTGTTCCTTTCTCTCATCTGTGACTCGAGATATCAGGACCAATTCCTTTCCGATTGGTACGTTTAAAACACGCGATGTTTTCGATATTGTACATGTCTGCCCCCCACTAAATACACGAGTGCGAATACAAAAGAAAAGATAACACAGATGTTTTTTTGTCTTTTACTAAAGTCTTCTTATCCTGCCTTTGTTTTTTAAAATCTTATTGGCACGTATCGTCCCTGCTATTCTCCTAGAATCCAGATATGTCGTTCCAAGGCTGCGTGAAAAGTCTTCAGTGTTTTTGTTCAGTGCAAAATATGTCCACCGTCTCATACGCCTCATTATTCCTCAGACTTCTGTCTGAAAATCTCCCTCTTGCACGTCCAGTGGGAGACTGACACACTTTTCCCACTCGGCGTTAGTCATCTCCAGAGAGTTCTTTGTGTCGGGATCTAGTACATTCATTGTGGAGTAGTTCTGGTATTCGCTCGCCGGGTTGAAGCTCTCCCAGGGGTTCTTGTTTGGCATCATCTTGTCCTACAGAAAAGGACGAGATGCAGACGTGTTAGAAATGTCACATTACCGGAACGTTCTCCATGCGCTCGCTCATTATAGAAACTCGTGTGGTTAGAGGATTACAGCACAGGAGTGAGAGTGAATCATTCAGCTTTAACTCATCTTCTAATGTGTTCTTCTATATTGTTCTATATACAGTAATAGTAAGCCATACTTAAAACTGTATGAATGTCATTGTTTTGCCCTCTGAAACGAAAGTTATGGTTTGGTTAACTGAATGTTTCATGCATAAGCCCGCAAAATTGGAAAAACTTCAAGAGCAAGGTTATTATATTTTATTAAAACTAAAACTAATAAAATAATTACGTTAATTGAAATAAACTTTGAAATACTGAACAATTTTTTTTATGTTACCACACCAGAAAATTTAGATAAGTTTAAGTTGAGGCCCTAAATTTATGAAATGAAAAAAAAAGGGAAACTAAACTGAACCTAAAAATAAATAAATAAACATAAATTAATACAATGTAATGTAATGTAATATAATATAATATAATATAATATGAATATAATATGAATATGAATATAAAAATATCAAATAAATAAATAATACAATTCCAAAAGCACATGACAAAAATGGTAAATAAGAAATTAACATGAAAAGAAAAAGAAAAGCTTATTCAAAACATGAAGAAAACTACGATAAAACTGAAAACAAAACTATAAGTACTATTTTCTTAAGATTTAAAGCAGTCATCTGATCGTACAGTTTAATTCAGCGGGATGTCTGGGACATTTCATTTTTTATTATTTTTTCATTTTCACGCCGCTAAACATGAAGCTGAACAAAACGAGCTGTGATTGGTTGCATTGGACTGCCTTTTGGGCGGTCCTTGGCCAATGAACGTTGCTATGGAGACCATGATAATTCAACTAGCTGATGGATCTATACACCAAACATGAACTACGGTAAATGTTATACTTTAACATGACTATATGCTAATCCGATAATTTATTTGATATTGTTGTCCAAAACCAGAACTGTTAACACATCCAGTGATCAATCATCGCAGCATCTAACCGAACATCATCGTTTCTGTGCTTTGTGTTCAGAAAGAACGGAAGGAACTTCTGTGAGTGAATAAAAATGAAGGTTCATTGCTTCTGGTGGTTACTAAGCAACAGGCAGTGAACGGCAAAGTTCTGCAGAGCTGATTGAACATGGGTAAAAGGGAATAACGTGGTAAAAGGGACATGCTGTCAGGAGCTGTGACTACACAATGATAACAGTGTGTGTGTGTGAATTTTGTAACAATACTGCGCTAATTAAAAACAAAAAAAGAGAAAAAATCACTTCATTGATTAAGGGTGTGAGCACTGCAGTGCCAGTCAGCTGGAAAATGTCTTGGAGAACGACAGCGATCGCGGCTCTGATACATGCGGCTGGATGGTGAAATGTAATTGTGTTGGAATTGGTCTGATGGCTGCTCGAATCAAACAATCCCACCGGTTTTACAATTACAGATAATTGGCGCAGCGCTGTGCAGAAACCACAGAGAGCCTCTCCAAAATTTGAAGCAAAGCAAGTGATGTTTTTTCCATGCATTCGGCAAGCGGTTACATGTCAATGGGGAGGGAAATAATAAGCACGTTAGCGGCATTGTGTGTGAATGAGCGAATGAGGTGGTGGTCATGACAATTTTTTTTTTTGTCTGATAATCTGAATACCCCCGCCATCACCCTCGGGGGTAGGCAGGCATGCAGGGGGCAAGCTATTTTTCCACATGAATACAGCGGGTGGATAACTATTAATTCCTCGAGTCACTCGATGATGTACGAGAAGAGTGTGGCGCTTGCACAAGACAGACGCTAAACATAGACAACGTGGCACTCGGTAATGAGACACGCTGAACCCACACGCCCTGCAGTGGCTGCTTCCTGTTACTCACCATGCCGCCCATATTTGGTATGTCTCGAAATCGGTCCAGGGTTTGAAATTTCTGATTGAGTTCCTGGAACAGCTCCATATGCCTTTTTCTGGTGTGCATGACTTTCTGCAATGGTAAAGGTGAAGGGTAAGGGATGGGATTTGGAGTTCAGTCAAGCTGAGAACCAGAACTTTGCAAGGAAAAAAGAAACCCTGCCTACTTTTAAAGAGTGCATGACCCTGTGGAAAAGCTGCGAATTTGGCCGGATGCTGTGACGGGGTTATGACAAACAGCGCTGGCGTATGAAGGGTCAGTGGTAGCACTTGACATTCAATTTCATTTGGAGGGTCTAAAACGCTCTCAGGTGACCTTAAAACTGTGAAAATGCCCAGGCTCTTTATTTTTGGTTGATTTTCAGCTTGAAGTCAGGAGATGTAAAAGGATCGAATGAGAATATGCGGCAGCTGATGGCATTGCTTTTACGCTTAACCACACAACGCTTCATAAATCGCAGTTGTGTCAGGACATGCTGCTCCAATAAGCTTAAGTGCTACACAAAGTAGTTGTAAATTAAAGGCGAAACGCAAACGCAACAAATGGCCCTTCGGTAGATGCGATAAAGGCCTGACGCATGCACTTCAGCAGGCGGAGCGTTCACTTACCTCGAAGTCTAAATCCTGGTACCTCGACTTTCTTCTCTGTAGATACAAAGACAAAAATTTATGTGCGCCGTTTTATACAACAAACCAAAATAAGCAGCATCGTTTGAATTTGTGCGCACCTCTAAAGAGCTCATGGATATAGTGGAGCCGGTTTCGCTCCGAGACAGCCCCCCGCTCTCCTCCATCTCCGCCAGGAAGTTTTTCACGGCCGTGCGCGGTTCGAACGGCAGGTTCTGCATGTGTTCGGTCTGGCCCGGGTAGTGCTGGTCCATCCCCGAATGCCCGAGGTTAAACTCGGTCCCCATCTTGTAATGCATCAGCCTCTCGTGCGACAGAGAGTCCATGGTCATGTTCATCTTGCAGTCATCTTTCAGCAGAGTTGGAACGCTGCTGGAGCCGGCCGCCGACGCCACCGCCGCCGAGCTGCGGGGCAGGACGATGTAGTCCGACTCCATCTGGCCCGGCTGGGGGTGGCCGCTCAGGTCGTGGCCGATCAGCTCTTGTTCGTTCTGCCTGGTGGCGTCGTCCGTGCACAGGTACATGGCCCTCCGCATGTCGGCCGTGTTGTCCAAACACTGGTCCCCAAGATCGCCCATGCCCATGGACATGTGAAGTCCGGAGGGCTGCTGGATGATCACTTTAGACATGATGTTGCCAGGCAACGTGGAGTAATTGAGCCCCTCGGGACCTTTATCTTCCTCCTCGTCATTCAGAGAGATGCGAGAGAGGGTACCGGTGATGGTGGTTGCCCGGCAAGAGCCCATGTCTTTGTGGAGAGCTGCGGGTTGGGAGGAACATCATTAGTGAATGTGAGGGAATGGATTGTTGACTGTTTCTGTTCATGCACACGCACATATTTAGAAGTCGATCATTTCACTGTCATGTTGTTCAAAACCTGTATACCTGTATAATTAAGATATTTTGAGAAACGTTTGGTGTCCATACAAATGAAGTCGATGTTGTTTGCTTACCGACGATCTTCGAAATATCTTCTTCTTCTAATAAGAAAGTAAGTCATCCTGGTTTGGAATGAAATGACCAACACGCCTAATCGTTACGACTCCATCAGTAAACCAGCTTCTTCAGTATTCTGGTCTATAGCAGAACTGTCTACACTGAATATTGAATATACAACCCATACTAAACCTTCTGTTACAAATATGTCCATATTTTGGATTGCTTCTGTTCATTGGAAAAAGGCGCACACACATAAGCAGGCAACGTCTAGAAGCGATGACAGAATCATCAGTAAGGCGAGAGCGACCTGTCCTCTGCAGCAGGGCTCAGTCTCCACAAATCCATAAGGGAATTACTGCCGGCATTCAGAAATGAACAACAAGGAGACCAGAGGACAACAATGCATGCATGGTAAAAATCCTCCAGCCAACATTAATGCATCACAACACATGGCATGTAAACACGCACGCTGAATGCTGATAGAAGGACACTGAGATGGCTTTGGCCTCAAAACAAGGACTTTTAGAGCAAATCTCAGAGATCCTGACAGTGTCAGAAATCAGATCAAAATCACAAAAAGGAGTTTTTTGAGTTGTCGGATAGATCACTTAAATATCCAGGTGTTTTTCAAAGTATATTCAAATCTATTCAAAAATGCAAGTGGCAGCTTTCTGCAAAAAAAATTCTTTCGTGATGATGTTTTGAACATAATTGGGGAAAAATAAAGAATTTAAAGAATAATTGACAACATCTCCAAATTTTGTCAAAACATAACTTTCTTTGAGAAGTGGTTAACACTTTTTTACATTAATCAAATTTTTTAAAAATGTCTTTTTGTAACATGTCAAGTGTTGACATTAATAGTGTATTGTGTGTACCTGATATTTTGTAAATTGAAAATTGTATTTAATCCATACAAGTCAATATGACCCGATCCATAAAGAAGGTTACAGAAAATCGAACAGAATACGAGCGTTAAGTATGTAAACATTATAAACAACAACAGTGTTGATTGTTCTGTCATTAATTTTGTTTATTTGCTTCTGATTTAAAAAAATAATAATGAGTATATAATGTGAATTACTACAGGAAATAATTAATAATCTAAAAAGTACATTCAAACTACATTAAAAACATAATACTTGCTTATGAATATGAAAACAATGTCACAAATAATTAGACTTTAACAAGTTTCTTTTGTGAGATTCTTGGATTTACATAAAACCTTTTCTTAAATCTTACAGACACGTGCTATGTTACACAATATGATTCATTGTCTAAGAAGATTCTAATCCACTTTTAATGAAGAATGCTTTAGTCAGGATGCTGTTATATGAGGCTTGCATTTGCACCACAAAAACAAAATGGTCAGCAAACTGAGCCTCTCGTAGGATTTTAGCGCTACAGCATAATACCTGATTTACAGTGCTCTTGTAAAGTCATTTATCTTTATCAGCATTAAGTTTAGCAACACCAAACAGCATACAAACAACCCTCGTGACATCCATTACATGCATACAGTACTTCATTCCAGTGTAAGTGAAGGCTCGCGGCGTGTCCTAACCAGATGACAAGCAACACAACCCATCTCTTCAATGAGAACGTGAAACGAGACGAGACTTTTCATCAGTCGTTTGGTTTTCTAGTTAATGAAATCTGATTGGTCTAAACTCTTCCTCCGCATAAAGTGCATACTGAGCATCACATAAACTCTGTTCGACTGTGATTGTGTCGTAACATTGAGCATCACGTCTGATCATGGCATCATGTTTTAGATGGTTATTAAAGTGCTACAAATGAACTGGAAACACAAACATATTACAAAAGTGAATTATAAATTCCTTGAATCTTTCCAAAACAATCATTAAACCCGCCATCGTCTAGGGTACAACAACGCTTCACAACATCCAAACAATGATTTCCCAGACAATCCAGAGCTCTAATAAAGACATCACGCTTTGATCTTGTCTGGAAGCGGTGATAATCGCAATTTTTAAAGCCAAACAAGTTTTAAGCAAAACAGCGTGACAATTCCGTCTAAACCTTGAAACAAAAAGATGTTTTGAACTGATTTCAAGGGACTAAAAAGCTTCATAAACCATTTACTTAGGGGAGACAATTAAGCAACACGTCTACGAAGTCACCCGTGAATTCAATTTTATTCCACACGGCAACATCAGACGAAAGAGAATACAAGATGTGCGATCAAATAATTAGGACTATTTTAACACAATACGAACACAAGTGCAATCTGTTCCCTACCTGATCGACAGGCGATGTCCACGTCTTTCTCAAAGTCAGTCTGTGGAAGGAGAGACGAGAAAAGAGATCTTACTCTTTATATAAAAATTTACAATCTAACAGATCAAATGAAGGGTTTTCAATACAAAATGATGTTATGAAATGCACCGTTAATAAAGAACAGTGTGACCCTCAATGTAAAAGCAAAATGATACATCAGCCAAATAACACAAAGAATAAAATCACAATGTGATATGGCAGTCTGCAGTCTAACCACGTCCCAACAGAGAAAAGCTTCTTTTTAGTCCTCCGTCGTAACGATTTATAAATAGAATCTGATTATTTAGGTTTCACAATAGTAGGGATGATAGAGGAGCTCCTGCACATCGGACGGATCATTATAGTGAAACGCTTCTGCTTGAGAAACTTTATATCACAACCTAATTGAGGACTATGATTGTTATGCGCCAGTGGGTCCGTGCAAGTCTAGAGACGAGCCAAATATCTCCGGTAGCATTTTAATAGCAATTACTTCCCCCGAGCAAGTAAAGGATGAGAAAGATGAAAGTAGAAAATATGACAAACTTGGGAGGATCCAATCCAAGAAAAACAAAGACGAAGGAAACACCAAACCATCTGGATGCAGTTCATTGAAACTACCACCATTGACAAAGAATAATCCAGCGTGGATGCATCAGGTTTCGTACCATGATCTGTGCATGTCCGTTGGGGAACGTGCCGGTCGCGTCAGCGTTGATGGGGTCTTGACAGTTTCTAAGGCGACATCTGAAGGCATCTTGAACCTGTGAACAAACAATGTTTCAATTAAGAAACAAACAAACAACGCAACATTCAAATAAATATTTTTACTCTCTGCATTCCTATAAATGATTTGTTGTGTGTTGGGTAAAATGAGGATGTCTTATCATTTAGTGGTTGTTTAAAGAAGGTTTATTTATAAAGTCAGGACCAGGGTAGATTCTGTCATCCTTTTCCTCATATCCTTCATTCAAAACTGAGTGTGCGGAGACAAAAAAACACACACACAAAAAAACGAGAAACCGAGCAGATATCCTTCAGACAATGAAAGCTGTGGTCACTATAAAGTGTCCTTTTATGAAAATCTCTTATGCTAAGATTCATCGAAACTTCTGAAATACAGCATGTGTTTAGAAAAACATTAAGGCGAGTAAACAATGACAAAAACACTCCTTTAAGAGTAACTGGGCACAGGATGAAAACAAACTGTGTCTGTGAAGGAACGAAAGAGCGAGGGATGAGAACGGTTCCAGCCTACCTCTCTTCTGAGGATACAGTGGACCATGACTATAACAAAGCCCTGCAGGGAGTCAAAGACGGCAAAGAGGATCTGGAATAAAATGGAACGTTTGTCCGTCATAGCCAGCACTGCAGACATCCAGGTGAGAGCTAAGAGAGGCAGAACAACACAGGAACTCCACAAAGACGCCCTGAGACACAGAGACAAAGAGAGTTCTGCTTTACCATCAGTTCATAATGAATCCACACATACAACATCTGATACACATTTCATTTCCAATGGAGTGTGTGAATACAACAAACAGAGAAACAGAGCCAGCTGTTCATTTAACACCTCCAAAAATATCCTTCCCCAAAGCAAGGACATGAATAAACCCAACCTGTATATAAACTTGCACGCAGCATAATTGTATTGATTTTGAGGGGTGTCGTTGGACACTTACATGGCATTGCTGGCCGTTGTTGCTGATAAAGCAGTAGTTGAGACCACACCACATTTGGCACATTTTAAAGTTAATCCTGTATGGGGCTCACTCATCTGCCTGCAGAACAAATAAAACATATTTTAACCAAGATGGGACGTGTCTGTTGATTAAATAATGTTCAGAACTTTCATATTAACAACATTTAAAGCAATAAATTAAATAAAACGTATTAAAAATAGAATATTATTTATATAAATATGATGATAATAATAATAATAAAAACAACAACATAAAATATATAACAAATAAAAAAATAGTAAGTAAAAATATTATAAAATAAAATAAAGGAACGTCAACATGTGATCATGCATTGCCCTCTTAAAGAAGATATTATATAATATGACAAATATAATATACATAACACTACTAATAATAATAAATCAAATAACATGAAATATAATGTATGTAATATAAAAAATATTTAATAAAATAAAAATATAAAGAAATGTTGCCATGCTTTCGTGCATTGCCTTATGAAGAATATATAACATAATAATGATAATACCAACATAAATATATAATATAACAAAATAATAATATCAAATAAAATAAAGGAACTTCGCCGTGCATTCATGCATTGCTTTCTTGAAGAAAATATTATAAATATGAAAAATATAATATACATTACATTAATAATTAATAAAATAAAATAAATAAATGTTGCCATCTTGAAGAATATGGTAATGCTGCCTTTCAATTACACCGAAACAAAGTTCAAAAACTGCATGTTGTTCAAACATTTGAAACAGTGTTTGGACCTATGATTTCTTAAAATGCTGAGTGTGAGTTTATGGGTATGTTTTTATGTGATGTGGCTAGTTGGCTCTTACCCTGCTCTGTGTTTAAGCTTCTTTTCCAGGATCCCATCTCTCGAAACCAATTTGTTAAACACCAGAATACCAATGACCATGTTAACCTGTACACACATACAGAAAGACCGTCAAGCTCTCACCTTATCAAACTGAAAATGACCACTTTGCATCCTTGTACTGTATTCAGCAATGGCACATTCAAACACCGCAATAATTCTATAAAAGATAATCTATAAAATAATCTAACCAGGTTTTATGCATTGATGCTTATTCAATTACATTCTGCTAAAACCATTTTTAGAAAATAAATGTGATTATTAAAAAATCCGTCTAGAAACTGCAAGAGGAGGGTGACAGTCTTCAGACTGTGCTGCAAAAGAAAGAGACTATTTTACCATTGTAATTCTGCCAAATGACACGAAACGCTCTAAGGCCCTGCTGTGTGTAGTTAGAACTAAACACTGTAAAATCACAGTAAATAAACAAACTGTACAATTACCAGCACCACTGCGGCAGCAGGTCCCACGAACGCATACAGAAGACCGCCTTCCAGAGATAGCCAACAGCTGGAAACACAAAAACTTTTAGCAAATCTTGCATAAAATGCAACATCCAACATCAATTTAATGAAGCGTGACGGTACGGTACACAGTCATATCGTCCTTGGGTGTCTAGGGATCTTGGGGCCATATGCCAAAGTTCTACATGAGAGACTTTTAGTGTGAAACAAGAATTCGGAAGAGATCTTAAAGCACTGTTTAGATCCAGGTATTCTCAGGAGTAAATGTGGGTGAACTGGAAATCCCTCAGCTCTCCTGCTATTTCAATTTATGCAGCTTTTCCTGTCGTTTTTGCTCGTGGTTTCATTGGAAAGGTTTTAATGTGCTGTGGTGGGACGTTTCGTGTTCCTGGTTGAAGAATGAGTGACTTACTATTGCGGCGTCCCGTATCCTTTCGCTTTTGTGAATCCCATTGAGATGGCAACAACCAGGGCAGGCAATCCTTTAAAAGAAAGAAATATTAGATATGGTTATTGTTCAAGTTGTCGTTATAGTTATTGTTCATGTAAATGAACACACAGAAAAACGTCAATTTTAAAGTAGTAGCTGTGTTTTATAACTTGTTTAAGCTGGCAACATCACAACAAGCTTGATAAAATGTTCAAAAACACAGTTACAATCTAACACTGGATTTTCTTGCAGGGTTATACATTTTGTCTTCTCATCATTTTAATCCTCTCTCAATTTCACTCCTATTCTCCAACAATGCTGGCGTTATGAAAGGGTTCTTTCTGCTCTTGCCACCGTCCCGTGATCTGAATATTAACAGCGTCCCTCTCGCGCCGGTGCCTGAATTTATTGATGCAATCAGCTTGTCTGAGCAACCCAGCAGCCCCCCCTCCTCTTCGCTGAATCTAAGCCCCGCCCCTAACTGCCCAGCAGATTTATCCTCCAATTAGAAATCACACTGCAGTGCACACAACATCACTGTTCCTGCATCAAAGGTCACATTTAGTCTCTGGATGTGTACAAAATAGGAAAACATATGAGAAGGATTAATGATTTTGACCTGGAAAGTGTCCATGATGATGTGACCGTTCCCTCAGAGATGCACACTAGGCTAGATGATTTATAGTAGAGATGAACAAACACAATGATGTCACTTCAGTAAACCGTAGAACGCGAGTCACACACATCTAATGTGTGTCATGCGTCTTTTGACCACAAAGAACTTTTATTATGTCTCTAATAGGCATCTTCTTATGTACCCAAGTGGCCACACAAAAGAAGATATTTTGGAGAATATTGGTAACCAAACAACACAGGCCCTCATTGACTTCCATTGTATTGACCAGAAGAAAGAGTCATAGACAAGAAAGAGTCATGAGGGAAATGATGATGACAGATTGACATACTGTCTTTACTGTATATGATGGCGCTTTGCTCTTCTGTTTCACATTAATTGGATCTTAACACAGGTGTAAAGATCCAGAAAGTAGCTGCTGGTGTCCAGTAATATATTCTTTTTTGTCTCCTCATACTCACTGCCTAGCAACCGTCTCTATGGCAATGGAATCACGAACTGCTTCTAATGGAGGAGCAATAGAGATTCTGAACACAAACTGCTTCAAAATAAAATGTTTAACATTTTTTATCTAAATTAGTTAACAAAAAATCCCCATTAAGACGACGTGGACTAGAACATAACAAGGATCCTAATCCATTTCATTTAGTCCATTGAAATGCATTAAAATACGCAAAGTAACAAAACGGTTCACGTATCTGTCCTTGTCTATCTTCGCTTGTCTTGTCTTCTACCCAACACACAGCGAAACGCTGCAATGATGAAAAGAGAGCCTTGTTTGTTGCTAGGTAACTGGAGAGATGAGCGTTAGCTCTTCTGTAATCAATTAGATGTAGGCCTATGTGTAAAGTGGCCCTGTATAAGCAACCCTGGGGAGTTATGGAACGTTCTAGATATTATTTAATAATACAAAAGCTAACTCACGTCAGCCATGTTTGAAAAGTAAATGGCGACTTGATGATGGAGCTGCAAAATTGCATTAGGGAGGAGAAAGAGTGATGTGTCAGAGATCCGAACACTCACCCCATCCCAGACAGAGGAAACGTTTCCGGATGAGCCTCGTCCGAACCTTTCCCGTCACGGCCATGTAGGACTGCCAAGCCTCTGTCAAAACCCAGCAGAAGGACGCCAGGAAAAAGAAGTGCAGAAATGCAGTTGTCATCGTGCATATGCCCTGTCCATTCAAGAGAAAGAGAGAGGGAGAAAGAGAGAGAGAGAGGTAGGAAACAGATAAATTAAGGTCAAAGTCTTGACAGACTTAAGTCAAGAGATTAGCCTAAATGGAGGTCTTTTCGACTCTGAATGGCAGATTGAATATCACTGAATGCACCGACTAGGCCAGACATCACATTAAATGGTCTCAAACTCACTTACAAAATCACATGAAATGTGGACAGAGACTAGCTGAAAGCAGTTTAACAAAGATAATGAGGTACACAAAATGGATCCCCCCATTGCATCAACTCTAAATGATACAAACATTGCAACGGAAAGCCTGTGACTGACAAACAGGAAAGTGTCAGACGGAGAACACCAGACTCCACTCGTCTGCCACAGACCATCATCCCATGCTTTTGACTCCAAATCCAGAAGATCTCACAAAAATTACAACATATGGGTCACCTTAATAAGCAGACATGTGAAATGCCTTCTGAACAGAAAACCTAAAATATTTCAACATCCATAGATTTCAATCTGAATTTGACTGAAAGTGTTTTATTGTCAATTTGATACATGCATGTGAATTTTTAAAAATAAAATTTGTATTAACCTTAATCAACAACATTCTAAAAATGAAATCAGTGGCTTAGTAAATATTACAAAAATAAACAGCTAAATGAAGCTAATAAAATCTGTTATAATCATTTACACGTATTTTTTTTTCTCGTTTATTTAATGAAAATAAATAATTATTTAATACAATTATATTCATAATATACACGTAAAATATGTTTGGATTATGTATAATATTAATATTTGAGTTGCTCAGATTTACTTAATTTTTTTCACTTACATTTGCTCAATGTAAAGAGTATATTTCATTGATTTCACAGCATTAAAATGTACTTTTTTGTGTGAAAAGAGTTAAATTTTAGAGTGTTGGCCTTCTTATCCCTGGTCCCTTTTCAGATCATTTTATCTCACCTGTAACTATATTTTAGATTCAAGTAGCTTTTTTGACATGGCAAACAGCTGTATATCACAAAAAATAACGGGCCAGGACCAACAAGGTTGGTGATGCAACAACATGCCCTCTTCCATAGGTAAAGCATGTTAGAACATAACCTGGTTATGTTCTTGGAGAGATGACCATCCACAAGCCAGAACCACAAACTAAACCTACAGGGAGAATCTGGGCTCTGCTTCCAAGGAAGCTTATGAAGGCATGATGTTCTGCGGCCAGAGACAGAGACAAACTGGAACGTAATGAAGACCCCGTTTCCACCTGCTGCCAGTCCACCTGATGGAGCCAAGACCAATGCGGTGAAAATGGATTTCTATTGTGTCTTCTGCACCGCTAAACTAGCGTTTATAAAAATGTCCTGGTTTGAGCACAGCCAGAGCGCTTCTAAACCAAATGATCGCCTGGTTTTAGTAAATCTGGACCAGTGTTCCCTTCTGCAAGGGCCACTTGCTGACTTCCAAAATTGCAAGGATATTATGGCCCATTTTGAAAGGACTCCTCTCAGACCTTGTTGTGGACTTAAGGTCAATGCCTCTGCTTGTGTATTACGTAAAAAAGCCAAGCCTGAATGAAAATAAGTTCAGTATCAAAGTGGTTTTAAATTCTGGTGTCAACGTATTTCAGTCACATGCCTGTGTCCCTTCTATGCGCATCACGTGGATCGTATATATATGTAACTTTCTTTGTCCTATTTGCCACTATACAGATGCTACAGTAAAGAAAGGACAAGAAATATTGAGGTCAGGCGATGCACAGAGTTGAGCGTTAAGGCTAAAGATTTCTAAAGATAGAAAATCTGTACTTTTATTATCTTTATTATCTTTGACGGTATCTTTGACAGCCCCGAAAAGACGACGGGCAGATAAGAGTTACTGTAGTTCAGCCTGGTGCGGCAGTGTTATTCATTGTTTGAGTTCCGATGAAATAAAAGTGTACATAGAAGCGTTTTCAGACGCTTCAGTATTTTTATTATTAATTGAAAACATATTGTGGAGGTAATAGCTGAACACGCAGTCATGCAGAGAGTGACAACGCTCGTGCTAATCTGAATGAATGGCAGGGAAACATATTTCGTTATTCTTACTAAATAATGATTCAACAGTTTATTGTGACATTTATTTTATGGATTTGTGGCTGTTGTTGTCACTTTGAAATATAAATGTTGCAGATCGACATGGCTCTCTCTCTCTCTCTCTCTCTCTATATGTATATATACATACATATATCCTCATTGGTGGCTGAGCCCCCTAATATTGAAAACCTTGTACCTTTACTTGAATAAAGATTTTGGCTACTCGACCCACCTCTGCTTCTATTCATACCCTACTGCTTATGAATACTTCGAGCTGGAGCTCATCCTAGCAACACATTTTCAGAGCCACTAACAACAGCAAACAGCTAAATATATGCAGCAATATCGATCGCCTGATGTGATGAAAAACAAGTTTTTTTTCTTCTCATTTCTAGGCGCTGGATGTGTTGCATTTCTTGTCTTATTTATGACATTGCTACAGGCTAAAATTAAAGAGACACAACCGGAGACAGTTCCGAGATGATGTGACTCATGGCACACGCACTGTATATCATTGCAGGATTATCTATTACAAATACTGCATCAAGGTTACATACAGGTTAGCAACTAGCCGTTCAAGAGAAATACACAGTTACCAACCCCACGGAATATATTGACTGTGCATTGTCTTACACTGAATTTATAATGATTTTGTATAATTGTCTTTTATATGTTTTAAAATTCTTATATTTGTCTGATTTTAATTACCTTATGTCTGAGGATTTCATTTGAGGTGCATCCACTGTAAAAACAATCACCAATTTCAGCTGCCTTAAATTTGTAAGTTAGATAAAATTAGCTTCATGAGTCAATTGAACTTAATTATATTGAGCCAACTTTTTTTTTATAAGTTCCATACGATTAATTGACACATGAAAGAGAAGTTGCGATGACTTCTTTCCATATCGTGACGTATCTCCGTAGGGCATGTTATTATTTTCCCTTCTCTTATTGATTGGTTTGTTTGATCAGTGACTGACACGGGGTCTGGAGGGGTGGGCTAAAAATGCCTGGCCATTGGACAGTCCCACCCCTTATTTGTTATTTACGTCATGTGGTAAAGAGATGTTGTTGAGAGGTGAAAGGGTGTTTTTGATTGAAGATTACAAGAGCAAATGAATTGAAATTCAAAATTATTTATAATAATCACTGCAACACCGTGTAAAACACAAAACAAAACAAAGAATTTTTCTCTTTAATTTCATGGTGACTTTAAAATGTATTTTTTTTTACAGAGTACTGGAAGCTTCCATCACCCAAAAATAAATAAATATATATATATATATATAAACTATTATAACGACATACCAGGAGTAACAAAACAAACAAAGAAAAAAAAACGTATTGTATGTTGCAAACAAAGCTAAAATTGTATAAAATAAATTATAATAACAAATAAAATCTAAAAATAAAATAAAATTCCTCGTGTGTAGCCACTAAAGCCCTTTCTGATTCTGTAGGATCTGACCTCTGAATGTGTAGGATTTATGCTCATGAGGAATAATGACATACTAGACATGTCAAAACAAACAAACACACACAAAAATGTAATAAATTGTCTTGTGCGTTACCAATAAAACTAAAATTGAATACAATACAATAAAATAAAATAAAAAAATAAATAAAATAACATTTAAAAATAAAAAGCAGATAAAGACCTTTCTAACTCTGATTCTAAATCCGTGGGATTTGTGCTAAAGAGGAATTTAAACAATTATAATGAAATCCCAGAAACCATACAACAAACAAAAAATAAATAATATGTCTTGTGTGTTGCCAAAATAGCAAACATTATGAAATGATAAAAAAAAATATGAAATGGTTACATGTTGCCAATAAAGCTCTTTCTGATTCTGATTTTAAATTTGTAGTATTTGGCCTCAAGAGGAAGTTTAACTACAACAACGACAACCCAAGAAAATGGACAAATCAGCACACAACCTTAGCTTTAAAATATCTGGTATAGCATCACAGAGAAGAGATGCTGCTTTGCAAGGGCATTTGAAGGCACCCGAAGCGCATACCCGCAGCAAATCTCCTAACCTGAGTGGGAATTTGACTTGTATCAAATGTACTATATCTGTATGCGTGTGGGTTTGCCTGAAGAGTCGGGCAGCAGAGGAAGTGGAGGGGGTGGCACACAGCCTCAGCTGAAATCCTGAGTGCACGCTGCCCTTTACAAAGGCAAATTGCCGGGAGATATTGAGCCCACTGTGTCTGTATCCATGGCAACAGAGGAAGTGCAGGAGAACAGTAAAGCACAACATGGCTGACGTAAAGGGAGACGTGTGTGCATGTACTGTATGTATGTAGAAAGGGAACAGCTGTGATTCATATATAGCAGAGTGAGGCTGTGGAGGTGGGGAACATTAACTCCATGGGCACTGAGTTCATTTCCATACATACACGACGGCCCTCTGGTGTAACACTAACTGACTAACAGACTATAATAACCTTCTTGACACCTCATTTAACGTGAAAACAAATATTAAGGTAAATATGCAACACGTCTCAAATTTTCAGAAACATAAATTAGGGTAAACAACTGATATCTAATGAGATTCATTTATAACCGTTTTCATTTGCGAAACCACACGTTTAACCACTAGAGAACCCCGCGTCCATTATGTTGATCAGACGACCATCTATTTCCGCAGAATGTAATTAACTAGTACATTAATGTAATGAATTGAGCAGAACACACAAATTGAAAACAAAATGATAACTGATAACTTAAAGTTGGAACATATAGTGGTGTGCTTGTTTGCTAATGGGGTTTATGAAGCCAGTTTTAATCAGACGAAAAATAATGAACTAAATACATATTTCGAACTTTTTAACAATTTGACAATGACATAAATCCAACTATTTATCCATCAAAATTGTAGCCAAAACTTTACATTAGAAATCGTGACATTTGACCTATAATATCTTAGTTCTCGCAAATAATCAGATCACACGTTGCCAAAGGTAACACGTGAAGCATCGCGGCTCTCCTCATACTCAGATGAATAGAAACGAAATTACATCATTATGTCTTATCACTTAGAAGACGTGCACAAGAACCACATCTGTCATAAGATATCTGCAGTGCTGCATTCTTCCTAAAGTTATAAGACTGTAAATAAATATCACCCAGGATAACATGTACAGATGCAGTGTCATAAGTTTGTCAGTGCAGTAGGTCAGTTTGCCCATTAAGCTGTCATTAATTATTTATCGCTCAGCTGTTCAAACAGGGGACAAGATTGACTCATTTTACCCCAAGGCAGCGTCGCAGATAAAATAAATTAGAGCATGTATTTTATTGAAAGCTATCTCTACAGATCATCAAAGCGGCTTATGCGTCTGAAACATTCAAATCCTTGACTTTAAGGAAATTTTGATCCATGAGTCATCCATTTTATCAACACAGAATCTGTGTATTTGAGATGATTCTTAGAGAAGGCAGGATTGAGGCTTTAAGGGCTTTCATTATTAAGTCAAAGTTAGATTTTACTAGTGAAGTATTAAAAATTGTAGATCTGTAATATAATTGTAAAATAAATGTAAGGTGAGAAGAAACATTCCAAGTGACCCAAAAACTGAATAAATGGTAGTTTTATTAAAGAGTACATAACATGAGATCATGAAAATGACATTTCATGCAGTGTGTAACGTGTTTGAAAGTAAGCAGTCTGCCAAGTTGTAAATCCAAAGGTGAATGAATAAAGTTATTGGCTTGGAAAAAGGGAGTCAACTCTGAATCACGCAAACGAGTCGTCCCTAGTCCAATTCACGAAATGCCGCGGATTACAGTCACTATTTATAGTCCCCGCCTACGTTAAGATAGGACTGCCCTGCGAAAACTTCGCTCCACAGCAGACTAAACCATCTGACCAATCACATCAGACTAGACTAGCGGAAAGGAGGGGATTAGACAGATGAATAGCGGAATGAATCATTTGAGATTAAAGTAAAGTAAGAATAACTGCCTATTATTAAGAAATAATCGTGTTTTTACACCTTCTATGAACATAAACTTGATGTTGGACACTCCATAAACCAAAATAGGACCTTAAAAATCCCTAGTTATGTACTCTTTAAGATGTAATATATGTGACCCTGGATGACAAAACCAGTCTTACGGGTAAATCTTTCGAAATTGCGATTTTTACATTATCCGAAAGTTGAATAAACAAGCTTTCTATTGATGTATGAGTTGTTAGAATAGGACTATATATGGCAGAGATACAACTGTTTAAAACTCCCGAATCTGAGAGTGCAAAAATATCAAATATTTTAGAAAATGTACTTTGAAGTTGTGAATCAGAGTCACTCTAGCAGGCCATGCACTCACAAAAATAAAGTTTTGATAAATTAACGTTAGGAACATCTTCATGGAACATGATCCTTACTTAATATCCAAAAGATTTCTGGCATAAAAGAAAAATCTTTTATTATTCTGCAAATATTCTTTAGGCTTTTATTAAAAACGTTCGTTCCCATGCTACTTAAGACTGGTTTTGTGATCCAGGGTCACAAATAATCTTTGCTGGTCCTTTTGAATGTAGAAATTTGCTATATAAGAAACTAAACTAAACTATTAGAAAAAAGCAATTCTGAAGCCCCTCCCATAACCCCACCCCTAAACCTAACTTCACAGAAGGGTAAGCAATCCTAGTTAAACATACAAAATATATCATACGAATTCATACGAATTAGTGGCTAATTCGTACGAATTCCTCAAATCTGGATCGTTCAAAACATTTAATTATTAGAATAAGATTATACGAATTCATACGAATTACGGCACACACTAGAACAAGTGATACGAAAGAGACAGTGATTTCCCTTTCCCACTCAAAGCGATCTGTAATCCACTCCAACTCCACTTTGGGATTCCATTTCTAGTTCACCACCCACTCTGAACACTCCACGCTCACTGTTTAAAAGAAACCACGCTCTGAACAATCCCGGGGTGACAGAAAGAACCGATACTTCAACCTTCCAAACCCTGCTTCTTGCTCCGGGCGAAAATCACACAAGCAAACAACCTACATTCCTCTCGTACACATACATCCATACACTGCTTATGTCACGCAGACAAGCCCAGAGATATGAAAGATGAAGCATCCCAATGTGGTGCATCTACACTGTATATCAGCATGCATGAAACATCACTCGCCAATCAAATTAGAGGACAGGAACTAATTGTGTAATGACGTTTAGAAGTTTGGAAGACTAACTCTTTTCCTTCAGCTAAGTTCTCCATCTAGACTGCAAAGATGCTGATTCAGAACAGGGTTTTCATGTGCCCCCCAAACAAGATGAATGCAACTAGGAAGCAAAACAGCCTAGAATAATAAAACTGGATAGAGTACTGTATGTTTTTTATGGGCTCCAATGGCTTTTGCGTTTTACTTGTTTAAAGGCAAAAAACTTAACAAAATTGCATTTTATTAATATTCAGAGTTATGTCTCATCTTCTAACAGCTGCTATTTGCAGAGTATTCAAATATACTGTTTGGGGGAGCGTTTGGAAAAACATGTTTAAAAACAGCGTTGCTTGCATTTCATTTGGTTATGCTAGTGAAGCACAAATAGCAAGTCAGCTTAAAGGCATAACTACTCAATGGTTAACCAATAATGGGAGATTAAAGGTCCAGTGCGTCATTATTTGGAGTAACTATTGACAGAAATGCAATATAATACACATAACTATATCTTCAGAGTATGTGTATGAAGACCTTACATAATAATGTGTTAGGTTTTTATTAGCTAAGAATGAGCTATTTCTATCTACACAGACCACGGGTCTCCTTACATGAAATTCCCCATGTTGTTTATACAGAAGCCCTAAATGGACAAACTGCTCTACAGAACATGTTTCAATACGTTATCTCATTCGAGAAAGAAGCGAAAACGTGACTACATCTAAGTCCTGTGTCAGCCACGTAGTTTACACAATGTAAAGTAAATGTTAAAACCGTTAGCAGCGGTTGATAATAAAACTGACAAGATGCAGATATCCAGGCCAATTAAGCCTGATTCATTATACAGTAGAAAATAAAAATGCTTCCAAAGCCCTTATTCCCATACTTGACCGGTCTGGATATTTCAGGGATCTGGTCTTTATTAGGCTCTTGAGTTGTAGCACGATATTCAAGTTTAACAACAATGTTTTCACACTCTGTCAAGATTATCGCCAGAAATGCTTTTCTCCTCAACAATTAACTTTAAATATTCTCCCTCCAGATACAAGCCGTGCTGTTCATACGCTGTACAGGCTCGCTGGTGTTTTGACATAAATGCCTTAACTACATTAATATTTATGACAAACGCTGCCTGTTCGCAAAGATACAAAAACGTCCTATTACATTATTCAACAATTGAGGTAAAATAAAAGCACTAGCAGACAGCTTGTAACGTATGCCTGTATCTTTCTTTCATATATGGAGCCGACAAATAAAGGGTTATTATCAGCATCACAGTTTAGAGATTAGACGCAGGGAGAAACCTCAGAGGTGAGTAAGTTTGAAATTATTAATGCTTTTCATCGTGTCCAAACGTTGTTTGGATTGGGTCTCTCCAATCAAACCCTTGATGTCTGCGTTTGGAAGTACGCCTGAGGCCGACATCTCACTGCTTGAGCAGATAAACAAGTCACGAGTGATCAAAAAGAAGTCGAGCATAAAAATAGAAAGTAAATTACAGATACATCTTCAAGGTAAACATTATAAACATTTACCTCCGCAAACATTATATTTCTTTGAGGTTTGACGCAAAACATCCGGGAGAGAGACTCATCACGCTTTATAACAGCCTACAGCACATATTACCTTTTGAATACTCCATCATCTAAAGTTGCATAGCCTATTCAGATATTCACACCTGAGAAAACACCTGCATTTTACCGTCACAGCGGCCCAAGCCAATCTAACTCGACTAAATGATCGAAACTCCACCGAGATAGCTGAAAGTCGAAGCACCCGAGAAGTCTCTTTCAACCGTCGCCTTCAACACTCAACTCTCAAGTTTGAACAATTTACTTTGGATTGAAAGTAAAAGTTCAGGGTCTCAAAGTGAATGAACACTGGTTTATATAAATCTGCTGTTTCATCACCAGTGACAGCTGGTACGTACTGGCGCTCAGATACTTCACAAAGAGGCACCGGATTAAATGGCACCTTTTCTCGCAGCGAGAGATAAGATGAAGTTTGACTGAGCAGCATTTAATAATCCTGGAGTCCCTCAAGACACTTTAGGGGCTGTTAATGGAATAAGAGCAGACGCTATGGCCGTCCGGCTGTTTCTCTTAAAGGAACAGCAACACACACACATTAGCAAAATGCACGTTATATATTCACATCGGGTTCTCAAGGCTGAGCAGTAAGAGAGATGCGCTTGTTATAAATCAAATGGCCTGACAAAGAAACTGATCGAGCTTAATTCATTCAGCCCACTGCTGGCTCCAGGCCGGGGGTTTTGTTGAGATCCGTCTCTGTACTTCATCCACTACTGTAATAGCTGTTGTCTAGTCCGTCCTCAAAAACAAGCAGATTTGGAATTCATGATAGGATTAAAACTTTGTCAGCAGTGTGAAGTAACTGAAGTGCTTGACGTCTTTAATGAAACAAAGACGTCAACCTTTTGTTCCAATTCAATGAATCATAAGTCGCAACGAAGGTTAAATTTGAATCATTAAGTAACAACAAAGGTTTGGGGGCAGTTTTTCCAGCATCATTCAGTTTCAACCTTTTTATAAATATCAAAAACAAATAATAAATGTTTCACAAAAAGCGAATGCGAACACATAAAACGGTCAGCATCAATAATAATGTGCTCATGCGGTAATACAGTATGTAAAAGGAATTATTATTTCTACTTTTCTGTAAGATTCTATCATTATTTTTGACTCACATTCAATTTAATATGTTGACAAACCATCCATATTCGCATGCTAATTTTTTACAGAAATGAGAGTCCGTCAAGATGTGAAGTCAGAATAACTGCCTATTATTATGAAATAATCGTGTTTTTACACCTTGTATGTACATAAACTTGTTGTTGGACACTCCATAAACCAAAGTAGGACCTTAAAAAAACATAGTTATGTACTCTTTAAGATGTAATATATAGTCTTTGTTGGTCCTTTTGAATGTTGAAATTTGCTATAGAATAAACTAAACTAAACTATTAGAAAAAAGCTTAAACCTTCAATAATAATGTGCTTCATGTGGTAATACAGTACAGTATGTAAAATGTATTATTATTTCTACTTTTATTTAAGATTCTATCATTATTTTTTACTCACATTCAATAAAATATGTTGATATACCACGTATATTCACGTACACATTTTTAAATTAATGGATCAAGCTGCTACGTTGCTTAACAACTGCAAACAATCCACGTTAAGGATAACAATATTGATTGTTGAAAAACTATGCATTCCATTAATTATTATTAATAACATGAATTATTATTCATATCAAAAGTAATAAATCCTTAATGACAAACACACTTCATATAGTGCAGTACTGTTGGAAATGATGCATTCCCTCTTCATGCGGAATGTAAAATGATGTGGTGTGGAATAAATGAAAATTATGATATGAAATACGAGCCATCCGATCCTCACAATGTTTGGAGAGACCGCAGGCGGAGCGCTCTCCCTCTCATGAGCATCACGTCACACGCGTGACCTCAAGCTGGAGGCAATAACCTGTAACCTCTGCTTATCTGTCACAAGTCACTGGTGCTGGTTCAAACGATGCAGGTCATCATCTTTTTGAATAATACAACACATGCTTCTGATTTTAACAGGACTTTAATTCCCAACATGCAGGAATGAATCATAAATCCTTTAGGGTTAATTTTTACTACATTGTTTACACTGATGTTGATGGCATGTGATATTTACTTTAAATACTCCTAGATGGTAGATTAAATATATAATAAAAGACCTGTGCAGTTTTCTCAGCTCATTTATTGTGAGCCATCCCACGTGAAGGTTAAACAGAACAATACACGCATATAGCGACTGTGCTGGCGTGGTAACAGCTTTCGCTTCTCCACTGTTAATGAAAAAAAATAGACATATTTACTTTTAAAGTAAAAGAAATAGGCAGAATGGACCAATTACAGACTCATGTCACCATAACCACATATTTGAAATGAAACAATTTATGAATATACCTTTTAGGTACTATATTAAAAAAATCATGTATTTCTGAGTTATGATTGTATGACAAAAATGCAGCTTCTTTATTTGGTTTTCTCATTAATGCAAAACTATTAGTTTATTTTAACAGCTTTAATATACTTTATATTTTAGTCCCACTCTGACCATAATGGTGAAAACCATGCATGTTTTCCATCAAAGGGAAGAAGGAACCAGCCAAATTGTCACTTTAGAGCACAAACATGGCAAATGGTTCAGAAGAGAACTTGGTGGATGCAGCCCTCTGAAGAACGACATTTTATTGTCATGGTAACTATAATGCACTGACCATTTAGAACACTCAGCGGATGCTGTAGATATGGACAGAGCAGAGCTCCAGATGTAATTATGGCCCATTAATGATGGACTGTACCTACTGTACTGCTGGAATCAAGACCTACGTTTTTCTATAAGCTAGGCTTATAAATACAAGCTATGTACAGTATCAGCTATACAATACACAGCACTGACGTCAATAATTTTGATTCTTTACACTAAAAGATAAATCAGACATCTGTGCCTAAACCAAAATACTATATTGTAAACTTATTGTTCTTTATTGCAAATACCTAAAATATTTTAGTTATATTTTAATTAGATGGCATTTTAAAGGGGTCATATGAGACGGCTAAAACGAATATTATCGTTTGTTTTAGATGTAATGCAATGTGTATAACCCTTTTCCCCGCCTCTCTGAAACACGCAGATTGTTAACAAAGCTCATTGCTCTGAAAAGCAAGGTGTGCTATGATTGGTCAGTTTACCAGTGTGTAGTGATTGGTCGAATACCGCAAGCATGTGACGGAAATGTAACGCTTGTACTGACAGGTGGTCGGTCTTAGTTGTACTGACAGGTGGTCGGTCTTGGGCGGTCTTAGTCAACTCATACCACAAACTGATTTGGTGTGGTCTGGGTGAGCATTCGCTTTTATATAGAATGCATCTTTTGTTCTGATACTTACATTTTTGCCATTTTACGAGTCTAATACACGCATGGACAACTTATAACACACCAAAGACACAGAAAAACAAGTGTTATGACCCCATATGACCGCCATATGACCCCTTTAAGACAACATTTTTATTCAAAGGCAGTGTACAAAACTATGTTTAAACTAACCCCAAAAATACAGCTTTTGCAAACAAACTCTTCATATTAAGGCTTGAACTGCATGTGTCCAAGAGTAATAAGGTACTACAAGAATGTAATCTAGTCGGCTCAGTAAAATGATTTCTTCAAGATACTAAAATTGAAACCGCAGGAATATAAGATAAGGCTGCAGAGATGGGACTTATTTTTACCTTTCAATGCAGTTGTGTCCTACACACCTGTTTTCTTCAAGTTTTTCTATGTCATTGTTGCATATACACTTACGTTCGACACAAATGCACTTAAATAAGTGTTCAGCATGCTCTCCAGAACAGTTGCTGCATTTAAATTAGAAACTAACTGTATTTAACCTTGATATTTCACTTCCGTCTAGGCCAGAATGCTTGTTAGAAGCGGAACTATGAAAAGCTTGTGAGAAAAAACTGCACAGAAATGTCTGGCTGAGTGACTGAGCGATGTGTTTTTCCCGCATCGGTGTTGACTCACTCGCAGGCCCCGTCTGTGTGGGCAGCGTAGGAACAACGTTCTCCTCTGTGTAAACCCTCTTCTGATGATAACCAAAAACCACCAGCTGTGCTAGTCCTGACAAGCTTGTAAGCATTGAAAAATCAACCTCTTTTATTTTGTTTACTCAAATGAGGCCAAACGAGTCTTATTTGTAAGCTCTGGATAATTTATTTTTGTTCTTTTGTGTTTTTTCCTTCAATATCATTTCTTATCTTGAATTAAAAACAGTAAATGTGACAAATGCTTTTCCTTTTAAACTAATTAACTAACACATCTAATGCCTCTTTTAGTCATGAATGACGCTCAAAGTTAGTAAAGAGTCTTTCCAATTTGGTCCTTTTAAAAACCAATTGCAGATATCCGGAGAGCATTAATATGCTATCACCCTACCTGCATCCTCAACTTTAAATGTTTCACAATGGTCCCAAATGTTCAGATTCACGTGGGCTCCGGATATTGCAGAGAGACAGTTATATAACTGGACCATTTGGGCTGTGAACACTAAGGGACTTTTGCTTCGAGTTTACTCGGTAAGATATGTAGCACACTGCCAAACTTTGTACTTTCTGTCATGCAGCACTCGTCTTTTTCCCCAGGACTAGATAAACGTCTAAATGCACATCCAGAGCATTTTTTTGGGCCAAAAAGTTAGCAAACGCATACATTGGATATGCAGCTTCTCTAATATGAGCAGGATCTCCAATCACAAGGACAGTTTGGATTATGATATCACTGCTTTCTCACCTCACAACAAAACCATAACAACAACCACTTGTGGATTCCCTGAACACAATCTGTCATGTTTGACCCGTGCCAACCTGTACAAATCGAACCCACCCAAATTGCATCATAGTTTGTAATTCAGAACGTAGCCAGCTGGATTCTGAGTATTACATTTAGAGGCACTAAACAGAGAGACGTCATCATCATCATTTCTCCTTGGCTTTAGACACAGAAAGATGTTCTCATTTGCTAAAAATAACTGCTACGGCTGACTGAGTACTGACTCAAAACATTATCTAGAAATAGAAGACTGATAAACAATACTGAGAACGCTGAGCTCAGTGGAAATGTTTTGGATTGTAAAATATCTTACATACATGCCTTCAACAAAAAGTGATTCGTATGCAATATGTACACAAAAAATACTCCTTCAGCTAAATCTTGGGATCATGAGCCAGTGACTTATGAGCATGTGAGCAAAAACTAAACTAAAACTAAAGCGCTTTAACATTACGTATAACCATTTACAGTATATGAATGCAACAATCCGATCATACTATAGAGCAAGACTTACACATCTGGATATGTAAGTAGGTCACTTTAGAGAAAATTAGGGCAGACGGCTTGACTTTTAGTAAGCCACAATGCCTTATAAAAGTAAAGAAATGAATACACATCAGTCTGGGGGTGGGGATTGCTTCTGGTTAGATAATATACAGATAGAAGTCTTTACCAGTCAAGCCAGTGTTTCATTTGTATTATAAAACCTGAATCATCGTGATGGGCATCATACCAAAGCGAAGAAGCTGTCTACTTTTAAATCAAGCCTACAAGATCAACCCACACACAAACTAAGCCAAGCAATAAATATGGGAATGCAGAGTGGACTTTGATAACAAATCAGATGGAATCGACGTTCAGATTTTCACTACCTGATTGCATATTAAATCTAATCTGATGATATGTAAGTAACAAACAGAAAATATTTACCGCATTATGTGTCTGCGTCTGTCCAACCAGGATCAGAATGTTAGAGCAGATGATTGAAAGGCAGAAATTGATCAGGATAATTGATCTCTCAGACCTGATGTACCTGGAAATAAAACATTTTTTTTAAATCTTGCTATAGCAAAGCGGTATTAATACTATCCTTTGTATATGCACTTACCTCCACAAAACAGCATACACCACGGCCAATGTGATCAAGGCCAGACAGGACAGACCACATCCTACTATAAGTGTCACTGATGGGACTCCTGAGTACTCCATAGCCTGTGAATGACACAAGAGAGCTTCAGAGAGCGAATTTCAGACCCTTGTAGCACTAATAAAAGCCCATTTCAGTGTCTGGTAATAAAGCACATTACAGTATGCAGGGCCATTTGTACAGCCCAAATTTAGAGGATTAAAGCACTCGCTGCTTTGGTCTGCAATTCAGTTTTTTCATTTAATTTCCCCTTCACATGAATGTAATGTATTAGCCTCCATACACAGCGCTCATTACCAACAGGTAGGTGCTTAAGGTCACAAAACGCAACTAATGAACCATTATAGATAACAATCTACAATCTGTTTTAATGCAATTACCCTGCAACTGACACTGTACACAGACTGCCATTTTGGACGAATAAATATGTCTTTTGGACACAATTATACCTTCAAAATACATATTGTGTGTATATGCATTTGACAATCTAACATCATGTAGGCATTCACTGTAAATTGGCCGTACAGCCCTCAGCGTATTTACTGCATGTATGCCTTTTTCCCAGAATGCCATCCCCCCCAACGCCCCACCCCCAATCCAGCTCCCAAAAGTCACAAGTCATACTGACACATCAGCTGTGCATTAAAATACTTATCAAACTTTGCCCCGCTGCATCACCAGGATGCAAACAAATCCATCATTTTCACTCCGAAGATATCAATTCGATGCTTGGTCACATGAGCATAGAAAAAATGGCTGCCTCTAACTCTGTAGGGTAAAACAGAGCCGTATAGCCAGCTATTCTTGTGGACCAAACCTGATTGTAAATCTAATGAATCTTACTGGTGAAGAGGCCACAGCTAATGCTATTATAGCTTCTTAAAATGTGAACAACATCCTGCTGCTCCACGCAACAGGAATGGTCAAACGAAGATTAGGATCTATATCATACCGTAATCTTAATGTACATCGTTCTGTGGGGGTGAAGGGGGGGGGGTTAATAGGATGAAGCCATTATTACAAATCCATGTGTATAATACACAATCCAAAACATCTGCATTATATTCCAACAGTATTAAATAAACATGAAGTATATTCATTAATGCTTGATGCCATTACACGCAAACACACAGGTAGATCTCTATCAGACATGGCAATACGTTACATCCATTTGAATATCAGCACAGCACAGCTCTTAAGCTCCGAATGAGAAGACAATCTCAATACTTACTATTTCTCTGGGTAGTTGAGCCAAAATGGCGAAGGTAGATACCCGATCACATAAGCATTTGGTGTGGGATGCATCGGTGAGCACGGTTCTACATCCTTTAGAGCTCCAGCTGCCCCAAGAATCGTTCCTATACAACACAGAGAAGATTAATTCGGACCGGAGCTCGCCTTAACAAGCTTGTACGTGCTCCCCTAATTCCTTCACTCTTAATCCTTAACAACGAGCACAATCTCAATCTCATCCACTTTACTTCTTAGCGAAGCAAACGCGTTTTAACGCGACCGTCAATAGCGCGAGCGAAGCGCTGAGGCTCGGCGGAGCTGTCCAGCGATGTGGTGCTGAAACACTCACTCCTCACAGATACACTCACACGCACACACCACACAGCAAAATAAAGCATCTTTACCGAACCTGACGAGGTTTTTCCTCTCTGTCTACTCGAAGGCTTTCGTTCCGCTCTCTAACGTCGTATATTTCCGCTCGGTTTTCTAATTAGCGGCTTTTGGACGCTTTCCTGAGGGGAAAAAAATCAGCCTAGAAACGGCGGACGGCATCAGATTGATACTCTCTTGCCTCCCGCCATGGCGGAGGGGGGAGATGCCTCGAAAAGAATCCCCCTTTCTCGGTGGTTTAGCGCGGATACGACGGTCGTGCTTGAATTTTACACAATACGTAACGGATTTCGTGCTTTCTTTTACACAGTTGGTATTCCCGAGGCATACGTGTGAGGTAAAATCGTAGCGGAACCGGTAACCTCCCCGTGAAAACGGGCTGGATGGTAGCAGCCAGTTTCTCCTTCTCTGGCGAGCGGAATTATAGAACAGACATTTCACCTGTTTATTAATGCTTACGCTTCTTGGGTGATGGCTAGATCTGACATGAACAAAACAGCTCACTTGCACTCTTTTAATAATTAATCAAACACAATTTTGAGGAACAAATTGGTAAAAAAAAAGAATGCCTGATAAACACCACTCGTGTACTTAGCTACTCGTGTTATTCATGTCAAGTTGGACACGTTCAAAATATGAACATCACACGATCTAAATAATCAGCCTTTTACACATGCTTAAGCAACACAGCGACAGAAAAACGTGCAACGATCAACCAGTTGAATGTAGTATAATGTCCAGTATAAGAAGCAGATGTAGTGCCTCTAAACGATGCGTAACAAATGCAGTCTTTTCTGGAGGCCCTCTGACATGAAACCTTTTGTAACCCTTCCCAGAGTAAGACCGTGGGGAATTGTGTCTGCACATCACCATAATTAAACTGCAGCAGGGCTCTCTTTTCAAGCTTTTAATTAAGCTTTAAAACTCCCTCTTTTTCATATGCATGGATAACACTTTATAATAACCTACATTTGCAAGTCAGTTAAAGACATTATTTAATCCCACATCAGTGCGTAATGTACATTCAAATATATGTGAAACGATACGATGTCGTGACATCTTACCCAGAATTAGACACTATAATGTAAAATTCCATACATTTATGGTAAAACTGGTTAATATAATGATATCATACATTTTGAAATATCAATCTAATTATGGCCTTTAGGTGTGTGATGGTATGATTTTTTATATTTTGTTTGATGGTATGATGGGATGGTAAGGTTAAAAGCTATCCATCCAACAGCTGCATTAAAATGGTCAAATACGAAGTGGATTGGAAGTAACATCTTACTAATTTATGTAAAAATCATTAATAACAATAGTAATTGTTGTATGAATTTATCTTTCATAACAGAACGATTCATTTTTGGTTAACGGATCATATTTAACTTCAGATATGTTATATAAATCAGGTTGGATTGATTCACTCATGGAAGACGAAGTACGGCTCTGTCCCGTCTAACCGTATTGATATCAAGCCGATTGCGACTGACTTCAGGCGTTTATTAGGATGTCGTAGGATGTATTGCTGTGGGTTACTGTGTCAGCAAACTCAGTTGCACTCAATATGTGGTCAATTCATTCAATTATTGAACATATGAGCAGCTGTACATGAGAAGTACTAATCACCTAATTATTAGTGAAGAGTTTCATGCTACTAAAGAGTTTACGTAAACTACAAAGACATTAGTTTATTAAAAGTGTATTTATTTTGTCAATGAAATAAAGTGAATTAAGATATGTTACTCTGGTAATTCCTGCTCAGGCCGTGTTGGGTGTGTATTTTGAGCCGGATGAGAAAGAATTTTTTTTCAGTTAAGTTGCATCTGTTCTCATGTTAGTCACTTGGCTTTTCCGGTCTAGATGGAATTTGAGAGACACCGTCTGTGGAGGAGTCTGTGGGTGTATGAATTACGCCGGTCTCAAGATAGACTCCGTTTCTAGGCAATTGTGCTCACAGAAACTAATGACAAGACTTTTAATAGCCAAGATGAGGCACTGTCCATAGTACTGAAATATAGTACCACATACTGATATGCAAAAACTTGTTATAGTTACTGAAACATTCATTTAAAACAGCTCATAATTAAAAGAAAACGCGATTTTCTTCAAGTAATTATGATAAATATTATTTTTTTAACGGTTAATATGGCAGGTTAACCAGCATTAATTCACCTAATAATAATAAACTGCTAATACTTAACACATTTTATATTTATGTCCACTTTACAGTTATTTTTGTAGCATGTAGTTTTCACACCCTTTGCACACATTTTCACAATGCAACTTATGCATTTAAGTTTAATGTGTTCTGGAAAAAAGGTAATGGACACCTGATGAAAACACATTTGCTTACCGACAACATAAAATCTTCTTTGCTATTAATAAAGAAATATTAAAAGGATATTAAGTATTCATCAATTTTACCATATCTATTTTTTCAAGAAGACTGAAACTAGATTTAAGATTGAAACTATATTTTTATGAATAAAAGTGCAGTTTATATACCCACTTTGCATTTAAAATCCTCTATGAATTCAATAGTTTAAAGTTCTCTATCTAGATGTCACATCTGTGTACACCAATTCTGACAGTCTGTATTTTTTTTGCATTTACTCCTTGAACACTACTGCATGGAAAAAACAATAAAAAACAAGGGGAAAGTAGCAAACTTGTGCAAGACTTTTGCTATTACAATCATCTCTATCACTTCAGACAAACATCGCATGATGGAAAAATGGAGATTTATGCCACTGCATGGCCTCCTGTGCATTTTCAGACATGCAAACATCTAGAAAGTTATAATTCAAGCCTGCATCAGCATAACCGGCGTTGAGCTTAACAACATTTGGCCTTAGAAAGAACGATTCTGCCTTTAGATCAAGATAACTTATCATTTTAACAATACTGCGACATGAACCAGACCTTTGAAGAAACCTTTCATCAGCTCTCCTGAGACTGGAGCAAATCATTTCATTTCGATTCAACAAAAAAACACTCCAGCAAAATCTACAAACAAACAGGACTATAATGGTGAGGTGAGTCCGGCTACTCATCATACTGCATTTTTCATGTTGCTTGTTGTCATGCTTTTTTAAAGAGCGTCTCCGTACACTTACAAAAGGCACGCTCTTGCAACATAAACACTAGACACAAATACAATTAATGGCAATCAACACCACACATTTCACTTGAAGGAAAAGAGTTCTCCAGACACAACTACTGTATGTTTTGGTCTTTTATTACACCGAAATCTTTGTCTTTTGTCTAACTGAAGTCAGAGGTTAAAATGCAACACTTCTGATTGACACCCAGCTCTAGTAGGCCAATGTAAACAGGACGTCTGGAGAGAAACATACAAAGTCAAGATATGAATGTCAATGAAATCAGCAGCTGTTTCCCCTCGATGTTGGTAAAAATCTCTCGGGGCTAATTAAAATTACATCGCCTCAAAATATGCACAATCATGCCACTCAGAGCTGATAGAGTTGTGCATTTGTGTTCCCTAATTGTTTGTTTGCACAGGCCAATTTTGATCTTGCGCAAAGAGTAAATCCGTTAACCAACACATTTATTAATGAACATGCGTCCACATAAATCATCATGCAAACAGATTAGAGACTAAACTCGACAGCAAAAAATTTACAATCATAATGCATGTGAAATGGGCATTTTTAAAACTCAAAAAATCACATAAGAAATTTGTATCTCAGACTGACCCACCTCTTTAAGCCGGTTATGATAACACCACAAGGCAAAAATTCACTTGAGGGGGCAAACCCGCATGGCCATGACTCAATGGAAATTCAATTTGGTAAATAGGCTTTCTCTGTATTCTTATCGGCCGCCGCACAGAGGTCTGGCTCATACTCGGTCGTATCGCCTCCAAACCACCGTGTAAATTTCATATTTGAAGATTATTAAGATTAAATAAAAACCGTTTTCAATCCACAGCATGGACCAGACGGGATTAACAAATTAATAATTAAACGACTGAATCTACGAAGATCATAACAGAATAACCCAAATCCGGATGATAAGCATGTGTAGCACTCGGATCATAAACTCTTATCCTTTTAGGATAATGTTTCATGTTTTATTTCTTACAAATGGGTTCCAAAGGCCGGCGGCCAGATTGAAAATCTGGAAATCTTAAATGGAACCTGAAAATAAGCAGTCGCTAATGAAATGTGTCCTCTGAAACCAAAATTATTGGATTAAATATGCATTCTTTGATCATTTTAGGATGACATGAGTAAACGGGTTGTGTAAGGACTGTGAAAAACAAGTTATTAATCAGGGGCAATGTGGCAGGCCATCCACCGACAAAAATAACGTTTTTATATATTTAAGGTATATAAATTACAAAATATCTTCATGGAACATGATCTTTCCTAGATATCCTGATGATTTTTGGCATGCAAGAAAAATCTATAATTTTGACCCATACAATGTATTTTTTTATTTTACTAAAAATGTTCCTGTGCTACTTAAGACTGGTTTTGTGATCCAGGGTCTGAAATAAACATTTTTCACGCACAACTGAAAAAGGAAATAACCATCACATATATAACAAATTAAGTGCATGTAAAGAGAGATCTGTTGCATTAATGCAATTATATTTATGTATAAATTTAAACTTATCACACCCAGTGTTCATGGAACAGTATGTACAGTAATAAAGTTTGCTATCACTTAAGATATCTCGGCGTGTAGCCAAACTTGCCTTTCATTTTCTGAGAATGATAACTTTCACAGAATCTGTCAGTAGATAGCCTGCCTGAGAGAAATGTGTGCTCTATTAATTGCACGCTAGGGAACGGAGGCGAAATAGCTGCCAAAACAAAATGGAGTTTAAGCAAAGATGAGACCAAACGTTTATGAAAAGCATCTCCAAGCTATAGCCCCAAACAGAAGTGACAATGAGAACATTACATTACCAAAATGGCTCAAAGCTATTGTTAAGACGATGAGCCAGTGGCTGCCAATTCTATATTTCTGTATGTAATAATACAGTATACGCCATAATACACCATGTGCAGAGCTTCTATCACTTTGCTTGGCAAACATCTTACCAGATGTAGTGTAAGTTGTTTTGTTAATAATTCACGAAATAATTTGATCACATTGCCATCATTTTACAGAATCAGTAAGCCAAATGTCTGTTTTTAACACAGTAAAGAGTGTTTAAGAACCACTCTGGGGTTTAAGGAGACCTCTTGTAGACCCGTTAGCTTATTGTTTATTGCTGTAATATACAGCACATTCAACAACAAGAATATGTTCAATGACCAAGTAAAATAAAAATAAATAAGGCAAGACGAATATTTAATGTTTTATAATACTTATTGCATCCTATATGTCATGTTTAAACTCTTTGCCTCAATATATATTGCATCTATTCTATTTCTTCAAGAACTTTTTCAAGGGTTTAGAAAACAGCGGTTTATAATATCATAATGTATTCCTTCTTAGCTATACAATTGACTGTGACTGATCTTAAGACGGCATTCTTGCCATACACCAGCGTTTTTTAAAGTCAAGATCAAGTGCTTTCACAATATCACGTTTTACTTCATATATTCGTAATTGTACTCAAAAATCGGTCAATTTTAATTTCAAATTGACCTGAAATGGATGTGACGGCATGCGTGTTAAAAGCCCCTTCTTTATCATATGCATTTTGTGAGAAAAACACAATCAAAATTCTATTACTGCTGGAGTCAACCGGTGTTGCCCCTCTATGACAGAAGCATGTTTCCATGGATACAATAGCTGGATATTTCAACAAGCACCATGATTTATTATTGGCCATGAAGTTACTGTATTAAAGGCTCATTGAAACAAATAAGAACACAATGGCACTTAAGCACACAACCACACACACACACACACACACACATAAAACTGACTTTCACTTACATAACAGAGCTGTCCCACAGTGCACAGAACGGGTTCATTGTTCCCTGGAAGAAAAACACAGGCTATGATTGAACTGTGATTGGATAACCGGCACAATGAAAAAACATATTGCGGTACATACAGCACATGATAAACACCATCACGATGCCAGCGTCTTGTCACTTTAAAGACCCAGAGAATGAAAAATAGATCTTATATGTATCTTAAAGCCCCCGATGTACTGCTCTGGTCATATCTGTATCTGCTCTCCTGACACATTGAAACAACTAGAGCTGACAAATTAATTATTGGACTAATTACTGCTGGTTATTTGTTGAGTAATGAAGCTTAAACATATGACAGTGGCATTGTGAAGCTCCCTGTTGCTCGGCTGTCGTTACTCACAAAGCCAGATTTCAGTCCAATTTCAGCTCAAACGAACCGTTTTTGTTTCTAGCTTCTGACTCACATATGAAGTGAAATTTTAAAGAATGTTTCGAACATGCTTTAACAATACATAATGATGAATTATAGTGAGTGAATAGGGACCTAGAAGAAAGTCATACAGGGATGTGTTTCCTAAAAGGTTTGTTAGCCAACTATGGTCGCAAGTTCTATCGTTTCAGCATAGGTCAACGATTCAAGTGTTGCCGAAACCCTTGTTCCGACGATCAATCGCAAGCAGCATCGCAAAGTTGCGTAGTTGGAACTACAGGTCTAGAGCTGTGGTGAGAAGCATAGTTCCTTAATATTATGACATGTAGACTTACATACATCGTGCTTTTGAGCAGGCACTGCATTCTATATCCATCAATCTAAATATTCAAATTTAATTTTACATCTTTTAGTTTTTGTAGAAAACTTTTTGTAGCGGCGTTGTTTTATAAAAGTGCGCATGAGCCTATACATAAGTGCGCTAGGACCCTGGGGAATCCGCGGGTGGAGTTATGTAGGAGGACATTCATTAGATGACGGCATTACTCCACCACCTATGTGAGGTCATCAACTGGGTTGTTGAACCAACGTTGTTCAAAGGACAGATGTGCGACAAAGTTACTATCATTACGGGAAACAGCCGTGTTAGTTTCTTAAACGATGCATCGCACTATGGTGGTTTACCAGCGAGTTATGTCATTATAGGGGAAACGCACCACAGGTTTGGAGTGACAAGAGGTAAATCGAAGTCAAATTTATAAATATTTTTAGGTGAACTTAAATAAAGCTACTTTCATTGAACAATTGTACGATTTAAAAAAAAAAACAATACTAATATAATAAATACTAATTTTTATATTTATTAATTATTAATTAATTATAATAGTATTAATCAAAGATAAAAATGAATGTAATAAAACATAATACATACAGTACAAACATACAATATAATAATTTTCCCGATAATAATAATATAAATCATTTATAAAAATTAATATTATTATTATTGTCAGGTTTGGAGTGACATGAGGGAAATCAAAGTCAGAGGTGAGCTTATTATTATTATTAATATATATATATATATATGTTATAATAAATATAATACATATTATATATATATATATATATATATATATATATACACTATTATATTATATATAATATACTAATGCTAGCTGGTGTTGTTACATAATTATTTATATTATTAACTATATTATTAAAATTATGAATATAATAGAATATAACATAATTCATGTGATATATATATTTTAAAATAATCATACAAATAATTTAATATTATTATTATCGTCATCAGGTACTGCCAGGAAAGAAATCTTAAGTTATAAATCTAAAACTATGAAAAACGATTTGCTAAAATTATGCTCAATATTAACATTAACATGTTAATATTTCACTATGATGTACTTATTGCAATAATCTACCCCTGTGTTTCCTGACTGTATCTTTAAGCCAACAGAAAACATAAAAAGTGAATAAAGACAAAAAACTAAAGTTAGAATATGTTGAACTATTTAATGTATATGTCCTCTGTGTTGGTGTCATTTAAGAAGCATGTGGAGATCTGACTGGTGCTTACATTAGCTAGATGAGCCAACTCAATCTCCAGCTGGGTCTCTGTAACTCTGGGTTCTGGTCGGACGGTCACAGTGATCACTTTTGAGTTCACAGCGGTGTTATTCCTGCAGAGATTCAGACAAAATCAAACACAACAATCACTTTACGCTTGCATTAGGAATGCTAATTTCATTCATTTCAACACTTCCATGTCAACAACTCTTCATTCTACGCATTTGCATAGAGATGTCGGTTCATTTAGCACGGAAGTATGCATTGACGCAGGGTGAGCTCAGTGTAGGACTTCATCACTGTGGGGTCGATATTTGTGGTAGTTCACTGTGAACAAGATATTAACTTATTTAGATCAGCAATGGTGATATGTATGATGCTTTATAAATGGGAAAACAAATCCAAAGCAAACCAACAAAGAAGATAGAAGAGTCAACTAAATGACTAAATGTAAAATGTGAATATGAAATACAAATGTCATAAGGGTTGATGAAATAACCAGCAAACAACCATATTTGATCTAACTGTATAGATGGGCCAGTTAACAGCATAATAAACACAGCAAATCAAAATGTGTTTTCCTTCAGTCTGTTTGATTAACTTTAATGGTCGCCTCTGGGCAAAACAATCACATATAAGAATCTGCCTGTGACCTGACAACATTCAAGAAGTTAAACACTTTATTTAATGCATTATATTTCATTTTAATAACCAAAGCAAACATTAATTGACCATGTATATTTTTTAAAGATATATATATTTGCTCTTATCTTTTGGAGTAGGGGGTAAAAATGATGTTTGATACAAAGTTTCTAATAAACTTAGGATTCGAAAAGCCTTATATCTTTTCATCTTGCCCTCCTCCAGAGAACAACCGAGACAAATTCTTCTTGTGTAGCATTTGTCAACATGACCAGTTTAGGGCATGATTTCATGGTCCATTTGAAAAGAGGCAAAGACACAGAAAACAGATGCACAACATGTAGCTACTCTGTAGTGTAGATGCAGTAGGGTGCTTTTGACACTATTTTTAATTATTACTGTTGTCAAGAACCCACATGTACTGGCCTAAAGATAAAAGTGGACTTGTAATGTATTTATGAAATACCGAAAACTACTTTCTTTAGACATGTACGCAGATAAACATACAGAAAAAAATTATCAACCAGCCGTTAGATTTGATTTAATCATGCAGAAATTTAGCTTTACAGTATCATGGAAGTCTGCATAGCCAGAATGAAATTACTCAAGTCTTAAAGGGACAGTGTGCCCAAATAAAGCATATGTTTTCAATTATTTGTATTTAAACGAATGCTATTATTTATAAAAGTTATTTTTTTATAATTTAAACTCCTTATGTCTTCCAAACCTGTGTCAGAAAACAAAGAAATTGGGATACCAAACAACACTGGCCCCCATGGACTTTCATTGTATGGAGAGAAAACCATTGAGACATTTCTCAAAATATCTTCTTTGTCTTCCACCGAGTACGTTTTTTCATTCTACCATAAAGTTCCCATTGTGTGTTCTACAAAAGAAAAAAATACACAAGTTTGGAGAGACATGAGGGTAAATGGTGTCAGAATTTTGAAGCTGATTTTATTTCTTAGCCAACAGCGAAATTGCACAAAAACAGATTGTTTACAAACACTTGTTACATGAACGATGGAGAACTTCTCAAAACATGACTCTACTCTTTGAACTAGTATTAATGTGGTGGTGATTTTAGAAGTGATATTTTAATATTTTCTCTTCTAATTAAATGTAAAACTCTGTCTTTACAAATCCTGCAGGTGTAATTCATTTTTTGTTTTTCTTTCTTTATTACAGCTCTTCTCTGTTATCCTCCACTGTTTGTACAGATCTCCAGCTCCCTGATGGCTTCATTGAATCCAGCACAGCTCAAGAACACAGACCCGCCCCTGCTATCTCTTCCATGAACCTCTCTCTCTTGTCAGTGAAAATTCCACGGAGGAAACAAACTTAGGTTTGCTGATTGATTGACAGCTCAGAGACACATCAGGAAAGGGCTGTTCTGTCCTCTGGCTCTCCAGAGGTTTGCTGGAAGTCCTCAAATGGAAGTAGAGGTTTTGATCCTGAGCTTCAAGACGGACTCCAAGGATAACCACAAATTTCATTCTGACATAAAAACTGGGAGAGAAAACACCACAGGCTGCTGTCTGTTTTGGAGTTAAAGAATAGCTGACATAAAAAGAAAATCTATCTTTAAGTTTGTTGTGTGTAATTCTTTGAATGACAAAATGTTTTTATTAATAGGATAATGACCAAGCACAGCACCCAAATCAATAAACAAAAATTGTGAAGGTTAATAGAAACTAATAGAATTTTTTAAAAATTTCAGAATTTTTTTGTAGGAAAGACATTGGTAAAATATTTTTAATTCGAACTATTTTGTTATTTAAGTATTAAATAACTTAATTATTTCTAAACAAAATTACTTGTTTTATTGAAAAGCTACCAGGTTTTACATTACCATGCTTTTAAAGCTACAATTTGCAACTTAAAAATAGAAATAAAACTAAACAAAATCAACTAGTATCAATTGAGTATAAGTACATAAGAAATCTGTTTCCTCACTTTTCTCCAATTGACAGCAGTAAGCTTACTTAAACTTTGAAAATGTCTCTGTTTATTGTTATTTGTTTTGTAAAATTAACATTAAAAATAAGAAATAAAAGCAAAATAAAAACAAAAACAAAACTGTAATAACTCTGGCTTACAGTATGATAATGATTTATAATTTGAAACATAAGCAAAGGGTTCATTTTCATTTCTTTGACCTCGACCTCTTCAAAAATAAGTACGTAAAACAACATATTTCGATAGAGGTCAGAAGAAACTTTCATCTAACCCGAATTATTAACACTTTATAGACATTGAAGCAGACATGACAACAGATTGAGAATGGCATGTTAACCCCACAGTCATCATGACTCCCTCTTACCGTGGAGCAGGCAGCATAAGGCCAAGAGTTTTGTAGAGGACCGTTCCAAGAATGAAGACAGGAGATCCATCCATATCTGCCGGAGAACGTTCTGGTTAGATTATCAGCATATTATGTAATCACATCTGCAAATAGAGTCTCGACAACAAGACATAGGCTTCTGTTTACTAGGCAGTGTGGAGGATTATATGATGATTTGGAGTATAGATTTGTTTTGTTTCTTCAAACAAACAGACAAGACAAAAACCGATAAGAATAAAATCTGAATATCAATCCTAAATAATCCTGAAAGGTAATCCATCATAAATGTCCAGCCAATTAATGGATATGGTGCTAGATTTGGCTATAATAGCAAATGCATTGATAATTCAAATGAATAAATATTCTTCACCGTCAGGAGGGTTAATCCTGATTCGAGCAGCTCTGCTTATCCCTCTAGTGTAGCCCAGGGTGAGCTGGAGTGAGTTATGTATTAAATCAATCCTCCATTACTTCCCTCTGATACACTTCAGATAAGACTGATCACTCTAATTAGGTAAATAGTCTGGTGCTCCGGCGCTTAGCTCGCTTGCGCTATCATTGTTCCAGAGGATTCCATGAGCACTGTGTCATCTGAATTGATGCCGCCTACAAAGCGTATTCTCCTCTAAAACAAGCATCCGGCAAGGATTTGACATATTATCCTGTTTTCCTCAAGCTATCCCATTAAACAGCAATCATACTGTAGCAATTACCAAACTTCCCACTGATGATCCAATATAACAAAAAATGACATTATTTTTTAGAGAGCAATCCTCTAACCCTGTTTGAATGTTTGGGAACACTCAATCTTTTTCCTCTTCTTTTTACAAAACTAGTATTCTAACCAAAACTGTACCATAATTGAACTTGTGGAAATTACGCAGAAAATAAAAGCATCTAAATGATTCAGTATTTTAACATTTTCAAAGTCGCGATACCTTGACTAGAATTAGCAAAATCGATGTCTTGGCATTTTATAGTTCAGCTTCTTGAGCTCTCACCCTGGAAAGCGTTCTAAACTGTACTGGGGAAGTTCTCATTTATTCTGGTCTCTTATTGGCAGCTTTTTCTTTATTATTTAGTAATCCATTTTAATATATTTTTTAAAAAATAAATATTTTGAACTTTACTGAATGAAACTCAAATGAGGACAAAGTTATATATATATATATAGTTAGCATACACCTTGAGATGATTTAAAAAAAAAGATGATTAGAAACAGTTCAGATCAAAACTGTATATCTAGATAAGACATATCGCTTCTGTCCATCTGAAACCTCATAGTTCCATATTATTCTTTGCCCTAAATAACTATTGTAATTCTTAATGCTTGTCACTGCAATTGGTGAAATCACCAATTTCGGCTGGCTTACATTTATAAGTAAAATAAAATTAGCTTTATGAGTCAATTGAACTCATTTACATTGAACCGACTTAAAAAATTGAGTTAAATTTACTTTAAAAATCAAATAAGCTGTTTAACTTAAGTTGGTTTTGCAAACATGTGGGTTTTGCAAAAATTTAAACAGTATTTCATCATTAAAAAAGTTTTCCATTTTCTGTAAAACAGTGAATGTGGACATGCAAGGTTTTGTAAGGAGAGCAACAATACAAAACTATGGTCCTTTTTGCATCACCAGCATCACTTTATCATAAGCTCCATGTGCTAAAATGTATTATTTGTTAGGTCAAACCCCAATGTTTACATGGGTTAATTAAATCATGTTGATGTATTTTTAGTGTGCTGGCCACGAGATGCATCCTTAACATCTGCAGAGTGACATAATAAAATGAAGTACCTGCTGTCTGGGGTACAAAGATTCCTTTGGGAATGACAACTTTGTCCTCTGGGTTTCTGGCCCAGTCTACCATCCCCTTCCGACCTTTCATGGGGAAGTTAATATCAGTCTTGTCAGACACAGCAGGCAGCCTCTGTATACTGGCAACTGGAGAGAGAGAGAGAGAGTTGAGAAATCACTCTTTCACAACGTAGGAAGAAATCTGAGGATGGGGTACAGTATATTTCAGTAATAAAAGACGGTGATATCACTACAAATCTCTTAATATTTACAGTTATGTGGCCTTCCGAACAACATCTCATCACCTGATGTACTAGTACTTCAAAATGTTCCATTCATTTCACATTTATGGCTGAATAAACATTCAGGGGACTCTTTCATCTGTAGTTAAACATATAATAATGTATGAGCATCTAATTTCTTTTCAGCGTCGGTGTATTTTTTATAGTCCATTTCTTTACTAGGAGAAGTTTTATTGGTGAAAGCCGGTTTTAACTTCAATGCCAACAACATCTTCACTTCTGCCTCTGAAGTACAATTTTGCAATCTCTTCTCAGGCTGCTGTGAAATAAAAAGACCTGGGTCAGCGCTGGCAGGTGGAATTGCCATTGATTCTGTGTGATTTCACTGGATCACAGAAGCAACAGAAAAGCCTTTAAGACACAGAGCTGTGAGCCAGTCGCATTTCAGACGGACGGAATCAAATCTCTTATCTGACATTGGCACGGTCCGGAGTGATTTTAGGATTCTTCAAACATATGCCTGTTGGTTTTGCCGGAAGGCACATGGCATATGGGTAGTTCATTTATCGTGCATGTGCCCTAGAGTGTGACAGCCCACATTTAGCAGCATCTAGGGGTGAGGTTCGACTTTTTGCCAAAGGAGACGACGTATTTCCGAAACAGTTTGTCCGTTTAGGACTACTAGAAACAACATGACGAATTCCATGAAAGGGACTCTCTTTGTAAGTAGATGGAAATAGCTTATTCTAAGGTCATAAAAACATTAAGCTACATCATGTTAGGTCTTTATACACCTCTGAAGACATATTCATGGATGTTATATTGCATTTCTGTCAATAGATCCTCCACAAAAACATACACTGGACCTTTAATTTGTTTCCCAAATTCTACTTAAAATCTTCTCCCTGAAATTTTAATTAGAAGTACATTAAATTAGATGTTTATCCCACTTGCAATTCAAATTCATGATTTCTCATTTTTAGATCTCCAGGTGAGGATCATCTAACAGCAGGCACATAATTCCTCTATCCTATGAGGTGTGTGTGTGTTTAGGAGGCTGGCAGTCTTGCCAGCTGCTGTGTTTGGCAGAGCTGGGGAAGGGCATTAGTCACAGGAGCACATGGGTAAAAGAGAAGAACATTGGGTGAAGCAGCTCACATGTAAATGTCTAAAATCACCACGTGACTAGCAGGCCTGTGATAGACGTCTCGTTTACCTGCAAGTTATTTATAAAGTCTTATACTAAACGAAACAAACAACCAAACAAAGGGAGGTACACCTTCCGGTCAAAAGATTAGGATCACTTGAAAAAAAATCTTGTGATCTTAAAATCTTTGAAATATAAAGGTGTGTTTCAATGTTTGAAATCACTTGTGTAGACAAAAATATATTGTGACAACATTATTTTAATAGATTTTAAATTAAATTAAATAATTTATTTATTTGAAACCTATTTAGAAATGGATTATTTGGACCAAATAATAAATAAAGCAGCCAGCATAGATGGCAATTCCTTCAGTATAAAAAGCTTACCAGGCGGAGACCTCAAGATGATGGATAATAAAATGCGAAGTGTTCGATTCTTGTCAAAGTGTGGCTTCTTTGAAGATGCTAAATTTCATTTATTTTGGATGCTTTTAGTCACAACATAATTCCAGCATCTACATTTGAGTTATTTCATGGCTTTGATGGGTTTAATATTATTAAATAAGAATAAAGAGTGATCCCTAAATTTTGACCGGTAGTGTATTACATTCTATCATGAGTAGTATGTGCTTATGTATTTCTGCAGTATGTATCCATCTGGATTTTCCGTCGCCTGCAATACCTGGATGACCTGCTTCATTTGCCGAATATTGTATCCCACAATGCAAAGCTCTCAACTTGACCTTCTATTCCCTGTGAGATGAATAAATCTGATGTAGTGTCGTCGATTTTTAATATCTCCGTCTTGACTGCCTATTTGATCAGACCGCTACGTCTTAAGACATTTTAAAACCAAAACAGATTAAAGGTCAGGTGTCATTTTTTCTATATTAAAAATCTGTCGCCAATCCCAGCTTAATATGCAGAGACAGCTAAACTCCAAAAACCATTTGTGTGATGTTTTCTCCAAAAAAAAGTGTAGGAAATTGTACTGCCTAGTCAGACTTTGGCTGTTTATGTGACGAATAATAGAGAGGAGGATTGTTCGGTAAGCTTTGTTGAAAAACAAACATTACTTTAATGTTTCTGTTTAGTGATGTCAATGACAGAAAATGCAAAAGCTCTTACAAATGCAAAATAACTAACTAGATGGAACTCATTGAATTTAATATACAATGTAATAAGGCCATTTGAATAATGCTAATTTAGAAGAATACAACTAATTAAAACATTATTGCATACTACAAACTACTTTACATCCTATTTCTTTAAAATCGCATGTACCAAATGTCAAATCACTAGAAGTCATTTTTAATGTATAGCAAAAAAGAAAAACAATGAGAAATTGAATTGGTTAAAAACGCTGCACATCAATTCCAATAAAAAGCCAAAGAACAATGTTGAGATTGAAGGGACCCTTAATTATCTCCCGCCACACTCATTAATTCAACGCATCTCCCTCTTTGTGTGAGGTCCATTGGTTTGGATGTTCTAGAAGCTGTTTGCCTCCTCATGTCTGTGGCGTGAAGTCTCTGTGTGTAATGGTCCTTAGGGAACCCAGCCAAGAGACACATCGCCACCTGCGCCCACCTGTAACTAATAGACTTAATCACTGAATCTGTGAGATTAAAAACAGACAGACATTAGCATCTTTTGGTAGATCAAAATTTTGGTGCAATCTCTAAATACCCATCATTGTAAGGCATTTATTGGACTAGATGGCAGGACCACTCTACTCAATCAATGTGCACCAATCGATGTCCATTAAACGCATTTAAAAAAATGTAATTTCAGCTTTAAAGACTGCAGCTAGGAGCAAATCTTTGTTTATTCTTACAGGGAGTCTGCAATGAAGGTTACTTTGCTAAAAGAGGACGGAAGAGTGTGGAGTGTTGACGGAAGGTATTTATTATAGTGTCAAGAAGGTGCTATAAATTTGCCAAGGAATGATGCTGCAATATTTTACTATGACAGATGATTTTACTTGGCTAGTACAGGCCGACCTGTTTTTGTTCTTTTAATCAATGTGAGCAGACTCTAACGCAGAAGTCGTTTAATTTAACTGAAAAGGATAAGGAAATTGACATTGATGATTCCAAAGAAACAAAAAGGATTAACACTTCTTTTAAATTTTAGCCTTGTGGATTCGCCTTTTTATCATAAGCAACTCATTACTTGAATATATTTGCCAGATATATTAAACATTTATGTAAAAAGAACTTTGGCTGTCAGTCAAAATGAGGGAATTTTGTGTGGGTGTCCTGATCAGTTTAAATCAGCTTTGGAGGTCATGATTTGTTCATTCATTCAGATTAAAAGAGTCACAATGTCAAACCAAATAAATGCATTCATAAGGTAAAAAATCTTTAAAAATGCCTTAAAATTAGAAATAATATCTAGCTGTTTGCCTGCCTGTCTGTCACGATACCTGCCTGTGTCTTGTTTAGTGTTTCCACCATTTTGTTACTGTTTAGCCATTTTGTATGGTTTTAAACTTGCTTAGTTTGTCTATTTAAGTCCAAGTGTTTTCTTTTGTTGTCGGGTTAGGGTTATGGACGTATCTCCAGTTCTGCTTGTTGGAAGTATTAAACAGAGTTCGCATTTGGATCCAGAGAGAGATACTATATATATACAGTATATATATATAAATATATTTGGTATACAGCCATAGACCATCTTAAAATGATTTGATTTACTATTTTTAGGTATGTCTTTAATTGAAATTATCATTTTTGTTTTATTCTGTGAACTTGTATTTATTTGCAGAAAATAAAAACTATAGAAAGAGGTGAAAATAACAGAAAAGATTTTGTTTTTTCAGACTTTAAATACTTCAAAAGAAAACAAGTTCATATGCACTTTTAAGCAATATTTACATGTATTTTGGAAATGCATATGTTAAAAATAACATTTTTTGTCCACATATCGTGTGATTACCTCGATTTTATCACAGTTTTCATGTGTCATATGATGCTGTCAGTCTTTCATCGTTGGATTACTTTATGTCACTCCTGAGGTTTGATTTTGTTAAAATAATACAGACGCTGGACTGGAATGCCCACAATACAATGGTTAAATGAAAATTTTGAATATTCTGTAATCTGTAGCTGAATTTGCATACATACATAAATACATTTAGCAGCGCGCTCCTAAAACACAATGCCTTTGTCTCGATTTCTCTCTAGTCTTTTGAAAATGAAGAATCGCTGTCTATATTCAACATTACAACGTAACAAAGCTCCATCTCTTTGCCAAATTGCACTCTGGGAAAAGAAAGGCTTGGCACTGATGCACTGCATGTTTAACTTTCACATATTCTTGATTTCCAAATGGATTCTGAAACCATCGCAGAAGCCTCTCAGCAGCTTTTAACAAGTTTTCTCCGTTTCAATGTCACCTTGTGACTCTTTAACTAATGGAGTCTTGATTAGACTAATACTTTGCTTTGTGTTTGAAGGCTGAAATCACCTTTTTATAAAATCACTGATAGTAACGCCGTCCAATATAAGCGGGGGTAATGAAATTACTGGCTCATGAGGTCAAGAGTGAAAGTCTGATGCTCATATGCTCGTACTTCAAACTAGTGCTCTCAAAGTTAGCTCCTGTGCATCTTATATAGATGGCTGAAAATCAGATAACAAATAGTGGACATCAAAGCAACAGAGACATAATGTCTGAAGAGAAGCATCTGCTTAAAAAATGTTCTTGGTTTCTTGATTGAATCGCTGGAGTTTGTTCATGCATCTGTTAGCAGCAGCTGGTCTCATTCAGTTTAACCTTCATAGTACGAAACGGCTGTCAAACGATTAATCTCATCAAGAATAAAAGTTTGTGTTGACATAATATATGTCTGTGTACTGTGCATATATTTATTAATATTTCTAAAAGCATACACATACATGCATATATATTCAGGAAATATTCACATGTAGCTATTTATATTTACCAGTAATTTGAATTATATATAACTGTTTATTAACTTTAATATTTAATATGTTCTTAAATATATGCATTTATGTGTATGTGTTTACAAAAACAAAATAACTATGCACAGTACACAGACATATATTTGTGAACAAATGCGAGAATCAAACATTCAAGCTCAACAGGTCATTCCAACGCCAAGGTCTTGGGTTTGTTTCCTAGAAAAAACATCAAACCTGTAAGTTGAACTGGATATCAAAAAGACTAGATCTGTTTAAACCTAGCAAAAACAAAATCATCTCTGTCCAAATATTTCTGAAGGGCATTCTCCTTCAAACTAGCAAACCAGGCTTTAAATACACATTGTATATAACAGCATGTCTAGAGACAAAAAAGTTTTATGGCAAGCCACATAAAACAACTTAACATAAAAGAATATATCAAAGGTGCCCTTGAATGCAATTGCCTTTTTAATGACGGTTTAGCTTTATACCATTCCCAACATTACAGACTCAACTATATGTCTGCTGAATGAAAGCGATGTCGTCCTAATCCACTCATTTCATATTTGTTGAGCTCTGCAATTCAAGCAGATTTCAATTTTGTGGGTCAATGTTCCGTTCGTTCGAACAAAGAGAACTGCGCCTCACCACCGGAAGCGAGCAAGTTTTTTGTCATTTAAACTTCGTTCTGCACAAATCATGTAGTGCAAGACTGCAGTTAGCGCTGGAGTGATGTGGTGAAAAACATGGTGACTCACGCTGCAGAAAACCTTTCTTTATAAATCAGATTGTTAACAGGTTTTAACCAGGTGTGTCGAAGCTCCATTATAGATTTCCAACAGCATGCAGGAGGATGGATGAAAAGTGATTTTGTTTTCCAAAATAGAAATCTCCTCTCAGCCGAGCTGATATACAATGAGGCTGTTTGCATGAGAATTTAGCACATTAAGTGAAAAGGGCTTGATTTTAATTAACATTATCGACTGGATGGCTATGCCCCCCCCTCTTCCCCTCCATGCCCCATTTATCCTCAATTACGGACGACGCACAGAATCGACAGCGAGAGTCTGTGGGTGGTGCTTGGCTCTGTGGATCTGTCTGGAGGTCTTACCCAGGTTTCCCGTCATCTGGTAGGTGTTCTGAAAGTCCTTCATTCCCAGCCCAACGATGTGGATGAACTCTTCAATGACCTGCATTAGCTCCACTGATCCTGGGTATATCTAGGAGGGGAGACAGATGGGAGAAAACTTGTAAATTAATATTCATCGCAGATAAAAAATGACCCGAAGATGGATTTGTCATTAAACTAGATTTCAATGTTATCAAACCAGAAAAAAGAAATATCAGCAGGACAAAGTTTGGCTTGGCATCAAGATTATTAGAAAAACGAAGGTTAGACAGACAGATAGAAAGAAATCTGACGAGTTAAAGACAAAATACAGTATAAACCTAAACTACCATGTGAGGTGGACAAAGTTTGAAAGTGTATTTAATATTTAGATATTTTGGTCTTGATTTAGAGCAGAGCTGTCAAATGATTAATCGTGATTAATCCCATCCAGAATAAAAGTTTGTGTTTACATAATGTATGTCTGTGTACTGTTTATAGTGATTTTGCATTAATAAACACGTACATATTCGTGTATACATATTAAGGAAATATTTACATCCATTTGTTTAGATTTAGATTTGGCAATCATTTAAATTATAATTATATATATATAACAATATTACAAATGTTTATACTTTTTTATATTTCTATTAAATATATGTATGTATGTGTGTATAGTTAAAATAATAAGAATGTTGTTATATAAATATATTTTTTTTATGTTTTTATTGTTGTTTAACAACCGGGTGTAAATGAATTAGGGCAAACTTTAGCATATGACCTCTTTGGACAAATATGCAAAGATGATACAAAATATAATACCTTGAAAACAACTCTTTATACTTTTTAAGGGCCTTCATTTTCTCTAAATTTATTTATAAACTTTTTAAGACCCCCAGACACCCTGTAAATGCATTTACCACCCGTAAAAAAACGAAAAATCACAGATGGAATCTCTTTAATATCTAATATAATTATATCTACTGGACATCAATGAGATTCAATGGAGAGAAAATGGAAACTTCTGCTTCCACCTCCTTGTCTCAGATGTTTCTGAGAAAAAGCCCCCGAAATCTCACAAATGTCACCATTAGAGCTTCAGAAAAGATCTCCAAAATGTCACAAACCGAGCTCAGATTTGCCACGTCTGCAAAGTCAATATTATTGAATCGTTCAAACTAAACTCAATAAATGTTTCATAAAATTGACTGAAATCCAAATTATTTTACCTGTAGAATTTATATTTATCTCGCAGCTCCATACTCTTAATTGATCTTCCACAATTGTCCCATTTGTTTCAATTTTACCTCCTATGCAATTTCTAGCCAAAAACCTGAGCATAAGGTACTTAAATGAAACAACTGAGAACTCAAATCTAATCTCTGAAAGAGCATTCTCAGAGCAATACCACTGTCCTCCGGGCAGGCAGATAAATAAAGCCCTAACACAACAGTATCTGAGAAAGCAGCCAGTTAAAACACTTCTAGAACCACACGTCTAACACTTTTGGAAAGAGCCTATAAAGTCTTTGTAAAGGGCACTTTCTGTGTATCTCATCCTTTAGAGCTTCCTGTCTGTTCAGTCCTTCACAAAGACAAACTCGCACTGCAGAATGATTGTGCCGGGCTTACAGCCTCTCTAGAGGACCAGCCATCAGTGTCAGAGCAAATGTAGAAGAGGAATTCAGACCTATGGCAGGAGCTGTGGGTCAATACCCCTCCACCACCACCCGACTGCACCGTCTCAGCCTGTCAAAGTACCTGCTCTCTTTTAGTCAACAGCATCATGGGCTGCTGATCCAACGCTTGACCTTCAGCTGCCTAAACTCGGCTATTTACCTCTGCAATCACTCCGAAAGGCCTCAAAGATCTTTAGAAGGCATTTTCAAGGCGACTTCTAGGTGTTTATACATTTTACATTCAATAACTTCATATTTAAAAATGAACAAACTATGATTCTGTGGTGTAACATCCACCAAAGAATGTATAAGATCAGTCTTAACCTCACAAACTTTTGCGTTCAACTTTTAAAAGAATCCAGCAGTAACACTTCAATCACAAATTTTGGAAACAGAGTTTTTTCCCCTTATGCCCAGCAGATTCTCATCTCATTAGCATCATCCGAACCGTCTCTCCTCGTGACAAGAAACACAGCGCAAAAACACATTGCAGCCAATCTGCAACAGACAAAAAAATAAAAAGAGGGTGCAGGAAAATAGGGCTGAGTGACATTTCATAATTAGCACCCTTAGTGAGGTGCAGAAACAGGGCAATGGAGTCACATATCTAATAATCCCCCTGGCGGGAGTCGGGCTCTGCGTTCGCACGAGGGCCGATCCTGGGCCAAGCCAATCAGACGGGCTGCAGACGGAGAGAGAGATCCTGATGGCACGCGGGCAGATAGGCCCTCCCCCTTGGTCAGACTGGCGGGGGACAGCGGAGAGCATCTCTCTCCATGGCAACAGCACTGGGCTGAAGTGAGCAGGAGGACAGCAGTGCGGGAAATGGCCGAGGCAGACGGCCATTAGATGAACCAGCACTGTTGCTGCGCTCAGTTAATAATGCAAATCACTGTACAGTATACATCATGGTGTATATTCATATAATGTTACACAACATTATTCTTATTGTTCCTTGTAGTGGTATTCCACAGTTTTGATGAGCGTACTATTTTTCCATAATGAGGTAAAAATATGAAGTAAGAGACTTAGTGAAGTTAGTGTATATACAGTTATAGAGATTGTGTGCATGGGGTGTATATAAGACTGTGCTGCACTGATTTGTGTTGAAAATAAAGTAAATTGTGATTTTAGATAAATTACAGGTAACCAATGCATGATTATATAATATGCAAAATGAGGATAGCACATTGATATTTTAGCAAACTATTTCCCGAGGCTTTTCAAAAGTTATCAGCTAGTCAAGAATAGCGCAACAGGGTTGCCAGATCTGCAAAACAAAACCATTAAACTGGCCGATAAAAACTAGCTCAAAATCAGCCCCAATACCCCAGACTAAATACCAAAACTCAAAATACAACCCCCTATACCCTATATAAATATTTGACAGTTACTCTTATGCTTAACATACAATTTCATCTGAAGAATCACTGTATATACTAAAAATGTACATGATAGTACTTGTCACCTGTTCCTGGTTATCAAACCAATGCCATTTTCTGTCAGGGTTGCCATGTTTGTTTAAAATACATTTAAGATCTACTAAGCAATAGTGAAGTGAAATCTATGATATATGCTTTGTAATGTAGGACCCAATAAAAGGACAGAAATATTTTTTTTTCCAAATTAAAAATGATGTAGAGTAAAAATACAAGGTACAGTTCACCCTAAAATGAAAATTTTATCATCATTTACTCACTCTCAAGTTGTTCCAAATCTGTATACGTGTGTTTCTTCTGATGAACACAGAGAAAGATATTTGGAAAAATGCGTGTTACCAAACAGTTCTTTATAAACGTCTTCTTTGTTGAACACAAAAGATATTTTGAAGAATGTAGGAAAGCAAACAGTTCTTGGGCACTTTTATCTAACATTATCATTTTCCCACTATGGTTACCAAGAACTGTTTGGTTACAAGCATCCTTCCAAATATCTTCCTCTGTGTTCATCAGAAAACAAAAGATCTGGAACAATTTGAGGGCGAGTATATGATGACTTTTTATTTTGGGGTGAACTGTCCCTTTAAGTACTTATACCTCTGCCCAGAAATGTGCCTACTCATAACAATCTGAATAAATATGTTTGATAAATGGAAACACGTTCTTGTAATATTATGCAAACACTGATATAATTGTGACACAGTTCTTCCCTAAAACAGAAGCTCCAGTAGAGACTTTCTGTTCTGTCTTTCTCTCACTGAATACCGGCAAGCACCATGAATCTGAGGTGTGAACTCGAGACAGGCAATCAAAGCTCAGTCTGTGAACACCGGGCAGGCTGACTTTGTAGAAGATGACAAGACAGGCAGGCCAGATAAAATCCTGGGTGATCTTTAAACGTCTGGTCCCTTTGAGGTCAATCATTTAGCAGGGCCGCTGACAACCACCTCAGATGTCCTTTAATGATTTGAGGAGCTTGAAGATTTAATCCGCGACAACGCCGGGGAGCAGTGATGAAAAGAAACATCAAGACCACTCCGAAGACTGGTTTAGGCACGCAAAACAGCTCCGCCAAAACAAGCGACCTGCTACGTGACCTGATCTCCAATCACGCTTCAGACTGAGAAACACATTACTTGTGACACTCTCCTACTGTACAGTCTATTAAGGGCTAATTGGGCTGACACGCAGGACCTTTCTGCCTCAAGGACACGTGTTTCAGCACAGATCTCACGTAAACATGAGAACTCCAAAGCAGCTTTTGATTAACATACAGTAACTTTACTAATGTCCGCTTAAGAAGCATTACAAGTTTAAGCCTAAAGAGAAAAAAATAAAGGCACTCAAAACCACAATAATGCACGTAGCAGAGATGTTTTTTAGTTTCAGAAGAACACTGAGCTCTGCAAGATCCAAATCCCTCCTTTACACCGTCTCATGTGTGAGCGAGAAAAGACAATGCGTCATCGCTTACGGATGAGCAGCACCGGGGCTGGACGTTTGTTGCCAGTGTTGCTGCCCTCAAGTGGCCGCAGCGGGTACTGCCAATGCCCTTCCACCAATCACCACAGCAGGCAGGTCTGTGTTTGGCAGAGAGAGCTCGATCTGACGCAGCTCTGCCTGTGGAGACAGCCGCCCCCTTGACCTAACAATTACCTAAAGCATCTGCACGGCTGATAGCCATTGATTCGCTGGGGGCTCATCACACAATATTCAGCCGCACAGCGAGTCGGAGCGACACAACACCAGATACTGTCTGAGATGTCAAGCTTCACGAACGGTGCCGGACATTCACACCCACCTGTTGTGCGTCTTCCCACTTCTCCCTGTTCTCCTCCTCTAGAAGATTACTGATGATCTGGAAAAAATTCTGTGTGTGGGGAAAAGAAAACATCACGGGTCAAAATAAAAAGGGGGGATATCAAAAAGGGACATCCTTGCTGTCCATTTGGAATGGAAAATATGTATTTGCCTGATAAAGAAATCTGTATTTTTGTCTTGCTTTTGACTACACATATTTAAAAGCTGTTAAACAAGATAACTTTTACTTGTAGGCAAAATTGCATTAGAAATGAATAATGTGATAAAATGTATTAGCTGAAAACAAGATTATTTTGAATTAGGCAAATTGTTTCGGATTTTAAGCAGAAGTCTATACTTAAAACAAGCACTTACAGCTATTTTCTAGCGGGGTAAGAAATAAACCTTTAATTCAAGATATACAGAATTATCTAAAAATGTCATAAATTAGTTTCAAGTAAACTTATCTTGTTTCAAGGACATTCATTTTCAAGACAAGACAAAACATCTGATTAGGAAAACATTGTGGCAGTATGAGATTAACAGTCGAACCCTTTAAAGGAACGGTTCACCCAAAAATGTCATCATTTATTCACCCTCATAAATCTGTATGACTTTCTTTCTTCTGCAGGACAAAAAAGAAGATATTTCACCATCTGTCCCCATTGACTTACATTGTATGGACAAGAGAAGAAATTGTCATATACAGATTTATAACAACATTAGGGTGAATAAATAAAGATTTTTTGTTTTGGGGTGAACTATCCTTTTTGTCTACCGTACAGTATAATACAAGTATTCATTTTGTCTGAAGAAATACAACAAAAAAATGAACATTGAATGCAGGATATTAAAACTTAAAATCTCACTTCATATTCAGCGTTTTTTACAATGCATATCGGTTCATTCTATAGCAAAAATATGCCGCGGTTGATAGAAGTACTAGTTTGTTTCTGAAGCCATTGCAATATTCATAGTCCATGATACATTTATGTTGTCCTATATTATGCTTTAATGAGATAAAGTGAGCTTGAATATGGCACGACTTACTGTGTTAAATACAAAAATGTTTTTATTGAGACACTAAAAGGATTCTTTATTTCATGTCAATTATTTACTCAGATTTGTATTATCCTTTTTTATTGTGTTAACAGATAAACTCTTTTAAACAAGCTTTCCCTCGAAGGGATAGTTCACCCAAAAATGGAAAAATTCGGTCATGAATTACTCAACCTAAAGTTGTTCCAAAACTCTATAAATGTATTTGTTTTGTTTTGTATTTGTGAACACAAAGAAAGATCTTTAAAAAAAATTAGCAACCAAGATTTTTAAGAAGGGCACTATTGAAAACCATAACAGAAAATAATAAAACAGTGCCCCAGAACTGTTTGTTTGTTTTTCAAAATACTTCAAATTATCTTCTTTTGTGTTTAACACAACAAAAAATACAATATTTATTTTCTACAAGTCAATGGTGCCCCAGAAATGTCAGTTGCTAACATACTTCCAAATATCTTGCTTTGTGTCCAGCAGAACAAACAAGTTTATACGGGTTTGGAGCAACTTGAGGATGAGTATTCATGACAGAATTTTCATTTTTGGGTGAACTATCCCTTTAAGCCCTTTGGTGAAAATCTCTTCAAGAAAATAGTTGTCATACTGACGCCTGGCTGTTCCATCACAGAATCACTTGCAACATCTTTACTCATTTGGTTCCCCTGTGGTGGAATTAACTGATCAACATTCAAAAAACAGCTCATAACATACCTGTTCCGAAATTATTTGACTACCCAATAACTGGTCTTGTGTCATAAAAAAAAAACTTGTTGTTGATTCTCTCCCTTGCTTACCCCAGCTTTTATCCTCCTAGTAGCATGGCCTTGTGAACTAACGGTACTGTTTAGTGTGTTGACAAAATGTCTATATGCTCTCCCACTTATGCTCGCTTTGGACAAAAGCGTCCACCAAATGAATAAATGTACTGATTCACTTTTTAACATTTTGAAAGATTTATAGCAAAACACCTGTGAGTATTTCGCAAGTCTGACATGTGAAGCATTGGCTCTTACAACCGCTACACTCACACGGTATAATGAAGAGTTTCTCCTGCCCTGTTGAAGGTCTAAACAAATAGCATCATGAGGAATTACATGGCGCCTCACGGCTCTGATTTACAGAGAGATGATGGGATACGTCCAGCGTCTACAACTCTAAAACACACCTGGGATTTCCTGCTGCTTTCAATTTCAGGGATTGGTTGATCTTCTCTAAGCACTCAAATGTGCGCATAATTGAGGGAACGACAGAGTCTCTGCGCAAGAGTTTGAAGGCGCTCAGGAGATCCGCGTACTCCAAGACTGGAAAGAGAGCTGCGTGCCTGGGCTGAATGAGATATCCTGCTGGACGCGTGCCTGTCTTTTCTGTTTGCTGTTCTGCCTCTGTGCCATGAAAGACAGGAGAGAGGCAGCGTCTTGGCTCTGACATGTTTGTTTTTCTACTTGAATGCTTATGCTCCCTCTGGTGGTAATGCATCCGCTTAAAAACACACCGTTAATATGTTATAAAACGCGTGACATATACGGGTTGGGGAGAGGGGCCGGTTCGCATGGGATCATGGATAAACCCACCCGTGACCCGCACCAATCAAACACGCAAACGTCCACGAGCGAAATCACATTAGGCTGTGTGTTAAGTAAAAATAACCATGTTTTCGAAAGCAGTTCGTGAGCAAACAGTTTATTGTGGCATTGAAATGCTTTGAGATGGAATCAAATAGACTTGGCGACAATCGCTTATCAGCTGCTGGCGCACGGTGTCAAAATCCTATAAGCTCTCCGTGAGGGGCAGAAGCGGGGAGATGTTTATCAGTAGTGGTCCAAGTCGCACTACCATTTTGAAGGTGCTGCTAGTGATTTGGGCTGCTTTGCTGACCTCCGCCATTTTGCCAACTTTAACAGCATGACCTGAAACTGGAGTTGTTCTGAAAACTCAACAAGCTGACTGCCACTCTAAATGGTTTTACCTCTATTCAGACCATTTTTTTCATATAAAAATGTCTTATGTCATATGAAAATTGCTTGGAAACACAAGGTGGGCACACACAAGACGTATGTCGCCAAAACATCAGATTTCTCTCTAACCTGCACGTCATCAGAGGAGGGTTCGTAGCTGGCCCTTTTGAAGGTGTCCGTAACGTTCCGAAGAATCTCCACTGAGGACAGAAGGTCACCGGCGTAGAAATTGCGTCCCTGGGTGAGATTCAGCAGGACCTTTGTAACTTGGGACATGCCACCCCCTGCCAGATTCCTCTGACCTTTAGCAAGGTGCCCCTGGACCTGGAGACAGACGCAGGGAAAGAGACTGGGTTCTGTGTGTCCTTCAAATACTGCATCAGACACTGCTCATGTCAGGAAAATAACTGGAATTGTAGTACCAAAAACTCATAGTTACCTATATATTAAATCAAATTAGAAAAGCATAAATGATATATACACATTATTGAGGGGGATTCCAATATACTAGTGTAGACAATAATTGGGATATTAAAAATCATGATTATTAATATTGTGCTCATTTCAAACACATGATAATATTGTAAATAATTGATTTAAAATTTAAAGTGGGTTACAACGTCTTTCTCTCTCCACCACAATACAAAAAAAACACAAAATAAACAAAATAAAAGATCATTTTTTTTATTAAAAACAGATATTGTGAATTATTTTGGCAACGATAACTGTATATTAAATATCTAATATTGTGATAGCCCTAACATATATATAATAATATATATGTAGATAAATAAACAGTTTTTATTAAAACATTAAAGAAGAATATGTCATTTTCATTAATGAAGAAATTTACAATTCCTCATCTCCATTAAACGAAATCAATATCGACATGCTTTGGACTTGGTAATCAGAAATTGTATGAAAAACGTTTAATCATTTAAATGTTTATTGATCTTTAAATTTAGTAAGCGAGTAGTATAGCTGTTTGAGCATAAACAACATCTGCCAAGTAGAAATGGTCAAAGTTCACAGAAAAGGAGGATATTTTCTTTAATAGTAACACTTTTTAAAGTCTACGAACGACGGCTAGTTGGAACTACACCAAACGTTTTCCTGTATAAGTGACATCATGAATCCCAAAATATACATTGAAACTGTCCCCCTAGAACATGGATAGGGAATCTCAACACACACTCTAAGTGGTAGACCAATCACAAAAACTGGCTCAGCTTGGCCAATCAGAGATCTTCGGAAGGAAGGGACTTCATAGAACCAGGAACTCAACAGGCCGTTTTCTGATAATCGAGATGACGGTGTAAAACACAGGTGAAATATGTAATATATAATGTTTTTTTTAATATAAACATGAAGATGTTTAGCACATCATAAACATAATAAAGAATTGAAAATAGTCAAAATAGGACCCTTTTAATATTTTTTATACTTAATGTCAACTTAAAGCAAATATAGACAGAATTTCAACTATTTCTTGAAAGGTTAAGTGAGTTATTTTCTCTTCCTGTGGATGAGTTGGTAGAGCATCGCATTTGCAATGCAAAGTTCATGTGTGCAAACCCCAGAGAGCACACATTCTGATAAAAAGTATAAAAGCATCTATACTGTAAGTAAACAAGCGCCAAATGCATTCATGTAAATTTCCACGTTCCACATTATTTCTCAAATACTTGCTCTTCCACCATATTCTCGACAAACATAAACTATTGGGTTAGCCAGAACCTGACATGCAGGACTTATCAAACAAACAAAGCGTTTTAAAAGCGTCTGAGAGCCAGAGTGTTTACACTCTTCAGGGAATAAAAGCCAATGCCTGATTTCTATGAATATTAAGCAGCAACAGGAACAAATATTTAAACGCTAATTAATAAAAACAATTTGGACTTTACCCCCAAGCCATACTGTAAGGAAGTGACCAATGAACAAGCGTATATTAATCCCACTGATGTGATGTCATGCACACTAACAAAAAGAATGCAGATTAAATTGTGTGTATGTGTGTGTGTGGGGGAGGGGGTCGGGTTTTGTCTACACTGTGGGAACCAAACGTCCCCACAAGAATACAAAAACCCGAAAGCAGCGTGTGTCCTAAAGCCTTCCATAGCAATAACACAACTCAGCATGCAGCAAGCCTCAAAGAAAAAGAAACAGGAAGTTAAAAACAAAAGGATTTAAAATCATGCATTTGCATCAAGCTAAGAAACGACATTGTGCTAAAACATCCATCTTCGGGATTTTACTTGAAATTAGGGCCCTCCATTATTGCGAGCTTTGGAAAAGTGCAAAACGAGCAGTTTAATTTGCCTCTTCGATGATAGCAGTTAATCTTGCAGACCTGCGCGGAGGTCTGGGATGCTGGGGAGGGTGTTGGTGGAAATAGTTTGGGTGATGTTGACGACTGCAGGGGTAATTTATGACACGTCACAAAGACACGGCGGAGCGCGGCGAGCTGACTCTGCACCTACTGATTGTTGCAGGTATCTGTATTCATTTGTGATGCATCGAGCGTAGCTGGGCTGTTCCCAATAGGCCACCCCGCGGTGATCCAGCGAGCAGCGTCGACTAGTGGTGCCTGCAGAGAAAGAGGAGGGAAAAGAGAGATTCAGTGACGGTGAGAGAGAGAGAGAGCGAGCTTTTATACTTGTTCGTGTAAGTCTTTATCTCCTTTATCATTTCACCTGCCATCCCCCACATCCGCGGGATAAAAACAGCCTCCATCATCGGTTGCGGAATCACATGCGCCTCGAAATGTGCCACTGCAGTAAAATTCCTCATGTGCAAAAGAATCATCTGCAATTATGAATTCATGTTAACCTACCATTTGGGTTTTGTGTGTGTTGGTGACTACCAATGAAATCCTGCAACCTGCGATATCAACAAAACTGCCGCCCACATGCGCAAGACGCAATAAACAAGCGCGACTCCCAAGAAACGTTTTTCGCATCCTACGTATATCGATTTGCATTAACAACACGTCCTGCCAGTAGAACAACCTCACCACACCCACCCGCAACCATCCACCGCACGCACTCCTCTCACAGAGTCTTATCGCCTCTCATTCCAACACAGTTCCACCCGCTACCCAGTCAACCTGAGACGCAGCTGCCTGCCCCCGAGCCAAAGAATCCGGCACGCGGATCACGGAAACCCCCCGCGGTGCTGGATCAAAGCCCGCATATTCAGAGCTCACTGTTAAACACACATGGCACCACGGAAAGGGCCTTAACAGATTTAATCTCTCTCACACGCATACAGTAAGATCAGACACACTCAGAAAAATTGGACGAAGCGTGAAAAGTTTTCATTCGTGCCAGCGCGGTTTCTAACAACTTCGTCGTTTATCAATCATTTCTTGCCAATTAAACTTCAACCAATCGCAAATATTTCGTTTTGTTGCTCTCTTTCGTTTCATGCTGCTACTTTGCAAAAAAAAGAGCGAGTTTAATTTAATTCTCATATTGATTTTCAAACCTCATTTTCGCAAATTCTTTTGCACGACACGAAATTTCAACGTGGGTTATGTATTTAACATACAATGTTAATCCATCCGCTTCCACCTACGAATTGAAACCACCATTTCTTTCATGTATGATATAATGTTTTCCACCCAAAAACACACAAAAAGTGCACACCGGCATATGGCAGCAGTCCACCCACATATTGAAAGGTATCCAAAAAGAGATAAATCCGCACACATGCATTTGAAATCAGCCTCTGCCTAGTTTCAGCTACACCGGTGCTGCTCGCTGTAATCACTGGAGTCTGTGGCACTTCTGTCCACATTTTTTATTCATTCTCCAGCACCTGCTCTTTCAAGAACAATACAGACGTGTGGCTGAGCATCCTCACAACAGGAGGACGAAGGTGCAGCCCCGAGATACCAAGAGCACTGAGAACAATACAGCACCTTCTGCCAATCTCACAGCACAATCAATAGGAGCAACATCTCAGAACAGCTATCTCAGATAAACCAACCAACCAGAGATCGAGAGAGAGAGCGAGCGTAAGGGAGAGAGAGATGCCACAAACTGGATTAATCTTTCATTCTGTGTGCATGATATACAGTATAAACTTAAAGCTCCAGTGTGTAGTTTTTTGGAGGATGTATTGACAAAATGCTACATAATATACACAACTCTGTCTTTAAAGGTGTATAAAGACCTTACGTAATGAGGGTTATGTTTTGATTACCTCAGAATGAGCTATTTCTATCTACATACACCATGGGTCCCCTTACATGGAAATCGGACAAACTGCTCTACTGAGCGCGTTTCGTAAATACGTTATTTCCAAAGAAGTGGAAACGTGACGACATCTTCCTTCCGTGTCAGCCACCGTAGTGCTTCGAAAGGGAGGGGTGGAGTGAGCCATTGGTTGCAATTCGCAACCTCACCGCTAGATGGCCATAAATTCTAAAGTACGAATAGCATGAACATGAAAATCTTTTAAAGGGACAGTTCACCCAAAAATAAACATCAGAGACGATTTTTGGAGAAATGCCTCAAAATAGTTTTGTGTCAAAACAATGAAAGTCAATGTAGCTCTGTTTGGTTACCAACTTCTTCAAAATATATTACTTTCGTGTTCTGACGAAGTAAGTCATACAGGTTTGGACTGAAAAAATAACTTTTAGGGTGAACTATCCCTTTAAATTAATTTGGATGGGGATTGATCTTACTCTCAAATCAAACTAATGAAAACAGAGCACTCAAAAAACATATTCATCTGTTTGTGGTCAGAGAGTTTACTATATCTCGCTGCAAAAAAGTACGGATTTGTCTGCTTTCCCTCAATATTGTAAAAGACGAAGCAGACATACAAAGATGTTGACAAAATGCTGTAGGGCTCTATGGTATGTAAATGACAGAAGTCTCTAGGTGCATGCAGCATAACACATTTAAAGGCAGTCAAAGTACAGCTGAATACACTAGCCTGAAACATTTGTCATTGTGGGTTTTTGAATTTATGAATAATTTTAACACCATTGAAATAAATGCTTGGAGAAAAAACTCTTCCATCGTGTGTGTGTGCATGCTTTAATGCCATATCAGATGGCCAGCGGTGTTCGGCGGCTTCTTTAACCGAAACTATCATGGCTGTTCTTACCTGTGGCATTGGGTGGACACCTGTTGAAGGCCAGTTCCCCAGAGGGAGTTCTTCTCCATAGCATGGACACAGCGTAGTCTTCTGGACAGATTTCATAAGGAGCTAAAGTGAAGAAACAAAAACGCATATTCAGGTACACGTATGTTACAATTATTCATTTGAGTTTAAAAAAGATTCAACAGATATAATGAGTACAAGCACTGTTTCCATGGAGACTCTTACAGATGCATGAGAATGGCATGGCATCGTTTATGTGACATTAAACATTCATTACTGCCAAAACCGCCCCCCCCCTCCACAACGAAACATACAGCGTAGTTTCCGATCATTATTTCTCGCACGAATAATGATCCAGCGCAAAAATCGCTCTCTGGGCTCTCTGAACAGGAAAAATAATTATCCCTGCATCCGTATCTCATTCACCCCTTTCTGCCCATTCTGATATAATTGACTCTTGGGGCTCAATTATCTGCAGGGTTACCTGGGCAACGCTGCTCGCTGCATCTGCGGACCTCCTCTCCACTGCCATCGCACGGCTGCCCCGTGACCGCCTGTCCCTGGCACACACGCACCCTCCGCTGCCAACCACCATCGCAGGACTTTGAGCACCCGCTCCATGGTGTCCAAGGGTTCCATTGCCCATTTGCTACAGAGAGAGACAGATATTTTTAAATACATTCTTAATCATTACTTTAATAAACCATTCTAATGCCAAATATGTATTCCTGAAGCTCAATGGTCGAGCATTGTGTGAGCATTGCAATTGTCATGGGTTTGATTTTCAGGGTAGACACATAGAGTCGCGTCAACTCCGTTGACTCCAATGGAATCGTTTTTTCACAGCAGTGGCGGTTCATGGATGCTCCCAATAGTTCCTGAAAATTACGCATGGTGCTGCAACTAAACAGACCAACTGAGGAAAACTTTTACCCCATCTAAAGACGAAAGCCATTTAATATAAAAAAATGAAAGAATTAAAGCATTTAAAGAGAAAAGATGACTTCCAGGAACTATCTGAAGGCTCCATGAATTACGTGACGCTCCAACGTTTTGGACTTCCGTTGGCAGAACTCTCTCTCTCAATGGCTCTGATCGCTCTGAAAAGCAAGGTGTGCTATGATTGGCCAGTTAACCAGTGCGTAGTGTTTGGTCGAATACTGCAAGCATTTGGCGGATGTAACGCTTCTTACCATATTTGAAACATCAGGTTCCAAAGCGATTGTACTGACAAGTACCCCCACCCTACTTGTGTACATTTGGGCGGTCTTAGTCCAATCATACCACAAACTGACGTGGATTTGTTGAGGTTTGGTTACACAAGGCGTTTCAGGCAGGTCTGGGTGAGCATTTGCTTTAAGAATGCATCTTTTATTCCGACACTTTAATTTTTGCAATTTTTAGGGGTCTAATACAAAAATAGGCAACTTATAACACACCTAAGACACAGAACTACACGTGTTTGCGCCATATGACCCCTTTAAACTAACACAGTGTGTGCTTAAAGGAATAGTTCACCTTTTACAATGAAAATTATGTCATCATAATGTTGTCATTTTAGACCTGTGTGCATTTCTTCTTTGTGAAAAAGAAAAAAGAAGATATTTAAAAATATATTGGTAACCCAAAACATTGGGCCCCCATTGACTTCTATTGAACGAACACAAAACCAATGCAAGTCAATGGGACCACTGGTTTTCTGTTACCATCTATTTTTTTTAAATATCTTATTTTGTGATCTGCAGAAGAAAGACATACAGGTTTGAAATGACAAGAGGATATACTTTTTCTTTAAATATATACTTTTTCTTTAAATGGCACACAATTTTTGATAGTTTACATGTCTTGAAACACACTGTCCAAACAATAAGATGAGACTGGAGGTGTTGGTCATGTCCATCCAAATTTTGAGTTTGCCCTCAGGAGCGGCAAAGCAACACTCCTGACCTCAACCCGATGCGGACGCTGACATAACATGAAAGAGTTTTGTAAAGAGAAACAGCGCAAAATCCCTCCTGACCTCCCTCCTTACAGCAACTCAAACCGTTATTGCAGCCAAGAGAGGCTTAACCAGTCATTAGATTCAATGTTATCCTTATCATCCCTCTGCACTATGAATGTTTAAACTGCGAGTTAAGAAGACTTTAAAAGCTGTCATTGTTTGCCCACAGTGTTTGTCATCATTTAGCTGAAGATCAGATACATTTTTAAGACAAATTCATGCAGAAATAAAGGTAAAAACACTTATTATAGTGCCTGTAGGTGATAAACACATATGCTAGGGTTACAGCAGGACATCTGCCGGGATCTTATTCTATTTATCATCTTTTTCATTTCATCTTTCGTAACATCCATCCCTTTCACTCTCAATAATGAGATGGAAGCTTTATGTGGTCGTGCGCTCGTGGCTCTTTGAGACGACTTCTGTGAACGCTGAAAACAATTATGAGAAGTGTAGCGTGGAGCATTATAAAACACACTCGTTCGTAAAGGAGGATTCAAGCATTAAAAATCAGCCAGTTTCATACAGCTTTTCTAGACCGGGATTCTATATAACCCTGGACTTTTGGCAGAATTCTCTTTTGTTTCAATTAATGAAACTCATAACCATCATACTTGCAATAATCAGATATTTGTCTGTGTTTTATGAGCGTGACGGTGCCCCACAACCGGAAAAGTCGTTTTTTTGCACTTTGCAGACCTGAAACACGTTTTATGGTTAAGTTTTAAAAGCCTCCAGAAAGCTTTATGGGCATTTAATGAATGGAATAAAATCTCAAATCTTGGCATTGCAAAGAGATAAAGACAGACGCTTTACTTAGCTGTCCTGTATATCATACATGAGAGAGGGCATTTTTAGCTGCGGACCAGCGGTTCACCTGTACTGACTGTACTTTCGGATCAAGGACACATTTACATTATCAGTTAGACCGTGTGGGTGCTGGTGGGAAGTTACTCTGAAATCAATAAATAAACCAGGTTTAAATGAAGCGCAGGGAGACATCTGACCTCAGCATGGCTTTATATAAAAGCCTTTAATCAAAGCACCTCAATAAAAGTGTCAAACACATCTTGGAGATGATGTTGTAATAGCGCAGGTCAAAAAAGAACACTCAGTATCGGATATACACAAGCATCTAAGCGAACAATATTCTGACCAATAAAATGCAAACAATCCTCCTTGTTCTGTATTTAAAAGACCAAACAACCTTCAGATATTATTAGATTTAGATTACATTTATGTGTTTGGTATACACAAAATAAGAAATATTCTATATTAAGGCCCCTAAATTGTCTACAAAAATAGACATGACTCCAAAGGTTTAAATTATATTGAAATAAATTATATAGAGTAAATGTGGTCTAACTGTTTAGCGATTTAAATAAGAGATGCACACAGACTAAATCTCTCCACCGATACTGACAGCCTATTATTCTGAGTGATATCTGCCGATACCGATTCAGAAGATTAAATTAATATTTCTTAATAACTATTAATATTGAACATCAAATTGGTGTTATATATAAACACAAATGCATTGCATTTCCCTGTCTTGTGATTGACAGGATATATCGGCCTTGATCATCAGCTGTTTTTAAACTATCAACCGATAAATTGCTTTTATCAACCGATATCGGTTATTGGTCGATATATCGGTGCATCTCTAGTTAAAAAAAACTAAACACAATATCTAATATATTGTGCATCAAATAATACGTTTTCAATAATGAATATTAATGCAGATGGAAAGTCAGAGTTCATGATAAACAAAACATTTCAGATTTAATGCTACTGTAGTGTCTCACACTGAAACTCCAAACTGAGGCTCTCTGTTATCATGAACCTTGGAGAGCAAGAGTCTCACAGTTTTAAAGTAGCATGCTGAGAGGCCTCTGTGTATCAAAGAACTACCTGCCAGGCATACTGAGCAGGGCCCTCGTGAGACAGTCACAAAACCATCACCATAGGCTATCATCAACAAAGGCTTGTGGCTAATGACTGACACAATGACAGACCTCTTGAAAAACCATGCAGTGTATTAGACTAAGATTGCTGTTCAAATCTGTGCCATAAAGACCCCAAGTCAATATCATCGTTTTGTGGCTTTTACGTCTGTTAGCTGTTACCTTTGAGGTCATCTACTGAAAATGCTATACAACCAGGGGCTTTATTTTAAATTTGCGCTATAAGAACTATAAAATAAATTTAGGTTTTAAACAACTGAAACAATGATTTTCCTGTTTTTTTTAAAACATGAAGGTTAACAGTGCCATGGGTATCTGTATGAAGACAATTTTTAAATACATGTACCCGATAAAGCAGAGGTTCTCAAACTGGAGGCACAAAGACGGATCCGGGGGGGCACAGATTTTGTGGCTTTTTATGAAATATTGAAATTTTTCATAAATGTTATGCAATCAAACACAAAAAAATAAGCCCACCAACCAAGAAGATGTTTCAGCATTGTTTAACTGAATATGTTATTGGTTTTATTTACATTTTTAAGTTTAACATTATAAATCTTTTTCGGGGGGGGGCACAAAGCAATGCACTCTACACAAAGGGAAATTTACAAGGAAAACGTTTGAGAACCACTGCTATAAAGACATATTTGTATATACTTCTCTCTTAATCTTAGTGTTTCTGATTTTTTATTTCAAGTTTTGAGCAAAGCATTTCGCTACATAAAATACTGTACGTGGTAATGTATATAATTTTTTTTGTCCTTTCCTAGTATACATGAAACTTAGAAGCAAATAACATACATTCCACTGCATACTTTTCAATATGCAAAAACCTTGGAGGTCAAAATAAATCTGTAAATGAAAGATGTAATGTTATATGTCTCCTCCTTAAAATGAGTAAATAATACAAATTTAATTTAGTAAATGAAAAAAAAATCTTAGATTGCACTTGAGGTTTAATACGTTTATTAAGTTTAATTTTATAATTTGTCATCCCAAACCAATATAATGGTCTATTCTGCGGCATTTCCCTTGTGTACTGAAAATGATTCAGAACTGAGGCTGTCAACTATGATTTCTTTTCAGTTTGTATTAACATGAGTCAATGACAGATTATTTTGGGATGAACTATTCCATTAATAAAATCCAGAATAAAACCAAAGTCATACCTGTACACTCAGGATTAGAGCATTCTCTGCTCTCTGCCCAGTGTCCTCTACACTCAGATCCTCCATGTGCGGCTGCCGAGCATTGCCTCTTCCTCTGCTGTGTCCCGTTGGAACAGGTCACTGAGCAATCACTCCAAGCGCTCCACTCCTGCCACTGTCCGTCCACTGCGGCCGCCCATGCAAAACCCAAAAAAGCATCCGGGGAGAGAGAAGAAAATTTGACGGAGAGAACAAAATAAGTGTCCCAAGTCTGGCTGGACAATACAACACGCAAAATATCCTATAAGCAAACATTAAAGAAGTTTCAGAGCGGATTATTAGACTTTCGATCTTATTGGGTGGCGCTTGTGAAAACCAATCACCCAGACAAATCTTAGCCACTGCAGAACAATGTCCTCGCTACTGGGGTTATTTACCCTCTTATCTTTCCCTACTATAATACACAAAGCTCTTATTTTGGACAAAATATGGGACGTCCTAGTTAATACGGAACAGTTGGCAACCATACCATAATCGGTCTAATTAAAATATAATGAAAATGCCAGCGGGCTCAGAGCGGCTCGGTTTGTGTGCATGCTCCACCCGAGTTGCATAGAAAACACTGCAGAGCATGCTACTTTGACTTACTTTCACGTTGTCTTAAATTTTGACCGTTTTCTATAAAAAAAACCTAAAGTCGCTTGAGAGTGAAATAAATTGAGAGAGAAATATATTACCATTGTTGGGTGTACTACTTAATAAGAGGTTGTGTCCACCGAGGCGCTTTTACACGGCTGAAAACGCTAGGAGCTTGGCTGAAAACGGTTGCTGCAGGCACAGCGTTCTGCCCTAAGTTGAGCATTTTTCAACTCTGGGCGCCCGGTCGAGCACGGAAAAAAACGCCAGATGCTCACGTTTTCATAAAAAAACGGGGTTTCAATAGAAAACAATGAAAAAACATGCCATACACCGGCAGAAAGGCCTCGGAAGACACAGCCTCTAAGTTATAGTTAGTTACAGTAATATAATTGCTTTCCTCCTGAAAAAGTAAAGTAAAGGATTACTATTATGTTTTGTAATTTAATTACAGTTACTTCAAATTCTGAATCACTTCTGTAATTGGGCTAAATACTGTGTAATATATACAATATTGGAAATGACATCAAAATTCTAAGTCTAACTATAAAACATAGGCTTTAATGCATCCCTCTCACATTTGTTAAACTTTGGTCAGTTAAAAATAATACTTTATCTAGTTTTATCGTATTTATTTGAATGAATTAATAGAGCCGATTCATGTCTATCCTTGAATCACTTCTAATCACAACTAATCAAGGTTGATGTAAGATATAGAAAGCAATTATTGATAACTAATTAAATACTTTTTGGGGACAGTACTGTGTACAGTAATCTAATTACCCTTTTGAATATGTAATAAGTAACTAGTAATTAATTACTTTTCAGAGTAACTTACCCAACAATGTATATTGCCATGCTAAACTACTGTTAAGTAGGTATTACTATTATGTTAAAGTATGTTCAATAGCACAGATAAATGTAATAAAGCAAACAAACAAATAATCAGCGCATTTCAGGTGTTTTAGGTTGGTCTAATAATAGTAGTTAAGGTATACTTTATAGTCTTCACTGTATTCAATTTAATATTGATTAAACCTTACTAAAGTTAAAATTTAATCAGTGAAGAGTAGTGAGTGTTTTTTGTCTATGTTCTTTGTTCTTTGTTGTTTGATGAACAAAACAGAGGCGTTTATTATGCTGCTGCACCTTTAAGAGATGCAGAGATAATATTTAATGTAACACAAGCATATTGTTTCCACATGCATTTATTTCACGTGAGACATAATTGATTACTTTTTTAAGGATAATTGGTAATATTGCCATTTTGGCATAATTTTGTATCGATATGTCTGATTAAGTGTAAGCAGACATGAAAGAGAACTCAATTCAGTATTTTGTGCATTGTCTGATGTGGCTTTCCGGGCCCCGCGCGTATCTCAAACAGCACGTGAGAACCGCATCCATTCCTCTTTTGCATCTTCATGGAAATATTTAAATAGGCAAGTCTTAAAAATGTAGAAATTATAATTTCCCATGACGATACAGCACTGGCCCCATCGTGCAACTGACAGTTTTCTCAACTGGCCTGGGGATCTCCCATGCTGGCCCCGGGCCATCGGGCAGTCCTTTATGTCGAGCCCTGAACTGGATATAAAACACTGACATGAGATGACATGTTTTAAGTTATTTTAATATTCTAATTTGAAACCCATGAGTACTGATTAAATGATTTTGTTATATTGAGGAATATCGAATTGTTGGATGGTCCATTTCACCAATCAGAATTGAGTATTCCAGCTTTGTAATATAGATTATTTTAGTTGACTGGGTTCCAAAAAAACGAACAGCGTGAATTTAATATGTACTGTATGCTTTTATAACAGCTAAAAGTGAACTGCAAATAGAGCTCTAGAGTCACTGTAGGTGGTCTAAGTTAGTGCTTTTAAAGAGTTAACCCGAGTGTGAAGTCTTAAATGGGCACAACATGACTTAATTTGAAGACAAAAAAACACGTTGGTAGCTTCTGTGAATGCTATTTTGAGCTGCAGTTAAAATATTTTTTATGTCTTTTTATTCTTTAAGCAGGAGTAATATGGGATGTTGAATGTTTGTTATATTGCTATCACAATATTTGCAGAAATTGCAAATGAAGAATTTATTTGCAAAACTGGTAACTCCAAAATTATGTTTTTATTATCTTTTATGAAGCTAGTAAGCTCTGTTTTTAGATATTATTACATATAGGCATTATAAGTTAAGGAGCTAACTTTAGCCTGCTAGCACAGAAATCATGATCCCACCCTCCATGGGAATCGCTGTCTGAAGCCACGCCTCCTCCAAAACACATGAACGCGCACAGACTAGTTAGCTGTTGGAGAGCGCTATAGCAAGACACATGGCACATTTACCGGTGACAAAACATTGCAGTACGAAGTGAATAACATTACTGTAGTGACGAACCTAAACAATTGTTTTACGTCAGAGTTTGTGACATAGCGGACGTGAGCGCACTGATACGTTGGTTGAAAATGTACACAGGTCCTCAACCAATGGCTCTCGCCAAAACCTTTGGCCAGAATGTTTTTATTGGTTGAAAGTTTTTGGTCCTACGCCTTTCATAGACGATATATAATTCAAGAAAAATATTTGACCACAATACTTCCAGGATGTGAAGAGATTTACAACCAGCATGACAAAAAATTGTTTATGAGGAATGTGATGCAATCAGCCTTTAATAAAAACAACCCAAATGCTGTTTGATTGATATTACAAAAAAATTCAGTGTTATCCGTTTTTGCAAATGAACTCTTCAAATATAACGGTTTGGCCAAATTGTACCATACACACTTTCTTAAAGAAATCCAAAAATCGAATTATTTTTTACAATGCGGTGTGATGTCGATAGCGACAAGGAAATTACATACTTTACCTCTAAGGTTCACCTTCTCATATATGGAAAACTTGCTTTATTTAATTTCAGTACAGCATTAGAAATAAAACAACATTTTTAGAACACACATGTACAGAATGTAATCAGATTCAGGACTGTAGAAAAGAGAGCGACCACGTATATTTTGAATTAGGGCTCCTATCAGGCAGAATAACCCTATTAACCCTGTGAAAAGAATCTAAATCAACCTAAGTTACTGAGATAGGCTGCCAGCTAGCCTACGTAGCCTGGTAAAGCTAGTCTTGTACCGAATATTCTCCATAATGCATGACAAAACGCCTCCAATCTCAACCGTGTCGAAATTTCTTGCAAATGGTGAAAATGGGCTATTTAATCATACTCGAGCTCTGAGGTCAACTCTAAAAGCATCGGACCAAAATATGCAAACCGGAATTTGGCAAAACGTAATATGCACAGGGTAAGCAGATGCAATAAAACAAAACACAAAGGTGCAAAAAAGAGGATAATTGCCTTCTTTTTTCTGCTGAATGGGCCGGGGCTTTTAAAGCAGCGGGCTAACAAAGCTGCCCAAGATTGTACAATCAGTTATTTACTGAAACAGTTTCAGCGCACAGAAACGAAATCATGGATAAAGTGCCTATCATTCACAGTGTTTTTGTGAATTCAGTTTAGCCGCGATGTGTTGAGTCTGAAGCGGTGCCTTTGGGTTTTGCACACGGCTCGTGGTTGCTTTCAACATGCCAAGAGGCCTCGCGAGCGTATCCGTTCCCTATCTGTGCCACGCAATAAACCATTCTGTAATTGATCCTGTAATGTTTCACCACTGGCAGCTGCTGCTTACTCCCCGGAGCCACCTCAATGCGAGATGAGCTTTGATTCTTTATAGACGGGATCAAACATGGAGGGGCTTCCGTGTCAGGCCTAATTCCACTGAATCATTCTCGGAGGACAGTGGCTCGCAACCGCATCCAAATTAGTGGAGTGGTCTTCAATTTACAGCAAAATTGATTACGGTTAGGATGGAGAGTGGCTAGAAAAAAGCCAGAGGGAACGGGGAAATGTTGGATGTAGACTGGAGAATAGAACAGCAAAATCATTTAAGCAGACACACCTGGGCAGAGAGCAATGTTGCAGAGCTTGCTTTGGGTCTCGGGTCCGTCGCACGCCCTTCCTCCGTGCTGGGGCGGAGTGCACATCCGAGTGCGGGTGCGATGACCCCGCCCGCAGGTGAAAGAGCAGAGGCTCCACGGGGACCACTCCTCCCACACGCCGTGCACTGCCAACAGAGGAGAAGAGTTAAGACGCACGCACGCACGCCGCCAACATCACGCACCCACACACACATACCATCACTCAAGCGCAGCAGAGAAACACTTCCAGCATCGACTCAATGAGCCCGTTTATCAGCAGCTGTTCCGGCACGGCAATGCATCTAAACAACTGCATCGGTTCTCCTTTCCTTCACGATTTACCTTCCCGATCGCATGCCGCTCTGCCCCCGTACGCAGCACCGACGCCACTCTTTTGTCTCTGCGTGATAAAAGACGCACCAGGAGGGCGTGCAGCCTCGCCGAATTGGTCTCGGCTCTCTCCGCGCCCTTATCGGAGTCCCAGGTGTGTGTTTCGCGCGTGCACTCCAGTTTAATCCAGTCATCAGTGTCAAGACCGGCGGGCACCCCCCCCCTCCGAACGTCAAATCCCCTTCTCTAATGCTCTTACTGTATAATGAAAACTCCAATCCCACTCAAAGAGCATTAATTAAACACAAACTCTCGCCGAAGCACTCATGAGCACAGGCATTTCCAAAAAGCTAACCTTTTTATCCATTGGATTCACATCTTATATGGAGATATAAGATTAGGCAAACAAACACCTTCTGGGCCATTTTTTACTTGCTATTACAGGTAAATGAATGGACCGGACCAGTGGGGTTAAACGGGTGAGGCGCTATTTAAAATTGGGTCTGCACATCTGTTCTGCAGAAAAAAACAATGCTAAGGCAAATAATATAAGTCAACTGCGTTGTTAGGAGAGTAAAATAAAAAGGGTCATTAAGTTTTAAAGAAGAGGAGAAAAAGTGTTTTATATCGTTGCTTTCGATGTCAAAGGATGTAAGTCTAATTAAATGCAACAGTATCTTGGGACAAAACTGGCGAAAGGCAATTAACATTTTTGTATGATAAATATTGTAACTACGTTAGGTCACCACCTGATGTCTTAAGTCGAATCTGGGCTCTGAAGCAAACCAGTTGAAAAAATATGTCCTAAAACATTTATCTAACGTTAAACAAACCTTATTTCAAGGTTTTAAACCTTCTACGAACAACTTAAGAGTAATAAACATTTTGACGACATTTCACAATGACATCTCTTTTAGCGTTACAACAAAAAGTTTTTGACAACTTTGAGAGAACTTTTAGAAAACGTTAGACAAAGTGCTAACAACATTCTTTTTTAGTTGGTAATCAATGGAATAAAAGACCATTTCTGACCTTTCACGAAAACCAGTACACCTGCTTTAACAAACTGGGATTATCGGCTGTAATGATGTACATACTGAGTTTAATTTCAAATAAATGTCAGATATATGAATGTCCACTCATAAAACACAATGCATTAACGACTATTCTACAAGTTAATAGTTTATTTATCTAACATCGTTTTTGTGCTGCATTACACAGCGATTTGACCAGAACTGCCCTCAAAATAAAAGTTGTGTTTTGATGAATTAGGATGCCGTCCAAGAAAGTCCAGAGAGAAAAGAAATGGTTTGATTTGAGCATTCAAGGGTCTTAGTTTTCCTCCTTTAAGCTCCGGCCAGGCGGTCCGGCCTCATGTCATTTAAATGTGCCTACGAGGCTTTTTCAACACCAGATCTGAGCTGCTTTAATGGTGAAGATTTTGCATTGAAAGAAATTTTTCAGTTTATGGAAATGTGAACACTATCTTTCTTATCTGTATAGCAAGCCCATTTAAAAAGATGATTAGCAGTTTTTACAGATTCTTCCAATTCATAATCACTTTATTTATATTTGTTAGAGAGAGAGAGAGAGAGAGAGAGAGAGAGGAGAGAAGAGAGAGAGCTAAACTTACCGGTTTAACCTACCAATGCTAACAAGAACAACTGACCTATAAATGTGAACATCTATATATTCTTCAAAGGTATAAGAAAACGCTGTATACCTCCAACTGTGTAAACCACATCGATTTAGCCTTACAAAAAGTCTTAAAACAGCTGAATTGCCATTTTTAAAGCTAATGGTCTAAACAAAACAAGTCTCTCTTCATGCCCTTTTGCTTAAAATAAAAATCCAGTTAGCTCATGACATAAGTTCAATGCAGCTGAGGTGATGTGTAAACAGCATTAATTTATCGATACCAAAAGTCCTAAAAGAGCTGAGCAGCATTTTTACAACTCATGATGAAGAAAAAAAGAAAAAGTTCTACCTTAACGTTGTTTAACTTGAGACAAAAACCCAGTTAGCTTGTGACAGCAGGTTCGGCGCACTTGGCGTATCATTGAACCCAGCTCTATCAAGACGGCACCTCTAAGAATTAACAATTAAAGTTTATAGTAATTAAAGATTTTAAAACCAGAGGCTAATTCGGGTCGCTTTCGTCCACACGGGACTTTCACTCGGGAACATTTTTTCCGGCGCCAGAAGAACGCTTCTGACATAAAATCTAGCTTTGTGTCTCAGCAGGAAAAAGACACAAAGCTCGGCTGGGTCACACATGGAGAATAGTGAACGGTGAAGGAAATGCGAATGAGAAAATTTATGGAACAACATAAAAACGAACCCGTGGCAAGATAAATGACAAAATAAACGAGAGGAAAATGTGAATCAGAGCAGACACAAGAATAAATAATAAGGAGGATAAAAAGAAAAACATCCAACATAAAAATAAAACAATTTGAAGCAATGACAACAAACAAAACGATAAATAAAAGAAAGATTCTCTGCCCTGAGAGATGAAAGATACATTACAGACACTGAGGGAGAGTCCAGAGCCTGGGCTAACACTACCTGGGCAGGGGGCAGTGTTATTGCACACCCTGGATTCTCTTAAAGGGCCGCTGCAGTGTGATCCATAAGGTGAGACACACGTTCTTGTTCGCACCTGCGACCCTTGACCGCATGTAACTGAGCAAGAGCTCCACTGGGACCACTCCTCAGCACCAGGGTCACCTGTAGGAGAAGGGTGACACCAGTTAAAAGCAGTAAAATGGTCATGTGACACCCCGAGGGGTCGGAGCCAGTAGGAGCATTAAGGGCCTCGCTAATTAACACAAGAGGCCACTGTAAAATATTAAAGGGGGGCCGATGTGGGACGGAGTCACGAGGGAGCGTGATTTTAGATATGATCCTGTCTGAATGACGTTCAGTTGGAGGAAAGGTGCCAGTAGTGCTCACTTGTGCTACTGGAGGTCTCAGTTTCAAACACAAGTCAATCTTGACATGTCTTTGATGAGGGTTAAAGCCAAATTTTGCATCACCTCCGGGAGAACAGTTGAGCAATTCTGTTCTGGAAGATAGAAATATGCATGATTTGTTAGTGGCCCACATACAATATTTATATTAGGTTTTTGATCAAAATAAGACCTGAGTAGAAGGGAAATGATTTGATAGTGATGGGAAGCAATTCTAAATAATTGTACACTAGAACATATTCAAAGCAGGATCATATCAATGTTACTATGTGGCCACCCTGTATCATAATGGGAGCTTTAACTAGCATTTTTAAAACACTAAGGCTTCATATTTATATTTTCATATAAAGCATGCAACCAACTTGATGGAACAAACTGAAAGAAAACAAAGGCAAACGAAATTAATAGATGAAGTAAATATATAAAATATGATAAACAATGCAGAATTCATGCAAACATGGCTTTAAAAAGTTAGAATGACCTTTTGATGGGAGTTAGTTTTCTACTGACTACAGTTCCACAGCAGAAGAGACCTCTGACTTGAACTCTTTTCTCTTTCAGGCATAATCAATTAGAATTAGAGAAAGAAATTGGCAGGGGTGCATTTCCCCCCCAGCGTTTTAGGCAGATCACAGCAATTTACAGAAAGGTCGAACGCACAACTTCTATGTCGAATTCAAACAATCAAAGCTCTTAGCTGGAAACCTTATAATTTTCCTAACTATAATGTGAATTTTATCATCGCCATTGTTGGATGGTGTAAGAATACATGATTGCAAAGTTTATAGTCGGTTTAAAAGCATAGACTGCTTTCTGGCTTACACCTAAAAACAAACGTGGTGCTTTTATATCTTTAGGCTAGAAATTGAACTCTGGCACAGCTGTAATTCCCAATGAGCAACTGCACGGCCAAACCAAACTTTAACAAGTCACAATATAACAATCCAATTGCCATGTGATGCTGGATAAAGTGATAGCATGACAAGGGAAAAAATGTTGGATTGAGACCTTTAATGGCTTCATTTTTTCTTTTGAAAAAGATTATAACAGCGATCAACATATAAAGGATATAATTAGCTTTTGTTTTTCAGCGTTGAAGCCAAAACACGGATTGAAATTCTGAAGGGCATATTTTATAATAAATGATATCCTCTGGAAAAGGATAATCAGTTTTAGTTTGTACTAACTTTCCAGAGAATCTACCGGCCTGCCTTTAGCACATGGGTTTACGACAACTTCCTATCATCTTTAGGATTTAGATTGGATTGAAAGGTGGATCAACTGTGGATGAAGTGATACGTTAACTCAGACAATCTGAAAACAAGAAACTAAATGCAGGATGAATGACATTCTGTTCGCATTTCGCATAAACAGAAATGAAGAAATGGACATTCAAAGAGACAGAAACCGGTTGGAATGGAAACAAGGTTGTTAAGGTTTAGTGATGCACAATGACTTGCAAATCAAATGATAGCAAGTGCTACACAAAAGGTGAAAAAATAAGATGGCTGCTTAAAGCCCCTCCCCAAAATAGCTGTCAATCATCTACAGTACATGCAGGAATTCAAAAGAAAACAGGGAATATAGTGCAAACGAAAAAGGCAAAACCTGGTAACACGTTACAATACATCATTCATCAAGTAACACGATCAAAACATAATCTAGCATTTATTAACATTGATTCACATATACTGATACATATTAAAATATTTTATAAATCTTTAACAATGATCAAGAAATGCTATAAGAAACTGGTAATTGTTAGTTCATGGTACCATTAACTAATGTTAGAACATCATTGTAAAGTGTTACCAAGGATCATTAAGCAACAATTTCATATTATGTATATTTTATAATGTAAATAATTCGGCACTCTGTAAATCAGGGTTATTTTGGCTCTAAACATTTTAACATCATCTGACAAATTTCTCTATATCATTGTGTCTGACATTGTTTGTCTCTCTCCTTGAATCTTTGATTTATTACTACAAAGTCTTGGGTCTATTTACCGCTTTTAGTGGATAACATTTTCTGTCAGAGCAACACAAATTGAAAGCTGAAATTCCAATCATGTATTCTGTCAGTATGCAGAGGTGGCCAATTCTGCCTGTCTTGCGGCTGTTTTTCCTCACCGTATTAATATGGTGATAGAGGGAGAAAATAAATATGATAAATAAACATTGTCACTTAAAGGTGCAGTACATAAAAGAGCATGCGAGTGACTTAAGATGAAAATTAAGTTTAGTTTACATAGGAAAGGAAAGAAGCATAACTATTGAATTACCAGTTTGTGCCATAAATTTAGCAGACTCATCTCGCTCCTGTAGGTTCTTTGTGTCAAGTACTGATCTCGGTCGCTGACTTTTAACAGTATGTTCTCCGATCATTCCATATTCTAGGGACAGAATAGAGGTTCATGAAAACTAGGCTTGGATACAAAATCTTGAGAAAGAGAGAGAGAAAAGGAAATTAAAGAGCTTAGCACATTTCTGACAGAATGCAGAGTCCCTCGGCAGTACATGGCTAAAGGAAATCACACATGGACAACTTTCTTGCCTTTTATCTTTATCGTTTAAAGGAAAGCAAAGAACAGTGCACAGAACGCTTTATCAGTGTTGAGCTGGGAGTATTAATTGAGCGAAGAAGCACAGCTATATGACACATAGAAACACATGCAAAATCAACTTGGATTCATTTTTTTTACAAGACGCTTGGATTTAATCTCCCAAGCCCTCCCCTCCCGGCCGGATAAACAAAAAACCAAAGGATAAAAACCAAAAAGGAAAATGTGTAAGCCATCTGAAAGCCACAGAGGAAGGGTAGGGGGTGGCGAGGGTTGGTTGGAGGGAGGGAAGGAAGGGGAGTGTGGCGTGGTGTCATGGACATGCTAGATTGATCCACAGTGTCAGCAACAGATCCAGGCTTCTGGAATAATTTGTTAGTTAAGACCCAGAATTAGTAAAGGAATTATGTGCGGTTATATCTAACGGAATATCGAAAGATGAATTATTTTACAAATGCTTCGTTCATTCTGGATTAATTATGCTCCATTTTGCCTCAAAAACATGGCTAATTTGGCTTTGTTTTTATCATGCTTGATTCATTTGTGTGTACAAATGTAGAGATTGTTAACCCCTCCTCGGGTCACTCTTCTTTGCTGTATCTCTATGGGTCACTTGGGGTCATGTCTAAGCTCATAGATGGGGCCGAAACAGATCAAAAGCAATACACAGCCATGCCTCCATTGCTAATTGGGAATTACAATGTAGATGTGAGAGAAAAATACCGCTTTTGGTTGAGTCTAATTCATGTCCACACAGTGATTTCCACCCTACGAATAGAAATTACAACAATAGCAAGAAATAACATGCCAGAACTGGAACTTAACAGATGCAAAGGCTTGAGGTCGAAGTCCTTGTACAGTACGTGTGCTGTGTATTCGTGAGCCACTCTGAATATAATGCAGTTATGAGAGATTTCAGGCCCGGGGCTCCAAGAGCCATTTGGTCATAAACACTTTACGGTTCTGTCCTTGACCCGGTATGGCCCAGTACACTCATAATAAATAAAACCACACCTGGTACTGCCTTGTCAATGCCCACAAAACATATTGTAGTTATACAACCGCCAATGCGCTACAATGTATAAATCTGCTAGTGTTGGTGGCAGAGGGGTCTCCCGAGCCCACCTGAATTTTTTTGACTGCATGCAGGAATGCTTGAGGATACTCTACCTGATCACTTTCTCATGTTCTAAGCTACAGAACAGTTCAATGAAAAATTAGATTTCTGTCATCACTTACTCACCCGCATGTCGTTCCGAACCACGGCTTTCCTCTGGGGTATTCAAAAGATGGTATTTTGTTGAATGTCCTGGACCTATTTCATTTAATGAAAGAGGGGACGAGCGCTGTCAACTTTCCAATAGGACAAAAAAGCACGATAGCTTGAAAATGAAAATGTACGATAGCTTGGTGTGAGGAACAGACCATCATCTAAGACATTGTTGAATTAAATTCAATATGGTGCCTTTAAATTACATAAATGTTGTTTTTGAGAGGGTGTGAGTAAATGATGGCAGATTTCTTTATTATTATGTTATATTATAGTTATTATATATTATTAATTATTTCTTATACGAATAGTGTATTTTTTTATAATAAACTGATTATAAATTTGGCTTAATTCGTACATAATTATTTACATATTTATTGTTTTTTCCAAAGCAACCTACACGTGAGGACGCTTCGTGATTGATTCAAGAAGTTTATTCATTCAAAAACTACGTCTGAGCTGACACTTCGTATAACAAATTTCTAATAGCATGCGACTTTTCTGATTTTACTTTTTGTGTTCTCATTCTTATTCCACTTGAATTAAATAAAATTGGATAACTATATACTTTTGAACACATATTTAAAACAATTAAATATATTTTTCAATAAATAACTTTAAATAATATATGTACATTTTTGAGAAATTAACTGTAGGATTTTGAATAATTTTTTATACGTTCCGCTGGAAAATATCACTTTGTACATTTTAGAGTTTCAGGCTATTCTAAGTTGCTATTTTCCTCAGAGATGGCAAATTAAATCTTTCTGGATAATAGGCAATATCCTTCAGTATTGGGGAGAATACATCCATATGATTATAGAGTAATGTTCCCATCAGAGACAGTAAACTATAGCGGGCTACATTGATTGAGTCTGAATTGTTCAATGGGAGAATCACAAACTCTCGACAGAAACCTAATGAATCCTCTAGCATAATCTCTACAATAGCAAGTTACCATGACAACAGTGAGGCAAGGGAGGTAGAGAGAAAATAATAATAAAAAGACCTAAAATAAGAAAAGACTATTTAAAAAGGATTAATTATTTATAAATGTGAGAGAAATGATGCTCTTACCACCGTGGACAATGAAAAGGAAGAATATAAGTAAGAATATATATTTATATAATTATATATAAATATGTCAAATATTAGATGTGTTTTGTTGATTTAAATATTTAAAGTCAACTTTCTTATTGCACTACATTAAAATAGATAAACACCTTGGTCAAAGGTTAAGACCTGACATTTTAAATCTCACAATCTCTGCCTAAAGGTATTTGTTTTTATCAGGAATTAAGAAGATTAAGATTAAGAAATCAGGCTTTTGCTAGTTTGACTGTGTGTTTATACAAACATTAGCATCTAGTCTAAAGATAGCTTCACTAATGAATCTCTTTTGAAAATCTGAGGACAGTTTGGCAACATTGTACTTCACAAGCTCTGAGTGTTGATACAGACAAAAGAAGAGATGCTACTTAGCACAGCTGAGGTCAGGGGTTAAAATCACCAAACCCAATCCACATACAAGAGCAAACAGATAAAGAGCTCATCAAATGCATCCACAACACTGAAACGAGAGACGCCGGCGAACACTGTGAACTAGCCATCTGTGATGTGTGAATGTATCTGTGAAGAGCACGGCACATAAAACCTCTGCTTTGTGAGAGTCCATCTAACAGGGCACTAGATGAAACACAACTGCTCATTACTAACAGCACTTCAGGTTGTTTTTATAACTACGGGCACAGGAATTTTGGAAATTACACTCCCTAGTTTCTTTGAACTAACAATGTCCGCGAGTGGATATACAAGCATTACCAAGAATTCAGTTTTCTGTCTTGCTAATAAATTCAACTAAATTCATAGCTACAATATAAAAATAGAGGTTCATAAAAAGGTCTCGCAGACTATAAAAAATATGAGGGGAAAAATCAGTAATCATTAATTGAAAAGTTCTTCTAAACTTCTAAATTAAATTAACTAATTATTTAATAAATATTTGATTTTAGGGCTGCAAAGGTTTAAAGTACACAGAAAAAAAATATTGAATGGCAAAACTGCAGTTACAATTTCAGTCATACATTTGCAAAACATCTAATTCATGTTTTTATTTTTAATATTTAATACTAGTATAAATACTAAAATTGTTTTTTATACAATAGTATTTACAATTATTAGTATTATAATAAGTTTAGATATATTTTTATTATACTTAAATGTAATTTTCTAACAATAATTCTCTTTTACCATTCATTATTTTTTTAATTATTTTTTTATAATTAAAAAATCCAATCATTTATTGGAGACAAACATGAAACAATAAAGAAGTCAAATGCGTGTGACAAAAAAGCTTTAAACAACCTTTAATAGATTACATTAGCACTAACTCCAATAGCGATCAATGCACTTTGTTCATACATATATCTGAATTTTAATGTATTTTATTCATTTATATGCTTGTACTTCGGAATCTGTTTTGGTCTTGATACAGAGTGAACTCACATCAAATAAAAAACTGAAAAACAATCCCTGCTTGATTGATGGTTTAAGAAAACTGCAGCTTCCACTGTTCCTTTGCCATAGGAGGTTCAATACCGTTGCCATCAGAAGAAAACAGCGTCCCACAACAGCTGTGGTGATAAAACACGGACCAGACACACGGAGCTCGACCCAAATGTTCAGACTGTGATCCTGGAACATCAAGATTTTTCTGCAGTCCTCCAAAGCTACTGGTGATAGATGACGCCCGAGCAGACAGCTATCTATACCCAGCCCTCTAACCACGCTAGATGGGGATGGATAGCCTGCTCTTTACTCTGACAATGATTTGAAAAATAGGGGACATGCTGTCTGAGGGGATTCGGCCTGTCTGATTCGGCCTCCATCTTGCTCTCTGGGCCATGGTTAAAGAGCGGCTCCATTACATTCCACAAATACTCTTTGCGGTCACATTACTTTGAAAAAAGCACTAGACACGCATATCTTTAGTAAGTTAGATGAACGATTATCTAACAAATAACTAACATAGCGTGAAAGCAGCGAACATTAAATATGTCAGGTTTTGACCTTCTCAACCGTGTCCAACAATTAAAATCGTACAACCATGTCATAATTCTAACATAATCGGTTGAACTGATAATCAGATCATTGTAGTGAAACAGCCATTTTAATTCCATTCCATTCCATTTTCTACCGCTTATCCGAACTACCTCGGGTCACGGGGAGCCTGCGCCTATCTCAGGAGTCATCGGGCATCAAGACAGGATACACCCTGGATGGAGTGCCAACCCATCGCAGGGCACACACACTCACTCATTCACTCACGCACGCACTCACACCCTACGGACAATTTTTTTCAGAGATGCCAATCAACCTACCATGCATGTCTTGGGACCAGGGGAGGAAACCGGAGTACCCGGAGGAAACCCCCGAGGCACGGGGAGAACATGCAAACTCCACACACACAAGTCGGATGCGGGAATCGAACCCCCAACCCTGGAGGTGTGAGGCGAACGTGCTAACCACTAAGCCACCGTGCCCCCAAATTTTAATTATTGATCTTAATTTTAATAGTTTTAATATTTAATTTAAATGTGTCGCAGTGTGTGTACAACACTGTTTCAGCGTGACCAGCTGGACCCCAAAAATACAGAGATTAGTACACCAGGAACCAAGATATTCATACGCAAGAAAAAAGATGCATGCATAAAAGACCAGATCCATTCCCAGTGTCATGAGAAACATACATATTCACAGCACTGAGAGCCTTTTAAATTATGATGATGTTGAAATTCTGCATGAAATGAGGGAGGTGATGAATGTTCACACAAGATAATGATCCAGAGAGAGAGAGCGAGCGAGAGAGTATTGGTTGGATATTTCAAAGGTTGCTTTTGCCCTTTGCAATCTTGCAAAACAAACAGAAAGCTCTATTGAGAGTATTGCTCAGTGAATAGCTTCTATAGTACAGTAACAGCAGACCAAAAGAGTAAACACGACCCTGCAAAATGCAGGAAGTCTGTATTTCTATAAAATATTTACTTAAAATATGGTTACGGCTACACATTAGACATTTCAAACACGGCAACACGACTCGTCCTGAGATGTTCTTGTACAGAGACATGTTTATGCATGATGCAGTCACTGCAACAGAGAACTCTGATCTCGCTCTCAGACTCGGTTTATAATTGTGATGTTACCTCACAGTTGTTCTGTATTTGTGTTGACTGCATTTAAGAAGTCAATGTTTGCAAACATGTCTCACCTAATTTGCACCACAGGTTTCCTTTGGCTCTCGGAAATTAGTGCAGAATTTGCTATATGTAAAATTACGAATTACATTTCTGTAATATTATACTTTCTTATAGACACCAGTAAAAAAAATAGAGACCTAATGGAGACGTAGAGTAATGTCTTAAACTGTGCTCTGATTGGCAAGGTAAATGTTAATGTGGGTGTGTTTGTCTACATCAACACTGCCTCTGTTCAACTGATTTTACACAAGAGTCAATGTACACAGATCTCAATGTGCAGATGTGAACAATATCTTGTTTATATCAACATTTAAATCAATTCTAATGAGATTTAAAGGAACGGTGCACCAAAAATAAATGAACATTTATCATATACAATACACACATATATGACTTTCTTTCTATGACTAGATTTAACTAGACAGTATGCTTAAAAAATGCACTATCATTGCATTTTTTGCTTACAAAGAAAATTAATTGTGACTGATGCTATCACACCGTGTCCTAACCAAACGTGATGCGACGCCATGACACGCAATAAAAAGTCTCTTTTCCATGTTAACCAAAGGTTTCGTCGTGACCTGATGAGCAACGGTCGTTTCTATTACAGAAAGTTTTTATTTCTGCGACGTCGTGGCTGATAGCTCCGCCCACACAATGATCTCATTCGATGTAAGTTCTGCACCTTACGAATATTGATCACCAAACATGCATGAGGACAGGCTATATACGTTTGATTACATATGTTTAGATAAAAAATTATAGCATAGCGTGTGGTGAGGCATCAATGAAATCATGAGAGCAGGACTCATCTTTAGCTGCAGGGTGCGAGACTGCGTGGAAAGAGAATTTTATTTCTTATTGGCTGTGATTTGTGATTGATTGTCGAGGCCCGCCCCGTGTGGACAAACAAATTGCTTATCGCAGGAATCTCATTGTGTCGCGTTTGGTTAGGATGCACTGTTAGTCTCTAACAATCCGACTTTTTAGGGCTGTTCCATGATTATTTGTAATTAAACGCAAAAGTTTATAATATTTGACCCTGGACAACAAAATTATGTTTTATGGGTGAATTTTTCGAAATTGAGATTTTGACATAATCTGAAAACTGAATAATAAACTTTCTATTGATGTATGGGTTGTAAGGATAGGATTATATCTGGTGAGATAAAACCGTTTAAAACTCTGGAATCTGAGGGTGCAAAAAAATCTCACTAAATTGAATTTTCCTTAATATCTTCATGGAACATGATCATTAATTAATATACAAATGATTTTTAGCATAAAAGAAAAATAGATAATTTTGACCCGTACCATGTATTTTTGACTTTTACTAAAAATGTTCCTTTGCTACTTAAAATCCAGGGTCACATATAATCATTTAATATGTCAATGTGCACTTTGAATATTTATTTATATATTTATAAACAATAAGAAAATATTAAAATGAATAAATGATTATATATCGTCTAAATGCTGTAAAAATATTAATATATACATGCAGATATTTCCTAAATATATACATTTACTTGAATGTGTTTATAAATACAAAATAAATGTGCAAACTAAAGTGCATGATCATAATTATGCAAACACAAACTTTTTTTCTGAATGCAATTAATAACAATTAAAAATATGATACTTTTTTTGTACACATTTCTTTAAAGTTAGTTAAAATTCTGTCTTTGTTTACTCACCCTCGAGTTGTTTCAAATCAGTATACATTTCTTTGTTCTGCTAAGCACAGAGAAACATATTTGTAAGTAACGAAACAGATCTCCTCACCCATTTACTGCCATAGTAAGGAAAATAAATGCTATGGGAGTCAATGGGGGATGAGATATGTTTGCTAGTTTGGTTACTAGCATTGATTCAAATATCTTCCTTTGTCTTCATCACAAAGAGATTTATACAGATATGGAACAACTCAAGGGAGTATATGATGACAGAATTTTCATTTTTGGTGACCCATCCCTTTAACACTTGCCCCAGAAAACACCAGCTTTTCAAACAATCCAAACAGCAAAGCTGTTTAATTTACATATTGAAAAACGTTTAGCATTTTTACACAGGGACAGTGTGAATTAGACATCTGTCTCCGATGCTGTAAATAAAAATCAACCTTTTGGTGACAATTATTGTACAAGATGGGATTCCCGTAAGTTTAAGTGCTTTTAAAAATAGCTGATATTCATCTTTAAAAAAAGTCTCAAATAAATGCTGAGATTCCAGTTCTCAGCCTTGTGCATAATCAAACCATTTCCCCATCACAAAATACAACAATAACCAGCTGTCTGGACTTGCTTATAGGTTATCCATTTTTAATGGCCTACTGCAAAAATAAACCTTTCAAAAGGAACCATTTTGTCCAGCGCAACGTACGAAAGAGAATATCTGAATCGGTCCTCTTCAGTGCTTACGTAAACCTGCACGTCTCGTCGCAGAAAAGGGAAATGTTCGTGCCGGAGCATCTAACTCCCTTTAAAAGCAGCCACAAGGGAGGGCAGAGATTTATCAACGCCTTAAAAACCTTTCAAAGCTTCGCCTCATAAATCACGTTCAGTTCCTTTAAGACAAACTATTTACCCTCCCACTCTTCGTCAGATCTCACACCACCTCACCTTTTTTTGTTCAGAAGCTGAGAGAGAAATAATGGCCGAGAGAAACAAACCTCATTTACCGGGCACACTTCTGACCGGTTAACCAAGAATGTGTCTGACCGTTATGTAACGTCCATATCGACTATAAAAACAGCTTACCCATCTACCCTTAGCTCTTAGATTCTGCTTTCATGCGACACAAAGTTTATGAAAGATTTCAGGGCGCTGTGGCGGTGAGCAATCGAGTTTGGCCTTGATTTGAGTGGAGAAGCTTTTTTGAAAATAACTCGGCTTTTCTTTCTGAGGGGTTACAGCACAAGGTGGGAGGACATTTTTTTCCGACTGGAACTGTCCGCCCACTTCTCTCGCTGTTGGCAATCACATTCAATTCAGTCTAAATGCCTGCTGTATAGAGTTGATGCTCCACGCCGGAGACACGGGGATTTAAGCCAAATAAGCGAGCTGAAATACAATCGTTACAAAACCGCTGTGGCGTGGTGATGAGGTTCATGGTTGCTCAAAAGATTTCTCCAGGCATCAATATCCAGAATATTTCTGCAGGGGCCAATCGCTTCGAAAAAAAACAAAGAGTATTAAAGCAGCAATGAGCAATATTAATTGTGATCTACAGGGTTGTCACGCATTGATCCGTAACTGTACAGTTTTAATGTGAATATTTCATCCACCAAATGATAATAACAGTCATAAAACATATGGGCACAGATTACAAACCTTCTGTTCAGGAGGTTGAAATGACAAATGGTCTGTCAGTCAACAGACCCCGTGTCCTCATTTTGCATAACAGTATAAGTCAGATTTCCCCTTGCACACAGACCTTTCAAATATTCTTACAGCCTTGCTGTCTACTCCCCACACAGACAGCTGCCTTACAAGACAAACTTTCTAACTGACATGACGTAACCTTATATGTGATGATTTGGCCATCCCTACATAGGCAGCAAATTTTCTTAAAAGCGCCCTTAAAGGGACAGTTCACCCCAAAATGAAAATTCTGTCATATATTACTCACTCTCTAGTTGTTACATAACTGCATACATTTCTTTGGTTGAACACAGAGAAAGATATTTGGACGAATACGAACAGTGTTTTTTTTCCTACTATGGTAGTCAATGGGGTTCAAGAAATGTTTGGCTGTAAGCATTCTTCCAAATATCTTTCTCTATGTTTACCAAAATAAAACATTAATGCAGATTTGGAAAAACTCAAAGGTGAGTAAATGATGAAAGAATTTTTTATTTTGGGGTGAACTGTCCCTTTAAGGGTACCATCCCAGTGATGACTATTGTACCTTAAAAGGTACAGTTTTTACTCTTTTGACCATGTTTATGGACACCAGATTAAAATAGATCATTGCTAATTGCATGAATTACAGTATATTTATGAATAAAATATTCATCCGGTGTCTCCGTGCATTATGGGATTGATTTCCACATCAAGCATACACACGCTGGCTGTTTGTGGATTTGGCCAAATCTTGGAAGGGAGCATATTGTAATTATGCTGCTTACTCTTTGGAACGGCCGTCGTGTCGTGCCCATGACGCCTTAAAATGCTGCCACCTCAGGCAGCTCACTAGGTTTTGAAACAGGGCCAAATGATATTGTACAGCCTGTCTATGTAAAAAGATACGGCAAGGGACAGCTGCTTACGCCTGGCATGCTTATTCCAGACATCCAACTAAACATCTCCATCTATTCATCATCTGTATTTTTAATTTAGCACTGCATTGAGTTGTGCTTCAGAGTAACGGAAATGTCTGCGAATGGATAATGTCATGGAGAAAAAAGCCAATACAGTACATACTCTATAACTGATCACCTGTGATTGGTCGGCCATACTTGGTTTGCTGTGATTAACTGTGATATTTAACAAACCCCATAACCCACTTCACACTCGGTCGACCCTTCGGCCGTAACTTTATCTAACTATCTCCCCAAGAGTAAAACATAGCGCTTGAGTGCTCTGATACTCAGGAAAGCAGACTGTCTGACTGAATGATGTGTGTAACCTTGCATGAAATGAGACTCCTCTTTCCTGCTCACCACCGGTCTCCGACAGCCCTGATCTGAGCTAGTCATCGCATCGCATAATTCTGTCCAGCAAGCGTCATGTAAGATGTTGTACGCTATGGTAGAAAGTTCCCACTTTAAAGCGATGAAAAGCCACATCTCAAGCTTTTAATCGACGCTGGGTGATACACAGGAAATGTAGTAGGAACACCATTCTGAGATTTCTTTGGTTTTACAGAGAATGATGCATGAAAACCCCAAACTGCTTGTTTTGTTAAATGATTAAAGAAGTTTTATAAGTATCTCAGTTTTGGAAAAGTGTATTGTTTTCATGATGTGTAATTCTTGAACCCTCTTTTACAGAATGCTGCATCAATTCCTGTTTTGTACATCAAGATGGTCATTACAATGATTTTGGCCGTTGGGTCTAAGATATACCCTGTTTCATAGCTCACTGCCTTTTACATTTTCAATATCAGGTCTGAGTATGTCCTATGCTCAGCTAACTGCAAAATCATTTTTATATCACTCATGACTGAAGAGTCACACAGACACACACAAAAGCCCTAAACTCACCCATCTGTGACTCGTGGTTAACAGCAGGTCACTAAAGCTGGGCAGTTTGTGCTCTAAAAGCATCTTCTTTTGAGTCATTGATAATTGATTAATTTGTCTTATAATGCAGGGAACATTTGACCAAAAAAGATTAACAGTTAAAATAAATGAACAATAACTTAAAAGGGTTCAAACATAAATCTAGTTTAATGTCCACTTTATTATATTTACGAATTCAAATAAACCTTAAAAGTATAAACTAATCCTAAAAAATGCCATGAAAATATTGTAAATAACATTAGTTTATGTTGTAAAAATGCAGAACTGCGTATAAAATCTGAATAATAATAATGTTAATTTAAAAAAAGTCCACCGATTTATGCATTCTCTGAACAGAACCAACAATGATCCAACATCCTGCTAAAATGGTTGACCATGAAGTTAATATACAGGAAACTTTAAAATATTATATAATATATATAATAAGAAATGCTGCTGCATGAAATTGACCAGCATGTCCAGTAAAAGATGTAGGCTGCTCATAAAACCACAATGAGCTCATCTGGCAGTACCACATACGGGTACCTAGATGGCGCTCTCATGTTATGTATACACACCGAGCTGCTGAGAGAGTCCTGTAGCTGAGAGAAACACACACATGATCCACAGAAATCCACACGCACACACGGATCTGACCGCCCAATGCCAGCTCCGTCTGCGGCTGCCTGAGAGCGCCGTGGCCGGATTCTGTTTCTCTGACAAAATAAACAGTTTGCATTTAATGCAGCCCACCGGTACTTACAGCCTAATGCACGTCAAAGAGGCAATAAGCTGCAGAGCAAATACAAGGCTTTCAGCATTTTCCTTTTATCTTCACTTAGGAGCCTAAAACATTCACAGAAAATAAATCAGTCAGATTTATACGAGTCAGAGCTCACGGAAGAGCAATGGCAGCATTAAAGCAGCTCAACACATCCGCAACTGCTTGAGATTATATTTCAATGTCATGATACCATTAGTCTGTTTAGTCTATATATTCTCAGACTCGATTTTATCAGTTTCTAAAATGCAACATCATATAACACCAACAAATATATTGGTAAGTTAGTAACAATTATTTGTGAAAATACTGATTTGAACTTCCTTAAAAACAGAGCATGTTATGTAAAGTGAATTTAACAGGAGTTCTGTCTGTCATAGTTGCAGTCACATCATTGCCTTTACATTTCATTCTATTGCGGTGAGGTGGCTATTTTGAAGAAAAAAAATTCATATCTCTGCTGAATTAAACTATTCTGTTCTCGATTTGTCGCATGTATTGTGTTCAGGCAGATATTGATGCCGAGCAGCGACTGAGCTCGTGAGATCTGCCAGCTAATAGTGAAGATTACACAGAGCAAAATATTAAGACGATTATGTGCGAGAGAATCATAAATGATATTTTACGTAACATGAAATTCATAATGTATTTATTTCATTCAGCATTTGTCGAATGACACAATACTCATCAAGTCTAAGTACTCTGATTATTTTTAAGAATGGCCATAGTACCTGAAGTAAAATGACAAATCTGATGCTGTTTTAATCTCTGTTACAGACAGCAGAATCTCAGTTCTGTGCCTTGTGTATAACATTTTGCTTTCTCTGTTCTCTTCAGCATTTGAAACGGAAAAAGGTGCATTGTGGGTAACAGATTGTGATGCAGTGTGGGAGACAATATGTTTGTGACAGTATGTGTCCTGCAGCTTTAGAACGTCCCATAGACTTCATCCTGAAGGCTTTATCTGATTTAGAATTCATACCGAAGGAAACACTGCGACATAGCATCTAAAACATGAATCTTTGCGAGATGGGTTCCCTTAGCACAGACAACCAATTTGGGATTTTGCTGATGGTCAACAATAGAATATTTTGAGAATGAGATTGCAAACAGTGTAATGGAAGCTGTGAAAGAGAATAAAAAATAACTGAAATTTCTGAATTAATGCTTTTGTTTAGCAATTCAACAGAACAACGAGGTTCGTTCCTCTTGCTATTGAATGACTACAAAAGCAACATTTATTATCATCATAACCTTACCAGAGTATGATTAACAAACAAATCAATACTATGGTATAATATTGTACAGTATAATAGTTAAGTATATTATAGTATCCTTTAATATAGTAAGTTGAGAAAATGTAGTATACTTTTAAAATGTAGTAATATATTACTATTTAGCATTCACTATAGTATCTAGAAATGTTACTAGTTAACAATACTGAAAAGTACACTCAGTCAATGGACATTTAACTACGATTTACGATAAAAAAGTTCAAAATCTGCCATTGTACACTTGAAATCTTAATACAGTTAACTCTAGTAAACAGTACTCTCAGAATTTTTTTTAAAAACCTGTCATTGTACACAAGGCATTTTACTACGGTGTACTAGTAAACAGTACACTCTCTGAAAAAAGGTACAAAGCCTGTCACTGCTGTGCACAGTATACATTTGACCACACTTTGCTATACTAAACAGCAAGCTCTCAGAAAAAAAGGTAAAATATCCGTCACTGTGATCTAGAAATCTTAGTACGGTTTACTATAGTAAACAATACACTCCCAGAAAAAAATGGTACAAAATCTGTCACTGGGTTGGTACATTTTGGTACCGAATTTAAACATGTCTGTCACTTAATTGAACATATGAGGGCCTTTATAAAAAGGTACCATACTAGGGAAAGCTTTTGTACATCATTTTCCTACAGTATATAGTAAACTACATTACTTCAAGTTAATACAAATGTTTATATTTTTTTATGTGAAGAGACCTTATTGTGTCTTTGGGGGCCCATCTAAAGTTTGAAAAGCTCCGGCCTTGATAAATAGATGAGACATCAGGAGATAGTTCAACATTTATCTGCACAATTAACAAACTCCTACCAGCAACAAGAGTCAAGCATGCATGGACCATTTAACGTAATAGCTTACTTAATTCACAATCGATCTGCAGAAAAGTCTATGCCTTATTTCTGCCCAGCTGCCCACCTCCGCATAAACTACATCGCTACCTTAAGACATTATATTGATCAGGATGCTTGAAGATGTGTTAAAACAGATGCACTTCATCACATATGTTCATGCATTTCCAGACATATCCTCCTCTTTACTAGCAAAACATGTTCTCTTTAGAAGCTTTGGGGACCCCTACAGAATGAATAATGAGTGTTCTCTCCGCACAAACAGATCTTGTGATTGACACTTCAAGGAATTTGTGCTGTCTTCTTCTCCAGCTTAAGGAAAAGGCTGAAGGATCTTGGCATAGGCCACCGGCCCATCAACCATTTCAAGCCCGTAATATTCCTTAATGGTCACTGCCAAATCTAAAGAGTTCACGCCAAGCGCTGCATCTGTCATGTAAGAAGCATGACAGTTTTTTAACGTTGAAAAATCTCTCTCTAGTCTTTGAATTATGAACATACATGGCAGCACAGACCTTGAGATGTAGCTGTTAGAAGAGAAAGAGAAGCAGAGACATAGTGGTCCGACAGAAAGCCTCCCTTTAATGGCTCTGGCTCGCGCACCCGGAATAAAGGCCCATGTAATGGCTACGCGCTATTACGGGAGCACAATTCCTAAAGCCTGACTGATGGAACTCCTATAATTCATATTCCCACGGCAGTCCTACTCCTGTCACTTGCATTAAGACGGAAAATTCAACAATCGCTGACCACCTTTGGAGAACATTTCGTCATATGCACAAAGCAGCCATGAGGAAGATGTCCGGTGCCAGATTTGCGTTGGCTCCATGATGAAGCTGAAGTAAAGGCAAATGTGCTTTACTCGATCCATAATTCAAAGAGACGCGGGGGACAAGGGCAAAGAACATTGGGAAGACAGCCGCGAGATCCTCCCCTGCAATAATGTGGGGATTAAACTGATGCAAATTCATTAGAGAGGAAACTATCGTTTAAGGATAAAAAAGGTCACCAAACTTCTCATAAGAGAAATACTTGGCTTTATCAATTAGAAAAACATGTTCATTTTATTGCAATGACCTTAATGTTATCCTTTCTAAAGACAAATCGGAGAATTACCTTATAAAGTTGGCTTCCTGTTTAAAGGTGTAATATTTACACAATTTCTCACCCAAAACTGTCCCATTTGTACAATAAAACCGAAGCATTACATCTCTTTTGTTATTAAGGTTTTCTATATAAAGAATGTTGCCGTGTCGCTCCGACTGTTAATGTTTACCTCACCGTAGGGGATTATAATGGATTATAATGTCTTAATGTACACACTGCATGCTTTAATTGCACATACAGTACTTGCTCTTGACCTTGTGTATACAGTAGTGTACTGTACATCATATATAAATGGAGAGCGGAGGAGATTTTTGTATTTATGTGCACTTAGATTATAAATCGGATAACAATCACGCAGACATCTCAGAGTTCTTTTTGAATCCATTAAATGATTCAAAACTGTTTTCTCTTACTGTAATTCAAGGTTCACAAATTTTTTTTGTGGATTAGCGTTAGTTGTTTTTTACAAAGTAAAAATATGTTTTTAGCTGCTGAAAATACTCTTCTTGAATTATGTTAAAAAATAATTATATCTCAATATGCCATGAATGTGAATACAATCAAAAAGCTCATTATGGTGGCAATAAAGATTTCTATTTATTTCATGTATATCGCAAAATCTATTAATCTGTGGTGTTAATTAAGAAATGCCCCCTAATTCTGCTTATTACATTTCATGTTTCGCCTAAAATGTATTTGGTTGAAAGAAACTAATGGCAAGTTAACATTAGAGTTATTACCAATATTACTGCTGGAAACAAGAGATTCATTTTCAATCTTTCTGCCAATTAAAAGCAGCATGTTCCACAGCATGTTATTCACATCATTACCTCCATTAGCTAAATCAAAAAACAACAACGATGCTAAAACACATTAGAATGAGAATGGGTGATAATATTGGACTGCCGTAATTTAAAAAAATCAATTACAGGACTGGTGTTATAAAACACATGGCATGCTATGAAAGGTGTTAATGCTTCTACATGATCTATAACCCCCAAGGGAAAAGCAGGATATTTGCCTGATATTCATTACAGATCTGAATTTAAATAAATTGCACAGTTACAAAATCCTAGTTTGAGTTAACATCTACCAATATATTATATATCTGTAATCCCAAAACTGTAGATTTCTTCTTGGATTCAAAAATGTTATGCCCATTCAGATGGCTTATACATAAAAGTTTTAAAAACCTAAAGAAATTATATTTGTATAATCAAATTATATCATTACTGTAGATTAAGATTATACAGAAAATGAAGGGACTGATAGCCCTTCAAAGAAAAAGGTGCATGAAACGCCCCTATGTAAATCATATCCCAATTTCAGTCCTCCAGTATCTGGCATGATGCAAAACCAGCGGGAAATACAGACAACATAATATTTTCTGGCTGTGGGGGATTATATAGTTTTAGCATTTTCATGTGAATAAAGCCGATATTTCAGGTGTGTATGTGTTCATACGGATAGTCACAAAGTGATTTATGTCGTCATGATAAGCCAGACAGCTTCAGCTGAATGCAGCAATGCTCCAACAGTTATTAAAATTCTACCAGTGCTCCTCTCACAAACACACAGACACACACATCAGCAGCTCATGAAATATTAAGTCCACGGCTTGTAAACTTTCTAGGACAGATTTCTATGATTTGCGAATAAAGTAACAGCCCAGAGAACCAGTTTATATATACCATTAGCAATTTCAGAATGAATGAATCATGTCCAGCAAGCCACATCCCTCAAAACACGAGACATTAATTTATGCCCCTGAATAAGGATCTGACACTCTGTACCTGTGTGCTCAAGGTCCTGCTAAAAAAGTAGATAAAGAATAGAAAAGAATAAACAAACCACAGCTGATAAATATTCAGCAGTAATTTCCTGACACTTACAATCTTCTCGACCATGTCAAAGCAGGCAGGACATGAGATAAGTTATAATACTGCTAATTTCCATCTGTGGGTCTTAATAATCACCTCAACTTTACATTACTAAATATGACATTCCAGTGATGAATAAGGAGAAACAGGGAAAAAAAATCATTTCGATTGTTTTCCGAGCATCCCCTGCGGCACGCGGCCCAGGTCGGCTGTTAGAGTTGGGCTCAAGTAAATGAAGCATGAAATGGCTTATCAATGATGGACTCCTTGTTCTAAAGAGCCACAGAGTCAGCCAAGAATAACGGTGATATTGGAAATTAATTGTTCCTTAATGTGCACGTCGCAGACGCCCATCGCCGCAAAGTTAAGCTTTGCTAATGTGCGCAATTAAACGCCCGGCGTTCTTGCGGCGGTCACATTCACTTACTGAAATGTATGGAGCTGCTGATCATTCGACACGCTTCACCCTGACATGTTTTGACGTGGGGGGGAAATGGATCAAATTTGGAGCCAATTTTGGAGCCAAAATGCCCTGCATTAGAAAAGTAAGGATTATGGGTTCGATCCCCAGTGAACACACATGCTGATGAATTTGGAAATGGAACCTTAGATAAATGCATCCTGTAGTATTAACACACTATCTGACCTTTTTATCTTTGGCATGAATTATTCAAAGTTAAAGAGCCTGTGAAAACATCTCTATTGCTCTGTTTCACAGCAGTACCATCCATCACAACATTAAAGAAGATTGACGCACATTATCTCACTGCACAATGTCTGCTGTTCTCTCTCAGGCAGCCGATTCTGCGTAGTGGACTGAGAGACTCCACAGAGAGTGAAAAGTGGAAGGGCCTTTTAGACCCGTCGACTCCCCAGATCCGCAATAACTGTTCTTGAATAGCCCGACTGACCTCCTGTCAACCAAGCTGCATTACTCCCAAAGACCCTGTCGGACATTCTCTCAAAGCCCCCGCTCAATAGGCTAAAGGCATGTCGGCTTTAAAAGGAACAGTGAAACATACCATTCGCTTTTTCACTGTATTGAATGTCGTTTTTGTGATTCAGGACCCTTTGAAATCCATAAGATGTGAAAAAATGAATATGATGAATTTAAAGAGGTATTTGAAGTACTTTTGCATCCCAGACATTTAGAAATATGCTCTGGTCACAAAACTCAGGCAAGTTAATGCTTAGAGTTTCATTATATGATAAGTATCTGCTTTTTCCATCAAATCTATGTCACTTCCAGATGGATGACATAATTGAAGGAGTGGATTTTGTCTGATATTGAAAATACTAAAATGATAAAAAAAGCCGGGGGGTACCCCCGCGACTGTGCAAGCTCCCTCCCCCTCCCTTGGGGGGGGGTGGGGTGGGGGGTATGCAGCGACGAGACGAGACAACGGAGACGGGAGCCCTCGGAGCTACCGGAAAGAGAGAGGCGAGAGAGGAAAAAAAAAAAATCCGGTTCCCTGACATGCTGCCGCTCGTTCCTCAACCAGCCGGAGTACTCTCCTTCGCGGTGCCTTGCGGTGGCCCTGGTGCTTCGGTGGACGGCTCGACCGTCCGCCCCCTGGCGGCCGGCGGTGGCTCCTCCTTTATCCGGGAGTCGGGGCGGGTTCCCCGTCCCCTGTTCCTCCCCCTTGGGCGGACGGACGCAGGCTCCGGCCTCTGGCAGGCGGTGGCTCACCCGGCACTTCCGCCCCCTGCTCCTCCCCCTCGGGGGACGGACACAGGCTCCGGCCTCTGGCGGACGGCGGCAACCCCCCCGCTCCCACTTGGACGAAAGCCACCCCACCTCGACCCAGGGGCGCGGCAGCAAAGGTCGCCGTTCCACCGAAGTTTTGACGGTGGCCGCACTGCGCACTGTTTCCCCAGAGCCACCGCTTCGGGCAGCCACTGGCGGACGCCCTTCGTCCGCGCTGCCCGAACTCTCCGGCACCGCGAGGCCACTCGGCGGCGAGGACTCTCCGACAGCATGTCTCTCCTTCCTCCCGGGTTTCGGCACCACTGTAACACATCTCAATAAAATGGAAGGAAGGAGGCGGGAACCGGCAAACATTTAAACATTTAATAAAGAAATATAACAGCCGGCGGCCCCTCACGGACGACCGCCGGCGAACAAAACATAATATAAATACAAACATAACATAAGTTCGGGCCCGGTCCTCTCTCTTCGACGGTCCGGTCGCTCGTTCCTTTTATATTCTCCCATCTCCTACGTGATTCGAGGCCGGTGTGCACAGCTGGCGCTAATTCACAATTACTCACCGGACTCGAACCACGGTCTCGCCCCGCCTACTCTACTACAAATATAAAAAGAAAAAACAACATTGGCAATATTTCTTAATAAACTGGCAGTTTTTCATTTCAGAAGTGTACGGCACCTGGGGAGTGTGCAAAAATAGCAACATTTGCTCAAACTAAAACAGTGAAATTGTTATTATAAAATATTATAAAAAAGCTGTCCATATTCACTTCAATCATACTGTTGAACAAAACTACAGTATCAGTGGCGGCTGGTGCACATTTTTAAAAAGTTTTTTTAATGTTTCATAAATGCCTAGCTATCAAGGCATTCAATGGTGTTTGTTAACAGTAATAACTAAGGTGCCAGTCCAAATAAATAATAATATTGCATAATACTTCATTATTTACTCTAGTAAACTGTAGTAAAATTCATTGATGCTACAGTATTTTTGAATCATACCATAGTAAATATCAAGGTACAAGACAGTACTATCAATTCACTATTAAAACTCAGGAATAGTTAATAATGACCATCCTAGGGTGAGAAAAGGATTCTTAACTGTTAAAGGATGTTAACAATCGTTCAATCACATGAGGTCAAACATGTAAAATCAATATTCATTCAGTATCAGCTAAAGTAGAATGACTTTCTAGACACGAGCCAATTAGAGAGCAGACTCGGGTCACCTGCCTGCCAAAAGTTTGTGTACAAATATATATACATAATGTATAATATATAAATCTGTTTATTTTAAAATAATTTAGCAATTTATAATACTATAGTAAACTGTAGTAAAATTCTACAGTATTTCTAAACCATACTATAGTAAATATTAAAGTACAATACAGTACCAATTACAACACAGTACAATACAGTTTATCAATTCACTGTCGTGTATGGAGTGTTCATGAGACTCTGGAATAGTTAATAACGACCATCCTAGAGACCATACACTCTGTGTAGCGTTTTGACTGGCCATCAATCTCTTCTTTAACAAAATACGAGAGAAACTTTTAGAATAAAGAATAATAGTCCATCAGGTGTCTCGTCATTTATTTGTGTTAAGCTACACAAGCACAACAACAACTGCTTGTTACACTGCTCGGGTGAAGTGTAAAAACGTACTGCTAAGTGCGAGGAAAATTTGTCCTCTATCAATATTGCTGTGAAATGGAAAATCATGTTCATGTGGTCTATACTTCTAAACTTGTATTTAAACTTCATTTTGTTCTGTAACAGGGTTCTGGGTGAGAAAAGGATTCTCTGTGAATCGGTTAAAAATTGTCCAATCACATGAGGTCAAACAAGTCAAATCAAAATTCATATGTTATCAGCTAAAGTAGGAGGGTCTAGGGCGCACAAAGCTGTGCCCCGGTGACGTTCTGACGCGAGCCAATTAGAGAGCAGCCTCTGGTCACCTGCCTGCCAAAGGTTTGTGTACCTACATAAACACTCATTAGTCTGGCGCCCCGCAGAAATGAACCAAATACAATTTTAATTAATACTTTTAATCAATGCCGACACAACTTCCAGGCAAATTTATTGCGAATACACCTGTGTAATTCAAAATAATTTTGCAAATTATAATATGTGTCAAACTTATGTTCCACAGTCTTCTTCCCTGGATAATTTGGTGGGGCGGCGCCCATGAGCCCAGCCGCCACTGTTCAGTATTAACCCTTTCAAACTCAGGGTCACTTGAAAGATGCATTGATTTTGTATAACATCTTGTTTTATATTATTAAAAAAACCTTAACTAAGGTTGTCATAATTCAAGCATGAATATACAACATATAGTAAAGTGGAAATGATCCTCTCCTCCATGTGTATTGTGTGGTGTATAAGCATCAGAAAACAGCCAAACTGTAAATGGTGTGAATGTGTCAAGTCTAATTGCTTGCTGTATCTCTTACATCACCGATGGCTATCTTTACCTAAGACAAGGTGGTATTAGACCAAAAGATTGATCACGAGCATACGGCTTCACACAAATTACACAATCTGGTTTTTGTGCACACGCTGGTTTTCTCCTCGCTGCACAGAGCAGCCTTCAGATCATTAAACAATCAATATGTTTTTCGCATGATTGAATCAGTCGTTTGTTTAAACCTAAACAGCTCTCAGCAACTAGGCTACAGAAGCAGGTCTCTCTAACATACAGTTTTATGCATGTCTGTGTTAAACTGTCACAGTATTTTTGCAGTAATCTGTAAAGTGTAAGATTGTGTCCTTGAAAACAGCCCCTCTTAAGCAAATTAGAATGTATTAAACTCTGCTCGAGCCCAAGGACGTACAACCGGGCCAATTCTTCTTTCTCTGGGTTTTGAGAAGTCAAACAGCCTCTATATCGTCAACCTTTGACTATATCGTTTGATATAACAGTTGGTGTTTTTACGATACCATTCGGGGACGCTAGTAGCACAGAAATGACGCATTTTACATTTAAAGGTCCAGTGTGTCGTTTTTTGGAGGATTGACAGAAATGCAACATAATGTACATAACTATGTCTTCGGAGGTGTTTAAAGACCTTATAAAATGATGCATAATGAGCTATTTCTATCTAAAAACACCACGGGTCCCCGTACAAGGAATTCACCAGGTTGTTTCTACAGTAGCCTTAAAGGGACAAATTGCATAGCGCGTTTCATAAATACGTTATTATTTCCTTCGGAAAGCGAAAATGTAAAAACATTTTAATTCTGTGTCAGCCGCTGTAATACTTCGAAAGGGAGGGGTGGAGTGAGCCGTTAGTTGCAATTCTCAACCTCACTGCTAGATGTCTCAAAATCTCGTACGCTGGACCTTTAAGATCATTTTTGTTGTTGTAAATAGTATTTTTTTTGACCTAGCAGTTGATAAACTCATTAAGTAATTCATATGGCATTCTAAGCAAATGTATTTTAATGTTGTTCATGTGAATGTACACATGCAGGGCCAGACAGTAAATAAGAATACTGCTTATTCACAAACATGATCATCATGTCATATTTCATTTTCATAAAAATGCTAAATAAGTACACTGAAAGAGAATCACGGGTTAGGATTTTTTTACATTTCTGTGGGTTGCCAAGACAAAGTGAGCAGTATTCATCTGGTCATGTGATCTTAACACATTGGTCACCTTGGGGAGCTAAGGGGGTTACTGTTATGTCTTTTTTAGTTAGAGTAACTGTTTCTGGGCCACTGATTTTACTAGAGCTCATATTTATGCTTTTTAACACATTAAAAGCACTATGGCCCGGTTTCACAGACAAGGCTTAAGGCTAGTCTCAGACTAAAAGGAATGTGTGACCTATCTTAACAGAATATAACTTGCCCAGAAATATCTTAAAATATATCAGTGCCATTGTTTTGTCTCAAGATGCTCACCAGTAACGTATTCTTCTAAAGCGACATAATCATCTTAATTCAACTAGGGCTTAGTCCTGGTCTAAGATTAGCCTGTGAAACCAAGCCCATATTTCTTCATATACAAAATTGTATCACAGTTAAAAAAATTAATCAAATTAAGCCACTTTGATGAAAAGTTTGAAAACCCGGGAGATCAAACACTATAGATTATTGATGGCCTTTCATTTGTATTTCTATACTTGGTAATTCAAGTTTCAGAACTTTTAAATGGCCTTTCATCAAACAAGCTTTCTTAATTGTAAAAGAAATCCATTACATTTGCAAAACTGCATAATTTATTGCAGACAAATTATTTAACATCACACTGTATATTGCAAAGACCCCATTCAAATTTGTGTTGCGAGATCCCAAAAGAATGTGCCGACGCTGTTTATTAATGCATGCATTCCTCAAGATTTAAAATCCACCATACCCTTCCCTTCACAACTTTCAATCTGCAAACAAACTCTTTCCAATCTGTGGATTGAGCAATTTAAGACGGGCTTTTGGCTGTCAAACCAAAATATTGTGGTCCTCTTCTGTCAAGAATTGCCCACTTAGACAGGAAGTGACCATTTGACTGAGGTCTGAAATGACCGATCACAGTTCACACCAGCAAACACTGACGATCACATTCCACACCACATATTTTCTCACTAAAACAGGCTGAGAGAAAAAAGGTATTTTACATTCAACAAGTCGTGCGAATATACAAACAGATACAGATATCAAACCAGTTTTCAGGTTTTTAAGTGAGGCCTAATACATTAAAACAAAACCAATGTGACCTTTATACGTCCTTCGTATTATAATCAAAACAGACGAAACCGTGCAGTAACAACATTGGCCATCGCACTCCATTCCTTGGAAGACGGCAGCAGACCTATTTTAAGTAAGTAGGTCAAGCAGGAAGAGGGAATGAGTCCCGTAGTCGACTAGTTTTATAATTCAGTCACATCTAAACACATCAACTGGTTTAAGTAGGTCCCGTGGCAGAGGAGATCCGCTTAATGCAATTAGGTGAAGTCATTAGACACTTCTTTCAACCAGACGTACAGATATGAGCGTTGCCACAAACCAGACGGATCTGATAAACGTACGTCTGCTAAAGGAAACCAAAGTAAAAACAGAATTATTTTATCAGGATGCTGTTAAATAATTGAATTGCAAATGATTTGCATTCAAGAACAAGTCACATATTTCTGGACAAAAAATAGAAACATTGCTAATGAGCCAAGACACACTCGCGTGGCATCTAATTCATAGATTAATTCAAAGTATTTTCATTTTAAGTCGCCTTGGTCAGCATTTCTGTGGACCCCAGGCATCACACAGAGGAAATTCATCATATATCTTATTAATTATTCATCTCGCAGGACATTGACCCTCTCAGATCTTAAATTGACGGCACTGTCTCCTTTTGCTCCGTCGCTCTCTGTTTTACACACCCACCCAAATGAACACATCATCATCTTCCCAACACACACACCAACACGATCTTACACAAACTCATGTCTATTTAACAAGGTGGATAATTTATATGGACTCACATGACTTCATTAATATGTTTTAGTATGATAGATAAGATTGAAATAACATTTTTTAAATAAAAATCTTCCGTAAGAAGAAAACGCACCCGTGCACACATACTGTATCCATCCACCCCAAACACACCCAGAGCACCTCTAGCATCATTCACACATACAGACATATTAAAGTAATTCCTTTTGAAGTCTCATCTGAAGATAAATCAATCAGTTTCTCTTTCTGTCTCGCTTTCCTCTCGTCTCCTGTCTTTCTGCTCTTCCCGTTTCTCTTTGCGTCTTCGCAACATCACTGATGGCCGGTTCCTCTCTTCCATTTCCACGCTGGTTTAGTGGTTTAAATGATTAATAAGCAGCTCGGAGCAAGGATCAAGTCGCATCTGTTATGGCTTAATATATGAAATTAAACTTTTAATGGGAAAAAGAGCAGCTTCAAAGTACGTCCTGGAAATTTTTCCAGAACGATCATCCCAGAATTCCAAGCGTTCTATTTTCGTCCGTTTATTTTTTATTTACCTTTGCTAGATTTCATGCTTGTGATACTCAAGCATTTACTCTATGAAGTATTGCATTGCAGCTGTTACTCTATAACGGTTTGTAAGCTAAAGGTAGTTACACCATAGCCCAAAAACACAGGAAAGGGATAAAATCACATAGGAATGTGTGATTGACCAATCAGAATCAGGTATTCTAGAAAGCCGTATAATAAATTGCTGTTATTATTAAAGTGCCCAAAAGGAATCCGCACCCACGGAGCACGGCAGACAGCTCAGCACATTTCAAACGGAGGTCATTCATATACTTCTCCAGGTCTCCTGCCTCTCGTGTGTTTATTCAATATTTGGGCTAAAGTGATGTATTGCTTCAGATACCAATAATAGCTTAAAGTGATAGTTCATCCGTACATTAAAATTCTGAAATCATTAACTCACCCTCTTGTCATTTTAAACCTGTATGACTTTCTTCCACGGAACACAAAAGAAGATATTTTGACAAATGTTGTTAACTGTTCCCATTCACTCGCATTGGTTTTGTGTCCATACAGTAGAAGTGAATGGGGGCGGTTACCAACTTTCTTCAAAATATCTTATTTTGTGTTCTGCAGAAGAAAGAAAGTCATAAAGGTTTAAAAAGACAAGAGGGTGAGTAAATGATGACAGAAATTTCATTTTTGGGTCACTATCACTTTAAAACTCTCAGCTTTGTTTGACTTATAATAATATGGAGTCTTTCGAACATTTAGTATTTCAAACTGACTTAATTACAACTCGTTAAGTTTAACCTTTATTGACTGAATTTGGCAGTTCATACCGTCTTCCCCTTTCTTTCAAAAATATGATTCGCTGATATATTGAGCTTTGAAATCAAATCTACTCTGAAGAATACTAAAAAAAACCTTATCATTATAGCCTAGAAAATAAGTCAAAATACCACTATAAAAATAACCTCCACATAACATCCATCCACATCAAGCAACATGTTTTTCCTAATTCCTGTTTAAACACCCACCATTTAAACACCACTGACAGCATCAGAATAGCATGTTTAGTTTGAACGCATCCTATTTCTGAAGATCACAAGAAGACTTGAGTCAACAGATAAAAAACCAACTGTTTGTCCAACAGATAAGCACAGATGCTCAAATGCAAAGTAAATAATTAAATCTCATAATTTTTTTCCCATCTCCCCACGTTTTTTTAACGTTACTAGGCAACCGGAGTCAAGAACGTACATCGCGACCCGACTGCATAACAGGCTGCTCTTAAAAGAAAGGCGGTTCCTTGTCAATTTCGCTAAAATGGCTTGAATATGAAGGGCAGTTGAGAGAAAACGAGAGCTGCAGATCGGAGCGTGAAAGAGTTTTTTGGACGAGTGAGCTTATTCGAGTAAAGGGCGACATCCTACAGGAGGAGATGCTGTGACTGGAATTGAGAGTAGCTGGACTGAATGGACCAGGCCATAAATGCTTTTGAGAGAGAAAGAGGAAGCTACAGCCGGACAGAGAAAGAAAAATAATGGAAGAAAAGGGAAAAGAATGTGATGTGACTGGGTGGAGAGTTGAAATACATGTTATGGAGACAAAGCCAAAAGTATAACAGCAGGGCTTTACAACAGGGACATGACAATGGATTGAATCACTGCATGATTACTTAAATTGAGCAGTTACAGAGTAAAACAGAATGAGTTAAACAGAAATGGCCATATAAAAGCAGACATAATACATTATACTGTATTAGAATCAACATATTGTTATCTTAACAGTTATAAAAACAAAAAAAAACATTTGTAACAATAATACTTAACGGATATATAAATATTGTGGTCTATTGAACAGATTCAGATATCCGTTATTATATTAAGGCACAACACGAAAAGATATGTATAAAGCTATGCCACTGTTTTTGCATCATGATGTCTGTTGAATCCTAATGGTTGAGTTGTCAACATGTGACCTGCATCAACATATAATGCTTTGTTTTTTATTTTTTGCTTTAAGTAAGGTTTAGCTTGTTTAATTCCTTTTGGATTTTTTTTATTCTATTAAACTAAAATGTCTAAAAAAAATGTTGTCAATTCAACAATATGTTATGGATACAAATTGTTATAGAAAATTGTTAATATTTTGGAAATCATTATTTGATATTGATTTTTTCTTATTGTTCTATTATTTTTTTAATTAACATTACAAAAAATGTATTACACCTTGAATGTTGTCAATTCTATAACTGGTTATGTGTACAAAAAATATTGAATACTTTTTATATTTTCTAAATCAATCGGTTCTTTTTTTTCATTATTAAAGAATATCCTTTTAAATTTTGTTCAAAATATTGCTGAGCTATCAGTGTGAATCTAAAAATATATGTTGTATCAAATTGTGAAGGGAGTGATTTTATTATCTACCCAAAAACATTAATGGTAGAACAACACTTTACATTCAAGTTCCAACATGCATACTAATGAAATAACTGTGTCACACAAATGAGAATACCTAGCCTGATTTCTATATTTCATTTTTATATCGTCTTTTATTGTTTTTCCCCTCGGCTAAACTTTTGACAGCCACTATACGCATCTTTGAATTAAAAGATTTTCCTTTCAATCATGGAGATAAAAATGGCAAATGTATTAAATGATTCCACCCCCCCTCACCCCCACCAAACCACTGTGTGTGTGTACAAATATGTGTGCCGCAATCTGTCGAGTTCGTTTCTGTTGAAGAGTAGGAGATACCTGACAATGCCACCAACCCCCTCAAAATCCTGACAGCTCTATGCATGACAGATCACCCAGACACGAAACGCATCTGAATTATCCAGTCGCCGGGCACGGCTCTATCCCATCACTCGCCATCCAAATACTGGATGAAGTTCTAGGTGCGCAGGCTCGAGCAGAAACCTTTCCCTTTTTCATGCATTTTCACAGGGCTTTGCGTTCTTTTTAGAAGCGTTCGCTACTCTGCTGTGACGACCTGTCAGCGTCAGCCTCCAGATCGCCTGCAGCCCCTCTTCAAACCATTAATCTAAATTAGTGCTCTGACAAAGTGTCAAAACACTTGAAGCTCAAAAGTGACGGAAGCTCCAAAGGACCACATCCATTTCCAACAATCTCGTGACATTGACGCGGGTAAATGCTTAAAAGTACAGAGGATAATCGAAATAATTGCGAGAAAACCTCGTAAATTGGTTGGAATGGGACTACAAGCGATTTACGAGATTGGAAATGATCCGTGATCGAGCCCTTGAGATACGACAGAGTCCCCATGGGGATAGAGAAAAGTCTTCCACTTTCAAACGAAAACAAAACTGACTTGTGAGCTTACTGATGTGGATGTTGGAGAACAAAAAAGTTGTCCAAAAAAGTCAAATGAGCTGATTCTAGTAGGCTACTGTTCCGAAAAGCATTGGGATATCAACAATAAATGTGATAAAAAATTAGCATGACTGATTTTATTGCTCAATAATTATTGATTTGTCCAGAAGCAACTGATTCACATAAATCTCAATGTGTGAAGTTCTATAAAACAAAACAAAAACAAAAAAAACTACTGCATTTTTTGGACTTTGTATTGCTTTTAGTATGCTTTAGTATATTCGTAGATCAGTTCACAGTTCAAAATAAATATTATTATTATATCAATATATATATAAATATATTATATTGATAACGTCACTACTGTTGCACAACAACTACATGTATGCGTTTTCTTTTCTTATCAGAAAATCTGACCTTAGAAAGATCACTTGATCACAAGATCACAAGATTTTTTTTATTATATTAAAATTTATTTTTTAAGCACAAATAAGATTGTAAGTTCCGTACATTTTTAACTCTCTCTCAAAAGTGGAGCTGAAAAACATTTGTCATTACAAACTTAAAGCGCCATTACACAACAGACTAACACAATTATAAACCTATTGTCTTTTTACTGTACGTCTGTGTGTGTGTCCTCGGAGTAAAACAATTCAGTTGGCTCTTGGTAACCTAGTTGTTTCAACAAAATGATGTATACTTCAAAGCAGCAAGCAATACTTATTTATTTATATCAATTTTTTTAAGTGTGTGTGATACTGCAGTGCTCTTTATATCTTTAAAAATAGGTGTGAAAATGGAAGCCAGACTATCTTAAAAATTATGAATTGATGCTTGCATGCTTTTCCATTCATTCAAATGTGACTCTGTAGGTGTTTATTAGCATCCACAGCAGGGTAAAGTTGCAGTATTTTTGTTTCACCGAACACTCCGGGTAAGGGAGATGTGTTGTTAGGAAAGCAACCAGCAGCATCCATTAGGAGCAGAGACTGAGAGGTTTTTGGAAAATAAATAATTCAACACCTGGCATACAGCTTTACTATGGCAGAAAGTCATAATAACTATGTCCAGTAGTAAACAACATTCAAAATGTAACCAAAAATATTCACCTACATGTATGAGAACCAATCAGTTCCTCATCGCAACGTTGATTATAAGACCAAGAATCCAACAAATATTATAATTTTCTGCAAGCACTCGGAGACTCATTTGGAAACACTGACATCCAAAACAAGACTAATCAAAGTGATCGGCTATAAAAACTGTCATTACGCTTAAACTGCTAAACTGGAAGCAAATTTTAAAGCCATCACACTAAGAGATTAAAAAGAGTTTTCCCATCTGTTAAATAGTTGTGTTAATATTGTTTCTCACACATCACTGGTGCTAACAGGCCTGAGAGTTAAACTAATCTATCTAATTACGGCATGCATTGGTTTGCATATGTAACTCCAAACAGCCCTCGCTCATAAACAGCTCTGGCACGGCCCACACCTCCGATGCCATAAATGCTTCATTTCCCATTCACTGCTCAGCCTTTTTGCTATAAATAAACACCCCACGACCACAAATTACTTTCCCGTCTCATATAAATGACTATGGCGTACTTCGCTTTCCTGCCGAATGACACGAGGTCGCCGTCCTGCAGAACCAGGTGGCGACTCTTGGCTAGGCCCGAGGCATCTTCCTCTTCCTTCAAATATCTACGGTAATGAGGCGGAAGTCACGGGACGGTTCGGCCAATGGGGTGCCAGAGTGCGGCGGTGACTCAGGTGTGGGCACGAAAAAGTCAGAGCAGCAAAATTAAGGCTCTGAGATGTCAGGATGACTTCAACAACATGCCAGGGGACATGCTAATTATAGCATAAGGGATGGAAAGCAGGAAATGTTGATGAATTATTATTCGGGCTATGAGAGATGGAAGTTCGGGTAGAGGAGAAGCGCAGAATAAAGTATGTGAGGGAATAAACTACAGTAGAAGTGATGTTTGGAGGGTCAATTTGGACAATATTTGCTTTAATAAAAAGTTAAATTAAAGCAAAGTTCAATATATGAGGTGTATGATACATAATGAAAGCATCATTTAATATTCTTATATACAAAAATTCATGAACAAAATGGGAAATAACTCAATCACAGGAAATAAACGAAACATTGAATAGAATTTTACCCGTACTTGTTTACTCTTTTCTTTTTTTATGATGAAAGTTAGGGATGCTCGATTATGACAAAAATTATGTTGAGTTTAAGATTATTTAACACGATTACTCATTGATTTTGGAAAAAAATCAATAAAAAGCTAAATTAATAATAAAAAACGTCAATACGTGCAAAAAATTATATTAAAAAATCTTTTTTCTTATCACAAATTTCCTTCTGACTAAAAAATGTCACAAGCAAGAAAATATCTTGTGTGAATTGTTTTCTGGACTATTACACATTACAACACTGGTGTTATTTACACCTGCCGTGCAATAAAGTAACTTGAATTAAGGAGCAACAAGAGTGTTTTCTTTCCCAAATACAAATGTCTTGCAAACTACTTCGTAAGGCTCAGAAGGTCAATCTTTGGCCATGATTTTAATTGCTCGTTGGTTTAAACCAACATTTCCTCTAAGCCGCTCTCGAGAGTCCCGCTGTTCTCAAACACGCTAACTTAAATGTCAGGATATCAACTGCTGATATTTGCACATTCTTACAATCAGTCAGAAAGTGAATCTCCATGTCAAGGCTTCGCTTCACTAATAATGAAAAACACCCGCTGCTTCCAACTGTTTTATCTCCACCACTTTTTTTACAACTTTCAATAATCCTCAATACATAATTATTGAGAATGATATGCCTGCTCCTAATGTTTTACGGGATTAAATAACCCAGAATATTTGAAAAAAAAATGGGTTATGGTGCTCGATTATCAAACATTTGAGATTTGGATTAAGCGTCTGCTTAATGCGTAAATCTAAGGGTACGTATGAGGTTAGGTATGTTTTAAGATCGCAGAATTTGTCCTTACCCATCACGTTTCCCTGAGGTTGTTTAGTGTAGTCAACACATTTCACAGGGCAACCGATTCTCAGTAAGGCTGAATCTGATATTAAAAGGCACAGCAGTTATGTTTTTATACCTGAGTGAGCCCCTCCAACGTAACTTTGGCCTTGTGTTCATTCCTTTAGAAAGATTTTCTCCATCTTTCTAGTTTCTCTGCACACTGAAGTGCTTCTAATTCCTGCTAATGAAAAGCAGCATGATTTTATCACTACTACACAGCACTTCTCTCCAGGCACTTTTGACTCATATGACTTACTGAAATTTGCCTAAAAGGGTCCTACCCTGCTCTCACCATAACCATGCAATCTTTTCCAATATTTGACCGGCTCTCTATGCTTTTTAGCACTAAGAAGTAATAAGTAATGGCTTCTATTGTACCACCCTTCAATTCAAGCCGGCGTTACGCGGCGCTCTGAACACTTTTACTTGGGTTACTGAAAACCTGTGACTCCTTCAAAGTGATTGTTAAGCTCACTGTGGCTTCACTTTAAGTTCTCCGTCTTGCTGAACTGGAGACTTTTAAGAAATAATGTTTCCTGTGCTTTAAGCCTAACTGAACCAACGGTGCTCACAGAGATAATATTGTTTAGTCCTATTCACCTGATGTATGTGTTTGCTAGGTTCACGGCTGTTAATTTTCACAGCAGTCGTCGAGACTCATGATTCGTAAACTCTAGGATCACGAAATGTGGTGGTTATTTTAATGATCCAAAGATGAAACAAGCCAATTTAAAAGGGATTCTTCACCCAGAAATGAAAAATCAGTCATCATTTACTTACAAAAGAAGATATTTTGAAGAACATTGGTAACCAAACAACAGCGGTACCCATTGACTTACATTGAATAGAGACAAAACCAATGGATGTCAATGGGCACCACCGTTGTTTGGTAACCAACATTCTGCAGAATATCTTATTTTTGTGTCAGAATAAAGATAATGTAAGACAATTGTGTTCTTGTAATGGATTTTGGATGTGTATTATCTCAGAGCTTCTGCAGCACCAGAGAGACCTTATTAGTTTTTGTACATTTAGTGCTATTCTAGAACGCAAAAGCTATAAGCACAATATCAATAACAGCCTGAACAGTTTCCATTTCTGAAGATGTACAAATGTTTACAAAGTCTTTGCTGATGATCACAAATATTGGATTGTGTTATGAAGCTCAAAATATTGTGTTATGCAAAAGCACCATTTTTTGTATTATTAAAAAGAATATTAAAAAGTAAATATTTACTTTTCAAAGCTTATACACACTCATTTAAATAAAGTACACTGAACCTAGTCATTTTCTGCATTTAGCAGACATCGTGTTTAAATACTGTCCGACATAACCAGTGGACATCTCCATTTGATGTTATAATGGACTCCATATGGTGTCGCTCTAATCATGAACAAGTTAGTATGCATGCATCTGTTTAGACTATTGGCAAGCGTGCAGATTCATATTAGTAGACATTTTCTTCAACACGAGATCAGGACATAAACTAAGCAGAACGATATCACTGAAACAATAACAGATCTGCCTGTAAGAATAAAAATGCTAAATTAAACTTCATTTATACTCCAAAGCACTTCTGTTTGCTCCCAGCAGAACACAGCACCAACATGTTATTCATCCACATGAATGAAAACTCACTTTAGAGCAGAATTCTCGGTAACCAAATCTAGGTCAAAACGTATCGGTTACGTACTAGTTGTAATGAAAATGTAAAACAGAACACTTAATAAAAAATTCACCATCGTTTGTAATACCCTCCATGACATTTAAAGGCAAATGCAATCGAGGATATTAGACCATAATGAGTAAAACCTTTGGTGACAGACTGTGCAGAGAATGTTTTTATATTCGGTATTGCCTTAAGGAAAGTTCTTGTATGTTATAATATGGTCATTCATATTCCTGCACTGAGATATTAATGTAACTCTATTAAGGAGTTCTGTTGTACATCTGCATAACTCAGTGAAGACAGGAACCTGTTCACAAAACATCCATTATAGACGGCTGGAGTGAGTTAAAAACAAACCACAAACATACAGATGAAGATCAACTGTGGAATATGATTAAATGTTATACAATGCTACATTAAATGCAAATAATAAATACATGTAGAAGCATGTAAAGTTGGAAAACTATTGTACATTTCTTGTTAAGTGATAAAGCTTACAAAGCCAATCAATATTGGACTTCATTGGCCTTGTCGACGAGTGCAGAAGGAATGAATGAGTCTTGAATTTCTCGCTCCAGTCTCGGCTCAAAACAAAGAAATGCTCCGCTGATCCAACTCAACCTACAACACTATTAGTGTAGAGATTTACACCGGTCACGTGATCTTTCTGCAAGTAGCATGTTTAACGCCCTTCTTCTCTAATAAGCATATAATCTGATCCGGACTACTTCACATGGCTAGAATAATTATCCTTATTGCATCTTCATAACTAGAGGCACACAAAGCAGAAGGCGCTGCCAATATCAGTCGTCTTCCAGAGCGGAAACATGCCCTCACATCACTTTCAGCTCTTCATGCGCCATGATTCATAATTCATTATTTGTAAGAATGAACGGGAAAAAGCCCAACAAGTTATCTCAGCTGTGGAATTCGGCTGGGCATGAAATGCAACTACACATCAGTGTCTTGTGCATTAAGAAAGAAGGGGGAGGGATGTCTGTGCACCCGCTCTTACATATACAAACAATGACATTACTGATCCCTTTAAAAATACGGATGTGGACTGATGATGGGAAATAAAATGAGCAGTAAAGCAGTTTGACACTTTTCTAAAGACCAACACTGTTAGTTTAAAGAGAAAGTGCACCCAAAAATGAAAACTCTGTCATGATTTACTCCTCCTCAAGTTGTTCCAAAAACCTTTCTATATTTCTTTGTTCTGTTGAACGCAAAGAAAGACAAAAAAAATGGTAGACAAAGGTGCCACAGAACTGTTTATTCTTCAAGATATAACAGAACAAAACAATATATAAAAATAGCTTAAAATGGTAATCAATGGTGTCCCAGAAATCCTAGTTTCTAACATCCATCCACATATTTTTCTTTGTGTAAAACCACACTAGGAATTTTTTACAGGTTTGGAACAACTTGAGGATGAGTAATTCATGATAAAGTTTTCATCCCTTAAACCTTAAACCAAGCACATAAACATTGAAAGGAAATGCAAACATAAGAAAAAAATAATTGGGCACCCTGATAAATGAATACGTCAATAGTCCTTGGCCAAAACCGAAAGTTATTCTAGTATAAAATTCTGAGGGGACAAGCCGTGGGTTGTTCAATAATTCAATGGAAACCTTTTTGTCCTTTTTCAGGCAGAGAAACATTAGTGGCACCCTTCACTTATTCTATTAGCAATATTCTGACTGAAAAAATATTCTTTATAATTATCTGTGACATCACACAGTAAGATGAGCGATTGTTAAAGTTCCTATTGTCTAAAACTTCAGAAAAAAAGAGCACATACTCTTTGAAAAAGCACTTAATAAAGGTTCAGTCAGAGCCTGACACTCATAACCTCCATAAAAACTGTTCAAAACATTTTTGGAGAGAGCACTCATTGTACTGACAGTTAATGGTCAGAACGACAAAATGGAGCGGGAGATAAAAGTCAAATCTGATTCCTTCATGCTTTCTGCACATTACTTTGTGACTTATAAGACCAGTATGCTGTTTTTTGTTCTGTGCACACTTTAAAAAAGATTTTTAAAAGTATGCCAGTGTGACTTCAACGCTCTGTTAAAACTATCAATCCCGTACCTGCAAAAACAACCCCGCACGGTTCCTCAGTCATCTCTCTGTGACCCGGGATAAATGTGCACCAATCTGTAATTCATTAACCTCTATCTCTCGCGCCGTACTGCGCTGCCAGCAACATCTGTCAGGAGCAATCCAACTCAAAGAAAGCCTCCTTCAGTCCAGCATCCATACGCTATGCAAATTCCAGAAGGTGGAAGATGCACCGTAGGGAGCTGCAGTGGGGATGCGAAATGGAGGATGAAATTTACCTTAAGGACGCTGCCGAGATCCCACATATGTTGGCGGTCTGGGTAAATGGTCCTTGCATGTGCGTGGCCCTCTCTCTTGCCCCGCTGTGAAAAGCTGGACAGGAGAGTGAGCAATCAGTGATTAAATCGGTGTTTTAGCCCATGCCAGCTACCACCCGCCACCCTGACCTCAGGGTCAGAGTCTGCAGCGGTTATCTGATCATGAACAAAATAGCTCTCGGCTGGTGGGGCTTCTGCTCTTGGGAATGTTTCGGCAGGGGCCAAAGGTGTGATCCATGCCTAGCCGTGGGGGGCTGATTCAGGAACAGCTGTGTGTGACACTCAACAGGAGCGAAAAACTGTGATTAGCCCCTTACACTTGACCATGCTGACAAGCGACGCTGGCGATATCACAATCCCGCACACACACAGATATTCATAAACAGATTTATGCTGCTAATGTCAAAAAGTTCACACACACACACAGACAAACATGTAATGCTGATTTCACACACCGTTTTCTTCCTCTAATTTGTCAGCGTTAATCAGAGAAGAAAGCTGCAATCATTGCACCTCGGTGTTGAAGCAACATGCTGATGACAGCCAAGGTCTTCTTCAGCGAGCTGATGGCCATGAAAGATGCAGTGAAGTGCACTCGACAACTTGAGGATTCACATTCCCTGATAGAGACAAGCATCTGTTCCGCACCAGAGCTGCAGCTCATTCCCAAAATTTGCTTCAGCTACATGGGTACCACGATTTCTGTTGAAAACTGCAACCAAAACCTTCTTTTTAGGGAATTAGGAAATGGAGTTCTATAAAAGAGTGTACGGGAGTTTTAGAAATATGCTTTGGTCAAATGTGGTGAAATGTTTGGAAGAATGCTTGTAACCAATCAGTTCTTGGACCCCATTGACTACCATAGTAGGAAAATGTTAATGGTACTTACAAGTGCTCCAGAATGGTTTGCTTTCCTAAATTCTTCAAAATATATTCGATCGTGTTCAACAGAAAAGAGAAATTTACTTATTTAATGGTAGTCATTGGTGGCCAAGAACTGTTTGGTTAGAAGCATTCTTCGAAATATCTTAATAATTTAAACAGGTTTGGAATATCTTGAGCGGGAGCAAATGATGACAGAATGTTTTGAGGGGGGGTCCTAAATGCGTTTAGACAAATTAAGTAGCACCTAGAATGCGTCTTCCAACATTGCCACCTTTTTGGTACGTTGTAGAAACCGTAACATCTGCTTATTTACGAAAAGTGTTGAAGCCGTTTCAAATTCATGTTCAAGCCATATGTTCACCTAATAATGATATTGTGTCTCCTAAGCCAACGAGAAAGTTTGTAATAATAGCTTTGCTGGAAAAGTATTCTTGTCTTACACAACTCACTCACACTTGAGCGATGGCCATGCTTATATACTATCAAATGCTCTGAAATCAATATGTAGCGCATATTGCAAACATTTTTACCAACAATTTTCACCTAGCCACTTTTGAAGCCGTGTTTCCGACCCTGACACATCTTAATTCGTCTTTGAACTTAAATGTCTTGTTTTAGAGTAACATCAGCACAACAGCCTTGATGTAATTCTATAACAAATGAGAATGAGAGAATGGTGTAAAATCTAAAATAATATCCCAAATATAACAAAATACTGTAGTGTACTTTAGTAAACTGTAGGGGTGTAACAATATATCAAAGAATCGCATATCGCAGTACAAAAATACTAAGATATGTCTCCCAGTGCTATTTAGATATGCTTTGTTAAGATATGGCAATCTATTTTTTAATGAAATATATTTTGTATATTTTATATAGTTTTATTTTCTGTGACAGATCTATTCAGTTTTTATTAATTTACATTAAGATTGTTGAATTAAACCTTGAATGTTGTCAATTGTTCAACAAAATAACAATTGGAATTGCAGAAAAATCTGTCAATTGAGTTCAGTTTCTTATTTTTCAAATACTGTGACACAATTGCAAACTCAGTATCGTATCAAATCATTAGCGGAGCGATTCCTTACACCCCTAGAAAACGGTAGTAAAGTTCTTAGATATTAAATATTTTATATACTAAATTATACTAGTTCACTTCAGCTGATAAATTCACTATAGGTAATACAGCAGACTACTGCAGTTTATAGTAAACTGTTGTAATTACCACAGTATACTACAGTTTACTATAGTAAATACAAAATCACACTTAAGCATTTTCCATGTGTAATGTCTAAACATTACGACTGAATCAAGTTCATTTTGTAGTTCACATACTAAAGTCATACAATTTCAGGCACGAACGTTTAGTGCACATGTGAATTATGAATCTACACATGTGAATTATGCACTGCCGTTGTGTTCAACATTCCTGCATATTTTTGCTATCCAAAGTGCTGTAGACAAAAATAACCATTTAAATTATGAAGCACCATATGCCTGTAGACTCTATGGATTTCCCAACAGTCCCCAACGCAGCCAGGGAGAGCTGTATAGCCATGCAATTAAACACCTTAATTATCAAACTGCCCTTTCACCATAATAAGATAAATGTTAAAATTAAAATGCAGATTCCAGCATTTGGTCGTTTCCCCCCCCCCGTCTAATTCAGTTCAGGTTCAGAATGGTTACCGTGGCAACGGGGATCCTTAAGAGAATAAGTAAGTGCCATTGATGAGAAAACAGAACTTACAAGGCAGGTTGAGTCATCTGGCACGGAGAGACGGAAGTAACAGGAAATATTTCAGACACCCACCACGTCAGAGAAAACGCAATATTCAGGTTCAAGGTTTGAGGGAACAATTTTAGAGTAAATGTATGAGAAAGACTTAAACAATCACAATATGTATGCTCTTCATGCCCCTATGGAAAGATTATGTGTACATATCAGTGAGGGCAGTAAAAAATGCCCAAACTGAATAAGATATCAAGCCTTGTTTTCAAAGAATATATCTTGCCTTGTATTTATTCCTAAAAATTGCCAACAGGGTCAATAAACCTCAGTGTATTTCTATGTACCAATAAAGAATACACATTATTTAAGACATATTCTCTTAAATCAATCCTTGTTATGTCATGCAATCTGGCTTAGAGTAAATGCGTCTTCTGACAAAAATACCGTCTACGAGCAATGAAAGACGCTTTGTTTGGTTTGTGTTAAATAGAACGTTCTGAAGCACAAGCGCAACAATAAATGCTGCAACATTTTATATGAGTTAGTGGTTTAATGTCGGCTACATTTAAAATGAATGACTTTCCAATATTCGCACTCTTCCTCAGGGAGAGAAGTGCAGTTGATATCTACGGGTTTAAATAAAGAAATAGATTGTCTCATTGTACCGGAGGGTGAAAAGGGGATAAAGGATTTCTGGTTGTTTGTTGACTCATAGGCTTACTGGACGACTCGCAGTCAATTAGAATTAGTGTTGGAATGAGGCATTACATGTATCTGCTATAGTTAAATTGTCTCTTTGGCTCTTTGGAGAAGATCCTGATCCAGGGAAAGCCAATACCGAAGCAGACTAACAGAGTGAAGTGTGTGTTTCTGCTGGGAGTCGGTGGAGAGGGTGAGCGGCTGATTCAATCACAAGTAAACATGCTGATTACCAAGATCACAGTCTCTCTCACCGTGGACTCCTTGAGAAAAATCACTGAGACGCATCTCAGGACTGCTGCCTAAATCCACAGGTAGTCAGTACAACAGAGGACCTCACTAAGTCTCTTTGACTCCGGGGTTGGGGCAACATACGACTAATAAATATATAATAAAATACAATATAAAAAAGTATGCAAGACATTATTTACAGGCAGCCAGTTGTTAATACAAGAATCAACCTCGACAGTGATCACGACCCGACGTGAAGCGATAACAGCCAGCTGTCTGTACATTATCCCACTAATTACACGACTACTTAACACATCAGTTATTGAACATTAAATATTGATTTGAAAAGTTTTTAACGAATGCAGACCTTCCACAAGAAAAACCTGTGTACTTTTAGTTTTAAGGAAATCAGCGTTTAAATGCCACAGAAACACACTATTTGGTGTAGTCATTTGAAAATATAATAATCATATATGTTACTAAAAAACATTTTTATATACAAATTTTGTGTAGTATTAATCTGTTGCTGTCAAAATGATTTGCAGCATTCTGGTTACCCTGTGATATTTTATTTTTAAGCGGTTGTTATCTGGGAATACCAGACCTTGGAATGTCGCAATTGGCCAATCAAAATCAAGTATTCCAGAGTGCGGTGTAAAATATAATAAAAAATGAATAATTTTATTGGGCAATTTTGATTTGGGAATAATATATTAAAAGATTAAAATGTAATAATATATATTCCTCATTAGGTAACAATGTATAACCCAACTCACAGATGAAATACTGTCTCAGAGACTTCAGACCGGACAAGTTTTACAAAGCTTTACATGAAAGACTTTGAGCTAAACTGTGTTTTGTTTCCTGATATACGGCTGCAGAAAGATGAATTAAAGAACACGGTGTGAATTAAAAACTTCTCTTTTGATCTTGCATAAAAAGCAAAACACCACCTCTTAAGAAAATGAACTCAGGCTGCGGTCCAAAGTGAACAACAAACTCAATACCCTAAAAACACTCAGCAGGAAATGCATCTCGTGTTGATGTCTCCTCGACAGAACAAAACATTTGCTTATAATTGATATTATCAACAAACTTTCTAAAATATAAAAAACGAATAAAAAAGATACCGCATTTTCTATTTCATCAAATAACGTTGCAGTTCTTTAGAAACCTTTGATGTCCAAATTCACTGTTTTCCTGAAAATGCGATATTTTTTAAATGATAATATACTGTGGTGTCAAAATTGACAAGCAATATTTCATACACTTTATAGTTAGATATTTGCAAAACCCAGTGACAAACATAAAGGGTGACTAATAATAATGATTTATGACAAAAAAAATCCTTAAATATGGAGATACAAGGGATCAGAAAGACAGCAATGATATATTTGATATAGGGGTGTGCGATATGACGATATTAGATCGTGAACGATTAAAATGACTACACGATCCACTTTTTCGGGAAAATCGTTAAATCGTCCTATATAGTAGTGTTCTATAGAATTCGTCAACATACTTGCGATAGATTGCGCCATGTTAACAAGCTCGTATACGTTGCTTGTGAATTCAGTAAGATTAAGTGACGCGGTCAGTGAAGATGGAGGGAAACACGGAGGACTTGGTCCCTAACAAAAAAATTCTACATCAGTATTATTGAAATCGTTTGGGTTTTCCCCAACTGACACGGCCCAAACAACAGTTATTTGCAAATGTGGCAATGATAAGATTCGAGCGTCGTAAGGCAACACAACAAACCTTTTTAACCACCTCAAAATAAAAGGGACTGAAAGAGTATGCCGACAGTCAAATTATAAAGGGATCCCACGCGAGTAAATCAGGTACAACCAAGCATACGGAAACTAAAAGGCTTAAACAACGACTTTAGCGAAAGAACCATTTGAGAAAGGAACTCCGTATCCGTATGACAGAATGAAAGCGCTGGAAAGATGTCACTGACGCGGTCGCATTTTACCTGGCCAAAGACATGATTCCCATAAAGACTGTGGAAAATGAGGGCTTTAAAAAAACTGCTCAAAGTCGTGGATCCACGTCACGAAATACCCAGCCGAAAATATTTATCCTCCACGCCCATTCCACAGCTTTACTCCGAGTGCCGCAACAAGATGAAAAACAAAATTCAAAATGTAAAGTTTTTTGCTAACAGCTGATTTATGTTCTTGCACTTGCATTAAATATTAACTTGATTAAAATATTCTTCAAAATATAAATGGTAAAGAGTATATTTTTATATGGGGACTTAGTTTGGCTGTATTGAAGCCCCTTTACTTTGCAAAATAGTCTTAAAACCAACTTGAAGAAGGACCGCGATAAAATCGTGAATCGTGATCTATCTGGAAAAAATCGTGATTTGAATTTTTTTCTAGATCGCCCACCCCTAATTTGATATCACTATAACCCAAGACTGCAAAACCCATAATATTATGCCAATTCATTTACTAAAAGAAAAAAAAAACTTGACAGCCGCAATAACCATTCAACACCGTCCTATGACAAACACCAACTTGAATATTGTGTTATAAATAACTGCTTTTGTGTTCCCTAGAACAAAGAAAGTCTTAAAACGGATCTGGAACGACTGTGTAATGATGACAGATTTTTCATTTTGGTGGGAAGTATTCCTTTAAAGTATCTTCGGGAGCATGCCACCACCTGTTTGCCTCAATCCTGCTTTTTGCTAGTGGAAAAAATGATTTTGCGGTAAATTGTCTCCAGATTCCTGTCGTCTGAAAAATGAGGCAGCGAGAAGGAGGCCAGGAAAAAGAGGGGCTGCTCAGGTGGGATGTTTCTATTGATTCTTTATGTGGGGACAATTTCCTGAGTGCCTCTGATTTGTCTGTCACATCCCATTATGACTTCTGTGCTTTGAGTTCCTCTTTCCTCCATGATACTGCACAGGGTGTCACCGGTCTTTACGGGCCGGTATGGAGGGAACGTATTGAATTCTGTGCAGTGTGGATATTATTTCTTTTGAACTTGATTTACCCATCTGGGCGAATTTCTGAAAGCAAAACTGAAATGCTGTAATCAAGTTACCCATTGTAAAAGTGTTTCAGTCATTGCGCTGGTGGCAGGGGGTGTCTAGATGTTGGACATCTTACTGTGCCACGGTCTAGACGTTCTGGCAATCATGATAAGGGAAAATTGTCGTACATAAAACAATCAGAAGCCGAAAGACTTTTAGCGTCTCCTTTAAAGATAACAGAAATGATTACTTTCATTACTGAAATGCTAAATGGATATTTTTTTCACAGCAATCAGCATATAATGCCAAAAATGGATGTTTGTCTTTAAACACAACAATCAGGAGTCTATCCATACCAATGAGAAAAAACAAGTTTTTTCTGACCTTGGCTTACTCTTTGGGGATTTCTAATGCCGTATTCTTTATAAAGCTTCTTTAGAACAACTTGGATTGTAAAAGGAGATATCCAAACAAACCGAATAAAACTTTGCAAAAATTGCATAACACACAATATAAGGCATAAGTCAAATGGATAGTTCACCCAAAAAATGAAAATTCTGTCATCATTTACTCACCCTATTGTCATTTCAAATCTATATGACTTTCCTACTTCCGCTAAACACAAAAGAAGATATTTTGAAGAAAGTTGGAAACCGAACAGCGTTGGCGCTCATTTACTTGTATTGTATAGACACAAAACCAATGCAAGCGAATGGGTGCCAGGTTACAACATTCTTCAACATATCTTTTTTTTGTGTTCTGAAGAGGAAAGAAAGTCAAACAGGTTTAAAATGATTTTTGGGTGAATTATAACTTTAATGTAGTTTCAATACAATAACGTATCCGTTAAGCGGGATTTATAACATTATCGGAAAACGTGACCAGGCATGGATGATAAGTTCCCATGTCTGTTCCTCTTTTCATGCAACTTTTGACACATTAAATTCAATTGTACATACTGAGCCAAAGAGCCAAATCACATCAACCAGAACTTCCCCAGTAAACCCCAACCGCTTCTACACAGCATGTCGCACTCGCAACAAACACCGGCCCATGTCATGTCACCTTTTTGTAATTGAACATGAACGGCCCTAAAACACCTACACTTCACAGCATTTATCTGAGCAGATTGAAAAAATAAAGCCGAAAAACGTCCTGCATTGCTGCCATTTTACCATTTGCATTTCACAGGAGAACACCACTGAATGAAGATACATGTCATGAACATTGATGATACGGCTTTCATGTTCCAGTTTCCATTTCATCAAAGATGATTCTAATAGATAATGCCAAGGTTACTTGTGATAGCAATCAAAGGAAGTGTAATTGTGAAGGCTAGAAGAGACTGCTTATGCGTTGGGTGGAAATGAAATTAGCATTAGTTAGCATAATCACATGGGAACAAAGAGAAATGATCATTTCCTTTAAAAACGACGGGTTGGAGAACAACCAAACGCCTTGAAAAATGATCACAAAAATAACTTAGACCAAGGTCAGTGTAACAGCGCGGCGTCTTTTTTTTTTGTATAGTTTTTTCCCTCCTTTCCCGGTGGGGAAACTCTCTGATTTAAAGTTAGTCAATATAAGTCACACAAAGAGATGGCCTTTCAATGCCAAGTCAAATCAACCTGCTGAGCTCTTCCCTGAATATTGTGTTTTCAACACTTATATCCAAATGAGACAGACCGAATAGGAAGTCAATTAAAGTGAAGTAATTAAAATGAATTCAGGGCAAAAACACATCCGAAGCTGACTACAGAAATTCACATCAAGTGCTGACCTTAAAAACATTTGAAATCCATTTAGAAATGAAACGCTGGTGAAAGGCTTACTGGCACCTTGACGCCAAAGTGCAACAGTACTATTTGGTTTAGACTACGCAAAGAATAAAGCTGTTAAAATGTTCACAAACCTCAAATTAAAAGGAACATTTTCAGGGTTCCTACAGTGCGCAGCCTATTCCAAAGATACATGGTTTGATTACAACGTATATGATGCACACATTCTGAAGTGGCATTTTAATTGCCAATTCCGCTTATAGAGAGTTTAACAACATTCACAGCGACTGCGAAATTATTAGTGCCTTTTCAATTTCACAATCAGGATATGACAGTCACAACAACAATTTCAATTGTAATTTTTTAAGTGAGACCCAATTGCATTTTCACTTTCAATACGAGAGCAGGACATTACGCATAACGTTCGTCTCTCGTTATGCTGTCATCTCCGTTTGCACTCAAATACACAGCAGTAAAACACAAAATAAGAGAATAGTGTTGGGGGAAAATAATGACTTGCTTCTTGACCCCCTTGGGCGATTGTGAGCCTTCAACGCCATGTCCCACGGTGACAGTAGAGTGCGGTTTTACTCAGGTAAGGTTATGTCAGCCTGTGTTCATCACATCTCCCCGGACACTCAACCCTTCATATCGTCCTTGAGAAAGACGCTCATCTCTGCTGTTTGTCCTATCACATCACTGTTTATGGCGGAGACATTATTATTAGGCCAGTTAATCTCATTGCCCATTCAGTTTTCCCATCTCTCTTGCTCTCTGGGAATGTATTTATTTGTGAGCCCATGCTTGTTTCTTACATTATAATGAGGAGGAAAACAACCTTCTTCCCTTCTATTGCTTTATTTGACTAATGAATTTTAATTTGTTTGCTTTCAGTCGTTCATAACAGTGTGCGGTTGCATCCTGTGGAATTTAAAGGGTGAATTATTTATGGTCTTATTATATCTAAAGTATTAAACTTCAACACGCGTTGAAGAAAACTTTGATGTTTCTTACCACACAAGCACGAATGCTTTATATTTAACAAGTTTTTTGCCTATTTGGTAGATGCTTTTGTCCAAGCAACTCGCACATTTTTTCTTCACTATGCAGGTTCTTTTTAAATTGAGCTACAGGATTAAAAGCACATTGTTAATCCAAATATGTGCATATTAAAAACAAAAGTATGAATATCTCAATTCTGACAAAAATGTCAGATTCCAAGGCAACGATATTGTCTCTATATAAGCATTACAATAAAAGTCACAAAAAATGCAATTCTTCTATCAAAATGTGTTGTTCTTGTTACAATACATTTTAAAACAGTTCCTGTCATAACTTTAACTCCCATTTCTTCTCTCTAAAGTTATATGTAAAAATGTGACAAAGACAAATTTTTGCTTTATAGGGAGAAAAACAATGCAATAGTCTAGCAATCATATTTCTTCTGCGTAAGTGTCAAACTTGAAACAGGAGGTTCATCTGCTTTCCATAAATTCTCTATTTTCCCGAATGCGTGACAAAAACTTTCATTCAGAAGTATATCAGCACCCGGCGGATGTCACTATTATCATTACAAAGTGTCTGAGGCAGCCATGAATTATCCAGCTAAAGGCTCAAACTCATCCACCGTCCGTACGAATCAGTTCAGCTCATTTCACACATGGAAAGACTTATTGTGAGCTCTTCACATAAACTCGGAATCAAATGCATGTTAGACGGACTCAGGCCGACAAATATTTTTTGATCAGCTAAATAACCTTGTGTTGTACAGCGTTTTAAGGGTCCTTTTACTGAATCCACACCACAGGCCACAAAGACAAATCTGAGCTACTCCACGAGCATTACGTGCTATATAACTGTGCCAAATAGATGCGGAAGGTTCTCCTGAGAGACACCGGAGAACTAAACTCCCTGTAATGTGAAACGGAGAATATGCTCATTATTTCGGTTTCAGATAAATAGAGGTAAATGAATATTAATGGAGAATTTATCATGAGCCTTTAATAATGTGGGCCTAATTTCTGCCATGTTGAGAATTTCAAAAATCGAAGTAATTAAAATAGTGTAACGTTCTGTTAAAATATTATTGCTTCTTTAGCTCCACACACTGCGAAAGTGTGTCAATAAACAAACCAACAATGCAAACTCTTTACACACAGACAAGGCATGTTCAAATAATGATCCCTGAATAAAAAAAGCAATACTGCTTACTGCTCAGTTTCTAAAGCTCATCATAATTTCTATGACAAACTATTAATTTGTGACTAATAAGTAATTTGACAAGCTAAATAAGTAGCACAGTGTAGATTTTGCTGCCTGAATCGTGCTTCAACTAAAACACACAAAACCTTCATTCCGTATCTGGTTGAATTGTAAGAAATTAAGGCAGTCAAACGATAATTCACGCCTAATCATATCCAAAATACATATATTATGTTAACAAAAACTTTTATTTTGCATACGATCAGTCATAAAAATCCATACCGAGCAACACAGTCTCAAGGGAATTCGTGAACTTGTCACAAACTGTTATCTATTAATTTCCCCTTTTTTCGTGTCAGTCTGCGGCAAACATTTTTTATGTCAAAGTATTATAATCGCAATATTTATCTTATGTATATATATATATATATATCAATGCAATCTGCTTTTAGGGTTTGGGATGAGGTAAGGTGGGTTACCAACTCCTAAGATATTAACGCTGTGTATGGAAAGTCGTGCTGGTGAAACAAAAGAAAGTTGTGCTGAGTGACATGAAATAATGGGGAAAATCATACGAATTAATAGATTCTCAATTTTGTGCCTATACAACGACCTGCCTTGAGACTGGGATGGTATATTACATAACAGGCTACTGCCATTATAATGGTCTGTCTGTCTGTCATCAAATATTAAAGTTATAAGATAGATCTATTCCTGTAGCTCAATTAATAGCGCAGAGCATTAGCAGCACAAAGGTTGTAGGCTAGAATCCCTGTGAACATACATACAAAAGAAAGTATATAGCTTGAATGCACAGTAAGTGGTGTTGGATAAAAGCATCTGCCTAATGCATTTTAAGAAAGTGTAGGTTGAAGCTCATTGCATTACTATCAATATGCTGTGCAGATCCATCGGAAAATCTCCATGTTTTCTAAAAAGATTTAAGAAAAACATCCACCATTCTGCACTGTTTAGGTCTCTGCTCCACTAAATAAAGTAAATAAGAAGGGTTAATAGTGTGCTGTAATGATGGGAGTTACAAAGATACAAAGGATATGAGCTCACATCTTCCAAACGGGGAATTTCGTTAAGTAAGGATGTACATTTGATGCTTATTTCTGCAGGTTCAGTTTCCGTTGTTATCTGCATTCCCTCCTAATAAGACAGTGACAAACGCTGGGTCATAATGGCCCATGAATGGGGTCAGACACAAGCATAATGAATCAATGAATGTTTTAAAACACTTCAGCTTAATGTGTCACAGGAGAACCCCACACAAAGACTCCACAGAGAGCCATTCTGACCATGACTATTGATGTGACAATTAGCCGCTAACGCTAATACATTTCACCACAGTTATTTGATTTATGTACTGTGTAGACTGCTTGTAAAAGTTGACTTGATATTTTCCATTCTTCTCATTTACTTTCTACAAACTTGTGAAATCGATGCCGTCTTGAAAAGTGGGACAGATCAAACAATAATCAATAAAAACAAATTTGCATGGTCATTTTTCAGTTAAACTTCTTACATACTGCCATGCTGGTGATATAATACTTCATACAAATATTAGTTTATGTCAATATGTATTTACCTTTGTGGTTATTCCAGAGTTAAATCACAGACGGAGATCAAGTCAATCATAACTGAAGCATAAAGATCATTTTATATGAATGTTTAATAACCCATCTAACTTTAATAACTAAGAAATCTAATATCACTTCTGTCTTATTTATTTCTACAATTATCAGGAACATGCAATGCTCAAAAATCACTGACAAAAATAAAAAAGCTGTTAGAAAGGTACATCCAAAAACAGCTCATATCAACAGTGAACATGAACTCTCTAAAAAATGCTTCAGATCAGCAACAGCCAAAAACAGAGTCTCAAGTGTCCATCTCTCACCACTTCTGCTTATTGATGACCCGGCCGCCGTGCTTCAAAGCTGATTGGATGACCATTTCAAAGCGTATCCAATCAAAAGCCATCAATTTCCCCATGCATGAGTGCATCATTTTGATGATGATGCTAGTAACAGGACCATATGGTCATTCTGCAGTCAGGGACCTCCCAGGAAATCTAAGCATCTACGCTCTTGCCAACATTTGTGGAGAGTAACTGACTGGCAGGATAAGGATAACCGCAGAAGATTATTTTGGATATGCAAAATTAAATAATTTGCATAAATATTGCTCGCCTGTCAATGTTAATTTAATACCGCAATGGCATCCTGCTTGTTATAAAGATGTGAATGAAATTTGATGGCTTTCAGCTATTCAAAAAATCCTCAATATTCTCAAAAAGAGGACGTTTTAAATACGTCATGTCAAATCTATCTTCTGTTTACTTATTAATAAACACTTATGAAAACATTCCACAAGTGGAGCCTTGAGATTTCTTCTCTTTGTCTGTCATTTTCCTCAAACCTCAAACCTGATTTGACTTTGTAAACAGCTGATCTACAAACCCAATAACTACAAAGCTGTTTGGCCCTGGGCTACGATTCCTTTGTACAAAATGACAAAGTGGAGCCCAATTCAATTTGTAATTTTGCAGATCATAATACAGCCACATTGAAATCAAAACCCACAGATTGACGGCTGATCTGTTTAACAGGGGAAATTATTTTCAAATACAGCCAAATAGTCAAAAAGCCACTAACCTGTATTAGTCAGATAAGCAGTAAATAACCTAAATTGCTTCAAACAGATTACAACACAAAGGCCGTTCAGGATATCCAATGTTTTTTTCTTGCTTAAGAGCTTGTAAAAGAAGTACTATTTGTCATAGTGCAGTCTAATGCTCGCAAAATTGCTTTCTATTTTGTCGTCTGTCATCCAACACCAACTAGACATTCACAAATTATGGACAGCTGCTGCACTTTCCTCCCTTTGAGAGACTAGAACAATCCTGCGGATGACACGCAAAATAGACATTTTATGGTGCGTGTATGTATACACAAAACTGCAGAACCCAAGATTCGCTAAAACCACAAGCATCCAACAAGCTGGTCCTTGGACCTCAAAAGACTTTCCATCCCTCTGCAGATTCTTTTGATAATATTGTTGCCCCAGAGTTTGTCATTTTCACCACTACAGGAACATCTCGCATTGCATACAAATATAACACTAGCTGTAGTATGTCTGAAAAGATTCTGGGCATCGGAGGGACACTCTGCTATCCCATAAGACCACAGGACTCCCTATGATCGTGATTTCTGTAAAAGTAATTTCATCAAGTGGAAAGAGCGAAGACAGTGAAGGTGTAAGCGTGATTTTTTCCCTAGTATTAAAGATGTAAAAGAAATGCTGGCTTTGCGAAAAAGCAGCATTGTGTATGATTTGTGCACCGCAGAGGCTTTGCATCCCTAGATAAATGCTAAACAGCCCTCCCTCCTACATCTGTGCCTTACACACTCTTAAAGTCACACACCCCTTGATATCAATATCGCGCTTATTTACTTTTTATTGCATATTCTTGGTTTTATAATGAATAAATTATTAAAGCATGTTTTTCTTAAAATTTTATGAAAAGGATTCTGCAAAACTTGCCATTTGGTTCCACCCCTATAATGACTGAAGTGATGTGAAAATTCGGACTTTCTGAAAGTTAAAATCAACAATCGACAATTGTGTTTGCCACTTTGCAATGAGTTTTCAAATGAACGGCTTTTGCCATAAAAGCAAAAGACCCCTCAAACAGAGCTATAATATAGGCCCTCGTGAATATAAAACTATGAAGAAAATGACAAGGATTCAAGATGGCCTCCAAATTGAAGAACAGAGATCAAAGAAAACAAAAGGCTGCACTATGCAGTAAAAACGCAGAGGGTTTTGGTGGCCCTGGGCATCAATAAAGAGCCCTCATTCTCGTAAAATGGCAATTCGAAAGGATGTTATCGTGATGATACTTTTAAATACAACAGTAAAATCAAGAAGGTTTGTCCAAGACAAATTTCTCTGTAAGGAATACGATAGAAATAACTAAAACAAAGTCTACCAATAAACCATCCATCAGCACAGCTTTAATCCTGTTTTCAGCACAGCAACAGAGGGCTCTTTTTTCAGTAGGCATTCATCGCCCTTATAGAACATCACCCCATCCTTTAAACCTTTAACCTAATTACATCATGTAGAACTTATCGTGGAAGTACTTTGCATTTTCAATGTCTACATGTGGCGTATAGAAATGTACATTTATATACAAATATGCAAATTATTAGTTTAATTTTATACATTTAATACCAAGGTTGGATTTGCAAGTCTATCGCCATTTATGTTTAAAACTGTACTTATTTTTACATGGATTGAAGTTAAATAACTTTACACTGACATTTCCCACAAAATAATAACCCAAATAATTTCCATGTTGTTTACAGAATTTATCGCTTTTCACAATTCTGCATTGTTGCAAAGCAGCTTTACATACATTTAGGTAGCGGTAACTATTATAAAGAGAAATGAATATGAAAAAATAAATAAAACCAGAATGTATGGTATTATATAATACACAATATTGTATAAATAATTGTTATGATTACCATTGTGAAGCGGTAAAGGTAGCAGGTTGGTTTTGAAAACAGATTTTTTATGTACTTGTAACTTTTCGGGTTGAAAATAAGCCAAAAATTGAGCAAATCTGAGCTTTAAGGAAAGCTCTGGACTTTCTTTCAAAGGGAGAGGAAAGAAGGTCAGATTATGCTGTGATGAAATTTACAGTAACTTTATCCTAATAACATCCTACACGCAGAAAAACACTGCTTACCCAAAAACCATCACTTTCATTTATCCCTTTAACACAGAATTATGGCTGCATGATATCGAACAAAATGTGATAAGACAATAACTTGTAGTGTATGTAATATAATAATGCTTCAGTTTGTAAAATCAATTAGAACTATATTAAATATATCAATATACTTCGATTTGTAATATTTTAATAATTTCAATATATTCTGCAACTCTAGACAGAATACACAAGAATGCTGTTATAATGCCAGCCATCACGATTACATAATAGTTGTAGGTCTACAGGCATTTTATGTTCCAGTTTTAAACTCATATTTGTTAAGACCATCATTTTGTTACGATGTGGTTCGCTTTGATCTTCTTTGGTAAATAAACAGTTTAGATCATCAGAATAACAGAGTTTGACCCCAACAGCCCCATTGAAATCTCTTAACAAAACAAATCGACCTCAGGATGTAAAACACCAAACACTCAAGTCCGAAAAATGCTGAAAATCATCTCTGCATTTTATGTTCCAGTTTCAAACTCATGTTTGTTTTGTCCAGCATTTTGTTACGATGTGGTTTGCTTTGATCTTCTACTTTGGTAAATAAATAGTTTAGATAATCTGTACAACACAGAGTTTGATCCCAACTGCCCAATTGAAATCTCTTAACAAAACAAATCGACCTCAGGATACAAAACACAAGTCAGAAAATACTAAAAATCATCTCGGCCCTCCTTCTCATTTGTAACCATTCCTGTTTCTCCCCAAATCTGACATTTTGCATTCCAGCGGGTGGATATTATCACATGTACATGACTCAGCGCAAACTGACAAACTGTGGACGTGCACTTCATTAGCATCAGCCGAATTCCCGCTCCGGTGCCCAGGGCCTGACAAGGGTCATTCGCACATAGTGACAGATCAGTACCCCCACAGATCCGAATGCAGGAGCCCTGGACCCTGCAGTGCAGTCAGACAAGTTTCTTCTCCAGATGCGGTCAGGCAAAAGAGCAAACGGACACTGGCGTCTGAGGAGTGGGAGATAGAGAGTAATGAGGAAAAGCCCCGAGATGTTGCTCATCATCTCCGGCAGGGCTTCATTTGTGACTAATTTGGGAGGCGCCATTCACAGCGTCTGACTTTGAGCTATCACATCAAGTGTCACTGCGCCTGGAGAGGAGAAGATATCGAGATACAGAGAAGAGAAAGCAGTTGCTCATAATGGGAACGTAGGATGGCTCGGCATTCCCCTTGTATGGCCACCGCATGCAGGAAGCACAATGAAGAGTGATACTTGAAAGATTATACATTATGAGACAATGTTTCTGTGACACAACAATAACCCCATGACACGTGAAATACGAATAGGCCTATTAACAACAGTACAGGAATACAAAAATCACATTCTAATGGCATGAAATTATAGACACCTTACATATCATTATAAATATTGCTTTAAACTATCAAGCAACCATGTCATAGTTGAATGTTGTAGGTGGCAGTCTCTATTATTCGCTACCTTTAAGCACAAAGTTATGCTCGGCATTCCATTTTCTCAGCCGCAGTTTCAAGGACAACAGTGACATTTCAACAAAAATTCTAAGCTTGAAAGGGATAGTTCACCGGAAAATGAAATTTCTGTCATAATTTACTCAAACTTGTAAGACTTTCTTTCTTCTGCAGAAGACAAAAGAAGATATTTTGAAGAATGTTGGTAACCAACATTGTGTCCGTACAACAGAAGTAAATGAGTACCGCCATTGTTCGGTTACCAACATTCTTCCAAAAAATCGTCTTTTGTGTTCTGCAGAAGAAAGAAATTCATACGGGTTTGAAATTACATGATGGTGAGTTAATGATGACAGAATCTTCCCTTTTGGGTGAACTATCCCTTTAAATCAAGATACATTTTCTTGAGAATCAAATATTGTTTTCGCATACATTATCAAAATTAATTGAGTTTATGCTTACAACAAGAAAAAATATCTTATATGATCAGATCTATTTCAGTGATGCTTATCTGTGACTGACTTTCATGTAAAACTTTTGACGTTTGCCATGTTTTTTTTTTAATAAGATCCGCATTCTGGAGTGCAAAAAAAACCGATATACATTGCTGGTATTAAAACGTTTAACACTTTTTAAAAACTTTAAAAGCTTCTCCTCTCATTAGCTGTATCTTCACTCAAATGACGCCGCAGCCATTTCAACTCAGACCTGTTTATTGCAATTACAGAGTTAATTTAACAGAACTACACAAACCTGCTTAAAGGTCACGCTAAACAAGCCCCCCATCTCCATACACCAACAGAATCGTAAATCCAAACAGTTACGGGAATATCACCACGATCGGCTAATGCCCGCTCAAGTGCATTTAATGTGCACCACCATCATAATTATCCATTATGCAAGTCTAATATGTTTTTACATTTCAAAACACTTTCATTCTCCGTGAGGCAGCTTTCAAACACTGTTATCATAAAGTATAATCAAGCTCATGTTTTGCTGGCTAGCTTCACATGATCCTGCGAAGAGCGATGAACCGGAAAAACACTTTTTTTCACGATCCTCTCGTCGGTGCGTTCAAAGACCACACTTTGTTGCTATGCACACAAGCAGGCGTGAGGGATATCAAAGACGGCCATTTATTTTGGCCCCTCTCCTCACAGATCTTGTATTGTTGCCGTTGTTTGAAGGCTTGCAACGTTGAATGCTCATCCGGGAGAGCGGGGGCTTCATTCTGACACCACAGCACGGCCGTGTGTTCTTTTAAACCAGTGATAGCAATCCACTAAAGCCGCCAGTGCTATAAATAGAAGCTTTCGGCGTAATCTTTTGGGAAAAATAAGCTGATGCATATAAGCTTCTCTAAACATGCAGCTAGTTGACATGTTTAGAAAAAGTTGAATGTCTGATGCGGTACTATGGTGAACAGCAATGTTCTAGCACAAAACAACTTTTTGAGGCCTGTTGGATCATTGTAACACACTGCAATTCGTGTCTATGAACAGATTCACATTTCTTGATTTAATACATTTTACTCTCTTTTTTCCTATATTTAAGTTTAGGAGCAGGGCTTCATTCTCGCTTTTTTTTATAATTGCATGGTTTTTTTTGTCTGATCATACAAATTCATACACAATACAAAAAAATGTTCAACCCAGCATTGGGTCAAAATTGGACAAATCCAACTTTTGGGTTAAATTAAGCTGGTTTATATTTGACCCCAACATTTGACCCCAAGACCGGGTTAAAATAACCCATCATTTTTTAGATTGCAGGATTTCTTTAATTCATCATCTTATATAGTTTAAATTGTCCAACCTGATCTGACAGGACGATTTTAGACACAAAGGACAATGATATTAAAGGGACAGTTCACCCAAGTAGAAAATTCTGTCATTATTTACTCAGACTCAAACCTGTTTGACTTTATTTCTCCCGCAAAACAGAAAAGATATTTGAAAGAATGTTGGTAACTGAACAGCACCTGCACCCGCTTCTATTGTATGGACACAAAACCAAGTGCAGTCACTGTTTGGTAACTAGCATTCTTCAAAATATCTTCTTTCGTGTTCTGTGAAAGGAATGACAAGAGGGTGAGTAAATGATGATAGTATTTTTATATTTGGGTGAACTTTCACTTTAAAAAAGAGACTATGCCGCAACAAAACGTCATACAAAAACGAGAACAAATGAATCAATAATTTCATATTAATTTTAGACTTGATTCACATTCAACGCATTACACATTGTACAATAAAAAATGAACTTGTTTCAGCTAGAAGCTCATAAATGGAATATGACATAAAGCTAATTCGAAGAGGAATGAGAAAGGAAATTAAGGCCCTACTTAACTGAACTGAACCTTGATCATTCCAAAGCACCGTGTTACACTTGATCGGAAAAACTGCCACTTTCTCCCAAGGGGGTTATTATTTCCACCGAGTAAAAACGCATTGCCCATGGAGGGTTTCTCCCTTACTCTCCTGCTCACTCTCTCCACCTCATTATTCATTATTTTTGAATGGCTGTGCTGGAATTGAAGTGAGACTGTCAGCTTCCGTTCCCAGCCAAGCATCTCTGAGAGCTTTTATCCTTTCACAGTATGCTGGGTCATCCCTGCCTCCAGTTGATCTCTATCTTGTGCCAGTTGCAAAATGTTACAGATGCTAATTAGCTGTAATGTCTGTGACCCCGAAACAAGTCCATAATGCATCATCTGAGAATGATCCGCGTCTGCTTGTATTTTGCCTTGCTATTAAATTCCTTCAAAGGCTGCCAGGATCCGTATTGAGAGGAAGCCGGGTAGCTGACGGGCATGTGACAGGACACTTGTCATTGATGGAGGCTGACAGCAGCATTACAATTACATTTAGGCCAGAAGGTTGCCAGGTGTTTAAACTACGTAAGAATGACCCCCCTCACTGCAAAATGTGTCTTGTGCGTTATCTATGCCTCAATAAGTGGAAATTCAAATGATAAATTGTCTTTTTATTGCCTCCTGGATACACAAAGCACTCTTTATTTTTCAATGGGGACCTCTCTGAATATCAAAAGGCTGAAACACACGTTAAATTATATAAAAGATAAAACAGACTACAGAAAAAATACTCCCCCTTCTAACGAGAAAAATCCAGGCGTATCAAACAAGAAAATAAAACACATCATCAAGTAAGATTTGTACTATTTAGTCTAAAGAGATCTAAACCGAAACAAAGAAATATCAGTAGAAATCAATAGCAGAATGAACTTCATCCGTGTAGTTTAATAAGGAAAGGTGAAGGAATACAGGAGGGCATCAATAAGACATAATTAAGATATAATTAAGCTGTGAAATGATCTCTGGCGTTAAAGGCCTGCAGCTGTCTGGTTCATACTCACCCTCCTTGGACGGGCGCCGCACCTCCGCGCTCAGATTGCACACCTGCGCCGAGCGCACCTGAGGAGTCAGGCATCCTTCGGTTTGAGGATTTAAAGGCAACACCACGTTGCTGAGCATCAGCACGCTTTCAGATTCCCCGTCGCCTAAATGCTGCGGACATGAGCATTTGGTGTAGACTATTCCACACGACTCGTCTTTGCACCACGTGCACAACACCTGACATCCAAACTGACTGGGGCTCGCCTTGTTCAAAACCACAAACTCCACCACCGACCTTTCCTCTTCATCCATCTTCTTCGTCGGCAATCCATTGTAGTCGTATGGAAACGCCCTCCGGAGCTGCACGAAATTCTTGTCGTAATGCAAAAACACGTGAATATTATTGGCGTCGTCGCAAAGGTGCACGATGGACTCGTTGATCCTCAACAGCTCGTTGATCTTCTCGTGAGAGAAGTGATCGAACTGGTAAGCCAGCAGGGAGAATTCTGAGCAGCTTATTTCTTGTTTGTAAAGTTTTAGGTAGATGCTGTATTTGGTGGGATCAGGGTTCTCCAACGTCCACGTGCAGTTTGTGAAGTTCTTGGGGAACATTTCATTCATTGAGTAAGATCCATAGATAACTCCTTTCACCAGTGTGGAACACCAGAAATCTTGGCCGCCAGTATATCCAAACATAACCAGGAGATAGGTGGAAAATATATAAATCAACAGATTACGAATAGCCTTCATCCTATGTCATTTGGCCTGCAAGATAAACACAGACACTTTTATTGTTAGTATCATGTGTATGTTTAAATTCATAGTGTGTTCATTCATGAATCTAAGACACACTTATTGTTAGTATATGCGTGTGTGCGTTTCATAGAGTGTTTTGAATTATGAATCTAAGACACTTTTACTGTTAGTATATAAGTGTGTACGTTTCATTCATCAATCTAAAACACTAAAGTATTGGGATGCCACCTTTTAATAAACATGTTAATTTATTCGAGTAATTTCAAGCAAATTATATAACATGCTATATCATACAGTATCATATTAAAGAATTTTGTTTCCATGTTTGTTGCAACAGTTTTGAAAGAGCCCCATTCTGTTACAAATTGACTGAATGATGAGTTTGGGGGATGAGAGTTTGGCTCAGTTTGGTTCAGATATGAGCTTTACGCAGACCAGTCAGGTTCTTCCAAACTAGACTGAATCAAACATATGTTGCGCAAACATTTGCTACAAAATTAGAAGCACAATTCTCTAGAACATCATTATACGCTCTAACATTAAGATTTGTGCTCATAGAAAAGACTAAATTAGTCAAACCTGTTCGTTTGAAGTGGGCATCCCAATACTTCTGTCCATGTATTGTATGCACTAATGAAGCTTTACACAAAACAGACTCACCTGTGATGTTCATTTGGGCTGCCTATTGACACCATAAATTACATACAAGTCATCGTGCAACGTGTGTCTCAATGTTATATTGCATCTTCGGGTCAAACGATTCTTTCCATGGGAATGTAACACATTTCGGATAAACATTGCCACCTTGTGGTGTTTAATAAATTGGGGGTAATAACTTTGGGCATCTGCGCTGGCGGGATAAAACAACATCATAATATTCCGTGATCAAATGATAATTTTATACGATGATTACACGTTGAATTATCTTGACTGTGGATGAATTTGTGACACTGTCGGACGCGGTGATCATTGACAATCAATGGCTCTATGGACGTTAAATCGAGTCTCGTTAGAGGATAAAAGGGCTGAGATTATATTTCGTCAAAAAAAAAGAGATTTAAAAACACTAGACGTATAAAACATGTTTCATTTGGTCGATGGTGATGTGTCGCAATTCTGCAGTGATCTACATGTCTGCGCGCATAATCCACATCTCGGTCTCCATATAGACTCTGTCGGGTTTTCTTCTCGTTTTTAGATTTACCAAATATCTTTTCAATGAACGAGAGAATCCGTTTTGTGGCATTGCGTGGTCGTGTAAGAAAAGCAGAGTACTTTCAGCATTTTATAACCTTAGGGAATCGCAATCGTTCCTTTCTATTGCGCATAAAAACTTTCATTACTATGTGAACAGGTTTGTCTCTGCGACGATCTGCTATGCGTTTTATCATCGCGTGCGCAAGTGTGTTGAATCCCCAAATATTCTAGGAGTCTGAAAGAAAGGCGGTGAAGAGAGAGAGAGATAGGGGAGAGAGAGCGATCCAGAAGGGGAAAAGCTATTCGATGTCCTGCTTGCATGAATCCTGCAGGCATTGCAGCTGTGTGCGGTGTCACGGCATTCCCAAACCGAGCCTTTTTTTATCTTTATTTTATCGTGCCGTGTGACCTTAAATGCGACAAGAGTTACACTACATCGAAAGACACGTTGCGATGTGCAGTTTAAACGTGAATATGTAAGAGAACACATTATTGGCGCACGTTAGAAACCACCGCGCACTACTTGAACAGCCCGTGCGCTGTGTCGCGTCGTGCGCTTGCAGTGTAGCCAGCTCGGAGGATTATAATAAAAGCGCTCCAGTTTGTCGCGTCACTGGGAATATAAAGGGATTAGACGTGTTTTTATACGTCCAGCCTCTCACGAGACCCAACAACAGCACCGTAGTGGGTTTTGGGGATGCAAATGTGGTGAAATAAACCACCCAACGGATCTGATAAACAGTCGGCGCCCAAACTCCATTTCATGTCATTTTCCTTCGAAACTCGACTATCGTCGTTTAACTTCGCACTGCCTTGGTGTAAGGTTCGAGTCGTCGGAGATATTGACGTAGTTTGCTTTGCATTAATCAGAGGCAGATACAATGAACTATGCAACTCAGATCTTTAACTCGCATATGCGTTTAAGAGAAATAAACTTGGGCGAGGGCCATCTCATTTCCGCACGACACACATCTATTCACCCGTGTCTATACTAACAAGAATCGTGATAATAAAAAAGGATAATTTCATCAGACTTACCTTGCACTCTGACAGCTATGGCTATTTTTCCCACATACTTGGAAACATCCTTTAGAAATAAAACGCGTCGCTCCCTTGCGAATCAATATCTCCCATCGCCGATCATGTAAGTCCGGAGCAACAAGATGGTCAATGAACAAAAATGCATTAGACTCCGAGCTGGATCATCATCTCGCTCCTTTATATCACCTCAATGCAACCAAGTGATGAGAGCGCAACAGAAGTGAGCGGGGGGAATATTATACTCTAGAACGAGGGCTAAAAATGTTGTCTGCCGAATAAATGTGAATCTGTGGCAATCAGTCGTCGTTTGCCCTTCCCTCAAGAGATGCTAGGGTCCGGTAGCAGGTAGAGCGCAATCCTTGACGGATGGAGGATGCTGCTGACTCGCCGTGGAGTGAGATGGAAAGCGCCGAGCCTCAGGACTGGAGCTGCAATATCACGTCACTGCCACTAAGATAAGGCACGTATGGACGTCTCGAGCTGCGTCTCTCACCATCTCGCCCCCCTTCCCCTGGATCACATAGAAACTCTTTTTATTGGGAAATCAAGGCAGAGGAATGTCCCGCGCACTGGAACTAACGGCGCGGCGTCTTTTCTGCGCCCTCGGTTCAATTTAACACGGACTATTTTATCAGGAGCCAACAAAGGCGCGAGGAATAATTAATCCTAACGGGCGTGTTACCTTGGGAATTATCCTTACAATTGTTTTGCGCGAGATTTTACATGGTGTTTCCATTGACTGACTTAACTTCTTTTTCGTACGATCATGAAGAATTGTTTCAACTTTTTTGGACTGAAAACAAAACCTCGATTTCAGGGCGAATTCCTAACTGAAAAAAAACTTTTGAAAGCATACCTGGAACCACCCCATATTTTTTCTTATTTTGCTGCTTTCGAAGAGACAGCAGACTTTATGCATTTAGAGGATACAGTGGGTTTAAATGTAAACGGGACAAGACAGATGCGGGAGCGCATGGCTTTTACGCCAAATATAAAGCATGTTCACGTACAGATGTTCACGTCCGTCTGCCCGTTCCGCGGTAAGTGAATTGCTCAAGAGATCCATAAACTCACAGCGGCCCTTGGTGGACTTTTAAAGTAGTCTATGTTCATCGCAAAACAGGATTTGAAATAAACCACTATTTTGGGAGGCGCGCGTGAATAATGTTATAAAAGATTGTGCGCACCTGTATTTCACAAAGATCGACTGGACGCTGCATGCATTCGATTCCTTTTTTATTTAAAAGGACTGAATTCTTTGAGGATTTGCAAAATTTGTGGAAATTTTGTTTATGGATGAAGCAGCGATGTATACAACATAGAGCAGAATAAAGAGTACACCAGACAAAGGATATCAACACTGCGCATGCATGATCGTTTGCAAATACGGGAGAAATGTATTAAGGATCTCGTCTTAAAGCTTCTTTAAAAACTGATGGCCTAGTTTCTTGCATCCAAAGGATTAGAAGGGTTCGAGATGGATGGAGGTCTCTGAACAGATGTTCATGTTGCAGTCGAATGACTTTGGGTCGGTGGGCGTGTCATAGAGGTGGTTTAATCATCCATCAACTACAGAGATTGGCAATGCTCTCTGTAAGAAAATGCTTTTCATCTTATGTTCAAGAATTATTGTGAAAATGTTATTATTTGTGGTACATTGCTTAAAATAAAGGTTCCTAAATGGATGGACTCTGTTGGGCTTTATGCAACCTCCACAAAAAACTTCTGGTGCAGAAAAGGTTCTATGGTGGGTAAGGGGTTTTACTATATGAAGAAATTGTTGTTTTAGGAACCTTTGACTGAAAGGTTATTTAACAGGACCATAAATGTTTAAAGGGATGTTCCGTCATATTGTGCAACACCTGTGGACTCTTTGTGGTGAGGAACACATAAGAAGATATTTCGAGAAATGTCACAGTGGTTTTAGGTCCATACAAAGGAAGTAAATGGGATCCACTGTTGTTTGGTTATCCAGTTCTTCAAAATATTCTATTTAATATATATTTTATGTTGTGCAGAAGAAAAATTAATACTGGTTTGGACTGACATGAGGGTGAATACATACAGAATTCTCACTTGACAACCCACTTATCAGTAAAGTGCAAACTTCATGCACTGTATTAAAAAACCTCAAAAGATGCATAATCATTACACTATAACCTTTTTAAATATCTCCTGTCTTTAAAAGAAGATATACGAACAAACCACATCAATATTTTCATTGCACACAAATGAAAAGATTTATATAATTACTCCCTTATCGCTATAGTTGACTACATGGACAGAGGAACAATAGCTCAATCTCATGAACACTAATCAAGCGTTTGTCATGTGTATTTAGCCTTTGACAAGGTCATTATAACATCAAACTAGCTTGATCACAGGAAACCTGACCAGCGCGTGCAGCTTTGATGTGTAGAGGCTTTAGTCTCATGTCATCCTTATAAACAAAAACAGCATGTTTCCTTTTAAGATGGCTTTGTACAAGGAGCTGGCACATGCTTTGTTTCGGTGACCTCTTCCTTTATTCTGGCTGTCATGAGCTCTGCCTTGGGAAGTGTCCTCATATTGTTGTGTAAATCTGATCAATTTTCGTTAGAAAGTGTCCAAAGACCTGCACTATTTGTACCTGCACAATGACTGTCAAAACTAACAGGCCACATGGGGGTCTCCTGGGGTTTTGTGTATGGTTGTAATTCTTTGACTGCTGTGTTGTTGACAGGTTTAATGCTTCATGGTCGTGTTCGCATAATGACAACAGATCGAGTGAAAACTTTGATTATAAAGGTTGCAAATGTGTTGAAATAAATTGTAAAACAATAAAATAAAAAACAAATTGAAAATAAAACTATCTATTCAATAAAAATTGATTGTGAACTATTTAAATAGCAGTGAAGACAGATATGAAAAAATTGTTAATAAACATCTCAATAAAAGATCTTTTCCACTGAAATTGGAAAGGTTTCCCACACTCTGTGTGCAACAGTCTTGTTTCATAAGCACCTAACAAGATAATTGACAGTGAAGCTGAAGTGTTTTCCAAACCACCGGGAAGTGTACCACACATTTACAGAAAGGACACAATTATTGCTGCCGTCTATAAAGTCCATACAAAGATTTCTGGCAGTTGCGATCTGTCATAGTGTGTGCACTCACTAAAAATCAGAACTGATATAAAACTGCAGTTAAAGACAAGATAGACATGTACAGAATCATTAAAGACAGCATCAGACCACACACCTTCCATGTTATTTATATCAGCAGCCCATCGAGACTGCACTGTTCATATGATAATCATCCTTTTCCATGTTACTGTACAGCATATACCTAATGTTTTTAATCATAACGCCCCTAATTGTCTTCTCAAAAACGATATTTTATTAGTGTGTAGCTAAGAAGACACCAAAAGACTATAAGTGCACATCAAACCCTAAAATCTGTGCTTTGACAAACTGCTATTGAATCGATGAATCATGAAAATGTATATACATTTCTGTGTGAATAGAGAACATACTCCTAGTTGCCATACTTTGAGGGGGTTTTCATACCCGGAATTTTATTTCCATGTAATGTTTACAGTAATAGTTCTAGGAAATAACAGACATATGCATTCTGCTTTAAATGTGTCATTTCATGAAAATCAGACTTTTTCCATGCTTAAGTATTATAATTGGGTCTCTGGTGCATCTATCAACTTAGAAAACATGAAAAATAACAGCCCAGTAACTTTGTTTATGTGAGCCTATCTCGCCTGTGAGAAAACGAGCCCATCAGATTTCGCTCCCCTTTTACGTAGGTAGTGGTTTGATTATAATATTACCGCCCCTTTATCTGAACGTGCTGGGCGTATGGTTTTTAAATACACGACCGGTTTGTCATGTGTACTTTCGCATGTAATTTACATGACGAGTTTGTTAGGAGTTCCTCAATGACTTACTGTAAAATGCAGCCACATCCTTAAGCCAGAGGGCACTCTTTCGCAGAAACTCTGAATACGGGAAATAGAAGAGGAACAATTAGTTTGAGGAAATGCCTGTGGTCATATTCTATCGCTGTTCTTCTAACCTTTTCAGGTATTTTCATGATAATACAGTTGACTTATAGTAATGATGATGGATGAGTGTTTCTTTTTCAAATACACGTTGTAAATGACTCAATTTCGTAGTGTTTTAGATCGAGCAGTACTTCCTACTGATCAAACAGCTGTAGTTCACGGAAGAGCTGTGCATTAAACATGTATAATTAGCGTGAATCGCGATGTATCTGCCAGCCCTATCTCTACAACTTGTTGTTTTTTTCTGCTGTAGTTGTTTTGTTTGTTACTTAATTCACTTCCAAATTTAAATTGACATTTATAGCATTTTTTTACAATTTGCATTGCTGCAAAGCAGCTGTTCAGAAAAACATATTAGCAATATAGCAGTCCGACGATAAAAAAAAAGAGTAAAAAATTGACAGAAATAAATATATGGTATTTTTGTTATTTTCAAAAGACGTACATTTTGAAAAGTGTACAAATAATTGTCTGTAGGATTGCATTCAGAGCAGTATTCACAGTGCCTGTACTCATGTGTGTCTTGAAGGTCCTGTGTGTATTTTTTTGGAGGATCTATTGAATGAATTTCAACATAATATACAATATCTCAGGGAAATGAGTACACCCCTAAGTGAAAATGTCCTTCACCTTCTTCAGCAAGGCAGTAGTCGTCATGGTGGTGTATTTGGGGTTGTTTTGTTGGAATACTGCCCTGCGGCCCAGTCTCCGAAGGGAGGGGATCATACTCTACTTCACTATATCTCAGTACATGTTGGCATTCATGGTTCCCTCAATTAACTGTAGCTCCCCAGTTCCGGCAACACTCATGCAGCCCCAGACCATGACACTCCCACCACCATGCTTCAGTGTAACCAAGACACACTTCTCTTTGTACTCCTTACCTGGTTGCAGCCACACACGCTTGACACCATCTGAACATGATAAGTTTATCTTGGTCTCATCAGACCACAGGACATGGTTCCAGTGATCCATATCCTTAGTCTCCTTGTCTTCAGCAAACTGTTTGCAGGCTTTCTTGTGCATCATGTTTAGAAGAGAGCTCATTCTGGGACGACAGCTATGCAGATCAATTTGATGCAGTGTGCGGCGTACGGTCTGAGCACTGACATGCTGACCCCCCACCCCTTCAACCTCTACAGCAATGCTGGCAGGACTCGTACTTCTATTTCCCAAAGACAACCTCTGGATATGACGCTGAGCACCTGCACTCAACTTCTTTGGTCGACCATAGTGAGGCTGAGTGGAATCTGTCCTGTTCAATTTCTGTATGGTCTTGTTCACCGTGCTGCAGCTCAGTTTCAGGGTCTTGTCTATCTTCTTATTGCCTAGGCCATCTTAATGTGGAGCTACAATTCTTTTTTTCAGATCCTCAGAGAGTTCTTTGCCATGAGGTGCCATGTTGAACTTCCAGTGACCAGTATGAGAGAGAGAAATTGAACACACCTGCTCCCCATTCACACCTGAGAGCTGAGACCTTGTAACACTAAAGAATCACATGACACCGGGGAGAGAAAATGGCTATGTGGGCCCAATTTGGACAATTTCACTTAGGGATGTACTCCCTTTTGTTGCCAGCAGTTTAGACATTAATTGATTTTGAGGGGAAAGCAAATTTACACTGTTATAGAAGCTGTACACTCACTACTTAACATTGCATCAAAGTTTAATTTCTTCAGTGTTGTCACATGATAAGAAGATATAATAAAATATAAAAAAAAATGTGAGGGGTGTACTCACTTCTGTGAGAAACTGTACATACGGTAAGTATGTCTTCAGAAGTGTAGATGTTTTTATTACCCTAGAATGAGCTATTCCTATCGTCATACACCATGGGTCTCCTTACATGGAATTCATCATGTTGTTTCTACAGTAGCCCTAAACGTACAAAATGCTCTACAGAGCACGTTCGTAAATATGTTATCTCTTTTAGCAAATAAGGGAAAATGTGATGACATCTTTATCCTGTGTCAGCTACAGTAGTGCTTCGAAAGGGAGGGGAAGGGGTGGAGTGAGCCGTTGGTTGCAATTTGCAACCTCACCACTAGATGCTGCTAAATTTCATACACTGGACCTTTCATACTGAATTGCAACATAGTGAATCTTAAACCACTTCCAATTCAAAAGTATTTTTATTACTGTCCATATTCACTGTATTCTTTTATATTCATGAACGGCACCTTTATTCATCTGACCTTCGCAGATAAGAACACGTTGTTCGTAACGGCGCACAAACAGCTGAATTCCATTCTCTTTAGATCTGAAGACATGAAAATATTTTTCCTAAAGTACCACAAGCAGTTTAAAAGCAACGTGTGACATCCCATTCAGATTTCTGTATTCTCTTTCAGGCTATTTGTGATGTGCACTCCACCCCATACTTTCATCAGCTGAAGATCACATTGTCCTCCAAGGACCCTGAGGGTTCAACAAAAGAACCCCTATTCCATCACAAACAGCCCCTGTATGCTTGCATCAGACAAATATCAGTATTAACCGCTGAAAAAAGGTAGACTCTACAATCAGCAGTCCACAAACAAATGAACCAATATACAATCTTTTATTCCAACCCCCAAAGCTCGAATCACCCCCTTTTGTTCATTAAAAATCAGTGATCTCTTGCTTCACAGATTGCATTCCCCTGCCTTGGGTTGTTCTGGCACGGGTTGTGAGTGCGGCATCAGAAATCCTCCTCAGGCGGCCAGAGGAACATCAGGAGTGACCCGGAGGCGTCCCACATACAGCGGCCATAATGAAGAGCAGGGAGCTCTGGGAGCTTTAGCTCAGTGAGCTGTGATGGGGGAGATCTATTCAAAGCCTTACTGAAACATGAATACACTGAGAGGGGTGTCTCCTGTGAGAAACAGAGGCCAAATATGAGACTGCAGGAGCCACAACGTCTCTCTACCATCTTTCATGACCGGCACACCGTCCTCCCCCATGGCCCTATTTGACCTTGAAACAAGAATGTGCAATCTTTAAGGTGTCTAAGTGAATTTAACGCTGAAAACAATGGCGGTGATGGTGTGTCTTGGACAGTTTCACAGTGCTTTCGAAATGGTGGCGCATCCAGATCTGATTCCTTACCTAGACTTCTCCTGAAAATAAAAGCATGCAAACGCATGCACACCAATGGAAATGTGGACACAAGACTTATCCCACTTGACATCTTGATCCAAATTAGTTGGGAGGAAATGTGATAAAAAGAAAGTTAAAAGCTATGGTCTAATAAAGAAAATGCCTGCATTTTTTTATGACATGAGTATTTTAAATGAATCTGGATTAATATTGTGGCTAATGAACAAGATATTAATAGACATTATGTTTCCCCTCAATAAAATGTCCATACCAGGGATTGTACAAACAACATGAAGATAATTTAAAGGCAAAATGGCAAAAACCCAAACCAATTACAAAACTACCATTAACTTTACACAAACTGTATGTAACAAGGTTCAATAAAAAGTAAGGAAGGAGACAGGAACCGGCAGACATTTAAACATTTAATTAAATAATAACAAAGCAAAAAGGCAGCCCGCAGCCCCTCACATAACACTGTAGTAAAATGCCTGCAGACACCTCACGGTTGACTGCCGGCCAAAATAACATACATACAAACGTAGTAGATTTAAACATGTTCGGGCCCGGTCCTCTCTCTTCGATGGTCCGGTTGCTCGTTCTCTTATGCTCCCGATCTCCTCCGTGATACGAGACCTCGACTCACGGTCTCGCACCGCCTATTCCACTACACTGTATATTTGGCGGCAAGCATCAGAATCCGAGAAACTTGACAAATTGTATCTTCCAAATAACCTCTCCAGCCACTCGTTACTGAAATCTATTCAAATATTTTGACCTTAGAACCTTTCCAAATGAAAGAAGGTTGAGAAATGCCTCCCCCGAAGCGAGAGTTGGTATTTTCCAACATTGTGTCAACTTTCCTCTAAAGTCCGACTTCTTATTCCTTTGCTTCTTATTTGCCAATGTTATTGTTTCAGCCCACTGCTTTCCCCGAGATGAACCAGCAGCTATTATTCAGAGCGCTAGAATTAATTGGTGAATCCCTCATATGCTTTGAGACATGAATAGATCTACATAATCAATTACACAGTGTGGGAGGCTGCCAACAAAACTTTGGAGAAATGTCTGCTTTATAACAAAAGCAGAGAACTGTGGGGCGCGAAGTCAGAAAACCAGTCTTACAGGGTTGTATCAGAATTGACTATGAGGCCAAAAAAACTTGGTGGACTAGCGTGACCGTTTGCCCTCTTCTCCACAACTGCGAGCTGAATATCGTTTCACATTACAGGAGCCTCATTGTGCATCAGTTAAACGTTTCCTCTGGCTGCGTATGAAATATCATGACTGGTTTATTCTGGAAGATGGTTGAGCTTGTGTCATGTGGATGTATCTTACTGTGCCAGTTGCTGTATGGAGATTTCATGCGAAAGTGTTAATTAGCTTTGTTGTGTAATTGTGGTGTTTTGAAAATATTGCGGGGCTATTCTGAGGCACATTTGAATGGTTTGCTCATTCATCTGTTCGGGTCGGACTGAATCTGTGTAAAGTGTTATTCTTCAGGATATGACTCGCATACATTCAACATATAACTTTTAACAAACGAGAGTTCATTTGCATAAAGGGATTGTTTTTTCATCTTCAAAAGCATAATTTTCATTGTGTTGTTTTTATTGTGTGTTATTGTGTTAGTTAGCTTTTTATCATTTCTTAATCAGAAAAACCAACTGCAGTTTGATTTATTTTAACTGGAATGCACATGAAAAAAATTATATTTTCGCAATTTATCCACAATGTTTATGACTTCCTCAGTTGAATACACAAAAAATATTTTGTATTAAAAAACCTGTCATGTTATCTGAGTAGATAAAATGATAGTAGATAAAATTATTAATATTTTGAGATTATTTAGGAATACTGAAATTGCCTGATCGATGTGATTTTTGGAGATTTGCTGTGTAAGAATATAAAACATTTTGGAGGAACTATTTTCTCAATTCATTAATTCTGTCCTCATGATTCAAGTTTGATCAACTCATGATCAACTCGTTCTTGGAAACTTCCCTGGGAAAAAATGACAGGATCTATTTCCCATGTCTATTGAAGAGCTGACATTTACATGTTTGTCTTCAGGCCCCAGCATTAGGCCAGGACTGATGCGGCTTAATTTCCTCTGTCAATATGCCATGGTGCCTACGAGCGATTCTGCCGTGTGGCGTCTCCGTTCTGCTTCATCCCCTCGCACCTGAGGCAGTGCAGCCCATTCAAGTGTATCAAGGACCATTTCACAGCCCACAAAAATCTAAGCTGACTCTATAAATAGTATAGAACAGCATTGAAGTTCCAAATGATGCTGACTGGAGACTCATAAACCTATCGCGGGTTAAACAGACACATTTTACCTCATCAGTCAAAGATAAGATTAAACAAAATATGAGTGTTCTTTGAATTTTTGTTGCATACATTTATAAGAAAAACATGTTTGTGAGCCATTAAAATGTTTTAAAGATTGTCACTAATCTATGCAATTTCTTTTTGTTCCACAATACAGACAAAGGTGCCGAACCACGGTTCTCTGCCTACACCCCCATGAATTACAATTTAAGCTCTTATGAAGAATAACATAAAATCAATCAAGCAGTCCCATCCTAACACATGGCTCATGTTTATCTTGGGCATATAGTTTGTCATTACTATTTAGAATAAACAGCATATTTCTTTGTTCTCAACTCTTTCCAAACGTTATAATAAGCTTTTTATTGAGATGGGATTTCTTTGTATTTGGCGTTTTAGGATAAGCAAACCACTTTCTACGCATGGGTTTGTGCCAAATAGGTCAATTTCAGAGTGTTACAATAATCTCTGTCAGCACAGATCACGCAACACAAACTGATCTAATCTCATAGTGTTGTACTCCAAGGATTAATATTGCGTAACGTATTGTGACAAAACAGCGACAAAAAAAGCATAACACAGTATGTGAAAATATGTAAATGATGCACTCCATCCTTGTTTAGATAGTAAATAACATGAAGATACAAAACATAATCTTCAAGATATCATCTTGTTTACCATTTTTAATCTCACCCCCACCCTTCTTCTTACTGTACCTTATACCATTATCATACCGTATCCAAAAATAGCACTGTTAAATTGAAACCAATGTGAAAAGAATGACCTTCAATAAGATTTAATTCCCCCCTTCTGCTTTCCATTCTGTACACTTGTGGGTTCGCCCGTGCCATGGTTGGATTTGTAAGCGAATTTTAAATCAAGGAGCTTCTTACCCAGCAGTGCTCTTGTTTTTCAGAGACAATTCAGAGACAGCGCCACCCGAATCCTCTGGGCCATTGGTCCTTTGAACGCTGCACCAAACGTTGGGCCCTGTGCTGCCCCAGACCTACAGCTCTGCCTACGCAAACATCCCACCACCAGCTGCCCTCACCACACGCATAAGGCACCAGATGCGACAGAAAGCCTCGGCAGTCCTCACGAGAGGCCGAAACGGCCCTCATGAATGGGCACGTGGCTGCGGCAGATGTGTGTTTGGAGGTCAGTTTTGAGCAGGGGGTTGAACATAATTTGGAGTTTTGTTGCACAGGTTACTTCATTCGGAAACAACAACAAAAAAGACGAGGAAATAGGACAGCTAAAAGCTCAAAGAAATGTTGTTGTTTAGTCAGACATACTGCGTTAATGCACATCTAAACTGCTTGTAAACATCCTTTCTACTGAAATGAACCCATCTGGTAAACTTAAAAGTGGTCTAGATTTTTTTACTGGATCCACAATCCTGTGTCAAATCACTTAAAGGGATAGTTCACCCAAAAATGAAAATTCTCTCAGGAATTACTCAACCCTCTAATCGTTTCAGACCTGTATAAATACCTTTGTTCTATTGAACACACAAAGATATATTTTTAGTTTGTTTTGCTAAATTCTTCAAAATATAGAATGTGACAATATTCAAGACAACAAAAAAAATGTATTAATAATACAATAATGTTTCTGTTGTGGTAGGGATGGGCATTTAAAGGAAAAAAATATATTCAATATTCGCGGGGAATTAATCTAAAATCTTACCCCTCCACAAACCGCATGTACGGATATACAGTAGGCTGGACGCACATATGTATAGGCTGCACACACATAAACAGAGAGAAAGAGAGGGAGAGAGACCATTCACGCTTTCCATCTGTAATGACGGAATGTTTAATTCATTAGAGAATATGTTATAGACATATAGTAATTTTAGAATAACGTGCTGAAACATATTAATATAATACACATATCCGAATGACGTAACATATTACGAACAGCCTGAATGATGGCACTTACAGTATAAGCTGATCGAAAGCGTATCATCCAAGTGATGAGTGCTTTTATTTGCTCTGCCCTTCTAGCATTCAACTTGGTTGATCTGATCATGAAACTAGCCGATTACCGCTGACCTGTGGATGCTTCGCCCTCAAATGAATGCTCATCATAGTGGTTGACAGATGACAAACAATCTTCGTATGGCAGAGCTAGCACTGCACTTCATTGTCATAAATTTTATGAAGGATCCAACACATGACACATATTTAGCATCATCCGAAGTTACCGTATATGCCTTACAAGTCTGCAGTAATGTTAGCAAGTGTGAGACTTCTTCAGTTGTCTGTTAATAGCTTTTAGGTGTCGCCACACTCTGGATACATGAACGCCTCACCACCGCATCAACACGGAAAAACAGGCAATTGTTTTTGTTGTTTTTTATTTTGAACGACAATCGCACACACCACTCGTTGTTCTATAATTAAATCAAATAATTGAATATTCGAAAATCGTTACTCATCCCTAGTCATTGGTGCCACAGAAATCTCAGTTGCTACGATTCTTCCAAATATCTTACTTTGTGTTCAACCAAGCAAAGAAATGTATACAGTTTGGAAAAACTTGAGGGTGAGTAAATCATAACAGAATTTTCATTTGTGGGTGAACTATCCCTTTAAAACCCTAAGATTAAAAATAGTTTTATATAAACCATGAAAGAACCACTGTTGTCACCTGGTTATCTCTAGCACAGACTTTAATTAGTTCTAGATCATCAGACGTGATGGCATGGTGCCTTGAAAACAAGCGCAAAACCTTATGAGGAACACTGCACACAAAAACCCTGCTTCACACAGCCAATAAGAGGAACACAAACATCTTAGAAGATCTTCAAAATGTCTCAAAAGGAAGCAGGAAAAAATGCTAATCATTTCCATATATTAATATAGCTCTTTATTATACTGTGATCCAAAACACCTGTTACTACAGTAGACCACCCCTTGATTAATGTTTTAAAAAAAAAATAACGTTCTCCTAATGCAAGAGAACATCTTTCACACGTTCTCAGTCAGTCATATATTCTGTATGTATTTCAGTCACAATGACAACTGATTTGCCATTGACAACACATTCATTAATTTAATATTAAGTAAAAGCTGAAGTGTGTTTTAAATAGGACACCTGTAGCTGATATCCCCAAAATTGTTAGGAATCTGCCGAGTGTGTTATCAAAGCATGGTATTCTGTGTTTATCATGAACTAAATGGTGAATCACGACCAATTCATGGCAGGATCAGGTCTTTATCTGGCCAGCTGCAATTCAGTTTAATGACACTAGTCTTACAGAATTTACACACTTAAACAGTTAGCAAGGATTTTTCCCAATCATAAAATGTTAGAAATGTACAACTATAATGGCACGGTTTAATGAAGTAAAAAAGAAAAGTAGAAAACAATGTGAACAGGTATTTAGCCATCTGCACAGGTTGTCAACGTTCATACTCATGGCATCTGTTCTGCGTTTGAGGAGCATTTCTCTCAGTCTAGTAATGAATAAATGATTCCGAGTGCGTCACATGTGACATCCATCAACACTTGTGTTAGGGACTTTCTGCACTAAGCATTGCTCTAGATGCAGTTAATTAAAATTTTTGTGATAAAATAATTAGTCTCACTTGCAGACAATAGGCTGGAAAATTCCTCTTCCTCATAATTAAAATGAGAAGATAAGGGAGTGGGAAATTATGAAGTCTTTGTTGAGAGTGTAGTTGTAATTCCTTTTTTTTTGCAAAGGATGCTGGGTACAACGATGAGCATGTTTGACAATTATTTTGTAACAATATGTGTCATGGAGAAATGTATAGTGTACACACACATAAAAGAACCTATGAACCTATTGACAAGACTTTATCAGAACAATCAGACTGTGTTATATTCAAAACATGATCTCTAGAACAGAATAAAAGCATATTTTTTATTAAAGAGCATATCTTTCTCGAAATACATGACATTTTGCTAAGTTACAAAAGGAGAAGTTCTGTGAGGTTTCTACTAGCAAGAAGACCTGAATATGTGATATAAAAAGAAGATTGAGAATGACACAAATATATGTTCAGAAGTATTATAATACAATGTTATCTCACATGTTTAACCATCTTTAGGTCCCGGTTTGGTGGCATCCAGCACACATAAAACATCTCTGCATGTTTGCATGCTGGGAAATTTTATGACCCATGCAAGCAGTCTTAAAAATGATGTACTATCTTTAATAATGCACCACCTTATCTTCTTTTCTTATCAGATTATTGTATTTAAGCTTTTTCTTTCTTTTCTTGCCACACTATAACTTTCTATTCAAATGCATTGCTTCAACCTATCAATGTCTAGAAAAGTATGAGAAAGCAGAGCTTTGATATAAACAAGCCAAATGCTTTAGTTTGGTTATTAATTTAAGATTATTCTCACTATTGAAATTCAACAATGGGGGAAGTGTTGATGAAACCTGTTAATACAAAGAAATTTAAGACTTAACACACAAAATCACACATGATAAAAGGAAGAATTTCTTGTTGCTTTCTTTGAGAAATCCTTGGAGTGTTTCTGTGTTCTTTTTATGTTCTAAAGTTTGAACGAAGCAAAGAGTTTATTTAATTTTAAAAAGCCTTTTTTAAAAGCTCTTGTTCTTGGGCCCTATCTTCACAACTTAGAAGATGCTTTCCGTCAGCAATATGTTCCGAGTGTTTAAAGAGGGCTGGCTCAGACCTCAATGGAGAATTCGCCCATTTATAGTGCACAGCGTGCAGATTTTCTCCCTTTTGTTGATTGTCAATTTGGCTGTGCTAAAATGAGCCACTAAATCAGCTCTCCATAGCTACAAACTGTCATTATATATGCAGAGTCAGACAGGGCCATTCCAATCATTTGAGAAGTGATGCAATAAATAAAAATAACTATATTTGTAGCATGCTTGTATTGTCTTAGGGCTTCTCCTATAAGTGCCTGTTTTTTTTCTATTTTAAGCCCAGGTTTAGCCTACTTATGCACTATTCTATGCATTTTGTAGTTTAAATAGTGAATAGGGCATTCACATTGAAAGTCCTCAGAAATATGTTCCCATTTTTTTTTTTTAAGTGCACTTTTTTCGACCGAAAATATGAAGTGTGGAACTGTGGACAATTCACGCACTCAACGGTCGCAGTTTGATAACACTTCAATCTGATGATGACTAAAGTAATCCTGAGCAAAACTACATCAAATGATCAATTTTATTCTTACACGCATTGTGGTGTGCGATTGACATCATTGTCGCTCGTCTTGAGTGCATAGTGCATAGTTTAAGTGCGTAGTGTACAGTATGTCATTTGGGACACAGCTTTTATGTTTTAAAACTCAAAAGGAAAGAGTTTTGTACTAATACATTCTTATACCAATAAGAACAAGGCTAAGACTAAGAAGCAGCTAAACAATTCCTGAAGCTCGATGCTGAAGAAGAGCCCTCCAAGGCAATTTCACATCAAAAATGTAACTATTTTACGATGTGGCTATTTTGCATGAATTATTATGATTTAAGTCGTACATTTTAAAACAATTTGCTTTTGCGCCAGTATCGCTTTTTCTGAGATCTTTCTGAGTTATAACTGTGATCAGGTTGGGCCCTCACAAAACTTGAGGACACATGAAAGTTACCTTTTCATTATTGAAGTCAACTTCCTGTACAGTGTTAGCTAATATGCCCCTCAACCTTGTTCATATTTCTTTACAAAGCGATTTACACCCAGCAGCACAGAGCAGCGAGAAACATGTTGAAAGTTAAAGGTCACATGAACTTGCCTTGTTTATTTTTTTATACTGTTGTATGAGGTCTAGTTATAACGTTCACTTGATTATATTACATTCAAAAACAAGAAGTGATAGGCTATTTTCTACAATGGTTTTGAGGTCAGCTCTGCAAACGCTCTGTTTTAACGGGCATAGCTCATTGAAGACTTTATAAGTAAACACCAACTGCTTTGATTAGATAGCAGTTTGCGTAGTTGGAGCCTTCAGTGAATTTGGTTAGAGACATAACGTTAGGTTACATTAACACCATTCACAGTTTTTGCACGGCATAAGTATTATCTGGAGACCTCCTGTGATTTATAAATGACCTCCCCAAATCAGTATTTCATGTGACGCATTCGCAAGGTATGATTTTAATCAAATTTACTGACTTATTTCCCGGATGTGATGGCAAGGCTTTGCATATCGTTTGTATAGGCTATAGTTGTATTGCGTTCAATGATATATGACCATACCTGTCAGCATTTGAGACCTGTGATCGCAAACCGGACAAAAGATCACCTCAAAAGATCAAATGTTACGAGACTCCCGGACACTTATGGATATCACCCAGCACCCGAAATAATACCAAAACACTTCAAAACAGCCTTCATTATTCGCAAACGGTGTATAAAACCATGAAAAATTATATACTGTATGAGCCCGCCAAATCACAGAGATGGCGATTCGCATGTTTGCTGATTGCTTGCTCGATCTATCTGGTTCCGCGCCACCTGTGTTACTTCAGAATTGTCATGCGCGAACCAGTGGGCGGGGCTAGAGAAGTAGTCGTTGATATTTCTGTGGAGGCGGTGTTCAACCTAGATAGGTGCATTCCAGAACCTGGCCTACACTGGCCCTGGTGTCAATAACAGATGTAAGCTCAGCAACAACGGCGTTTTCAGTTCTGACACCTACATGATGTTCTCGTAAATACGGTTCCCTCTTATATAACAAAAGCTCAGGTTAAAATTTTGATCTTAATTCATGCGTCCTTCAAATATTTGTTGGAACCACAATACAATCACAATCATAACATAGTCATGTTTGTCAGGCATAGGCAAAGGACGATGATGGCATCATCAATCAACCCAACCCTAGTTTTAAACCATTTCGGAATGAATTTAGCATTTAATAGCATTTGTGTTAAACTACTACTATTTTACAACATGACCCTGTTACAGTAGATCCAAATTACTCATTGATAGACCTGGAAAACATATTCGGATCGTTCCAGAACATTTTCACCATGATTTCAAGCATCCATTACTTTAAAGCTTATCAAACAAAGAGACTGTTAGGTGAGACTATGAAAAAAAGGCTTAATTTAGCTTATCTCATTAACAAAGCTACATTTTAAGTACCTCCATTGGGTTTGAGTTTGTTTCCTTTAGGGGATACTTGAAAACAGCAGCTAAAAATGTTTGCTTTTCACATCTATGCCTCCTACTGAGTCTATGTTCCTGTATAGAAAGATATGAGGTGTTTGACTTGAAATATTCTTAAAAGGTCCAGAGGGTTTCAGGTTTAACATTTATTCACACATGCTGAAACAAAGGGAATGTTTTCAAATGGATCGTGATTATGGTAATGCAATACATCGGGCAAAAGGCTAACGGGTACAAATGAGCCATTTTCGCCTTCAGTTACTTAAATTGAGCAACGCAGTGCGCTTAGCACCAATGTTTCTTATTATGCTGTTTATTGGGTGCTTTCGAATTCATTCTCACAAATTACGGACATAAATGTGACATGATTAAAACAAACACTCAAACAACTCAATTGAAAACACAATGGCCATTTGCTAATGCTGCGTCCAACTAGCAATCATTGGACAATCACAGGAATCTTCTCCTCATGGGGTATATGTGCGTGCCATTGATGAAGAGCAAAAGTAAGAGATCTCCCACTCAAAACCATTGTGAGTCACTCCATGCAAGGCTCATATTTGCCAAACTGCTTTTTAGAGGGGCTGGTTGTTGTGTAAGCTGGAGGAAGGCAGCTGCATGTCAATGAAGCGCCGTGTCTTTCTACGGCTTCGGTAACGCAGGGTTCGCAAGATATTTTGAGATCTGGAGCAGTGAATGTCTGTCGCTCCCGTCTGACTCTCAACAAAGTATGCAATTTCCACAGGTCATGATTTAAAGTGGCTGTCCCTGAATCCCGCAGATTACATGCTGTTGTGAAATCTGTGTTTGTGTGTTACAAGAGGCTCTACAGGCTCTATGAGCTTAAGCTTCCATATAATTACATACCTTACATAGTAAAATACAGGAATCATTTAGTTAGGAAAGTAGTTTTCATCTACCACAGGTTCTTTAGTTCTTACAAAGAAATAGTTCTGCTGTTGTTTAGTTCCTACTAAACAACAGCAATCAACAGGGATTTATCTATTATCTTTATTTTAGTTTGATGGATTTTAGACAAAAATAGCAGGAGACCTCTAGAGCAACAAATAAAGTCTTGACATATAAAGTCATTTTAACAAACATAAGAAATCATTTACACATAAAAACCTAAAGAAGGCTTACATTTGTCTGTGCACATTAAACTAAGATATAGTAACTTGTAATGTGAAAATATGAATCAGTTTTGACATTGTGGCATTTTGGAGAAATCATCCACAAGTAAATTTTGCATAAAAAAACAATTATTTTTAAATGAAATGTTTTTTGTTTGCTTATTTCAAGTTCAGTGTAATATCTAATACTGTTCAATTTAACAACCCGAACACGGCCTGAACTAATGAGTGTGTCACATTATGTGAACACATCCAGGACCCACAGTGAAAAATATTTATTTAGGGGCTCTTTCCTGAATAATAATAACAAACAAATAAAATACACATAGGGAGCTGCAGTCCACATGGCTCTTTGTTTTTTTACAGTTTATTCTGCTTTTTTGTTAATAACATAAATATTAAATAACAGTATATAGCCTAGATGTACACCCTAAACAGTTAAGAGTAACTTCCCTGTAGCTCAGTGGTAAGAGCATTGCGTTAACAATGCAAGGTTGTGGGTTAGATCCCAGGGGATTGCAAATACCTATGTAAAATGTATAGGGTAAAGCAATGTAAGTCGCTTTGGATAAAAGCGTCTGCCAAATGCCTAAACGTAATGTAATGCGGCATATCTGGTGTGCCCAAAGCTCAATTGGCAGAGCATTGTGTTAAGGTGTTAGCAATGGCCAAGTCCTGGGTTAAGTCCCCAAATGCATAAATGTCCCTTACAGAAAAGACACATGTGAAATGTGTATTTTTGAAAGATTTTTGTGTGAATCCGAAGTGAATTCCCATGGGTTTCACATGTGATGATATGTCTCCACATGTCATCCCATGGGTTTTTACATGTGATTCCATGGGTCATACATGGGAATTCACATAGGATTCACACAAAAATCCCCAAACACATGTTGTACACTTGTTATCACATGTAAAATTCATGTTTCTTTTCTGTAAGGGCACAATATATTCTATAAAAATGTATTATTCTTCGCTCAACCTTTTTAATAAAGACATATGGAGAAACTTCCTCTGCAAAAATATACCACATTAAATGTGTACTCTATACCTAATCGGTCAAGTAAACAGTAGTTTACCTGTAGCCAAATGCTTGTTAGTAAATGTATGCACAATCCATAGGGCCACATGCCAGCTCAATAACAGCAAGCAATCATTGCAGAGTCAGTACCTCAATGGCCTGCAATCTTCTGTGGTCGCCCACATGCTTTCCGGATCTCTTTTCAAATTATTTTTGAAATAAACTAAACCTTGTAAAAGAGACAACTGCGGGAAACAAGGCATCACATGCTCAAAAGTTTGCCATTGATTCTCATGCAACCGACAAACAACAAGACGCTTACTGACAGCATCACTGACAGAGGCAAAGCCACATCAGAGCCGCCTCTGATACCAAAGGGTAAAGCGGGTCAGAACAAGCATATTTTAGTATTTGGATTTGTTAAGCAACTGCCTAGCGAGATAACGCCATGTTATATTTTTCAGTCAGCTCTTTTGCTAAAGATAAAGTCATCATAAAGGCCATAAACGGAAAGGGCAAATGGGCTTGTAGGCTTTTTTCAATTTGCAAGCTTTCTCCACCAGCAGAGATAAGACACACTGCATCTTTCAGATGAAAACAAGGGAATAGCAAAAAAGGCTAAAACTTCTAAATAACTACCCACAACATTGCTCCGCCTTTGAGCACCTCAACAAAATCTCTCTTAAGATCACAGAGAGATCAGAAAAGAGGCAACAACGGGCAGCATAATGATGCTAATTCTATGAATATTAATGGTTTACAAGACATTTATTTCATTTATAATCAAAACTCATTAAACACACAGAAGTAACATTGCTACGTTTCTTTTTCTCTCCCTTTACAGTCTTTTGACAGAACATGTTTGACTGCACCTCTAGCGAGGGCAGATCAATTGGCCGGTCTTTATTGACAAAATGACAAGATCCCCCCCTTCCCTTCCATCTACAACCCTGCAGAGGCTGCATGTGAAAGGTACAATAAGGACCACAGGAAGGAGCATAAAAATACCCATGCAGCTCACACGGGGTAAATGGAAGGATTATATTCAAACCCTTTGCAAATAGTTTGGAGATATTAATGAGGTAATTTGTTTTGTACATCTCCAGGGGAATTTCATGGGAGAACTCCAGGAGGATTCATTTCTCACTTTTCGGGACTATGCAGCTGGACTAAAAAAACCTGCACCCATTACATGGGTATGAGAGAAAAGCGTGCGAAAGAGATGTCGGTCCATACGAACATGTTTAGAAAGACTGATACTGTACGTACAACAAAACAATATTAACCAATAAATGAGAGATTGTGATGTTTTATTATCATATTTTTGCTTATAATCCCGAACACTGATTTCTTCCTGATATTTTAAAATAATATTTAAACACACGTCTGCTATCACTAACACAACACTCCTAAATCGAGTCAACAAACTGAACAACACAGCACACAGCCTCTAAATAGTAGCCTATAATAAACCATGCAGTACATACCAATATAAACATTATAATACACAACAGTTTTATAATATTTTCGGTCGTCAACACAAAACCAATCTAGAAAAAGGAAAACGCAACACTGCTCTGATGTCATACACCGACCCCATAAAAGATGCAGCATCGAATATTGAAATATACGTCAACGCCGCAGCCATATTGGACCGGTCAAGACATACCATTTAGTATCAGTGTACTTCACTTTTATACCGTAAATCTTTGAATTTGGTTGATTGTAAATCTTAATTATAAATGTAAACATTCTTTATCCCCGTTTACTCATATGTTTTCAATGTGGAACTTCTAAATCTGTGGTCTAACGTTAGCTATAGGCCTAACGTCAATGCGGTATACCATAAGACGCTCCACTCTTACTAATAATAAAACTTACCTTTGGGTCCTGGAGTTACATACTCCGCTCCTTGACTGTGGTAAATGTGACGTTATATATAATCCCGTCAAACACTCGTTTCCTCATTCTGTTATCCCGCAATACTATTTAGACCCACACCGGTCGCGTTTACCACAAGCAAGCGTGATGACGCACTATAGGTAGCGATCCTAAATGCTGATTGGCTTCGGCTTGATCACTTCTACTAATGATTGGCTCAGGCTGTTACGCGAAAGGAAACCGGTGCTCACTGCTTGAGGCTTCAGCATAAAGGAAACTTTAAAAAAAAAAGAAAAAAAAAAAGGAAACTTTTGGTTAAAAACAAATACGTCCGAGTTATAATAATTACTTATATCCGACACGTTAATGTAAACAGGTTAAAAGTCACATTACAGCCCCTCGTCCGCGGCTTCCTAAAGTTTGTTTTCTTAACAGGTGCTGTAATCCTAAACTAGCTTTCCTGTAGCTCAGTGGTAAGAGCTTACCAACGCAAGGTTGTGGGTTCGAGCCCAGGGGATTGCAGATACCTATGTAAAATGTATAGGATAAAGCAATGTAAGTCGCTTTGGATAAAAGCGTCTGCCAAATGCCTAAATGTAAGTGTATATGTAAACTTTAGCTAATAGCTCCACCTGCTCTGCGTGAGATAACTTTGCATCTATTTGGACATATCAAGCACGCATCGTGCGTTCAGAAATTCGACAATTTCCAATTCAACCCGAAAATAATTTATGGAAATGTGCCCTTTTAATGCTAACGGAAACGCGCAATGATTAAATGCTACTAAATCATTAGTAACATCATTGTTTTAATGATACTTCATCTCTTAAATGTTCGTAAATCCAGACATTACTTCCGCGTTTGTGGAGGGAAATATCGCACTTCCGCACATTCAAATATGTTTGTTGAAAAACAATAAAATAGTTGCCAATCAACAAAATTGACTATGATCTTAGTAATTATAGTTAAACCATGATATTTATAGTAAAATTATTGTAATACAATTTGTAGTCCATTCATTGAAAACTTTTCTTTACTTTAACCATGGTTCATTTTCAGAATATTATCTTTGGTTAGATGTTACATGTTGATAAACTGATGCATTTAATATGCAAACTTTGTAAACATGAAATGACAATATAAGCTGTTTACCGTTTAAAACATCAAGATCCTTTATGTAGTTCTTTTCCACAAGAACCACATTGTAAATGCACAGCATCTGATCACAACTACGATCGTCTGTCTGGCACATGGTTGTTCCACCCTGCTGAAAAGACCAACTTTGACCATTATAAATTTCCCTTCTGGTCTAGGCTGGTTTACGTTGCTTAGTGCCAAGCTTCTTATGAAGTCTGATGGGGACACCAGCATCCAAAACACAACATAAGCTGGTGACCGTCTCCGCTGGTCTTTTCAGCAGGGCAGCCCACAGGCGCAGCATGAGATAGCACATCAGTCAGCCCTGTGTCACAGCCTCTCATTTAGAGGTTGATGAATGCCACCCAGGAACCCAGCGGCTGCTCTGAAAGATGAAAACTTTGAGCTGTCAGGGAACGTTTTGGATGGCACGGTTGATAGGGCAAACGCAGCCAAGCCATATCGCACACTGCTCTCAGCAGAGGGTCCAGAGACAGGCTCACCGCCACCAATTAAATGCGGGCTACGATCACCTTGGATGGACACGGGGCAGTGGTCTGTACAGGCTTGCTGTGTTTTGACAAATAACAACCAGCCCAGGTCTAGGAAAGCTTGAGAGCACAGATGAAAGCAATCTACAAACATGGAAAGAGAAATTGAGTTTAATAGCGGTGAAATTCTATTGACATAACAAAGAGAAAACACAATAGAGATTTTTCTTCCTTTTTCTAACCATTCCAAAATCTGAGCTATTTTGGTGCGTTACACTCGGCACGCATAAAAGCTTGAGGCTTTAAAAGTTGAGCAGCATAATACTGCAGAGGTTTTGCACTTCTTAACAAGGCATTTTATTGATGTTCTTATCGCCAGCGTGTCTTCACTTTCTCTCTAAAGTCCAAGTCTTGGATCTGTGCTGCTGGGAATTACCGTGTTGTGCTTTTAATCAGGTAATATCTATACAACACCAGGGAGTCTTTGTTTGCAGCGCAGGGCTGTTCTGAAACAGGATCAACATAGAAAATGAAGTTAACACCAGAGGGTGCCAAAGCTTTTTGTGTTTCCACACATCAAATTACTCCTGTTTTTAGCCTATTCTCCCCTCCCCAGTTTATCCATATCGTGTTTTATAAAAAGGGGGTTAATTCCCAACCATACCCTTCCTAATAGATGCAGGATTCGAAAATATCTGCGTTTCAGTCTCTGCCACCTTAGGGAAATAAATCCAGGAAGCTGCCACATTGAACTGTCAAAACAGAACCGTTCAAAGGCTTTATTGGCAGAATTTAAATGCAGCAGGTAGTCTGTCTGAGGCCAACTCTCCGGGCGATGGGATTTTTCTCGTGTGGGTCTAGAAATATTGCAGCAGACGGTCTTCACCACTGTCACCGTTCGCACTGCGACACAGGACACGGCCACTGGAAATGTGACCCAATACTTGAATGACCTGCCAAATGGGCAGTAATAAACTCTATTAGTAATCACCTCAGTGTTGGGCCGAGCCCGTCCTGCATTCCTTCGGCTGCCAAAATCATTTGGGGGCTTGGAGGTGGGGTTGGAGAGCTGACAGTAGAGAAAAGAATGGAGGTGGGGAGTTTTAGATGAGGAAAGTGAACTTGCTTCAACTTGTGCTCCGACTTAAAGGTACAGTTCACCCATAAATTACAATTTGAGTTGTTCCAAATCAGCCTCAATTTCTTTGTTCTGATGAACACAGAGAAAGATATTTGGAAGAATGCCTGTAACCAAACGGGTCTTGGCCACCATTGACTACCATAGTGGGAAAAATGACAATGGTTGTCAAAAGTGTCCCAGAATTGTTTGCTGTCCTACATTTTCCAAATATCTTCTTTTGTGTTCAATAGAACAAACACATTTATAAAGCAATTTTACCTAGTCGATGGTGGCCAAGAACAGTTTGGTTGCATGCATTATTCAGAATATCGTTCACTGTTCATCAGAATAAAGAAATTTATACAGATTTGGAACAACATGAGGGTGAATAAATGAAGACAGAGTTTTCATTTTGGGGTGAAATGTTCCTATAATATAAGACCTTATACATGATACCACAACTACGAAAGAGGACTTGTAATGACTAAGGTTAGTTTATTTGGTCTAAATTTTTTCAATTGGCTGACATTTAAAACGACATAAAGGTAACAAGTCATCCAATATTTCTATTAATGTTAAGACTACAGACTAATTAGACACAGTCAAATTCTAATAAATGATGTTTGTTTGTACATGTGAGAGCATAGATAATAACGCTTTAAAGCTTCAATATAATACAAATGCGGAGTATAAATAACAGTTACCAAAAATATTACAAACAAAAATAAAGTGTACAAAATAGCATGTGTCAAAGCGCATGAATAGACTATTTAACCATATAAAATAAGTTCTTATATTGATTTTAATTAAGTAGTCATACCAGTTGTGGTGTTGAAATGAACTATGTTTGATAACTTAACCCCACATTCCCTCCGCTCATCAGACATAACATATTTGTTTTAAATTCTAATTTAGAGTTTAGAAATCTGTCAAATCTCAAAGTTCAAATCTGTCAATGTATTTTTTTTTCGTTAATCATAATTATCATGATTGCTTTACTTTGAAACTGCTAATTGGTGCGTTTTAAACCAATATGTTTGCTATCTTAACCTAACAAAAGTTCTGGCTCTTCTATTCTTAGTCACAGGATATCGGATATAAATTCCGCAGCTAAGTCGTGCATGTCGAAGACATTTTGGGATATGTGCTGGAGATGCTGCCAGGATTGGCTCCCAGGGTGGCAGGCGGACACTAGGAGTGACAGATGTCTGATATGCTGGTGTTGATTTGCCAAACCATGGTTTCAGCCTCAATCCTGGCTGATGAGTCCCATTACAACAGCAAATTGCATGCTCCCATAACCATATGCAGCTTCAGTCACGTAAGTGACTCGGAGACAATATCCAGAAGAAAATCTTTTAATGATTGAGTGTGCTGACCACATAACAACACTCTTTTACAAACCAAAGCTTTGCTGACAGTTTGCTGTTTGCATATTGCTTAGGTTACACTGTTACTGTTACATATCTGTAAATAACAAATAATGGGTAAATTAGTCATATTTTTATTGAATATGTGTGGAGAGTGAAACCGATACCTCCATTTTTAAAACGTTCATAAGTCTTGTTTTTTGTGCATTACAATTAATATCAAGCAAACTGCAGTTAGATTATTTGTTCTTGTAATAACAACAAACAATTTTTAACAACCACAAAAAAATAACACCATAAAGTAACATGATTTATTAAAATTAAAAAAGTTGACGTTATCTATATTTGCAAGTAAACTCTTCATGTGTTATTCAGCCATACAATATTTATAATCTGTATTTTAAATATTGGTCACCGCTACTGTGTGTGTGTTTTAGTCACAGTGGATACATATAATGTTAAAGTTTGGCCAAAAGAAGGTGTATCTTTTAACTCATACCTTGTGGAATAGCCTTCATTTAAATGCCTATGGTGACTTGCAAAGCTGACTACGTAGTCGGCTCACTAGGTTGTATATGTAAGAGTTGAGAAACTGTCCAAAAAATTTACAGACTGTCTCTGCTTTTCTTTTATTTATGTTCGTGATTGTCTTGTCTGCGTCTGAGGAAACTGGATTATTAAATGGATAAGTGGAAAGCCCACACTTGCAGAAATAAGTCTGGGAGGTTTTGATTATTTCATTAGCGAGCAAAGTAAAAAAAATAATAATGATAAAACCTCTCTTCTAATGCAGAGTGAAAAGGTTTATCCTTTCACATATTATTCCATCCAGCATTGCTCACAGTGACAAGCAGTAGAATTGAATTAGGAAGATGTGGCTCGGGGCTCTGCTACAGCTGTGGATGTTTGATATGGGGTTTAAGGTGAGGGTAAAGCTGGCTCGACCTGAAAGACCAGTCAAGACACATTCCACATTAAATACCGGGCTTAGTGAGATTTCTCAGAAACCGATTTTGGGCTTTACTCCCATGGAACAAGTTAAATTAATGTCACATTATGAATAGTTGGGATAAAGGAAGATTTGAGCAAGTAGTGATGATTGGAAATTATTTTTTAATAATTCACTTGGCCATAAAGTGGCCATAGAACATGAATATTGTTTATTGACACCCATTTCTTATCAATAGTTTAGATAGACCTGGTTCCTGGAAAACAATGTCTGCCAAATGTGTAACGTGTCGTAAAATTGTGACAACATGGTTAGTGTCTATGGCTTTTCTTAACTGCATTTCAAACAAAATGATTTTCGCCAACAATTACACAACTGCATAAAAAGGAGGCTTATTCGATTGGGGGCATATCTTGAGGGTACTAGACTACACTGACAACACGTCTAAGATCAAAGCCAGCTAAATTTACTTTTGGCTGTCATTCTGAGGAGGGCATGCTTGCCAGGTCTCCCCAGGATACATGGCAGGGCCAATGTTTCGGTATCCCTCGCTCCAGATTGGTTTCAAAGCGCTGCGAGAAAATAGATGTGGTCCCATGAAGGCCACAAGTGCAATCGTCAGATTAACTGGAGGGGATGAGGTCAATGTTTCTGCGCACTGAACCAGTTGCTCGTGGGCCGTGTCAATGGATAATTGACAAATAAACGGAACATTTGTCTTATCCTGTGACAGCAAATTTTGATAAAACACTGTTATTTTATATTAATAATAATCATTATTTTATATTTTTTTGTAAGCATAAGACACACAATTTATTAATCAACTAGGTTATTCTGTATATCATATCATATCATATCATTCAAAAATGTGAAATATTTTTATCCAAAATATTTGTCATTCTGAAATTTATTATCATTTCAAACCAACATGTTGGTATTTTCTGTAGAATGCACAAGTAGAGATAAAAAAACCCAGCTCTGTTTATACAACGTCCGTAATGGCAATGTCTGTCTAGCTCCTAAAACAACATTAAAACATAATAAAGGTGTTCCTCAACTATTCTAAAAGCATTACTTTCAAACAAAAACAATAGCTTTATGAGGCACAAACTGAAATTGAAATCGTCATTTAATGAAAATCTGTATCTCCCTTGAAGCTTGCTCATCTGAGCCACGTCCAGGTTTAAAAAGTTTTAATGCACAACTACATTGGTTTCCTGATGTATAGATTAATGTAATGAGCTATTTGATAAATTCTGGGTGTGAACATGAGTTGAAAAGGATTTTACTGTATTAAAACATACTGTATATATTTGTATGTACTGTATATACAGTTTATGCATAGCTTGAACTACTGCACATATTTTTATTTATTGAATGTTTATATACAACCGCGGAAAAAAATTAGAGACCATTCCAGAGACCATTTTTCTGATTTTAAAACTTACAAGTTACAGGTATGCTATGTGTTTAGGTAAAATATTTTTTTTTATTCTGTGAACTACCAACGATATTTCTCTCAAATTTCAAATATATATTATATAATACTGCAAAGATAACAAAAATACTGCAAAGATAGCAAGTTCATATTCACTGATAAGCAATAATATTGGAACATTTATTTTGAAAAAGTTCAAAAAAGATTTTTATGTGACAAACTGGATTTTTTTCACAGTTGTATGTGTCTTGTCACTCTTTCACATTAATGTTGTATGGCTCTGTCACTCTTGAGGTTTGATTTTGTTGAAATTCAACAAACACTGGACTGGAATGGCCACAATACATCTAGAAATGCTGATTTGTAATGAAAATTTGTAATGGTCTCTTAATTATTTTTCTGCTACTGCATATGTATTTTATCATTTGAATTATTCTTATCCTGTGTTTGTTCACAGACAAAAACAGAAACAGCACATAGGCCTGCTTCAACACTGAGGTGAGTAAACAATCACTTTAACAGTTTTTCTTTAAACCACCAAACATCAATGAATTACGTCTTCATCATGTCCAACACTGTACAAATTGAAATCTTAGGAGCGTTTAACATCAGCCATAAATCTCACAGCTGTATGTTTGCAGTTTGCTCTGTATTGATTATACAATATGCATCATGTCAAATAGAGTCAATGTTATCGAAAAACAAACGAGAGCACGATGGGAACAGACAACGTTTAGAAAACACACAGGAATACCCAACCCTTTGCTTTCTGAACAGAAATAACAACAGCACAGCATGTAAATGGAATAATGAAGATAAAGTAGACTTCACTACGATGTTGGGATGCAACTTCCCTCAAAGAAGCTCATTGGCGGCAGCAAAGTTGAGAGGAGTGACAGGACGTGTCCTCAAATGCAATGATCGGATTTCTGGGTTTGCTACAATCACCTCCAGTATGAGTCTGTGTGCCAATGAAATATAGATGACTCTGAATACATTTGCCTATCCAAAAACACCCGATCAGTTTAGAGAAGGGCAGAACATTGAAATCCTTAGGGTCCTCGATTCTCTTTCCTGTCCATCAGCTCTAACCCGCCGCTTGATTGCGGCTGATGGAACGTCTGAACGTCTCAGACACAAGACGGAATAGGAAATCAGTTTGGCTAATCAGTCATAAAGCTGAGAGCTGACCAGGGAGAATAAATGGAGCCAGAATGCATGCAAACAGGCATAAGTTAAGAGAAAATGAAAGCTGGCATTGCCATGGGAACCACGGTGCGCGTCTGAATGAAAATGTATCACCACGACGTGGAAATAGATGACGTTTTCCTCTTTCAGCCAAACCTCAAATTAACTCGGTTTATAAAGGAAGGGCAACAAAGACAGAGTAGTCTAATATCTTGCGTAGATGATATTGGGAACAATAGCTTGTTGCGCGCTGAATGCAACTCATTCTCGGCTCGGTTTTGTGAGCATGCAAAGATGTATTGTCCATGAGGTGAAGGAGAACATATGATTTTAAAACATGAACAAATAAGGCAGGGTTACGCACCATTCAGAATTGAACTTTCCAGTTCCAGTTGGAAAATTCCTCATCCTGTGGCCAAGGCAAATTCAATCCAAATGCAAAACCGAGAGGCAATTCTTCAATTCGGAAATTTGATGTACTGTCGAACGTGTCGATGTTAAAAAGAAAATCTGAGTATCAGGTATAAAGGGTCAGAAGATCGATGGGAAAGAAATTAACCAGCAGCTGTATGTACATTAAAAGCAAGCACGTGCCAGCGTGTTGATTCATCCATCATCATTTTTCTAATGGATTTAGGCAGTCGCCCATATTTCCACTGACAACGGCATGCATTCATTACTCACATTGACACGTCGACCCTCCATCAGAAACGTCTGAACGCACATCATCAATAAAGCTTCCTTGTTTTTTTTTTATTGAACAACCAGTCGAATGTTTCTTTGTATGAGAAGACTATTAAAACAATGAACATTTTGGTTGAATGTCATTTTTTACTGGCTGACAATGACTTAATCTGTTGACCTTAAAATACATTTCTCATCCTTATTGAGGTTACAATGAGGGTTGAAAGTAACCCATCAGTTCTGCTGTTTTTTTCTTGTCTTTTATTTTGCGTTTTATACTGCCTGTTGACAGTAAACATTTCCTGATCATTTCCGTATTCATTTTTGAGGAAACTCTTGGCTTTGAGCGCTTTGGCGGGTGATACATTGTGAAAAGCTGCCAATTAGCCAGTCAGTTCTAAATGGATTCTTTTTGTTGCTCTCGGGGAAACTGCAGCTCTTTCCTTGAACCATCGCTCTTATAGGGGGGGAGGGGTCACACCAATCGCAAAATTAGTGTTTTGCGCAAGTAAATTACATACGAAGTCAATTAAAAAACGACAGGCGATTTGAATGACGGTAAGGGGAAGGCGGGATGGCCAAGAACGCGCACCAATCTCCTGTACCTCGCAAGTTGAAAATCACGCGAAAATCACAAACTTTTCCAGCGAGTAATAAAGAGGTTGCAGACGACTTCCGAGAAATGACAACAAGCCAAATCTTACAGTAGTTGTGTTTTGTCGGCATAGAGTGGGACATAACATTGCCTGATACACAATTAATTGAACAGACAAATGTGGAACACTCTCCAAGAGGTAAAGATATAATAAATAAAATTAAAAAAGATGTAAATAAATAAGCAATAAAGAGAAGACAAGGACATCTACAGAGGGTTCACAACAAGGTGCAAAAGCCTCAAGAATAGGATGGGCGTCTAAAACAGCCAAACTATTTTCGGAAACTACTATCAACCTGCATAAAATAAAATTACTGAGAAGGCTTTGAATATCTCATGATATGAGGAGACAACATCTTCAGTAAAATATCTTCAGGCAGTGGGATTTCGTTTCCATGCATGACTTCCTAAGGCACTGGGTCACTGGTGTTTTTTTGGTGATGTAAAAGAAGGAAGCATCCGGATTAGTTCATCACTTGTCTGGATGTTGTGAAGTTTGTTTTTTCCTTTATCATGAAGAGGATAACGCCATCATCCACCACTTTTATCTTATATAGACATCCAGGATTTATTGTTGCTGAGCTCACCAGTGTGTTTTTTTTCTTTTGCAGAATGTACCAAATTGTTGATTTGGCAACTCTTCATTTTCCAGGGATCTTTCTGATGGATTTGTTGCGTTTTTGAAACCTAACTATGGTCTATATCATGGAGATCTCCCTGAACCGCATGATGTGGGTGCACAGCAACAGCTTCCAAATGCAAACACCACATGTAGAATCAACTCCAGAGTCCAGACCTTTAACATGCTTAATTTATTTAAATGATTTAACCAAAAGCCCACACCCATTAATAAAACAGCTTTTGATTCGACTGTCCAATGACGTTTGGTCCCTTGAAAAAGAGGGAGCTATAAAGAGCTGTAATTCCTAAATCATTCAGCTAATCTCGATGTGAATACACTTATGTAACCATATAACCATGAGTATGGGCCATTATGTATTTTACGGTATTGCATTTGTTTTAAAAACATACATTTCGCTTTGTCCTATAATTGGGGTCAAACAGTTTCAAGCAAGCCCTGTTTTCTTTCACTCTGTGTAAACACAACAGACATATCAATATGTAATGAGTTTCACAGTGAGTATAATATCAATATTTCAAACTTACATTAAAGCCATCATGTACAGTTTTGTGGATAATGAATTAAATATCCAATCTAAGTATAATGCAGTTTGCACAGTTTGTTTTGTCAAACGTCTACTGTTAAAGCTCAGTTAGTGGATTATACTGACAGTGACAGTGACAAATGATGCAACCGCAAGAACAGAACATGTACATTAAATTCATTGTTTCTGTTTCTGTTTATTACTTTCAGAAAAGGACAACATTTCTGCTCAGATGATGTTGAAACCATCAGTCATGCTAAAAGTAATTAGTTTCCACAAATGGAATAAGATATACTTTTCAAATCCCAGCCACGATCTGTGCAATGGGTCGCTTGATAGCCTCGCTGCAGAGTCAGACCTACAATAAAAAACATACATATACATACATATTATTTTACAATTTAAAGGAGCAGTGTGGAGATTTTAGTGGCATCTAGTGCCACTAGACATTTTTCCTTGAAGATCGAGAAATCTGAAGCTTTGTTACATTGGTTGTGCTTATTACGCAATATCTTTGAATTTGATCGTTGCAGATGTTTTATTTGGTTTCTATTACATTGTGCCGCACTGCTAATCTCAGGGTTTATGAAAATCAAATATGAACAATTATATCCAATCTTTGCTTAGATTAGCAGAGATAAATGTACAGTAGACACATACATTTAATCCTACAGGTTGAGTTTTTTCAGCATGAATACGATGTTTTTTTGTTTAAAATGCAAATATTTTTTACACAAGTTTCCACTGAAAGTTCAATAGAAAAACTTAAACACTCTTAATGTTGGGTTATTTTAACCCAGAGGGGATAAAAAACATGAACAAACACAACGTTTGGGTTAAATTAACCCAGCAGATGGTTAATATTTGACCCAACAATGGGTTAAAACAAATACCAAACTGTAATACAGTTCGTAGTAGGGAAGGAAGGAGGCGGGAACCCGCGAACGTTAAATAAAGTTTAATCAAAATAAACAAACAATAACACGGAAGTAAAAGGCCGGCAGCCACCACAAGGTCATCTCTCGTCGTACACTCTGCCGCTCGTCCTTTTTTTGTTTCCGATCTCCACCGTGAGAGATACGGAGCAGCGTCATTCCCTCACAGCTCTCGTCCCGCCTTGCTCGTCACACTAACATATATAACTTATATACAGAAGGATTAATGAACAATTTACACATTGTTTAACTCCACTGTTTCATTAAAGCCAAATGTAGGAAGTGGAAAAATTCTTAACATTACGGTATGTCCTTCTACTTCAACTTCCAGTTATTTTCTAACGTTTGTATGATTCATAATTAATAATAGCTTCAAACTGTAAGTCTTGCTTACCATTCTATCTGTAGTAAATAAACAAGTTGGTGTGAATTAATGAATTCACGTAATGCTAATCAATAGTCAGGCCAACCAAGTCTTTTCAAATGCGGATTTGATATTTCAGGTCCCCGTGCAAGACAAAAAGATTAATGTTACCAAGAGAAAGCAGGCAGGATATTGAGGTTAAGAACACTTGATTTTGATCATGCGCCCACAGCTGCTCTCTCACTGAAATATTCACAGAGTAAGATTTCTCCAGTCTCTTTAAAGTTTGAGGTACATTTTTCCATTAAAGTCGCACATGGGCCTGCAATCCGCTGATAAGAGGCGGACCTGGCGTGATACATATCTGATGAGCATTTCAGTTGCGGAGATCAATAAGCCCTGATGCAGGGCAAGCGTAGACCCGTCTTGCCCGGCTTCGTCATCACTGAGGGCTTTTACAATGAGCCCCATTGACAGATCGGGTCTGTGTGACCCTGTGAGTGACGCCCAGGTTAAAGGAACAGACATGCACTAATCTAACATCAGAACGCCGCTGTTTCTCTGTGAGACAATCCACTACATACCTAGCAAAATCAATACTATAGTTCTCGATACACTCTGCCCACAGTTTGCTTTAATTTATGTGACTGAATGTTTGTGAGCAAAAGAAGGGGTGGATTGGTTTGGGGCTAACGTAAGAAAAAAAATATTTTTTTAATTTTGTACCTTTTTTTAATGGAAATTGAGATACATGCCAGTAAGTGCATGTGGATGTAAACATTTTGTGCACCCTAAAGAAGCCCTCAGACAAGTACTGTATATGGTAGAAAGTTACAGGGACGCATTATTCGATTAATTATTTGCACAAACCCAGACTAGGTTTCAAATAAAAGGATTTGCCTTATCTGTAAATTACTCTTTCTACTGTGAAGCACAAAAGAAGATATTCTGAGAATGTCTCGGTGGTTTTGTGCCTGTACGGTGGGAACCAATGGGGGTCAATGATGTTTGGTTACAGACTTTATTCAAAAGATCTTTTTTTATCAATTATTTTGGTGTGAATTATTCCTTAAATGCATTCATTTTAGTTATTCTTTTTAATTATTCGATCATCTGAAGCACAAAGCTACAAGATTTGATCTGATAGAATACAGCTCAGATTTTTTTATCCCAGTGAGAATAGCATGCGGGTCGATAAATGTTCTTGTTGGTCGACTACATTCTTCCATGAAATATGATCAAATGCAAGCATCAGTCGAGAGAAACTTTTGACAACTTTTGAAGATGTAGTCAAAGCAGAAGCACATTCATATCAGGGCCGACTTGAACATACATAGTGTTCATATATTCAATGGCAGAGCGTTTCAGAGGAGAGTTTATGTTCGGTGATGTATGAAGAGATAGGGAAAGCCATGTCCGATTGTGAGGATGTGATGTTAGTCGCTGCTTTGGTCTCTTACTCTGCACTTTCAGAGAAAAGTTTTTTTTCTCACTGAAGTGGTACCCTAAGCTACTCTTCTGTACATTTTTTAGATATACAGAAAATCATACACCTTACCTGCCTTATTGTACCCTAAGGACCTGTTGTCCTACAGTTTAATGTTTTGCACCCCTAATTTTTAACTGGTACACAACTGGTCCTTATGGAACAATAATGTCCCGAAAAGTTACACCATTTTATGTGTTGTGTACCTATAAATGTACAAAAAGGAATCTTTAAGGGTACCACCCTTTTTTATGCCTTTTTTCTGACAATGTGGTGAAGAGGTCACATATAAAGGGTTAAAGATGAAAGAGATTAGATGGTGGTTAAGTTTTTGAAGTGAATTGCAGGTTATGCTTGTAGTTCAAAAATAAGTTATTTAATATTTCCGAAATCATTCACAATAAAGATGCATCATAAAAGCGCACAAGCAAAAAGACAAATTTTGTTTGTAAACAAAATGAAAGTGCAATCAAGTATATAACAGGCTTATTTAAAATGCCACTATGCAAATTATTAACTTTACAAATTGCACTTTATTGTTTTTGCCAAGACTTTAATAAAATATAAAGTTGATATCTGTTAAACCCTACATTATTTCAGAGCATACATGGACGAACTAGTTAACAATAAGAGTGATATATTATAAAACTTAACTTGGAGATGACAACCACAAATACAAGTTTAGTAAAGTGTTAGATCAGATACCACAGAGCAACACTTGCTTTGCAGCCACCACATTCTGGAAATCCACAGCTATTAAAATCTTTAGCCTCAGTGACTGTTATTTTTTGTGATAGCCTCAATGTATATTTTTAAGTTGATGGATGCATGATAGGACAGTTCTGAGAAAATGTTAAAACCTAAAAATACTGTATGTTACAATTGCAAAGGGATTCATTTGGTGTCCTTGCAAGCTATAGCACTTTGCAAATCGTGGGTCTCTCTTGTTTCTGCATTTAATAGCGGGAAATTCTCACAGTGCGATTTCCCTTGTTAAAATAGGCCAAATTCATTTCCCCTAAACTTAAATGTATAGTTGTCACTCTTAAACCGTTGCTTCCTCTTCACTTTACACAAGTGCTCATGTGTTGCATGCTTGATGTTACATCTTTTATCTTTTGCATGAATAATAACTCCGCCCACTATGGAGAGGCATTTTATTGTTTAAGCTTAATGTCCTCGTAGAAAGAAGTTAAATAATGATGTTTAATAATCTGCCGTATTTGGCGCTGCTGATATAATTTGGCATAATTCAATTTTGTCAAAGTTGTGATTTGAATTCACCATCTGGTGAGATATAACAACGCTCTTTAATCGTGCTCTTCAGTTGTGTTTGTTGGCCCTTCTGTCTGAGCTGATCCGATTCTGATTCTCCCCAGGCAGGGCAGGTAGTCCCCGGCGGCAGCGCGGAAGTCTTTCCGGAGAAAGATGTAAAACACAGGATCCAGCAGGCTGTTTAGACTCAAAAAGCCTCTCCCCATCTGATAGGGCACAAACACAGCCCTCTCCCACACACACGTGCTGGCGTGCATCAGCAGTCCGATGTACTTCACACAGCCGATTAAATGATAGGGCCCCAACACCGTGACAAATATGATCACCAGAAGGGTGAGCAGACCCCTGATTCTCCTCTTTTCCTCGAATAAAAGTGAGTTGATTGCCATTAGCGAGTGGACGGTCTGTCTTTGGAGACCTACAATGAAGCTCAGGGGTATGATGAAGGACAGGAGCAGGGTTATCAGTCTGTAGGTGATAAATCTGCCCTCTGAGGGATACTTTTCAATACAAAGAGTGTAATTTTGCCGCTTGGGAAAGAGCTTTTCTATAGCAGTGATTTGCGCCACCATAAGTAAAGTCCAAACGGCGAGTGCTAGCCAGCAAGCAAACTTTAAGCTACCCACATGCTTAAAGCTGAGAGGTCTGGCGATGGCCAGGTGACGCTCCAGAGCGATGATGCACATAAAAAAGATTCCCGCGTAAATGCTGCTGTAAAACAACAGACCGATGATCTGGCAGGTCTTGGGTCCGAAGCGCCAGTAGTGACCGTTTGCATAATAGTCCATCCAAAAAGGCAAAGTGAGGAGCTGTACAAGATCGGATATCAAGAGGTTAATGACATAGACGGGTAAAACGTTTTCTGATTTGATTAACCTGTAGAGTCCGAATAGCGCCGTTAGGTTTAAAGGAACGCCGATGATGAAAAAGGTCCCGTACAGGACAGGAAGGAAGATGCCGTCTTGGCTAAAGTCTATTCCACAAGAATTTCCCATAGATGCAACAGTCAGGCTTCCCATACTGCTGATGTTAGACTTGCTCTCCATCTTTTGCCTGTGACAGAGATATTTTGTTAAACATTTAGTGATAGATGTCATAGATACTGTATCTACTGTTCATAGTAATGGAACGGTAAAGTAACAATAAAGGATAGTTCACACCAAAATAGGAATAATGTCATCCTTCACTCACCCTCAATTTGTTTCAAACCTATATAAATTACTTTGTTCTGTTAGACACAAAGAAAGATATTTGGAAGAATGTAATCAAACAGATCTCATCTCCCATTGACTCCCATAGTATTTATTTTCCTTACTATGGTGCAATCTAAATGAGATCTGAAATACACACTGAAAAAAATTACTTGTCGAACTCACTTAAAACATTTTCAAATTTCACTTAATAAAACCAAGTACAACTTACTAAACAGAATAAGTAAGTAAATTCTCCTTTTTAAATACCAAGTTTTTGTTAAAATATCAAATCAACGTTACTTAAAGTAAAGTTACGCTGAACCAAAACATGTGTCTAACTCAAACTTCACGCTGCACTTCCTTATGAAATATTCTAATCTTTACAACATAGATGGTCAGGTGAGAAGAGGTTGTCTCTGTACTGGCATTAGAACAGTTACAGTTACAGTTACTAATCAATAAGATAAATAATTCACTTTATCAGTATTATAGTGCCTCCCTCAGCATAGGCAAAAGCACCGCTCTTCTGAACAACGAGAACAATTTAAATAACCCAAACTTAAAAAAAGACCTTAAACTTAAAGATAAATCAACAAAAAACAAGAACAAGTCTTACAGAAAATCACTTAAAATGACAGTTAATCTTGAAAATGAATCTCCTAATGCAGTCAGATACAAAGCATGCTGGGAAATACATATCAACAGCCGAGGTAGTTATATCTACAAAAAGAATTATGTAGTCTCAACACAAAATAAATAAGTGAAGTTAACTTGACCAATTTAAATGGGTTTAAAATAATAAAATGGAGTTGGATTTACTTAATCATTTGTTCAAATAAAATAACTTAAACAAAATAATTATTTTTTTTACCACAATTAGTAAATTTTATTCGCAAGATTTTTATGTTATTTTAACTAAATTGTTTTGTTAAAAACAGGAACATAAAAAAGTAGTTTAATAATCTATTTTCATAAAATCTACAATGGCACATAATATTGGTTTTCAGTGTAGGTTTGGAACAATCTGAGGGTGAGTAAATGATGACAAAATTGAATTTTTGGGGGCAAACTATCCCTTTAACATCAGTTTTGACAAAAATAACAAAAAACGTAATTTTTGCATTATTGTAATCCATCAATATTTTAATGACTTCATTCAAGAAGCCCTTGTGAAATCTTTTCAACAACTTATGTCATACGACACTTTGTGTTTTTGTGTTACAATTTCCGGATGTTCGGGTGTGCTTGCCATTTATTCCAGTTTCAGCCATCGGGGCCAGACCAGGACTAACGGGGGGGAAAGTGGCTCCCAGAGGGAGGGCACACAATCAGCATCATTATTACAAAAAAAGTAAAACATACCACATCTGTGCAAGGACACATTCATAACTCGTGCATGATGCTATTTTCCGTACACGTTATCAAGAATAACACAAATCAAACTATATTACCACACACAGTCACAACAAAAACAAAAGGTTGACAGTTATAACCATGCTGTGATATGATGCTCCTTCGCACCAAGGCTTGCTAAAAGTATATGAAACACAGCTTTTAAAATAGCTAATGACGCATTAACACAACAATCGGACTATATTCATTTCCTTATTACAAAGTAAACACATTTCGTTTCCACTTTGTTTAAAAAAATGTTTACGTTAAAACTGTTTATTAATTATTTTCAGTATGTATTGCATGAATTTAAAACTGGGTCATGTGGGGCGGCACAAAAACCCGGTGGGGGGCAAGGCCCGCGGTATCTCAAAGGTTCATCGCCATGCTGTTTGGTTCCATAAAGCACTTTGAATAAGAGTAAATCCTGGAAAAGGTTTTTCAGACCACAGTATAAAAATGAAAAATATATTTTTCTGGTAAAGGCACATTTGACTAAATAAAAACTGAAGAATCAAGAATGGTGGTTCTATGGCATCACTGCAAACAACCCTATTTAGACCCTCTTAAAGTTATATAAATATATACATTCAAAAAAATATACATTCAAAAGAATAATAATATTAATATGTAAAAATCAACTTACCTCATATTGTAGGAATTCATCTTCACCAAATAAATGCAGATTATATTGACACCTTATTTTCCACAACAACGTTATGCTCTCATATATAATGCAGACAACAGAGTGAGCATTAAAGTGTTGGGGTGTGTGTGATTGTGGGTGTGTGTGTGAATTTACCCATGGGTGCACTATGACATGCAAGAAAAGGAAGGACACAGTGTAGTGTCAAAATGATATGATGGTACATTTGCATTACAACTGACATCTAAACCAGCTAAAAAAAACATCATTTTATTATTTAAGCTGTTCTGCCAGGTTGCCTCTGAAGAAGAAAAATAATTCTCTTATGACTTCCTGCCAACAATGGATTGATGTATTGCAGTTATTTTATTAATTTATCCATCAAAAGAGCCTTAACGCTACAATAATGACATTTCAGAAATAAACAAGAAATAATTATCAGTGTGCAAATTGCGAATGTACCAAAAATGGCGTTTCGATCGGATGAAGTTGGGATTTAAAGCCACATGTTATATTGCAGTGAGAAGTGCTGTCTGTTCATGTGTCACAGCGTTGGTGAATGTGATGTCGAAGACTCTTACTGCCGGTGTGGGACAATAAATGACATCTTTGGAAGCAGCTTGGCATGGACATAAAGAATGAAAAGTAGATTAAACCTTCTAGCACGTAAAACTGGTTGAGGGGTAAGAGCTTTTTCAGGGGGTAAGGGGCTGACACAGCTTTAGATGTATTTTTCTGCCTATCTGTGACTCGTCAGATTTGAAGTGAGAAAGTGTATTCTCAAAAAAAACAGGCATGAAGTGGCGATGGTAACCTGCCAACCTTTGGAAGGCCCATACATATTTTATACTCCCTGGCCAGGAAATATAAAACTGCATCTCCCTTGAAGGTTTTATCAGTCCCTGGTTGATGTAGAACTCTAGATAACACTTTCAAGCAGTGTAAAGTGGTATTTCTCTAGGTTGTTGTGAGTCCAGACTGATGGAGCTTCTCCAGCAACCTCTAGGTTTAAGGCCCATCCCAGAGGAAACGGTTTTTGCTTAGTGAATTTTTTTCCAAATGCTTGATGACGTTTTTAGTTACATTTTCCTGATGTATCAGTTTCTTCTGTGTGTTTTTTTTTACAGAAAAAGCAGATGAGACAATTGTTTGCGCAGCATGAAAATGGAGCAATAACATTCCTGTATTGAGCACATGGAGTTTGGTTAAAATTGGTCTATATTGCATTTTTTCAAGACTTTGAATGTTGGCAAATATTGCACGGTTTGAGACATTTCAAATGGCTTGTGAAGCTCAAAAGCATGAGAAACATCTCCATTAGATCTCATTTATGTTTGAGAGTAACAATTGAGATATTAAAAGGATGTTTATTTCCTTTGGGTTTGGTTTTTGGTGTTTAATTAATACAAAAATATTCAGCATAGATTATACTTACATTTATGCATTTGGCATACGCTTTTATCCAAAGCGACTTACATTGCATTATAGACAGATTCATTGGACGTGCGCGCAGCGACTGCAGTCTGTGTTCCGGTCTGTGTTTTGCTAATATCTAATAGTAACTATTTGTATTTCATTTATTTATGTTGATATTCATTTGTATTATATATTGCTACTATGTAGTTACATGTATAGAGACTTGCCAACTTTGTCACTTGTTTTATGTAAAGAACATGTCAGAACTGTGTTCTACAACTGTGTTGCACAGACACGTTTATTGTATTTATTGTCCCGTAACTGTAAGAACTGCATTATTGGCTGGAATTGCACACAACTACTATTTTCACCTACTATTGCACTTGTGCATGGTAGAGTGACAATAAAAGTGATTTGATATTATTATTGTATTGTGTAATACATGTATTAAATAAATGTTTTTTTATAATTTTGTTGTATGTTTTTGTCACATTTAAAATAACCGAATGGTACATTGACATCTTGCAGTTGAGCTTGGTATCGTAATCTAAATTCAAAAATTGGAGAGACAAGTTTAGCAAAGTAACCGTTCTTTTCGGAGTCCACAAACACGTGCATGCGCTGTAATGTTTGTTTATGTTGTCATTTTGAAACCGTCTATACCTTTTTTTAAGCGAGGGAAACCTGAAGAGATAAAATCATCTTGATGGGCTATTTGTTGATAAAATACTTGCATTATTTTTCAGTACAAATGGACCAAATTGAGCTTTCTTTCACATATTTTTGCATATACTAAAGCCTTAAAACACGTGCTAATAATAACATTCTCATGACGATATAGTCACATACATGTCAACTGTCCCGAGCATTACTGTTGAGCCCTGTGTATGGTGGGCACCTTACAGAGTACATGCGGGCTACCGGGTGACCAACCACTGAACTATGGGAAAGCTTTGTCGTATAAAGCTCATTTTTTTATGTCTTATAACATCCAGATGAACATGGCGTGTGCATGTGCACAGCTGTTTATCGTCAGTCGAGATTTCATTGTTGTCACAAATCATTCAACTCCATATTTAAAGCAAACCTATACAATGCATATTGTCATGTCCCACAACAAGCTGAATCTGTTGTTTGTTATTAGTTCATTCACCTGCAGATCGATGGGCAAAAAAAGCCTAAAAGGAGTGAACTTTCAATAAAACTATTGATTTTCACTGTGAAAAGACTCACACTACGTCAAGGCGCAGCTTTGTCGATGTACACATTTGGTTTAAGTGTCAGTACCGGGCAAATGTAGTTTGAGGCAAAATAGCAATCTTCAATCCTCTCAGCAGGGGACAAACAACCACAGTGCACGGTGTCCTTCTACCGCAATTGTTTCCCTCGTTCAATCAATATCAGAGATTTCAGAGAGTTTATAAAAAGCCATTGAGGTCTGAAGATTAGGCAAAAAAATCCTGCAACCTAACAGGCTCATGTTATTAACAAGTGATATAGTGCATCAAATGTTCCCCATAATTACCAAATCAATATGATGACTTATTTATGCTGTTGTTGTGAAAGGTCAACGGTGTGTGTATATACTGTAAATGTGGTATCATTTATTTTATATTGATCAAAGGCTTTTAAAGGAGTTAAGCATTCAGAAATGTTAAACAAGCCCACTACAGGTCATCTTAATGCTGGATCCGGTGATTCATTTCCAGGTGTAAGATCTCAAGCTCTGGAGGTCCTATCTGATGAGGTTGCTTGCATGTAATACATAAGAGGTGAAATTGTGGTTGATGCATGAGCACTCAGCCGACCAATGAGGTTTGGGCTGGAAAACAGCATGACAAAATGCACTCGCAAAGAATTCTGATTCCACATTTATTACAGGACTGTGTGTAAAGCATAAACGCAAGGGCTCGTGGAAAGAAAGGGCTTGTTCATGGTGACTTTGACATAGTGATTTTATAGGTATGCTTTGCTGGGACTTCCAGTGGCTGTGACCTATTTTTTTTATTTAAAATTTTGTTAAAAAAATGGGGCGATGTGTTTTTTTACTTAAAAAAAAGTCTAGACTGGATGTGGTAATGTTTTTGAATCATTGAATAATTTCTTGCATTATGCACAAGAAGAGAATTCAAACTGCAATAGAGTCGTCCAATGCCGTCCCGCATTTTTGAAATGTTTTATAATGGTTGTTGCTGTTGAGTCATCAGTTTACGTGCGAACTAAGTTAACAATGTGCAATGAAACTGGAACTTTCAGTGTCCGTCTCCAACATTATGCTCTTAGATATTAAAGCCAATTTCTATATCAGCTGTAAAGGGAATATTCTGGGGAGAGAGGAAAGTTATTGACTCATTTTTCTGAGCTCTTTATTTCATGTACCCTGTTACGCTCATTCATCTTGTGGAAATGACCTTATGAATATTTACAAAACCTTCAATGTGTCTTCAGGGGTGGTGGAATACTTGATATATTTATATTAATAATTGGATAGTTCCAAGTGCTTTAAATGTCTTTACAGAGTTGTATATTTGTTTTGCACACATCCATTTGCCAAAGAAACTTCCTCCCTTGAAAAATATCCTTGACACTTCGTCGCTTTGGAATTCTAAGGTTCTATCTGACATTTCTGTCAAAATTGAGTTTTTCAAATATTATTTTCCTGTCACAATTTATTGACATTATATGTTTTTTCTTTGCATTGGGTACGTTTTGGGACTTCTTTAGAAAAGAAAAAAGGTTTTATCTACAATGTCAAATGGAATTCAAAAACTTTAAAGCTTGTTATCTCAAAACTGCTCAGAATGCTTATAAAACCTTATAATTCCAAAGCGATGACACAAGTGTGCCTAAATAATAACAGAATTACCCTTTTTGGATGTCCTCTCTGTAAATAAAAGCAATGATATGAGAACAATTACTTAAAATTAATATAGATTGTATTAGGTGCCAATAATGATTTAAAGTCACGCTCAAGATTAAAATATGCATTTTTATTGTATTCACAGAAAACTTAATTTAGGAAAACATTTGACTCCTCGTACTGTAACAACACAGAAAGAAAGAAACAGTTGTTTCTCCAATTGGTTGAAAAAAATATGTTTTACTCTCTGAAAATATGTTGTATAACAAACTTTCCTACTTTAGATGACAGATATAGAGAGTTCAAAACTGGGATCTGTTTTTATGGCATTTGATCATTTTTTGCTGATAGCTGGAGCATTTACTGGCTTATTCTATTACAGAAAATTACACGGAAAAAGGCAGTTTTACCCTCCTTTAGTTGCAAATAGCCTGTCCGTGTGTGTGTGTGTTTTAACTATAGACTACAGACAATGCAGAACTCCACCCATGATATTCATAGGAGAAACCTTGACCCATTTGAATGAGTTATAGACTGTGGTTTTATCCAGACAGCATGACTAACGACAGCGGTAGAACCTTTTTCATTATCCGTGTGAATGCTCACTGAAGACAGAACTGTAGAGAATGTGACGTTACATCACGCCGTGTTGAATGTTGCGCCATCTTGGAAGGGTTCCTTCTAGTGCATTCATTGTAGTGTTTTGTTTTTCTTGTTTGATTAGGAAATATAACTATGGTAGGTTTAAAACGGTTAAAAATAACAATAGCTGTGGAGTATGGTCCTCCCAAGATGGCGGCAACTTGCAACATAGGGCGTGACGTCAGCTTCACATTCTCTATAGCTCATCGGATTGCATTCATTGCGGTTTTCAAAATGATAGGCCTTAATCTAATAATGAGAGTAAATGAAAGCGTTGTGCGAAGATGGAATATCCTGCATCGGAGACAAATACCATCCTGAAATTCTTGGATCCAGTTTACTAAGATATCTACTCATCCATTATTGAACATTTTGAATGACTTCTTATTTAGTATTTTTTTCACAAGTTGTATACGCACTTTAAGTGAAGATTGGGTATTAGTTAATATTTACAATCATTTTCATTCTTAATAGTAAGATCAAATGCTCAGTATGAATAGTAATATAAAAACCATACAGATTACGTTTTTATTACACACCATTACTTCTTACATACTTCTAACTAACAGCAGACTTTTTCAATCTTAGAAAATCCAAAGCCCTTTAGAACCAAACCCATTAGTTGCTGTAGATGCATTAGTACAAAAAAATCCATGAACCCCTGTTGTTTGTCCGTTAATTTCGTGATATTGTCAATTCCAGTTTCCTGCAGATTGGAAATACATGACTGTAAGTGTGTTTGAAGGAACAATATAGTGTGCTGGAACTGAATTATAAATAATAATAATATAGGCTACTGTTACTGTGCAGTCTGTGATGGAGTCTAATTATAAATGAACTAATAGAATACAGTCCAAAAATATGTAGCGCCCTGAGGATTAAGACAAAGAAAATCTTATGAAAATTGATGAAAAGCACTTCCCCCAAAATTACCTAAATTGGGGCAAACACTTATGTATATACTAAAATGTGTGTATTTATGTCAAATAAATATAACCTGTAGATGTGGTAGAGCTATAATCATGAACAGCTGGCATTAGGGTGTCATTGGGACATTACGCTCACCTTTCTATGTTCATTTTAATAACAACAGATCTCTCGCTAAACCATCACATGGGACAGTAACAAAGCTGCAAATAGCTTGACTGACTTGTCCTTTAAGCAGAAAGTGGGACGTACGAAACGGTGGGTGATATTGCGTAAGATCAGAGTAACCAACCATTAAAAATAAAGAAAACAAGAATAGATACAGTTCAGATGTTGCAACATTAATAAGCACTTGGGCTATAACTGACCTGACTGTTTATTTTTCTTGACTTCCATCATACAGAATGCTGGCATTATGATCTTCACAACTTAATGTGAGCAGCAGCTGTTTGGACAAAAGGAGACAGAAGGTATGTTTAGAAAACTAGCTTCTTGTCCTCTGTTGTTTTTAATACAGTATTTAAAGAGAAAGTTTATCTTCAAAATAAAAATTCTTTCATTATTTACGCACCCTCTTGTCATTTCAAAACTGTATGGTTTTCATTCTTTTGCAGAACACGAAAGAAGATAGTTTGAAACATGTTGGTAATGGAAAACCGTCGGTCCTCTCCCCATTGACTTGCATTGGTTTTGTGTCTGCACTATAGAAGTCAATGGGGGCCAATGGTTTTTGGTTACCGACAAATGATGAGTAGATTTTCATTTAGAATAGGGTTTCAACTTTTTCTCTGTACTGTATCTACAAATTTATCAAGATATATGTAACATCCGAATCAATTTTAAAGAAAAACTCTATTTTTATTTGATAACAGTTGTATTATCTTAAGTAAGATCACTCAATGTTGAGGAAGTATTTTTAGTCACGCTAATAATGTAGAAAACTAACAAATAAAACCTTATTGTTTTCTGTGAAGGTACACACACCAGCTGCCCCATGTGGTGACTGGTGGTGGCGCTCCCCTACAGAACTCAAAACCCTGCCGCACCATAGAGCGCCACACACAGAAATACATGTAATTTGTCAAAATCATCTTTTCTGTATAAATAAACTTCATCATAGAGACTGCAAGATAAATATAAAGACAAGCACATTAATACAAAAAGTCTTACTCAATTCTACCACATAGCAGACACAGAACAACAATAACGGATTAACCAACATGATATAGAGCCTATGGATTAAATAACGTTAAAATAGGTCTACCTTATTTTTTCTATAAAAAGAATCCAATAATCCAACCAGGAGCACATTTTGTGCTTGCTCTTTAGAGTATATTTAAAGGCTAATAATAGTATCAAACACATACCTATTGTTCCTTACAGTCTGAACAGCTCTTGGTCTGTGTGTTTAAAACATAGTTTACAGGCAGATTTTGTGGTGCTGCATCGCTCCTCCCTGTCTCAGTGATCTTCTTGTGTTTAGTTTCAAAGTAAGGTTGGTAAATGGCATTCAACATTGAGTGCATTCAGACCAAACTTTTTGTGCGGCATCATTTCCTCGATCAGCGCCTGGCTGTGCGCCAACAGCATGCACGTGACAACTATAACTAAACTTGATTATGGTTTACATTTTCGTAAACTAAACAAATAATATAAATTTTGGAATTAATATAACATTTTACTGCATGTGCTTGGCATGCCGTTGATTTCTTTTAGCGTTTCCTTTCACGCGTGCCTTAGGTTGTGACCCCTGATTTAGAACGTGAACGTTAAAACAAACAATAAACACGCAACGATAAACATTTAAAACTGTAGTATTGTAGTGTTGACTGCCTTGTTATATACTGCAGAAAAGGTTGTCTGGGTTTTTGCATACCGCCCACATACTGCAGAAATTGTATGTGTTAGTATGCTATTCCAAACATAGCTAAAAGCTATGAAGAATAATCTTCATGCAGCAGACATTCTGTGCATACAGAATATTATGATCCTTTGACCCCACTATACAGTGCACTGAAGCAACATTTGAAGTTAAGATATATGGACATGGCATTTTTGCCAAACGTTTTGCTTTGGGTTTTTGTGGTCTTTATACTTTTATGCCCTCATTCTGCAAAACATCTGTTTTGAGATTTTCTACTACATGTAGAAAATAAGAATATAAACTACAACAGTTTATAAAACCAGACATGATCAACACCTCAGATTATTGTATGATTTTAAATTTTCAGGTTTTTTCAGTTTTTATTGATGAGATCGAATGTCAAAAACACGGAGCAAATTTCATCCGGACATTGAACCCATGTGCAATCTTTATCTGAGGCTTTGCCACATAACAAATAACACTTAAGTAAGATCAACCTTGTCCAAACAGATCACTGATTTTGAAATTACTGTTGAAAATTGCGTTTGGAACGACAACATTTACAGAGTATAACTTAGTGTGCAAATGTTTTAAATACATTTTAGACGTAGTTATAAATAACAACTAAACGAGGCGCCCCGGTCGTCCATTATTGGAAAACGCATCCGTTTGCGATGATGCGATTGTGTGAACTGTCTAATTGTAACTAATTGCAGTTAATAGATTCCTCATTTATCAAAACAGGAAACAATTAGTTTTCTTGAAAAAAAGTGACAGCTTTTTTAAAAACAATTAAGGAGGATTCAAATGCAAAAAGCCACCTTGATGCTGGAATATTTCACGTGCTGTGGTCCAAACTCATCATCGCCACACAGACTATAATTAACTCAGAAGACCTTCGCAAGGTCTTCCGTGCCTTTGTGAATTATGCACTGTAAGTGAACTGTGAACTTTTACATTTGTCGATGCTCATCACGAAACATTGAACAATTTACCACGAGTTACATTAACCAGCTTTTTTCCAGCGTCTCTGCATTGTTGCTGAAGTCAACATGACCACGGGTTCACAAACCCAAGGACAGGAGGTGATTCGCACCAGGTGTGGTGGCACCTATCCCAGGATCTAGGACAGTGGATTTCCTCCAGCTGGCCGAAAGCCTTTCCCCCAGGCCTCTGAGCAGCCAGCTATGTGAACCAAGGTGAGAACCTCCGAGCGCCAGGGGAACTCGATTCTTAATGTAAACCGACTCATCTATAAATGATGGCAAGCGGCGATTAATCAAAATTTGACAATGTGTATGGAGAGGTGGCGGGGGTCAGGGGCTCTTTCTACCCAGAGTGCTTCGGAGACAGTGCTGTTTCTTCTCACAGATGTGTGAGTAACTCACTATCAAAGCAGGACTAGTGGCATTCGCAGACCCGAAGCCACCCCTCTGTCCCATCAGACTTGATAAAATCTAACATATTGACTACAGTAGGAATGTAAAATGGTAGTCAAAGGTACAAAGGCACTGTTTGCTTTCCTAAATTCTTTAAAATATCGAATTATTGTTGTATTGTAATAAAAAAATACAAAAAATATCTTTCTTTGTGTTCATCAGAACAAAGACATTTATACAGGTTTGAAACAATCTGAGGGTGAGTAAATGATAACCGAATTGTCATTTTTGGGTGAACTATCCCTTTAGTTAGGCAAAAAAGCTTTTTTTTTTAAATATATTCTCTTCTCAACCAAAGTTGTCAGGTTGACTGACAGTTTACATTAATTCATTCTTATGTGTGTCTCATATTTAATCCAGATTGTAAAAATGAACATTTCTCTTCTGGTCATTTTGGGGTGGTTTCCCAGACAGGGATTAGGTAAAGCCAAGACTAGGCCTTAGTTTAATGAGGAATTTTAAGTAGTTTTAACAAACATGCCTTACTAAAAACATTACTTGTGTACATTTTGAGACAACACAAAGGTACGTATTTTAAGTTAAGGTATGTCAGTGCAAGTTGTTTTCTCTTCGTACATTGAGCATTTTAGCTGCAGATTTTAAACCGGATTTCATCTTTGAGACAGGTTTACACAAATCTTTTGCACGTTTCAATGAGCAACAATGAGTGAAAATAGTGAATACATAACCGGCTTATGTGTGGGAGGCTCTGATATATACAAACAAGATTTACATTTTTTTTTTTTTAACTAATTCACACTGATCTGACAAATACCAACGAACATTGCAAATTTGTTGGCTGTTAAATATAGAATTTTGGCTGTTGAGTATAGACTAAACAAGTTGGATACAATGACAAATTGTCATTTGTTGGATCAATCTGAATTAGCCTTTAGACTTCTTTCTAATGATTTTCTTTCTTTGACTACTCATACTAATAGCCTATATCAGATCATTTTGCATCCTCCGTCATGAATAAAATCAGTCTTGGTTGTTTGGTTTACACTGACGCAGGTTTTGCTATTTCTCTTTTACACTTCAAGATGTGTTGCCCACCATGAGCACTTTTGTGTTGTTCTGTTATGCACAACATTCTATTTCTGTAACGTTGTGTTGCTTTGTGTCAAGGATGGTGCCTGTGTTCTACTAAATCTATTCAATTTCAGTTAACTTGAGCCTCATCAGAAACAAAGACACAGAGGCTTGTGCTCTAAATATAGACCGCCACTAAAAAGGTCAAGAAAAGCCAAACATGCAAACTATCAGTTTTATCTCCATAAACACTTAATGGCATGACCTTTTTGGAAACGCTTTTTTTGACGTTTTGTCATATCTCATTGACTTCTGCGTTTATCTTCAGTATGTTGGTGATATGCAGCAGAGCGGTGTATGGAGTTTATGGGTTTTTGGATTATGTTTAGATCTCCATCTCCGATCCCTCACAGCATCACTCAACAACCAATATTTCTATATATTTTTCTTTCCAGGGTACTTTGGTGGAAACCACTGGTGCAGTCTATTTCTGTATACCCATTTAGATATGTAAAAACATCTTTTTGTGCCAGAAAAGTGCAACTGACCATTGGTGCAACCTGGAGATATGAAACAAAAGGAGATCATAAAGGACAAGCATTTCAACGACACTATTGCAGTGTTTTCGTAAGCATGCCCCTGAAGCTACTGTCGCTTCAGGGTGATGGTGGAACTGCAGCACGTGTTACAGAAAATGAGTCCGACGAGGCTCATGCAACACTGTAAGCGGGGTCCCCCTCCATCGCGATGGTTTCACAGGCTCCCAATCGCGTTTGACGGTATATGACACTTTCTGCTGATAACTCACCCCCACTTGTTGTAATTGTATCTAATTATCCAACTTCACAAACGTTAGTTCGATAAATGAGGGGGAATGGGAGAGAAAACATACTACAATGTTCATAATTGTTTTAGATGATAAGAGATCCTAAGAACTCCTGGCCAGTCTTGTAAAAGGACACTTCCAGCAATATATAAGTGCAACGGATGCTTGATAAAACTGCACAAATGTGCATTACTAATTATTTTACTTAACTATCAATGTCAATAATAGGTGCAACTTGCACTCATAAGTTTGACCTAGTGTGTGAAAACGTATATAAGTTATTAGTGACAAGCATCAATTGATTTTAACTATTTCTTTCAATATGATTTACTTTAAGTCTTTGACATGGCCTTAGTCAGTCCAAATCAAAATCTTAAAACTTTACTCAATACTAATATTATAATATTATTATGCTTAATATTATCACAGAATAGTCTTTACATTATGTTGGTTGCTCTGCTGTAAAAACAATAGAACCCTGCCCAAAACACAGAAGATGCGGATGGGAATCAATAGAACACCCATTAATAACGCAGAATGTTTTTTGGTTTTTGTAAGATTATTACTTTTTGTCCCCTTGTCTAGGTATAATTATTCTAAGGTTGAAGAGTCTAGTCGATGGAACACACAGAGTTTCGGGATCCCGGAGACCAAGAATGACGTAGACACAGAAGTGCCGTTCAATCAGAGTCCAAAGTTTATTGAAAATAGTTCCCATATTTGTATTCAGAAAAGAGGAAGTAAATATGTCATTGAAACTATTAATATTATTCACGTGGTTAGTTCTTTGTTCTTAGAGCTCCTTATAAGTTCATTAGATGTTCTTCATTAGTACATTTGCATTGAGAACTCCTTATAAGTACATTAGTATTTTAAGCAGAAGGCAGCACGATGTTCTGAACATTCTGTAAACTTGGTCAGCGCTTGAACTCAAGTAAGGTTAGACATAATTCAAGAACAATATTCATTGAAATACATTTCTCACAATATGATTTGTGAACAATAATCATTGCAATACATTTCACATAATGTGTTTTGTTATAGAAAAAATTGTGGTTAATAATGGTGTTAACCACTAGAATTAATGTAATACTATTTTAAGCAGGGTGTGTTGTTTTTGTAGAAATAGTATATCACAGATAAATTACTTTATAGCTGGGCTTTCACATGGATCACAAATGTGTATTGAAAATTGCCAGCTTATAAAACCTGTGCTTTAGGGATTGTTTACAGGTACATACAGAATACCATCTGAGACTAAATGTAACTCTTAACTGGCTAAGTTAGACAGTCATTAACAAAAGCACCAAGCCCCCCGGCTGTTATTGGCTATTGAAATCTTACTTACAATAAATCTTTCGGAATGCTCTTGATTACATATAGAGGCATACTCTATGCATTCATGAGGGTGGTGCTGCTCAGGGGTTGTAGATCTGGGACGGGTGAGTTGGCTGGGGTGGGAATCAGAGTATACTCACTACAAAAAACTAGACTACACCACTGCTGGAAACCCATGAATCGCTGCCATTGTTGGGGCATAGAGACGCATACTAATGAGGGTGATATTTATGATGCTGGCGTAGGAAGATTCCCTCGTATTTCCATTCATTTTCACACCACCGAACAGCAGCTGTTGCAATGATTTACCAAATTGGCTATTGTATTTTTAATTTCTTATAAGATGTCCATTACCTCAGTCTAATATAACAATCTTTGGCACATCCGGTATGCCAGTAATGCCATCTTTAGTTCCTTACAACACTTGGCACACTTCACAAGTAAATTATTTGATGTAGCCTACAGTAGGAAAGACCAGAACTAGTTGTAACAAAGGCATATCAGAGTCGCTGGTTTAACACATACAATTCTCACTAATTATAATACAATATATAATATCGTTGCTTATATTTCCAAATGTGCCACTTTACAGGAAATAAATAACGCAGTCATTATTTATGTTTGCAAGTGTCATAATTGTATTATTGGTTACACGTTTCGATTCTATGTGTATTGAACATGTTTTTCTTTGTGTTTTACTTGTACAGTTGCTTTGATACAATCCAAAAAAGTTGATTGACTTGCCTTGAAGTTGACATTTAGCTGCATAATAGCCTGATATAAGTCATATTTTGACAATTTTGCCCCATTTACTAAACAACATGACCACGAAAGAGTAATTCATATCAAATAAACTGAATAGTTTTTCTCTCTGCAATAATGGCAGAAATATACGTTTTTTTTCTTCCCTATATGATGTTTTACATTTTTATCCCCCTTACAGTTTTCAAACACAAAAAAACCCATAAATGAATGGCGTATGTTGGAGCTTATATTTGTGCTTTTATAAACAATTCCCAGGTTGAAGAGGAATTGGCTTAGAAACCGGTACAGTCCTTCACATTAAAATGCTGTATTTCTAATTTGTCATTGTCATGTCACTCATTTCCAGTCGGATACAGTTTGCTGATTATGCTTTAACAAGTAATCTTTGCTGTCAATGTATGAAAACATGTGTTAATGCAGTCTTGAAAATTTAAACAGCATGACAGAGAGAGAGAGAGAGAGAGAGAGAGAGAGTGCATGCTGGCACCCAGCCATATATAGACTTTCAAAAGGCAGAAAGAACATGCGCCAAGAAAGTGTGAGGTCACATCCCCACAGCACGCTGTGTGTTGAAAGTAGAAATGCATTGCTTAACCTGAAGATTCAAGATTCATCCAAGGTTTTGGATAAGCATATTGTTGTGAGGAAAATTAAATGTGTTCAAGAAAAAAGCAACAGACAAATATTGTCAAAGCAACCACAGCTAACATGAAAATTGTAAAAGACAGGGGTTTTAAACTCTCAAGTGACATTACACACAGGTCATTTGAGTTAACACCAAATGCACAAATTACATCCGACCGCCGCTTTCCACTGACCCCGCACTAGTTTCCCAAGAGCTCCATCATTACTCGCAAGCCGGTGCCCTCCTCACAATACTGATAAATAACCATGAGGAAAATTATAGTTGAAAAATGAAAAACCAATGATCTTTTGGCCACATAAATGCCACTAACAAATCCATATAAATTACCCCACGCTCCACAATTAAACCTAACCTCAGAATAATCTGCGCTCTATAATCACGCATGCACGGGAATAATGCAACATGAGTATACGCTTTATTTCCAGCAGAGGTGCGAGTCTCCTTTCAAATTACTTTCCTGACGTTTTGGATAGCAACCCGTCCTAATAAATAAAGTTGTACGTCAGATGAGGCCGACACCCACCAGAGGGCGAAACGGGAGTAATGGGGTACAGCAGGCTACTCATGAGATAGTGTCTCTGGATGAAACGCTGTAATTAATGGCTGCTTTTCAAGACAGCGCTGCACAAGAGGCTCAACTGGATTGCGCTCTCCACTTTGACAAACAAGCTTCGGCCCGCACGGAGAGGTTGGGAGGCCTCCTTCGGTGAAGCGCCCTTGTACCGCCGTGCTGGTGTGTCCTCAATAATTAATCCCACGTTTGCAGTGATGGTGAAACAACCTAGATAGTTCACTCCAGTAATTGATCTAAGGAGGATGCTACTCTGACATTTAGAAGAAAAGAGGGTGGGAAGGGTGTTTGGATGTACCCCGTCCTCACAAGAGCCAAAAGCAAGAGCGAGAAAAGCGTGAGGGGTCAGGTTAAATAAATCCATCGTCATTTCTGTTAGACATGTAAGAGATGAGGGGGTTTGACCGAGGAAAATGTGTAAGGCAAGCATATTGTTGTTATGATGAGGAGTGAGGATCTCTAATGCTGATACAATTATACTTGCATTAATTCCAGCGTAATGGAGGTGAAATTTGCAGTTATAAATTCTTAGAATTTATTTATTGCCAATATATTGAGCCATCTGGTTTACATTACTAAACCTCTGATGAAAGAATCCAGACAACAGAGAAATATCAGTAGGGCCTATAACCACACGTTTTCTATTTTGAAAGAGGGGGAAATAATGTGTTATGGATGTGACAAAAAAAGGACGCACAGTTTTGGGATGTGCCATACTTTGTAGGATTTCTGTTAATTAAAATGTGCACAACCAGAAACAATAATACCCAACAAATGAAGATTGAATGGCTTTTTATACAACAAAAAATATAAACATTTATTGTGCCCACTATAGACAGCTATGGATTTGACAATTCGCCTACCTGACTATGGATAACTATGCCTTAATAACACAAAAAAAATGCGTTACAAGCTTTAAAGCAGACATCACATGTGTACCTTTTTCATCTGAAGGTTGACATTTGGATTCATTTTCTCTGTTACGCACGTTTGTCTTCATTTCACTACAGATAAATTAAGGCGAATGATTCCAGAAATGGCCATTGACATCTTGCACCGATGACGTCATTTGGATCCGAGGCTGTGGATCTGTGAGTCAGGTCATGAGGTAAAGATGCGGTATCAAGGTACCGTCTTTGGTTGCGTCCATATTACCTCAGACTGAATCGCAACTTTTAATCATGTCATCCCACACAGTTTTTATAGCATCTTAAAACCAAATTTATTGGAATAACAAACTGGTGAACATATACTCAACTAAAGGATTATTGGGAACACCTGTTCAATTTCTCATTAATGCAATTATGGTGGTGATGTAATGGTGTGGGGGATGTTTTCTTGGCACACTTTAGGCCCCTTAGTGCCAATTAGGCATCGTTTAAATGCCACGGCTATACCTGAGCATTGTTTCTGACCATGTCCATCCCTTTATGACCACCATGTACCCCACCTCTGATGGCTACTTCCAGCAGGATAATGCACCATGTCACAAAGCTCGAATCATTTCAAATTGGTTTCTTGAACATGACCATGAGTTCACTGTACTAAAATGGCCCCACAGTCACCAGATCTCAACCCAATAGAGCATCTTTGGGATGTGGTGGAACGGGAGCTTCGTGCATCCACAAATCTCATATCAACTGCAAGATGCTATCCTATCAATATGGGCCAACATTTCTGAAGAATGCTTTCAGTACCTTGTTGAATCAATGCCACGTAAGGCAGTTCTGAAGACGAAAGGGGGTCAAACACAGTATTAGTATGGTGTTCCTAATAATCCTTTAGGTGAGTGTACATCAACATGATAAGAACTAAAAACAGAAACCATCTTAGAAAAAGAAGTAATTCAATGTTTAAGCTTGGCTGTCTGCAGGATTTATGATCTGTAGCGCAGCTAGCCAGCAGGGGGCGATCTAAATATTTTGGCTTTGATTTTCATGAAATGCGGGCCATACTTTATTACAGCGTATTGATAAAAATGAACAAAAAATGTTCTGCATTTATTTTCATCCAATTGTAATTTAATTGCTCGAAATAGTTCAGACCATGTGTAAACAGGGTTTAAATCAAAAACAGTTTGTTTGGAGATTTATTTCTTGCCTCACAGTACTTTGGAGATGATTGATGTTAATTGTTCACGGTGGAAAACATTATCACTTCTTGTATCTAAGAAACACTGCATGCGTTTAGGTAAACTGTGAAGACACAGCATATCACAGCTCACATATTCATCACACATCAACACGCAAAATCTGTGATCGGTGGCACTTGTGTTAGAGATCAAACGAATCCCATTTCTCAGCTATTTTCTAGCGTTTCCTCCAATGCCATAGCATCCCAGCCCATTTCAAACGCTACCCCTCCTTATGGTATTACAGTAGCATATTTCAAAGACAACTCAATCATTTTTACTGGGTATGCTAAAGCACTTGTTCCTTTTTTAGGTTTCTTACTTGCCTCATAGAGCAAACAGCATAACAAATAATACTGCAACAGCGGGAACGCTGTTTCAAACCGTAGCAACCAGATGGATTTTTTCCCCGCAGCCTCTTACTTTTGTTTGTTTGTTTGGCCGCTGCATAATTTATAAGACTGTCCTTCACGTTTGCACAGCTCCACTTCTATGCAAGTTTAATACAACCTACTTCTTTCTTTCATGCAAGAAAGGCTTTTTTACCCCTTGTTGTGCTCCTCCTGTTTGTGAACGGATACGAAGTACAGATGACCTGGATGCAGGAAAAAAAATTAAGTGATAAACTATCCTAAAAGAATGTTGAACATGGTTTCAACAAGCATTGGCTGTATTCTGTCTTGATGTGAAATAGAAAAAAATCACTTACATCTGATATGTAAAAGTAAATGTAAGACATACTGTATAGTATATAATGCAGTGGAAAAAAATCTTAGTGATTTTGAGTTTTTCAAAAATTTACTATCTATGTCTTTAGGTAAAATTATAATTTTTGTTTCATTCTGTGAACTAGTAACAATATTCCCAAATTTCAAACAAAAATATTGTTACTATTTGCATTTAGTTGTAGAAAATGAAAACCAGATCAAAATAACAGAAAAGATGCTCTGTATTCTTTTAGACCTCAAATACTGCAAAGAAAACAAGTTCAGATTCACTTTTAAACAATGAAAAAGTCATATTTCTATAAATATTTAGGAAAGTAAAAAAAATATTTGTAAAAATTATTCATGTTGTCAGATTTTCGCATTGCTATTGGATGACTTTGTCATTCCTGAGGTTTGATTTTGTTGGAATTCGACACTGGACTGAAATGACCCCAATACATCTTGAAATGTTTAATAAATAAAAATGTATGGTTTCTTAATTTTTTCTGCAGCAGTGTGTGTGGATTTGACTAGTTATGTCACTAATAAATGTACAACATAAATGAAGTGTTTAATTTGATGTTTAATGACCATATTTTACATTTCTGTATGTCTCATATATAGATATAGTTTGGAGATGATATAGTGCACGCACCTCAATCCGATAGTTTTGACATTGGTGTTGAATATGTAACATGTACAATGTTAAATCCTCTTCCAGTTTTCAATACAACACATTTAATGAAATGACCTGCATCACTAGTCTTCAGCTTCCGAATAAAGACCTGCAAAACCCTTAAGAGAGTCAGAACCTTAACAAACATGCATCCGTGTTTAGAAAAAAGGGATTTGGGCTCTCATCCACGGAGAGATGGGGAATTTAAAATGCATGAGCTTTTTCACATTCATTGTTCATCTCCTACCATATGGGGAGCCGTAGCCGGGGCAGAGGTCTCCTCTCACTAAATGAGCTATCTTTCTCATTGCATGCCCCGTGCCTGGTGAATAGGTCAAATCATGTTGCCATTAATATTTGAAACACACTAAATTGAAAAAGATGTTCATATAGAACACGCTGCTTCCACTTTTCCAACATAATGATGTATAGTATAAAAGTCTCAGCGAGAAGATAACCACGTCTATTTCTCGTTCGCCCATTTATCTCGCTTTTTTCTCCGCTGATGAATTCGTTATAGTGACAATATCTTTCAGGATAATGAAATGCCATCCATGGCTTGAATAGGGATGGAGCATATTTTTCCCCAAGTTATTGTGAAAATTTTCACATGAGGGCGATCCATCTTCTTTCTGAGAGCTTATATTAGTTTGCATCTCAATGTGGCTTTGACCCCCTCTTGGTGAGGTCTGAATGGCCGCTTCAACCACACCACTGTTCAATTGTGTTCAAATATGGCTTCTCTGTGAGATAAGTGTTGAATGCCATTGGCAGCCCCAGTTTGATTCTGGTGCTCTTTAGTCATAATGTGAATCGACAAGCTTGGGAGTGACTTCAGATTGTGATGGCCTGTGGTGTGCAATGTGGGGTTTAACATCATCAATAGCTTTTGAATTTTTGTAAAATAACAGTATTTTCTATAAAAGAAAAAAAGATGAGAAATATTCATGAAGAATATACACTATCGTTAATAGCGTAGAATCACTTCCTTTGTGTATATTTTACCATATTTTGAATAACAGTAAACCCATCAAAACCAAGACCATCTTCAAATTAGTCATTATTTGTCTAGAATTTGTACAATCGTACACTTGGTATTTTATCATCCAGCTTTTTGAGGAAGCTTTTTGAGCAGTATTTAAGGAATTTGCATCTATCCTGGTATCTTATTGCGTGCTTTTTATTCCTTTGGTCCATTTAAAAAATATTTTTTAATGAAAGAAATTAAAATGTTGGCACAATTATATTTTTGTCTACAAAAGTAATGTCAAACATTGAAACATATAGCTTCAGATATTTGGGAAACATACAGCCATGGGTCAAATTAAGAGACCGTTTCAAAATTGTGTGTTTAGGTACAATTATTATTTATTGTTTCAACTAACTATATTTCTATCAAATTTCAAATAAAAAATATTATTTCTTCAAATATAAATTTAGTTTTATTTACGTGCAGAAAAGGAAAATGTGCAGAATTTCTTCCGCGGCTGTACTTGTCAAGGGATTCTATACTTTGACAAGTAGTGTATGCAAATATGCATCCTCTAAAATTGCAAATGAGATTTTCCATGCAATCTTTTGCACAACTCATGTTCTTCCTTCCTTTTCCCACAGGGTTTTGGTCAGCATTCCCAACCCCACAATAGGATGAGCCACCTGATCTCAAGGGAATTCTTCGCTATTTTACAGGATGGCTAATTGATATAGATTCATACAATATAGATCATACAAAAACATAATTATTCATTAATAAACCAAATCGTATGCAAAAGCACCTCATACTGAAATGTACATTTGAAATCGTTTGAATCCGTATGAATTTGCCATCGTGTTAAATGGTTACCAATTTCCATGAATTTGTGTTGGAATGAGACACATCGCTGGAATGTCTCGACTGTCACTCGTGTGAGGGGTCTAGAGGGCCCTGTTGTGTTCCAGCCATTATCATCACGAGCTCCCCACACATACATGGAACTTTTGGAACAGTACGCCACATTTCCCCGTTCACCGGAATAAAATCAACGGTGCTCTAAAGTATAATGGAGGGGAATAATTACTGAGCTAGAAGCTTATGGGATTTTTCACAGCTCTATAACTTTCCAACAGAGGTTTAGCTTTGTTGGAGCGCTTCCTGGAACAGTTGACAATTGTGTAAAGCTATACTTGGTTATAAGTCTTTCAGGACAGGCTCTCGTTAAAAAGTCTTCTCGAATTAACCGGCCTTTCCTTTGAGTGAAACGCTGGAAATGAAGAATTTGTTCAGCCTTGATTACCTTTCCTATACTTACAGTGGTATTGTACGCCAGCACCTTATTGCATTAGCGGGCTTTGGAAATGGCTGTCTGTTAATATTAGCGTGCCGTCGGACAGCGCACGCGAGCCGACAAATTAAGCCTTATAGAACGTGGCAGCAATTGAAAGGCAATTACGTCTGCGGAACCTTATGGTTTCACAACAAATTAGTTATCACTTTGCAATTAATCTCTTTGTTTCATGACCACGGCCTATTCTTCAATCTTAGATCCCAGATCTTGCTTTCGTGCACTCTTGAGTCACACAGCAGCGACTGCTGTTAATGTAATTACAGAAAATATGATTGTCACGGAATAATTGTTATGAGAATAATGTTTTGATTATAGTCATTTTCTCAAAGGAATAGCAATTTTGGCATAATTACCATATATTACCATTTCCGAGGAGCAGATAGTTATTTGAAGTGATTTCACATTAGCTTTGTAATCTGTGATGAGTTAAGTCATATATTGTCTCGCCATCTTTTCTTTTATGATATGTTATGCTTGCATGCCATTCACGCTTTCATAAGGTGCTTTACATGCTACATGGACAGAAGTGTTGGGACGCCTCCATCTAATAAAAATGTTAATCTATTCCGGTAATTCATATCAAAACAATTATTAATGCTATATCATACAATACAATGTTAAAGACTTTGGTTTCCATCTTCATTGTAACCGTTTTGGAAGGGCACATCTGTAAAGTTATTGTTGGGTTTGGGGGATGAGAGTTTGGCTCAAAGGTGTTCAGCTTGGTTGAGACCTGGACTTTATGCAGCCCAGACAAGTTCTTTCACACTAGACTGAATCAGTCATTTCTTTTTTAGTTTGTTAGCCCTCCACAACTGTTACATATAAAACTAAAAGCACACAATTCTCTAGAATATCTTTATTGTCAGGGAACGCCACAGAGAACAGCGGATCGAGATCAAAGACATACAGTATGTGTATTAAACAACTAAAACACTACACTTTAAGCAATACAAAACAGAGACAACAAGAACAAGACAAGACTGAGTATATAAAGTGTTCAGTGATGAGGCTACTGAAGGGCAGGTGTGATGATTACAAACACGGGACAGGTGCGGGAGCGTGATGGGAGACGGAGTCCATGGGGGAACACAGGCGAAAACAGGCATGTGGACAGACGGAACCGTGACAATGATATGATGGTGCATAAGATTTGTGCTTACAGAAATGACCAAACTAGTCAAACCTATAGTGTCCAGATACTTTTGTCCATAATCAATTAAATTGAATTTAGAGAAAATGAATATCAAATATCTTTTGTCTGATATTTCTCCTGAGAAAGGCACCAAAAAATATAATGTCACCGACTGAGCTTAGATTTCCCAAGTTATTTTAAATGAGTTTATTTTTAATTATTCATTATTATTTTTATTGATATAAAAATGTCATAATAACATGTGTTTTTATTTTTTTTAATTATATTTCAACCATCAAATAAAACACCCTTGCTGTCTTTGCCTTGCAGTTTCAATCAACCGCGGAAATATATTGACAATCCAGAAAAATAACATGGCATTCTTTGACAGAAAACCTCAACAGACAAAAAATGTAATTCACAATTCTGCCTTTGAATTAATAAAATCACTCTAGTAATTCGGGAATAACCATATAGATTAGAATGTATTAGGCTTCAGAATATTTCTGCAGAACACATTGTCGGCAGGGTTAGGTCCGTTAGGTGATTATTGCAGGTAAAGATGCAATTTAGTACTTGTGTGCACTGAAAGGTAACCAAGCCACTGAGAGGCTGCATCAACAAAGGCTTGACCTGAAAGGATGTCCCTCTCACCCACATGGACAAATAACACCTGTGTCTGGGCAACACAAATGGGTTTGGAAAATAGCTGTAAGTGGCTGTGTTAAAAGAAACATTCAACCCTCACGCATTATCAACCTCTCTGACTGTCGGGCAGCATGCAAAAACGAAATGATCTCCATTAGAGACGCAGAATTACAGGAGTACGGTGAGAAGAAAATCACTTTAAATAGGCGGTTGCACAACAGGGATCTTTTTTTAGCGTCTAAATTTGATCCGCGATGGACTTGTGAGTTTTTCCATAGCCTTGATAATCTGCCACGCAACAATGTAAAGTAATGCAAGGAAATGGGAATGAATGCTTGCTGTACTGAAAACCTTTCTGACCTTGTGTGCTGTACATGTTCTTTATTGGAAACTTTTCCAATGTGTTGAACCTGTTAATTACAGAGACTCAGTTGAGTCCATTGTAACTGCTGGGTTATATAAGAAATTACATACTGTATAAGGAAAACCATTAGAAAGTTTGCAATCTGGTTTCTATGCCTCTGAAAATAGCTTCATTTTCTATGCAAAAACAACTTAAACCAGATGTATGTTTGTGAACAAAACATTTTATGCATGTCTATATTATGCAAATGAAACATCTATACTTATCCATATTTGTATTGTAGCATGGGGGTCGCTACGGGGACTACAGATTGCATTATTAGGAAGTTGCTTTTTAATTAACACAATGTTGGATACAGTCTAGCTGACAAACTAAATCGAAACCCCACTCATTACCGCATTGGTAACCTTGACATTTCTAACACAGACAACATTGTTAAATGTTCTGTGATGTTGGGTTAACAACACATTTCTTCTTGCTCAAAAACACATTACAAAAACACTTAGCTGTCTAAATTAACTCTCCTTTTCCAGTCTCCCGCTTAGCATGCTGGGAAAAAATACCCAGACTCAATAACAACCTCAGTCCAGACCAGCAGTGTTATATTGAAGGAATAGTTCACCCAAAAAGGAAAATTATGTAATAATTTATTCATCCGCTTGTCATTTTAAACCTGTATGGCTTTCTTTCTTCTGCGGAACACAAAAGAAGATATTTTGAAGAATATTGGCAACTGAACAACAGTGGTACCCATTCATTCCATACCCATTCAATTCTATTGTATGGTACAAAACCAGTGCAAGTCAATGAATACCACCATTCATACAGTCAAACAGGTTTAAAATGACAAGAGGGCGATCAATTGATGACAGAATTTTTATTTTGGGGGGAACTATCCCTTCTATATTTTAACTTTCGATCAGATATCTTACAAAAAGAGCATGTGTGACCCTGTATATGAAAACTAGTCTCAGAGTTGAATAATGAGCTTAAAAGTTTTAATTTTCATCTTTGACATGGTCAATATTGAAGATATCAATACTATGTTTTTACAGAATGTTTAATTTTAAGTAGAAAAGAGTGAATCACAAAACAATGACTTGGTTTTCAAAAACAGGGACATATCATCGCGGTCCTTCTGAAATCTCAGCTGTCCAAATTTGATGCTATATTTAAAATGATTTACAACCTTGCTGAGTTCAAAGTTAAGAATTTATTTTTAATCCTTTTTATTGGTTAGATATGTGCAAAACATAAAACACAAACATAAAGGGTGACTAATAGTAATGATTTATGACATAAAATCACGAACTACGGAGATACAAGGTTTCAGAAGGACAGCAGCGTTCTTGTTGTGCACTTCTGCACACACCCATATAAATAGAAAGCTGAAAAAGAAAATAGGAAATGAAAGTCCATTCAAATGAAAAAGATCATCACTGTAATACTTATTAATAGTTGTGGAAATTAACTGTGAAAAATGTCTCATCTTAGGAATCAAAGAGGCAGCCATATACTGTAATTATGTTAATTGGCTTGGCACAAAATGCCACACTATTAATTGGCATGGAGTGACCCAACACAACACGCTGTTGTCAAAACTAGTTGCACACTCAGAAACAAAACAGAGGAAAAATGTAAACACGTTAAAATGGAGAGGAACTCAACATTTCATCTAGCTTTCATTTGTGACTTTTGCAAAAAATAATATTTAAAAAGGAATCCTGCTAATTATGTTTCTGTATACTTGCACGCCCAATATAGGTGCCCGTCTGTGTTTTTTTAACAAAAGCTTAATGAGAACATTGAAATTGCTGTGACGAGTCATTGGCTCTTTTAATAGTACTTTAGCATCCCAACCGTTTGTTCTGCTTCGGCAAACCCATCTAAACACGTTGGGAGGACGACCCAGGCTAATGACTCTTTTGTAAGAATTTAACCCATCACCATCAGTTGAATATTCCTCGCTTACCTTCCAATTGACAAGAGAGCCGTGAAAATGAGCGCCAGTTGCTTGACATTGGCCTGACGTGGCGCGACAGCCGGGTGGGTTTCCCTCATTTGCCGAGATGCGTATCAATCACACGTGAACGTGAGGAGGCGAAAGAAAGAAACGGCGGTCCATGTGGTTTGTGCTTTTTCAGGGGCCGTGCCTGTGAGGAAGAGATGTGTTAAACAGCGATGCACAAACACCTCCGAGCCCCCATGCGATAAACAGGATTGATGTTTGCGAGCGAGACATTTAACTTGATCCAGCAGCGCTTCAGAGAAATCATTTAGCTTCACTGAGCTGTCAAGAGCCTGTGAAGGAAACGTTTCGCGAACCAATTTTTCTTCCCTAGATCCATAAACTATTGATAAATTGTTATTGTTTACAGCGAGGGAAGTTTATATTGCAAGATTTATATTTTGAAATTCTGCATATCGGGCAAAATTGTAACGACCAGTTTTTTGAGAAACACTGATGGGATGATATTCAGTAACAATGGCGAATTAGAAAAGATCGGGGTGATTTTAAATTTATGTATATGACTTTACAGAAATAATACAGTAAGTGGAAAAGAGCTTATAATGCTGCCAGACACACGGAGTAGACAGTACTTTCAGACAGGGTAAAATCTACAGTAGTAATCCTCAAGATGTATAGTTTGCAGCATGAGTAAACCCAGAATAGATCAGGCCTGGAAGTCAATATTGATGGTTGAGGGAGCCACCGGTCCATGTGCCCGCGGTTTCTTTCAGCAGATGCCGAACCCCGACGGACAAGACTGGAAATCACAGCCAGATTTGCTGCAGTAGATGGATTGCACGAGCGTTCGTGTCCTGACACAGCCCAGCGCGCACAGCATTCATTCAGGCAGTCAAAGAAAGAGCCAGATTCTCACAGATAAATGCAATGTCTAATTGGCACTTGAAACGGTCACGTTTCTCTCTCAAAATGGAAATAAAAAAGCAGTTTTTAATTGATGTGAAACAATTGACTGGGCCGGACGATTTATGGCGCGTGTCCATGACAACTACATTTTTTGACTCGCGGCCGAATTATACGGACCATTTCCAAAGTCTTTTCTTTTACACTGATGAACACGACATGTTGCAATTTGACTGCGGGGAACTGAAGCCAACATTTGAAGGTTTTTTGTTTTTTGTATTTATGTGCACTTTTGAGATGCACACCAATTTGTGATGTATTTTGTGGGGGTGTCAATAATTTTATTTGATGCTTTTAACTGCTATTGACCCTATGTCAGAGAGACTGTGCTTCAAACAAGCTTTGATGAGTCCTGATGAAATGTTTGTATTCAGGGACAGAACGTTTTCGGTTGCTGTACAACTGTCTGTGGCCTGAATCTTAAAGGTTCAAAAAATAAACATATTTCTCAGTCATCCAATTATATTTATTGTGGCTGGCAGTCACATAGGGATGGTGGGCAGGTGTCCAAAGGGCTTTTATTTTGGTAACTGAGGGGAATGCTTTTTTGTAAATTTCATTGTCTAAACTATGTTGAATATCATTTTTTTGTAGATGCTTTTGGATAATTACTTGTGCTACATTCAGTCAACAATGTTATATTTTCCCATTAAAAGTTAGTAATTCAACATTATGTGTGTCACATCTCCATTCCATTCCATTTTCTACCGCTTATCCGAACTACCTTGGGTCACGGGGATCCTGTGCCTATCTCAGGAGTCACATCTCATTCTATTTTATTTAATTTTTGGCTACAATAATAGTGCTATTTTTGTATGTTACCTTTCATATTCTTACTGTTTGTCAAATTATGTTGTGTTTCTTAATTATTATATTGTTTAAAGTTAAAATTTTTGAAAAGATTTTTAAATTGTATTAAGTTACCCCAATGGCTCTATTTCAACTTCTTACATAAAGATATTATCAATTAAATCAATTAATATTTTAGTCAAAATATATTGTATTTTACCTTCCAAATTATTATTCTGAAAATAAAATAAGCAAAAATAAAACACCAATTTCCCAAATAATCTTACTGTGATAGTTTCTATCTTTTTTCCTTTTTTTGGGAAGCTTTTTCTGGATAAAAAGGACAATGCCTAGATTTCTCCACCACTTCATATATTAAAGGGGAAAGTTCACCCCAAAACAAAAATTCTTACATCATTTAATCACCCTCGAGTTAATTCAAATCGGTATGGCTTTCTTTCTTCTGCAGAATACAAAAGAAGATCATTTGAAGAACGTTGGTAACAGAAAACTGTTGGTCCAAATTGACTTGCATTGGTTTTGTGCCCATACATCAGAAGTGAATGTGGACCAACATTTTTTGTTTAATAACATTCTTCAAAATATTTTCTTTTGTCATACATTTTAAAAATGACAAGAGGGTTAATTATGAAATTATTTTCATTTTGGGGTTCGAACTATCCCTTTAAGATCTATGTGGAGAATAATATTCTCCCTCTCTTAACTTCAGTATCAGACATTTATTTTTGTCACAGGAAATTGTGCAAACTCACACTTGAAATGTTCATGTCATCTCCCCCATTCACTTGTGTTTATAAGTCGGTTGCCTGGTACAATTTTGCGCCACCCTTGACACATTGCAGCCAATGGCTCAAATGCTTAATGTGGAATGTATTTACTTCCTTGCACTTGTTTGCACATACACATTTTTATAAAAAAAAAATTATAAATCTGAAAATAAAAGTGTGTTATGCCATATGAAAATACAATATTAAAAAAGAATAATTTGTGTGAATGTAGTCCAAGCAAAGGAAGTACACCAATGGATGTTTATTGTTTGCAGGGGTGCGCCATTGTGGAAATCTTTGGGAAACTTTACTTTATAGGATATTCTCTCTTTAATTTGCTTCTCATTTAAGTGTTATAGTATAGAAAGTTTATGCAATGTTGAGCAGAAACAGTTCCTAATTGTATTCTGTATTTGATTCACATATTCTTTTCCCCATTTGAAAATAATTACCAAGCCCCGTTTGTCTACATGGCTTGTTGGACGGCTTCCCACAATTATATGACAATTCCCCTTGCAGTTAAATATGCTTTAGAGGAAACTCATATAGTTAAGACAAATTATTCTGACCTTAGCAAATAAGTCTGCTGGAATGACTGTCCTTAATTTGGGAGCAGAGAGCAACTATCTCTATTTTTGTGTTTTGATTACAGCTATTTTGTTCATTTTGTCAAACCAGAACATTGCAGGAAATCTGTTGTTTTCACAAGAGAAGCATTTAATTTCTTAACAGAGATATCTAGAAAAGGAAGAAATAGAGAGAGAGTTGGAGAGAGATGAATGAACATTCGGGGCGACTGGGACCACCCAAAGTGTTATATCCTGTTAAAAGCACTGCCCTGTTCAGCTTGATTCATGTGGTAGCTTCTCAGAGACACGTCTGGTCCCCGTCCAATTACTATTCCAAAATACGCCAGGGGACCCGCCTGCCACAAGTGACTACCACACTGACACAGAGACACCTGTGTCTTCCGGGTAGCTGTGGCAGGTGTCTCAGATCTCTAGATTGATATAATAGGAGAGAGAGGGATAGTGGGAGCGGGGTTACAGATAACTAGGTCATGCTGGACCTGTGCTTTATTTTAGGTCTTGTCTTACAGGAAAAGAAAAATCTGCACCTGCACACTGGGCTTCATAAACTTTACCCTCAGGCCAGAGCGGCAAATCAAACACTAATCAAACACTTGTTTGGTGATTTATTCAGTTCTAAAAATCAATACTTTATTTATTTGAAACTGTAAACTGCCAGGAAAGCCCGATATACCAAATTGTCTTCAAAAATGTGTCGTTTGGGATGAAAACAGGCTAAAAGTTCAAATAAAGCTAAAAGTTTTGTGTACACCCCCAACATAGCTTGGTAACAAACCCAACTGGTTTTGTCCATATTTTTCCCAACCATGGGTTAAAACAACACATGTTTTAGTTTTTTATAGGATACTTTTAATATACAGTATATATTTACTGTATTTATTTTAAATTGAATTTACATCATTTTTCATTTTTGAAAAGCCTGTAAGTTCCATTGTGACTCACCCAAAAGGCCTCCTCTAACCTTGACATTAACGTTGTGTTAATTTAAGGTTCATTTCAACTGCTTATATAGATCTTTTTCGTAATAAAGTATTACAATTAATATTTCCCCCCAAAATATATTGTTTTGCCTTATTATTTTTCTAAGAAAAAAAGGAACATACAATGCAATATAAAACATACATTTTATAATATAGATTTTCTATTAACCAATGCTGGGTTGTTTTAACCCATGACTTAACAACCTAACGTCCATAATTTACACAACCGTGTGTTAAAACAACACACCATTAGCTAGATATTATGCTAGGGTAATAAAAAAATACTTTCTATGTAAAATACTTAAGGGTCAATATGTGCCTTAGATTATTATGTGCAGTAAGAAACTCATAAATTAATAAATAAATATGAGGTTAAATGCAGAATCTAGCAATTGAAATTAGTGGTTTGCAAATTTTACAACATTTCACAAACATGTCCAAGAACAGGACAGTGTGGGTGGATAGTATATACAGTGCAAATATAAGCTTGCTTGCAGTTTAAGGGTTCAAATAAAGCTAGAGAGAAAAGATCAATGTCAAAGTTGAGCTTCACAGTTTACACAAGTTTGCCAAACGTTCTGTTCATCAGTACTTAAAACACATTCTTTCTTCAGGCATCTTATTAGATATAGGAACAACCATTTGTGATCCTCCATTTGAAACCCAGCTAAAGTCATTTCCATGTATGGAGCATTAGGTGGAAATGTCATCGTGATATCTTATATATTGGCTTCGTAAAGCCATGTCACAGATTGGAATGATAGTAAAATGATTGAAATTAAACTCATTAACGCATAATCAGATTATGAGGCTGGATTCCACTGACAGGATTACCTTTTTTTATAAAACTATCAGCTGATTATTTAATATACATGGTAATATAATTCTCCAAAATGCACATTGAAAAGAATCTTACCATGATTTTCAATGCTCAAATTCCTTCCCTAACAATCTGTGCCCATGCAATTTCGGTTCATCAGTAGATGTAATTGTCTTTTCTCCTTGCTTGTTAGCTTTGTCTTACCTGAGGGATTTACTAAGATTTTTATTAAATACTAACAATGGGAATCTGCTAGAGTTTCATTTTCCTATCAAGATTAAAATAACACCTGAACTCATAATTGTCTCTGGGTGTGAGTCGTTGCCAGGAATGTTAAAGTGATGGAACATTTTTGATGTAATGAACTACAAAATCATTAAAATTCAACATATTTATCCTGCCAGTTTTCCCCGGCAAACATCCTTTGTCGTTTTTTTATCAGTGTGTTTTAATAATGTCTTTCATAGTCCCTGTAGAGAGAAGGAGACAAAACCGTTTGTATATGTGATAAATTTATTTTTTATCTCTGTAATTTCAGTGGTAGACTGCAAAGATACACCTCACAGTTAAAAGTGTAGTGCAGTTTATAAACAGAGAGATATTTCTTTGTAGATCGCAAGGTCATTTGTGCATAAAACAATCTAAATGACCAATAAAAGCTATATTGTTGTTAATGGACTGCAGGTTTGTGAAGCTCACTGTGTTTTAGCAATGATTTATTTAAATGTCTAGAGATGTCATTTTTGATGAATACCAGATTCTCATCATAAAACAAATAATTTTCTAGCTCCACAATCATGTGTTTTTCTCATTCTGTCAACAATTGTCTCATTTGTATCCATTTCCTTTTCCACTTTAGAAGAAACATCTGTGATGTACGTGAACACAAATGAGATTTTTTTTCTGGGAGCACTTACATGCAATAAGGAGTTTTATTTCAATCCATATTTCTTCAGAAACTGTAACCTCTTGTCCTAATATGTCAGTGGTCAGTCAATGATGTATTAACTCAAATTAAGTGCACAGTTAACTTCACATTCGTCCTCCATTTAACATTGTACTTATGTTTTTCATTTTCCTCCTCCTCTTTATCCAGTGTTTGCATTCCTGATAGGCCTGTAAAATATGCTAATTGAATAAGTGAAATGTTTCCAGCATGTTAAAGACTCTTTGCAGCTCAGCTTTTCTTTAGGGATTATAAATGTCATATTTAGAAGTGTTTCTTATCCAATTCGTTTTTAAAGCGGGTGTAACACTTGCAGTTTCTGTCAATCTCATATAAATCACCTATATAGTATACATACGTTTTATCTTCGAAGAGTCTGTTTGATCACATTTATAAAAAACAGATACAGCTGTACGATTATTTCTGAAAACAGATGAACACGTGGGGGGAACTAAAGCATGGCTCTCTTGTTTTTGGCAAGTGGTTGATATCCTTAGGACGACATTATGTTGACCCTGGGACAACATTTAAATCAACCAATCGGATTTCAGAAATAATATTACAGTTTATTTTAAATTTAATCTTCCAACCAGGATTAGGTGCTTCTAGACCATTGTTTTCTACTTATCATTTCACTCTGATTTTAGGGGTCAGTTATAGTTAGTGTTGGGGTTTGGTGTGGGTTTAGGTTTTATTTATAAAAATGTTGTCCTTAGGTCAACAAAATATGTTTTCCTGAGGACATCAACCACTTCGGAAAATCAGGTTGAGCCTAAAGCACAAGGACACAATACACCGTAGCATTATCCCTGCATATCATTTGATTCACAATAAGTTTGTGTTGTGTACCTCATCGTGCACGCAGGTAATTCCAGCGTTATATCGACTGTTTATATAACATTCCTCACTGAAATGCAGTGAACAACCAAACACAGCTGAACATCATGAAGGAGGGAGCACATTGATGGGCGTGCTAGTTCTCCCACTCTTTATGGTTGACACGTGGGCGTGCTCTTTCATCTCGCTCTTGAAGGGTAAGACCCATGGGCATGCTTTTCCAGGAGATTTGTCCAACAAGGAACTAAGAAAAGTTGTTACGAAACATAATTTCATTTCCAAAAATAACTTTCTGAAACCTAAACGAATGCTGGGGAACTGTATCCAGCACAGAAATACTACATCAGACATCCAACTCATTTTTTGATAAGTTGACCATGTCAAGAATGAGAAGACTCAAGCCAGCAGGTTTAACATTGTAAAGAAGTCAGAATGCATGAAACACTGTGGCACCCCCCCTTTAAAGGTCCAAGATTGTGTTGTGTGTAACGTATATAAACTTTTGTGGTTGCAGCATTAAATTGAATAAACACTCAACAGTCAGGTTGATAATACCAGAATTTACAGTGTACATGATGAGAGTTCAATGCAAATTCTTTGCTGTTGTTTTTGTGCTGTTGTTGTTTTATAATGTATTCGTACTGAATAATTGGAACTTTTTCCTGTTCTGAAAGTTAAACCTGCCAAATTAAACAAAACATTTTGCTAGCAATTATGCAAATGATATTCAAGAAGAGCCAGGAAAGATACTCCATGTTTTAAACTTCTTTGAAGAGTTTTGAATACAATAAACAATGACAGTCATACAGACAGCACATAGTACAGGGGAATAAAAGAGATGAGAATAATAAAAGGTAAACAACCAATCAAACGACACGCCTCTAATTTTGGTATTATATTTACTGTACAATGTATTCCCAAAACCTCCTGCTCTGCAGATTTAAAGATGATGTCATTTTCTCTCACAGGCATCCCTACTGGAAGATGTGACAGATCTTCATTCTCAAATACAAGTGGATTTTCTTGAATTCCCCCACAACAACCAGAGCTTAACTCCCACTCCTAATACCATATGATTATACCAGAGCAAACACCCACTTTCATGTGTTGAGACAATATAGGGGTCAGAAAAAGTCCCTCTTGCAGTTAAAAGAAACAGGTATGTATGTGGTTTAGGTGGATACCTGGTTTTGTGGAATATGAATTTATGACCATTGTTTTTATTTGATTTGCTGATTTTAATAATGCAATTCAATCTTTTCATATTGGAAATATTCAGCCATTTGAGTATCTATACTTGTATTTCTAATGTCTAAATCAAAAATACAGTGTTGGGAAGAGTGGACTAACCTGACTTTAAAAGATCTTTGTTTTATAAAATAGGGTGTTTGTTGGTAGTGTAAAATATAGGATACTTATTATTGCAGGGGAAACGACACAATAACTGTGTTTGTATTAAAGCAATAAACAAAGCAGCGATTACAACTGAACAGAAACACTACTATTTACCACAACGGTAAGAACTCCTCTAAACCCAACACAGCAGAACATTAAACATTAACACATATTTCTCCTTACTCACACAATGAAATAACTTGTGTAATGTGTAAATGACTTAAAGTAGTAAAATATTGAGTATTGAGTTAAAGGGATAGTTTGCTCCAACAACAAGTTATGTCATCAGTTACATAATTTACAGTTTGTATTTTTCTTGTGTGTAATACAAGATATTTTGACAAATGCCTGAGTGCTTTTGTATCCAAACAATGAACGCCATGGTTGGTTTGGTTACCAACATTCTTCATAATATCTTCTTTAGTTTTCTGCAGAAGAAAGAAAGTCAGGTTTGGACTGAAACTATGGTGATTCAATAATATTTCATTTTGAATATTTTCTTTCTTGGGTGAACTACCCCTTTAAAGGTTCAGTGTATGAAATTTATCAGCATCTACTGGTGAAGTTGCAAATTGCACACAGCGACTGTGGCTGTGGCTCACTCCACCCCTGCCTTTCGGAGCACTACAGCGGCTGACACAGAACTGGCATGATGAGAAGCTATGTGAATAATCAGAATTGTGTAGATAAAACCAAATTCAAGTAACTGACATTACAAAATGTGTTCAACAGTACAACGCAAACAATTGTGTTATACTATTGAAGAATGTTAATATTAAAACATACTTTTTAAGAATGTATTTTATACAATCTTCAGGCTGAAGACTTTATCCTGTCTTTATCCTTCAGTATAGTTTCGAGTGTTATTTTACTGATGTGCTGCTATATTTGATGTAGACCAGAGTCTGGAAACTTTGTATTATCTTTAGAGCTTTAATGCTATCACTCAACTTAAATTATAAAGCACTTTTTACAATTTTCATTCTTACAAAGCAGCTGTAAATTATTTATATTGACTATAAGCAAAACATTAAAGTTGTACATTTAAAAATAATGTCTCAGCAAACAGAAAACAGACATGCACACAGGTTCATACCCGCATGCAAAACACAGACAACTCCACTTACACAGAACACAAAATACACACTTACCAACACACACGCACACACAGAGTACTGTTCTACACTCTTTGATGCAACAAGTACATCAGTTGTTGGAAGTGTTCCTGGTTCAGGTTGATCTTACTATTGCAGCCTTAACCCTTAGAGGATTTGTATTATGGAAGTGTAATGTTTGCACATTTGAAAAGATGCATCTTTAGTCTAGATTTAAACTCACAATGAGTGTCTGCCTTCCGGACAGTGCAAGGAAGACTGTTTCAAAGTTTAGGCGCTAGATAGGAAAGGACCACCACAAGCACAGCATGAATAATGTCCTGAAAACCCGGTCAAGGTAACACTTCACTGCAGCTTTCCCCTCGAGTTTGCTTTAGAAACCCTAAATGAAGAGAGACCATTGTTGATTACCCATGATAGAGATCCTTGAGTCGTTCTCGGGGTTGTAAAGCAAAATTCACTTTGAAAACAAGCTTGATTCAGCACTGAAGGTGACATAGAATAACAACAATTCAACACATTACTTGCAATTTAATAAAAACAAACAATTGATTCATATTCTGGTGCCTGGTTTGGAAAGAGCTATTATTTAGAACCACCTTTTATTGGATCTTCTGATTTTTTGTTTAGGTCACTTTTCATATTTTGACCGAATGATCACCTTTTCTGATGTAACCTGGTGATGTTACCCACTTTTGCCTCACGGACCTCTTGCACCAACCCATTCAACACCCTCTTACCTTCACTAAACCCTTCTCATCATCAGAACCCTTTTATATGAACATCATTTTCCCTCTGGACACTTCAATCCCTTTTTGAACATTTGTTTGAATAAAGCACTTTTGAATGGCTCTCTTTTTTTAGATTGATTTATACCTGCATTATAACATTGCCCTATCCGCTGTGTCACCCTTGTTACCCACAAAATAAATCCTCATCAAATATTTCACATAATGCGTTTGGTTGCAAATCTGGACAAATATGAAATAATCTGTTGTACCTGCAGTGAGACAAAAACCAGAAGTCGTCATGATCTCTGACACAGCAGGTTTTTGATGGCTCTGTAAAAATGGAACATCATTGCTTTCGGCAAGGTGACGGATCTACTCATCTGCCATAATTCACATTTAATATCTTAATCCCACAGGTCCACAGTGGCGCGTGATGTGTGTCCTTGCTGTGTATCCTCTTCTCTTCACTTACCGGTAAGCACTGGCTATGCTCTGTTTCCCAACATGATGAAACACAAATGAAGCTAACACCACAAGAAAATTATTTAATTTATTCATATAAAATTGGAATATATGTATGAAGTTTACAAACCCCCAAGCAGAATCTGTAGATGTTTCGATTTAAAATAAGGTCATTAAAATATACAAGACAGTCTACTAGATAAGTATTGCCCTAAATAACAGATCTTAAAGCATATCCCACAAGACAAAATTACTAAATTAGACAAATTATACCGCTCAAGAATGTACATATCCATCTGTTTTATATTGTGTAAGCTTCGATGAATGCTTGGAGCATTTTAAACACCTTGTGTATAAGTCTCTGAACTAAATTAGTGGCAAAACCAATGATATCAATATTAACAAGATGCACCATGCACTGCTGTTACATTGAATTCAATTCATTTATACAGTGCTTTTCACAATGTGCATTGTTCCAAAGCATCCTTACAGGAGAAAATAAGAAAAAACAGAAAAACACAGAAAAGATAAAACACAGCACAGTGAATGGTGTATATAGAACAAGCAAGATCATTCATTCTAATAAATTATATCTAAAAAAAGCAGTTGCCCAGTGAGCAAGCCAACACGGCCCAATCATAAATAAATGGAAAAAAAACTTGGGAGAAACCAGTCTCCGTCGGGAGGGCCAGGTGCCCTCTGACGTGTCACAGCTGCACACTGTGACTTTGATTAAAAGTTACTGAGTAAATGTTTATGGAAAACAGGGAGAGTTTATTAATTGTGATTTAGGAAATGTTATTATTGAAACTGTCTAATATTGTCTTATTTTCCTGCCTTCCAGTAAAACGAGCCAATCGTCAATCAAAGACTGACTATTCTCTGGGGCGAGCCTCTCATGATGTGCTTGCCAGCCTGTGCCCCAGCGCAGAAGATGAGTCGATATCTTAAATGGTGATTACAGCAATTAAAGCTTAGGAAACCAAAGTTATGATGCAGTTCATGTCATTGTTTATAATTGATCGGAAATATGCTGTTTAATTGTGATTCAAAAAATATATGCATTCCCCTATTCAAGTGGATAGGACTGTGGACTTGCTATGACGTAAATACCTGCCCAGAGGCTTTGCAAACAAGGCCGCCGAGTGCCACGACTTCTGTAAACGGACTTTGGCAAAACTGGATGTCCACATCACATACAGTTAATGCTCTGAAGAGGAACTCAAACCTGAAGAGAATGCTAGGAAACCAAGAAATTTACAAAACGAGCAGGAGTCCTGTGTCAAAAACAGCAGTTGTCTCTGCACTTCTCTGAACAAAACAAGAACGCAAATGGATCACAAAAGGCGGCAAAAATTCATTGAAGCTTCAAGCATTACTATTAATACAGATATATTTGAATTGTTTTTGAAAATGACCAAAGACAGGTGCAGAGGGTGTGGCATCAGACCTCTATAAGGGAAGTTTAAACATTAAATCCTAAAACCTAAATAATTATTTTTTGTTGATTTTAAGTGTCTTTAGGATAGAAATGGCCAAATAAAGGGAGTGTAGTATCCTCGAGGTGAGAAACGGCTCTGTGATGAATGGTTTTGTGTTTCACATACGATAGATTTTGATTAAGGAAAGCAAACCATCCCCAACACTTTCCAATGCTTCTCTGGAAAGTGCTTTGTGTTTAACTGACTTGTGATTGGTCAACTAAAATGACGACAATATTTTTTACGTGTGTGATTTGCTTCTTCATGGCATCATGCCAGCCAAAGATGCTGCTTACTGCAATGCTGTGAAAGGTCAGACAACACGTGGACAGAATAACGCTGGTGATTAAATGGCTTTATGTTTTTATGTTTATGTGTAGATTTATGTTTTGTGAGAGCATTTTTTGAATATCCAACGTTGATCAAATTTGTGCCATCATGTTTATATATACTTTACCCCATTTATCAAAAAAGTATAGGGCAGTCAAACGATTGATGTGATCAATCGCATCCAGAAAATAAAGTTTGTGTTTACATAATATATATACAAAAAAATAACAAACATTTACATATCATAAAAATTATTGGTAAATATTAAATACATGTTTATACTTACTAAATATGTATACATGTATGTGTATGCATTTATAAATACAAAATTATTATGCACAGTATACAGATATTATGTAAACACAAACTTTTATTCTGGATGCGATTAATCTTGCTTAATCGTTGATAGGCTGACAAAAAATATGATAAGATAATGACAAGAAGGCCGGATAGATGCTATATAATTCTTTAGAAAACAAGAGCTATGAATGAATTAATGAAATGATGGTTCTTTTGCTGTTTGTCATCCTACTGGAAACCAGTTTGCTTTGCGCTTTCACTTTGAAAATGACACTCGATAAAAACCAAGTGTAGCGTTAACAAATCCATCATACACGTTTTCCATTACTGAGCTCATTACTGTTCGAGTGTCATATCTCCCAACAACGTAATTATATCTGTTCGTGGGATATTTCTCTCAGGACCCTGCGGATGAAACTGTGAGAACAACTTCCATTAAGATGATGTTTAGTCAGCAAACATCAGTGTCCTCTAAGTTTAAATCCTCTCAAATATCATCCCCTAAAATAATAAAGCACTCATAACTTTGTTTATTTACTCTCAGACGAAGGAGAATCAAATAATTAAAGGCCCTCGATGGGTCATGGGGAGGCTTTACATACATATTTATTTGTTTATTTTTCATTTTTCAACACCGAAACATTTATTATGGGGATTTTATTGTTTAAATTGGTTGAGGATTATTGTCCCACCCTCGCAGTATACCACATCCTGTAAATGCCCAATAAACCTTCATCATAAACGCAGCGTTGCATTGAAATCGTTCAGTTCGTAGTATATTTCTTGCATTCACTGCCACTCATAACAATCTCAATTTCTGACATCATCAGCTGTGAATGCTTCACGCAAGACAGGGGTTTGAAGAAAATTGACAGCGTATTCTCTGAGGTTCTGTCATCGGCGCTGAAATGATACAGTCAGGCTGTGCTTGATAAATATTTCACGCCTTCTTTACCCCAAGGGTTCCTCTGTGTCTTTCTGTGACAGGTATAGGAGCTCACAAGAGATGCATTGATGAAATACTCTATCTTTCTCGCCACATTTGATCTTTTACTCTTATGCACAATGCATTTTCACACCTGCTAAAAAAGATAGAAAATTTGCTATTGTTTAAAAATGTGCTGATTCGAGGATTCTTTAACATATAAAAGGGAAATATGACACAGCTGAAACAAATATTATCATTTGTTTTTTGATGTAATGCAATGTGTATACACGATGTTATGTTCAAAAACGCTGTATTTTCCACACACCGTGCATGTTTGTATCACCTCTTTCCCCCGCCTCTCTGAAACGTGCAGATTTTTTACAAAGCTCATCTTTCTGAAAAGTGAAGTGTACTATGATTGGCCAATTAACAAGTGCGTAGTGATTGGTTGAATACTGCAAGCCTGTGATGGAAATGTAACGCTTCTTACCATATTTGGAACATCAGGTTCCAAAGCAATTGTACTGACAGGTATGCTAACCTAACTTGCGTATACATATTAGTGCGGTCTTTTCGAATCATGCATGAACTGACGTAGATTTGAGGGGGTGTGGTTACATGAGGTGTTTCAGGCAGATCTGGGTGGGCATTCGGTTTTAGATAGAATCCATCTTTTGTTCCGACACTTAAATTTTTGCAATTTTACGTGTCTAATACATGCATGGGCAACTTATAACACACCAAAGAGACAGAAAAAGTCGTCATCGCGCCATACAACCCCTTTAAATATGTTATTAAACTAGAAACACATTTTCTGATTTTAGATTTGTTTTTGTAGCAACTTTCTTTTAATCTTCTTTTCTGGTGGTTAAAGGAGCAATGTGGAGATTTAGTGGCATCTAGCGGTGACATTGTTAATTGCAAACAATGGCTGCACCTACGGTGGCTGACACAGGACTAAGATGTTGTCACGTTTGAGCTTCTTTGCCAAATGAGATTACGTAAACACGCTCTATTGAGCAGTTTGTCCATTTAGGGCTACTGTATGTAGAATTTCATGTAAGGGGACCCGCGGTGTATAAAAATAGAAATAACTCATTCTAAGGTAATAAAAACCGAACGCCTCATTATGTAAGGTCTTTATACACCTCTGAAGACATAGTTATGTATATTATTTTGCAATTCTGTCCAAACATCCTGTCAAAAAACTACACACTGGACCTTTAAATACAACTTTGACACCCAACTGTGTTTTGGCAAACTGGGATGGTTGTTAGTCCTTTGAATACTTTTTTTCATATAAATGTGCTTTTTAATTTAAATTGTAAAACAAATCAAACATATTATTAGAGGGGTTTTAAGGATGATCAAATCTTTTCCAGTTGATCACGATCTGGCCTCTAAGAATTATCATGTATGGATTGGGTTGGACAGATGGTCATTTCGTTCTCTCAGGAAACACGGATCAAGCCACAATGAAGTAATTCCATTAGCATTAATGTAGTCAAGCCACGGCATGTTGTGTTTAACATTCTGCCACTGATCGCCATGCGAGTTGACAACATAATATTAAACTTAGCATTAGACTAATTATGAGTTATATAAAAGGGTCAGTAGAGTGTGTAATGTCTAATATCATAAATAGTCCCATTCTAGAAAGAAAAGCGTTCACACAAAACATTTTATTGCTAGGATGTAACTGCTAATTTTTTATGGGTTGATTGCACACCATAATGCAATTAGATCAATCATTATTTCCCCTGACGGAAACTTCTGCGTAACTGCGTTCTGCATTCAGATTTATTTGGCCACCATGACCAACGCATTAAGTCTTCCAAGAATATTAAACTGACACTATTCTGCATGTGGGAGGTACAGTGATGAATTCAGTTTGCTTTATCAAGTTTAACCCTAGAGTATAGTACTTCTTCTTGGCATCATATTTTTCATTAAATGTCTTTACGTTTGTCGATATTTGTTTTGCATTATATGCTGCATGTGGGTTGGATATTTAGACAAAAAATTACAAATGTATGAACATTATCGTGTCACAGTGGAATAAAGAGAATGTGTGGCAATTTGAGTCATTTATTAGTTGAGACGCACTCTAAAAAAAATCAGACTTCAACACCAAATTATCTAGGGACCTCAGTTTTTTTTCACTTTAAATTATTGTCAATTATAACTTGTGTCAACAATCTGTTTCCTACATTTACTTTGCTCAAACTGAGGCAAATGAAAAAGTCACTTTAGAGAGTTCTGACATTTCGTTTACTTTGTAAAGCATGTCCCCAATGGCAGTTTGTAGAGTTTGCCATCATGCCGTTTTATTTCTGTCATATAGAATGTGAAGCTGACGTCATGCCCTATGTTGCATGTTGCATTGGCGCCGCCATCTTGGGAGGATAATACTCCACTACTATTAGTGTTTTGAATTGTACCGTTGCTTGTTTTGTTTGATATATGGTGAAAGTGAAAGAACAATAGGCTTTTCCTGAACGACTCTGCTTAATGCTATTGCAGTTTTTAACACAGCAAGACCAACCTACCATAGTTAGAATTTCCTTATCCAACAAGAAAATCAAAAAACTGCATTGAACGCACTATAGCAATTCTTCCAAGATGGAACAACTTTCAACGCAGTGTGATATCGATTAACAAGCTCTATTTGAGCTTTTGTGTGCCACACAATGGTTCAAACAATGTTTACAAATAATGAAATAACATTAGTGCATTTTTACCAGTCATGTACTAATAAAACATAGTAGAGAGAAAACTACACAGACTTGGCTAGTAAACGATGAGTATCACTCTCAGTAGGATTGTAGATCATTCCAACATCAGCTCATTTACATGTTGACATTATTATTATTATTAATTGAATTGATAATGCAACAACCAGAAATTCCCCAGATGCCACCTACCATGAAAAAGCATGGAAAAACAAGAGCTTTCGAGATGCTTTGGGTGCACTTGATTGAACGAATGAATTGAAAGATTGACCGCTTGATTCATTAAAAGCCTGTCTCTCAAAGGGATTGGCATCGCAGCTGCTGGCAAAACAAAACGCAGAGACGATTCTGTTATTTTCTTAATTCTGCGTTCAAAAAAAAAGAAAACAACTCACACAAACAGTTATAGCTTTGTGCTTCCCAGCCTCCCTGATGGACCCAGCATTCTTTTGCCAGAATATGCATCACAGTCTGTTTTTTAAAGTGATAATAAACGGCGCGTTTGAACACAAGCTCGAATATTTGAATATGTTTGGCATTAATTAAAGCTGTAAACAAAAAAAACCCTAATTGCTTTGTGAAATATTTAATCGGTTTCATGCTGAATTGTTGTCTTCGTTTAATGTCCACATGCTGTATTGTAGTGAAACCTGCTTGAGAAAACAAGCATCATCCTTCCTGGCCTGACATTTACTGTAGCGTGCGCCTCCATCCTCGCAAAGCTGGACCCTGATACGACAAAAAAGGTGGTAAGAGGCATTTTAAGGAGCAAATGATGGTGCTAGTTTGAGGAGTCACATGGATAAATGTTTACTTTACAGCGTTATACATTCTCATAAAGACACTTGAAGGTCAATATTTCTCCCTCTAATGAAGATTCCCCATGCCGCTGGGATTAGAAATATGGGTAACGTTCAAAGCAAAAGGGCAACTCGTTAATCTAGACTAAAACTCGAGGAAAACCCAAGTCGAGCGTTGCCAAGTGCCCTAGAAATAAAGTTATATATTTTTTTGCTTGTAAAGCGGACCCCTCCCCCACGTGCTTAGAGAAATGTTTACCCCAGTGCTCCAATAAACAAACAAATGCGTACATGACTGCAAATAACACGATCAAATAGAATGCGTAAACGCAATTTGTTCAAAAGCAAATATTTACATCATAAACCCGGAGATTACGTGTTTTCAAGTCGCAGAGGAATCAACCGAGTTACATTAAATTAATTGCCCAGTCACTGACTGAATAAATTTGACACACTTAACGTGTCGATTTATCTGTTTCTTTCATCCGTGCGTGAATATCAGACATATTTCAAGATGTAAAATTTTTTGAGGTGGCCCCAAATGTGCAGTAGAGCTTGTAATCACACAGAATAACAAATTGATGCCTGTCGGCTGTGATGGTCCATTGGCTGGCTCTAAATGCTCTGTTGCTCTATTGTGTGTGCATGTGGAATCTCATCCGACTGGATTCGAAGGGTGTTTGTGAATTATCTGTGTATTTACGCAATTACAAGAGTAACAGTGGGTTTGTGGGTGACCAACGGTATAAGATCAAATGAAACTACATTACGCAATTTGCAAAAAAGACAGGACATTTGTCTTAATAAACAATAAAGAATGTTCTGTTATGTAGCAATTGGGAAAAACAAGTAGTAATAAAAACAGTAAAATGTGGTCATTTGTAATGGTAAATGCTAATTCAATAAGTGGAGGAAAACCGAGAAGCTGAATGCAATCTGTGAAATGGAGTCTTGCTGTTTATGTTGTTGAATATTCTTGGTTTTAGTGTGCTGAAATCTTCGACCAGACAGCCTGGCTCACAGGGGTCCCAAATGACGGCACAGACTTTCTAACAACAGCTGTGATGGAAGTTTTCAGTGCGGGGATCCCACTAAACAATAATTTAATGGGTGAAGGGACAACATTTAAGGGCAGTCCCCCTCTCCCCAATGTTCAATGAGTATTACTGCAGAGGACCATCAGTAAACCCCTCTCATCACAGGTTTCCAACAGACATGCTCATACATCTTATCATTTGATCTTCACAGGTATGTCAATAACCTGACACGGATAGGTAGGTAGTTGTGCACAAAGAGATGATCTCAGTATTCAAGTCAGAGCAGGACTGTGAAACAGCTCATTGATATTGATTGGTGCTTTACTCACTGAAGCGTGCGCGATTTCTCACGTCTCTCTAGTTTTTAACATTCAGGAATAGGTTGTTGCAGAGTCCATGTTCAATCAAATCCTTCACAATGATTCTGTATGAAGCTTAATTATTTTCAGTCCACTCACATTGAACGTTAATGCAATTATGCAGTTACTGTTGTAATTGGTTGAACCGTCACATGTGTACAGCAACTGCCGTCTGGAGCGTTCGTAGTCAGTGCTAAGGATAGTTTGTTCTTCACAGGTCTGCTTGTTAGCGAGTCCAGAAGAGTTGTTCAGCTCAAGATGCCCCCGTGTGTGGATCAGCTTGACAGGGTAACAACACTGTACCTCTTGACAGTGAGAGTAACAGACTCATTTTAGTTGCCTTGGATTTAGACCTCTTGTCAGCCCAAGAGATAATGTTCAGAGACACATAGATCTTTCTTGATATGTCATTATATACACCGAAAAATGTGTACCTGACTTTTTTGCATTTAAATCTTATGAGTTGTAGTAAATTGTGTTTAAACATACTGTATGTCGCCATATTTGAAGGCAATTTTAAAGGGTTCATATTTAGAATCATGTTAAAAGTGTATTTAGGCTATTTAAAATCGGGTAAATACAAAAAATGATGGCATTAATTATTGTTATTGTGTCAAAAGGTTATCTACTCTTTTTTAAGATAGGCCTATAAGACGCAAATAGAATACACATATACTGTATATCTCAACCTTACAGACTGAATAAAGGTCTACAATAAAGATCCATTCCATTCCATTTTCTACCGCTTATCCGAACTACCTCGGGTCACGGGGAGCCTGCGCCTATCTCAGGAGTCATCGGGCATCAAGGCAGGATACACCCTGGATGGAGTGCCAACCCATCGCAGGGCACACTCACTCATTCACTCACGCACTTACAATAAAGATAATATAGAGAAATTTTTAGGACATGACCTCAGTTAATGCAGTTTCACTGTATGATGTAATCATCATCAGGCTTAAGGTACCATGAAGGTGACCGTTCAGAAGAACTGAGAACAGAGACTGGCACAGATCTGGGCAAATCCTATTACATTCTGGACATGTCAGACCTGATAAACTAAGAATTTTCACAAGAATATTAGAAGTGCTAATAAAATGAAATCTTACTGCAAGCAGAAGGAATAATCAAGGCAAGGCTCTTGCTGTGCATTTTGATTGCCACTATTCAGTCACTATTTAATGCAGAAACAATTTCTGAAAGGAAATAGAATAATACATGTCCTGAGTTTGAATGTCACTGCATGCACTCGAAACAGTGTTGAAAATCATAAGAATGTAAACTTACATAACAAGTCTTTCATAAAATGTATTAAAAAGTAGGCTACCATCAATGAGATTGATTTCGATTTGGTTTTTACGAGTTGCTCCTTTGCTGATTCAAGTTTTTCTGCAAAAATGTGCCAGCTTCTTTCTGTATTTCTGTAAAATAAAAGCCAAAAATAACATATACATTCTTTATTTAATTCAATATTTTTTGGGGCTGTATCTGAAATCGTGTACAACATTGCATTCAGAAATAATTTACTCAGATATACTCAGAACTATTTAATTTGGGAAATACATTTTTCCCAATACATACAGTATATTTATTACGCTAGGAAACCATCACCAGCTGTCCAGTATTCTGGTTTCTACTTTTTTATTCGACTGCTCATGGCTTTAAAAATCCGGGTATTTATCAACTACACAGAATTGGAAATAGGCTACTAACCATTTCGCGTAACGTAACACAAGTAGCTAAATTGACATTTTTGATTGATGTTTATCGTTTTCTAGCAAATCTCACACCTGATTCCTTCGCATCCTTTCCTGTTGCTGTCCAAACAGATAGTCCTTCGCTACACTAAACTTAACTTCAACGACGACAAAGTCACTTTAATCCGTTAAGAAAAATAACAAGTAGGCCTATTGATGTATTGCTCGTTTGTCAGACTTGAGAAAGTCATTCATCCGCTTCCCTGAAAACGGAAGCTGGGTTGTCTCTTTTGTGTGACGTCACGCCAGTTTGTTTTTATACATCTTTGGAGTTGCAGCCAGCATTTGCACTTCACAACAAACAGACATTAAAGCGCGCGTCCTCTCATGCACGCATCCATGGAAAGCTACTAGCAGATGCGTCCTCCGGCGTCCGGTAACCATAGAAACAGATGACATTTCGCTGCCGATGCTGCAAAACATCCTCCCACGCCGCAGCATCTTAATAAACGCTCCAGTTTGTTGTAAAACAATTTGCATAAAACGTCTGCGTAAATGTATTAACCTCTTTATGTCGGCCATTGATCTGCAGCACTTGTCGTTGTGCGAACAGACAGTAATGAACAGATGGTCGCTTCAGTAGTCAGATTAAGCACACAAAGCCGTGACGGGACTGTGACAGTCGAGGAAACATCTTAAACGAGTTTCAGTGCTTTAAATTCACCTGGCGACCCGTGCTATACGCCTCAAGACTGGAAGTTTGTGAGTTATTGGTTTTCTATGACGTGTGTGTGTTTGTTTGTTTGCGAAACGCATCACCCGAATAGAAGGTTGATAGATAAGATGCGGCTCACATTTCCTTAGTTTAAAAGGTTATCTATCATCTTTTTGCATTTTATGGAGTGCAGGGGATTTGCTGATATCATGTATCATATTTAAATACTGCCTGAAAGAGCTGATGTGCTCTGTGTTGGGAAGATATTAACTCGTATTTCTGGCCTGGACGTTTCTAAAACGCATTTCATGTGCAGGATTAAATTCTTTGCTCGGGCTGTGCTATTAGTGCTGTAATTTCTTTAAAGCAAAGAATCGCAAGGACCGGCATCTTAAAGCATATGCTTACGTTGTACATTAGCCTACTGTGAACGCTGTTAATTGGAGTGGAGTGTGAAGGCGCACAATAAATCCGGAACTTTTGAGTGCTTTAAGAAATGATTGACCATATATAGAAGCATTTGGATAATTGGATTGATTCAAAAATCAATAGCGTGATCATATGAATATCCATTATCTGCTACTTCATCATGTTCTCGTCTTTGCCTTTGTAACCTGAAATCTCTGGCCCGGGTACCAATCTGCTGATTCAGTCTCTTGAGGATGTGGGCTGAAGCAATATTTTTCCGCATGCTAATGTGGGATGTGATTTTATGCTGGCAAAATGTGATTATCACAGCTTAGTTGAGCATCAGGTGGTGAAAGAGAGGCTAAATATTGAACTGTTGCTAGCAATAAATTTATTGCAATTTATAATCTGTCAGTCAAGATCCATGTTAGTTTGTTACAAATATTAAGCACAGTTATCCAGTTGGTCTAATTATTTTAATACATTTGTTTTGTTTATGAAAAATCATTTATGTGTTTAAAATCGCCCACATAAAATAACTGCACACTGCAGTGATACACTTTCTCTCAATGTGTCAGAAACACTAGTCATGACACAATCTCTTGTCAAAAGGTTACTACGGAGTTCTTCAGAGGGGCTTAGACTCTGAAGTGCTGCCAGGCTGCTCAAATAGCAGGTTAATCGTGATTTATCTCTTAGACTTTTGTGGCATCGATTCTCTTTGACTTTCCGAGGCTTTTCTTTCTGGTTTGATCATTGGATGTAAATGGGAGCGCTGAGAACTATTCAGAGCAGAGAAACGAGAATTGAATTTAAACAGCGATGTGCTGGCGAGCTCCTGTTGTAAATGTATTTATGTTTTATGGTTAACTGATGAAGGTGTGACAGACCTGGTTCATGCCAGCCAGATTTGCTTCGTGGTTGCATAATTTAAACAAGAGTGAGTTAAAACTATAGAGGTTAGGTTAATATTCTGGTATGGTTTAAGCGATGACCTGAAATGAATGTATAATAAATAATGGCAGGTGATTTATGATTTATGCAGATCAAATCCAGAGCTAACTAGAAAAGGAAATTTGGTCTTTTTATGTGTAAAGCTTTTTAAAACTTTAATGTTGACTTGCCAAATTATTACCTACAAATAATGTTAAAAAGTAAAACGGATTACATTATTTTTATAATTCTATCTAGGCATGTACCTATATTGGAGTGATAATATTTTGAATTCTCCAAGATCTACATGACCTTGATCCAGATGGAAAGATGAACAAAATACGACACTTTTGCAGTGTGCAAATATAAACGTTTTGTTGGAGTACAGTTTGACAAAACAAGGGATGTTGCGCAGATTGGTATAGAAACTTGTTGAACTTGAATTGTTCGTTTTAGCTGAGTAATACATTCAAAGCAAAGCCAAAGTGTGTGGACATCACCGGCGTGAAGCGACACGACACACCGCTTGTTCCGAAGGGATTGTTGCATTGTGCATTGCCACTTCCAGTGTGGACAAAATTTGAAACTGTAATTGGTTCTAATCAGGGATGGATAACTGACCGGGCCAATGGGGCCAGTGCCCAGGGCCCCTTGACTACCATGAGCCTGAGGGAGCATTGGGCTTCAAGAAAAAACAATGAAAACAAATGTTTAATACATATGCCCCATAGCCTTTACAAGGCCCCTGTCTATTCCCTGTAAAAATGAAATTATCAACAAATCATGGCAAAATATGTTTTTATGTTATCGTTATTAACTTGTTAAATTTAACTATTCATTCAATTACAGCACATTTAAATCGTGTTTTCAGAATTTTTAGCGAAGCCCAAGCATTTAACGCAGAATATTCATAATATTCATTATCATATTAACTTTCACATTCTTCAACTGTGAGTGCGCCTCTCAGGGAAAGTACCGAAAAATTGTTGGAGGAGGGCCCTTGCAGGTAACTGGCCCCGGGGCCCTTTGAAGTCATAATCCCTCCCTGGTTCTAATGCGTTCTATTGTGTTTTGACGCGTCACACCGCGTCCAGTGTAGACACGGTCAAAGGTTTTGTGCTAAACATCATGTGGTTGCCTATGAGAGAAACCTCTGTGCTTAATTTTTTTAATATTTTGTATGTATCATTAAAGTAACTTGGGCACAGGTAAAAAGCTGCTTTTAAGAATTAAGAGCTTTAGGAGTGTATTAATGTACAGTAAGTTTTTGGATGTGATCTTAGACCACAAAATTAGATGTAACCTCAAATAAAACATGTTAAAGCAAATTTGGCAACGATCATAGCAATATTAAATAGGTCAAGACATATTTGAATAATAAGTCAATGTATGTCTTGTATAATATCAGCCCATTCACACCAATTGCGTATAAATAACACGCGCTGTGCATTATCGTATAATACGGACGCCAAATTGCGATTTTGCGTGCATAAATACGCCTATTTTTGCGTGCATATGATACGCCAATTAGCGTGTTTGCATATTAAACAGCAAATTGTCTCATTGCCCTGTCCCTAACCCTAACCCAAACCCTTAACCTAATGTTAGCGTCCGTGCATATTATAACCTCTACCCTAACCCTAACCTTAACCTAACAATATTATTTTAATTATTTCAGTGTTTCCTCTTCATGTACGTTTTAAAATGGCCTCTCTTCACCCAGGTACTAGCAAACATTGGTGTATCATATGCACGCAAAATCGCAATTTGGAGTACATATTAGACAATAATCCAACAGCGTGTTATTTATACGGAATTGGTGCGACCAGGTTGATAATATACTCATGTTACCTTATCTCAGATACTGTGTAGAAATTTGGGGAAATATAAAACTAAGTTGCAATATGGATATTGCAAAAGAGAGCATTAGAATTGTTAATAATGCAGGATATTTGAATCATACAAATTTATTATTTTTGAAGTCATATATATTAGGGCTGCAACAACGAATCGATAAAATCGATAAAAATCGATTAGTAAAAAAGTTGTCAACGAATTTCATTATCGATTCGTTGTGTCGCGCGACGCGGAGACGTTTGGTTATTAAAAAAAAACTTTATTTGAGCGCGGAGCGAAGTAAACACACTCGGTCTCTCGCGCACTGATGCTAGCAGAGTTCGGCGCCTCATATACAGGGCGGAGCAAAAAAAAAAAAACGAGCGGAGGAAAGATACATGACGGAGGCAGAGAAATCAGCGCGACCCAAGTCATCATAGGTGCGGGAGCATTTCACACTAAATAAACAGAAAAACTGTGTTAACTACAAAATATGCAAACGCGACATGGCGGGAGCAACGCGGCAATGATCCAGCACCTGAAACTCAAACATGTTTGAGTCTGTGATGAGGAGGAAGGGAGTTCAACAGCAGGTTAAGTCACTACAGAATCATACTTTTGTTCCGTTTCGAAGTGAAGAACGTAATGTCCGTGGTGCTGGTGTTTACTCGTTATCCAGATTGACAAGCATCACAAGTTAGCATTAGCTCGTTAATAACAGTATAATCAGGGGTGGTGTAGTTACTTTGCGCTTTGCATTGTAAGACTAAAAACACGTTTTTATTCACTCGCCTTTTTTGGACCATTCATTTATCAATCTGTTGTCATGTATAGCTACACTGCAAAACTTCCTTAGTAATTTTGTCTAATTTCCAGTCCAAATATCTAAAAAATCTTAAATCAAGATTACTAGACAAGAAAATTAATTGATGCTTAAAAGTTCTGTTGGAAATTATATCTCATTAAGATTATTTTTCGTACCCCATTGGCAGATTATTTTTCTTGCTTTAAGCAAAAAATCACTTAATTTGAGGTGTTTTTTCAGAAAACAAGACATAATTTCTTATGCTTTTTCATGTGTCTAGTACATGTTTCTTGATATAAGATTTTTTTTTTTAATTTGGACTGACATTAGGACAAAACTACTAAGTTAGAAAAGCAATTTTTGCAGTGTATATTCTGTGCTTTCTCCCATATAGGTTATTATTGACAAATATATTTGTGTGTGTTGTACTTTTTAATTTAATTTTAAAGTTCTTTTATAGCTCTTGGTCATCTTAAGCTTTGTTAAAATGTGGTGTATAAATGAAGCTTGCACTTACTACAATGATGGTAGTAATTGAATGAATAAGCTTCAAGTGAATTTGAGAGAGCGAGTGTGTGTGTGTCAGTGTTTGTCAGTGTGTGCGTCTGCAAAAGTGTGTGCGTCTGCGAGTGTGTGCATCTGCGAGTGTAGTGTAGAGAACAAGTTCTTACATTCAAACAAATCCTGTTAAGTTTTCTGATTTGTATTGTTCTTTAGATTTTATAAATTATTTATTGTTCTGGCAGCTCAGGTGGCACTTTTATTTAAAAAAAATCTATATATTTGGCAGATGTAAAGCATACATGTGTATGTTTTTTGTGTTAGTCCATTTTTATTTGATTTTATTATTTTTCTAACAGCTCAGGGATGTTCAAGGAGCAACTGCTTGTGCACTTTCTAAAGATTTTAGTTCTGTTTTTGAATAAAGGGTTGGAAATGAATGCTTTTCTTGGTTTTTGTTTTTATCCGATTCATCGATTAATCGAAAAAATTATTTACAGATTAATCGATTATTAAAATAATCGTTAGTTGCAGCCCTAATATATATTGAAGTTCATGGATTTGGTGAAAATTAAGACATCACAAGTTATGTTTAAAGCGAGACATAATCTACTCCCGGAAAATGTACTATATATTTTTAAGGAAAGGCAGTGTGGGTGTAACTTGAGAGAAGGATTAAACTTTAAATATTTAAAATAAGAACAACTTTAAAAGGTATGTGTATTTCCATTTGTGGTGTAAGGTTGTGGAATGGTTTGGAGCAGGTGTTAAAACAGTGCTCAAACAATGAAAGGATTAAATGGTTGTATAGAATGTATTTATTTGAAATATATATAAGAATATAGAGGTGAATGTGAAATGTTGATGTTATTGTGTGATTAGAATGTAGGCGATGTTGCATAACCATATATTTGTTGTTGTTTTGTTTTGTTGGTTTTATTTTTTGAGAATTTTTGTATAGACTCAGGGTATTGGAACTATGTGGATTTGTAAAATGGGGCATGAAATTAATAAGCTTTTGCCTCATCCTGGTCCGTTTCGGACGTACTTAAATTTTGTTGAAGATTCCTGTGATAGGTTTTATGTATTTTGATTTTGTTAAACGGCAACATAGACTACGTGTTTGTTTGTTATATATAAATTTTGTTTGAAATACATAAATATGTTGATGATGATGAGGATCATGCTGACTCATTCCTCTACTGAACACTATTTTCATTTGATTGACTCATGCTAACTTAATCCACCAAAATTAGTTGAACTGAATTAAGCAGAGGCTATACGCTAAATTTTATTGGCAATTAGTTAACACTTAATGGTTAAATTCACTCTTTGGGCCACATTAGGTGAACCTAATGACATAAGTTTTAAGAGACAAAATTTCTTAATTTGTTTCTGGACCATGGCTTCTCAAAAATGCCTTAATGTTTGTTTAGGTTTTTGGAGTAAACTCATCTTGAGTTTTACAGCGATGGTGGACAGAATTTTGATTGTTCTTTAAAAATGTCTTACAGTGATAGTTTATCATTCATCAGTTGCTTTACATTTACGTTTATTCATTTGGCAGACGCTTTTATCCAAAGTGACTTACATGTAGGAGAACATATAAACATTTTGTCAACTTTAGGCTACCTTCTCGTTTCAATCCTGTGTGACATTTTTTTATTCTGCAGAACACAAAAGAAGATTTTGAAGAATGTTGGTAACCGAACAACCCATTGACTGTTACTGTGTTCATAAAATAGAAGTGAATGGGTACTGCCTTTGATCGGTTACCAACATTCTTCAAAATTTCTGCAGAATAAAGTCATACAGGTTTGAAATGGCAGGACGGTGAGTACATGGACTCAATTTTCATTTTTGGGTCAACTATCACGTTATGTTCCCAAAAGCAACATATCAAAATAAAATATTTTAAATGCTTCTTATGCAAAACCAGTAATCAGTTTTGCTTTTAGCCCGGGTATTACGATGTGCTTCAGGTGATTAAATCACAAGTCAGTCGAGGCACATTTTCGTTTACACCAGGTCTCAGAAATGCATCTCCTGTGACCACTTGTCTTTTTTTATGGATCTTCTATTATTTTCTTTTAACGTGTCCTTTGTATGTAACCTCAACCGCAGACACAAAGAAAGCCCTATTGTAAGCCAGTGGTCTTAACACAGTGTTGAGATTAACCATTTAAGACCTAAATTTAATTACTATTAAATGGCCTTGTAGGTGATAGGGGTCACTGAACACAGTCTAGATGCATCTATTGATTTGATGTCTGTTTTGTGTACGTGCGAAACGCAGAAGAGGCATCGCTGGCCAATCTGCCGGCAAGTACTTGCGTAAGACCATTAGGTACCGTGATTAGACCTCTTGCTAGCCCACCTCTAACAAAACCCCAGCCTCAATCCATCAGGTTTCATACACTTAAGAGCCAAAAATAAGTGTCCTTTTGCATTTAGCCTTTCCGTGTCAAGCAACACTTCACTCTTTTGGCACAAAGTCTCCTTTGGTTCCTCGGAGCAGATGTAATTAGCTTCTGATTGTGCTATGATTAACATCCCAACCTCTTAAGCGACTGGCCCATGCTTCACAGCAACAATATGCTTCCTGTACAGTGAGATCAAATCTGTCCAAACGTATTAAAGATGCGTTTGGACACTTTTTAACCGAAGACCCTCTACTCTAATTAAAGTCACATAGTTTGGCAGGAGATGACTTATTTGCATAATTACGTTACACAGCCGCGGCTCTTAATATCCGATATGCTTTGAAACGTCGATGTCTGAAGGCACAAGTTGCCTGGGTTCTTTCAATGTCTTCTTTGTTCTTTATAGTCTCGGTTTGGTGTGTTTCCAGCACCACTGGCACTTTTTGAGTTTAATCATAAGGTCATGGTTCCGTCTATCAGTGTTTGGGGCATCTTGGCTTTGAACCGATGAATCCAAGCCTCCACTTCTCCCGGTTGCTTCCATCTGCCAGTAGAAAGCGCGATGATGGTGCGGTCTTGCCTCTGGCCGCGCATAGGGAAGACTCTCAGGTCTTGGTGTCTGTCAGCTTTCGAACTACATCTTTTGATCACACGGCTTCGAGATAGAAATGGGTTCTCTGTCCAGGGGACAAGCAGCTTCATGATTGGTATGAAAAGTGTTGGAGGTTGAATGCAGGGGTGCGAGAGGGGTTTGGACGTGCAGAATGCTTGAGCAATGACAGCTAGGGTTTCAATATACATTTATCAAAGTTAATTTTATGTATTTTGACATCTCTGCTCATCAGCAAGCCGGTTTACTTTTGCTATTTGTGAAAAACGTTTTAAACTACTATAAAAGCATTATAACAATTTGCATTTCTGTTTAACTTTAGGCGACAATGTTATGTATGTTACATTTTCATTTATCTCATTTGTACGTTTTAGCTCAACCCGCTTGTTCTTAAAGGTCTAGCAGTGTGTGATTTCTTCTTTTTTTTGGAGGAGGAGGATCTTTACAGAAATGCAATATAATATACATAACTATCCCTTCAGAATTGTATAAAGACCTTACATAATGAAGTGTTATGTTTTTATAACCATAGAATGAACTGTTTCTATCTACACACACCAGGGGGTCCCCTTACCTGGAATTTGCCTTGTTGTTTCTACAGTAGCCCTAAACGGACAAACTGCTATACAGACCATGTTTCGAAAATACGTTAACACTTTTGGGAAAGAGGTGAAAACGAGACGACATCTTGGTCCTGTGTCAGCTGCCGTAGTGCTTTGAAAGTGGGGGTGGAATGAGCCGCTCATGGCAATTCGCAAACCCGACCGCTGGATGCCACTAAATTTCAAACAATGGTTTACGTAATCTTTAGGTTTACGGATGTCCTTTTCATTCTTGCTTTTTTCTAGTAATCATGTGTTTTGTACTATTTACATTGTAAAAATTCATACAAATTCACCACCTCATAATTTTTATTCTCTTGAGATCAGGTTGGTAGTGCAGACAAAATTATAGAAATAAGAATTTATTTCCATCCAAAAGTATTAAATATTTTGCAGACACGGGTACAATAGTAAAACTGAATATTTCCATATAACACAACTGCAAATGCTCAAGGTTTGTGAAGTAGTAAAAATGATAAAGTATTCCATATTGAAGATTCAATTCCAGAAGCACAGTTTTGCCGTCAATCACAGCCCTCTCTCCTCTTATATTTATTCAGCTCATCCAGTGAGAACATGTCGCCATAGAGTCATGGTTATCCGTTATTCTTACTATCATTCACATATGAAGACATGGGAATTTTGAAGGCGTGGAGATATCTGCATTCTTTTATCTACTTTACATGTCTTGTTGGGACCAGGGTGAGAGACAGAGTCGGTCTGACTTAACTACTCTTTGTGGTGATATGGAGAGATCAGGTTGCAGAGAATGTGTATGTGAGACAGAGGGAATATTTTATTTAGCGCTGACACTTGCTGTGTCTACATTAGGGAAACTCTGACTATGCTAACATCACATGTGGTAAGATGTGAGATAAATGTACTATGCAAGCAGAGCACAAGAAGGATAAAAAAACTTCGGCTGACTGGGTGAAATGCTGTATAGTTATGTTTTCCGATGTAGTTTAAAATGATCTTGTATTTTCACATACCTGTATATTTAGTTTTAATTTGATTTATTTTTATATATAGATATGTATTTCATTGCATTTTTCCTAATTTCCAAATTGCATTTGCTGTATATTTAGTTTTTATTTTATTTTATATTGGTTTTCATGTTTCATTGCGTCTTCCAATCAACGAACAGCTTATTTTTAGCAATTTGGTTTAAAGTAATGTGCCTTTTTCATTTGATAATTTATTTGCTTATTTATATGTTGCTGTATGAGGTTTATTTATTTATTTTAGTTTAGTTTTTTTATACATTTATTAGGATTTATTTTTATCAGTGCATTATAAAATTACAGGGAATTCTTGCACATATTTACAGGCAAAAATAATTTGTATATGATAAGTATATAATAAAGTGTAGCAGTGTAACATATAAACAAACAGTATAACGTAAAAATGACATAACATGAGACCAAACGATTGGGAAAAATGGGTCTACAAAGTTATAGAAAAAAAGGCTGTGCCACATCTGACGGGAACCTCAGTTATTGTGACAAGTGGAGCAGGCAGTTTCTGCCCTCTTTGCTACTCGTGGTACGAGATTTGAGGGCAATGTTTCTTCCAGGCAAGCAGCTGAAGATTGAGAGCACACCGGAAAGGAGAGTCAAAAGTGACTGCTCATTAGTTTGACTAGCTTCATGCAGGCAGGTAGAGCAGTGAGCTGGCTGTTTCGCTCCCCGGGGGCGCAGTCGTGCCAGGCTGGGTGAGAAATCCATGGGTTCGTGAAGGAGCCCTGAAACCATGTCTAAAGCTCAATGTACGCCAGGAGGTTTTCTCATTTGTATGCTATGCACAAGTTTATCTTATTTACCCAGTTCCACAGCTAATCCACTCGTATTTATTGCTCTAAATGAGCTCTAACTACAAGTGAATGCAAGAAAATTTGCCTAAAATGTTACTTAGAGATAACTTCTGTTTTACTAATTACTTTTTTAAGGCTGTAATTTAAGAAATGTTGATATTTTGGGTCATCCCTGCTGAGAAGACCAGCGTCTGGTTTGACTGCATGTGGTTGTATCAGGTTTTTAAAGGGATAGTTCACCAAAAATGAGAATTCTTGCATTATTTACTCACCTTCGTGTCATTCCATTCGTGTCTCTAGGACTTTCTTCTACAGAACACAAAAGAAGATCTTTTGAAAAAAATTGGCAATTGAACAGCATTGGAGCCCCTAGACTGTCATTGTTTGGACTCAAAACCGCTGAGCCATTTCTCAAAATATCTAAATTTTGCGTTCCACAGTAAGTCATAGTGGTTTGAAATGACATAAAAGTGAGTAAATGATGCAATGATTTCAATTCTTAGCTGAATTATCCCTTTAATAGCTTTACCACGATGGGATGTATATTCTATTTTTGTTGAACACCATGGCTATAGGCTATATTACAGTACCTTCTTGATCAGCAGCGAATCATGAATATATAAAACATTTGCTAAAATAAATCCTGTGCTTGTATTTTCAGCAGGGATGTTGCATTATAGAAATGTACATACAGTATTTGCTTTCTGCATATTTACCGACATATTTGAACATCTTTGCTTACAGAAATCTACATGCCTACTTGCTTATCGAGATTTGCAATTCAAAGTTCCCGAAAATCTGACGACTGCAGAAAGTGTTAAATGGCTAAATAAAGACACAGCAAAGCGTCGTGAAAGATGAACATGAGGAATCCAGAGCTGCTTATCGCTGCCGTCCTGTTAAGCTGTTTCATGGGTGGCACCGTCTACAGCCAGGCGACCTGCCGCAGGGCCGCGTCTCGTGCCTGGATCACCCTGCCAGAGAACATCAGTGTGAGGTGGACCCTCACTGAGAACACCTGCAGCAGCTCAATCCAGTGCTGGAACGGACGATCCGAGACGGACAGGTTGTGGTGGACAACTGGGTCACACCGCTTTCCTCAGCTGTGCCCACTGGAGCTTCAACTCGGAGATGTGATGTTCGTGTCTCTTGACAGAATGCTAGAACAATACGGTGTTTATTTGATCAATGTGTCCAAAGAGGAGTTTGACAGTTGCTTGGTAGTAAAGCCACGGAAGGACCAGGTAGTGTTTGTCAAAAGTATGATCGGTACTATGGAGCTGGATCCAAAATGGCTGAGGTCAGGTATGAATTACTTCACAGTTGTGGGCAGAGGAAACGGTAATTTGTGCCGGCTCGGCCTGCGTGTTGCGGTTCTGGTAAAACCTCAGTGTTGCCGAAGCTCGCCTCTTCTTCGCCTTTGTTCGGGAAACGGTAAATGCAGAGCCACATTCAAAGATGATGCATATAGCTGTCTGTGCCACGAACGTTTTTCAGGACGTTATTGCGAGAACTTTGATGGATGCTATGAACAGCCGTGCTTAAATGGAGGCACCTGCTTGAGCAGAAGGACTGCCTACACAAATCTCCCTCCTTATGAATGTCTTTGTCCTACTCAATTCACAGGTGAGGAAGTATTGTTTGCTGTCAAGTGAACATTTGTTTGTTGTTCATGATATATAGTTTTAAGATGTAGTTCACACAACAATTTAAATTTTACATTATGTTTTTGTTCTGATTTTGTATTGTTTATGCAAAGTGTTTAATGTAAGCTTCTGTTTCCCATAGAATGTGAATTGTGATATCCTGGCGACCTTCAAAATGCACCATAAAAGTAGTCCATTCATTTCTATGCCGTATGATAGATTGGTGCGAGCTGCGAGAAATATAAACAGCTCTCAAAACCTATTTGTGCTTATGTAATGTTAAAAAAATAGATGCATTGTGCCAGATTTAACATTCGTGTTACATCATTGCTTAAAAAATCAGTAGAACACTGTCCCAAACACAATTGAAAATGTAAAGGATTAAACGGGATTTGTATTGGTTTTAATGGAAACTAGAATGGTGCTTACTGGTATGTGGTGGATTCTATTGGTAAGATGTTGTAAGGCAGGTGGCAACCATTAAATCCTATTGGAATGATGTCCAAAACACACTACAAAAAGGAATTTTGTAATTGTTTTAATTTTAATTTTAATGGAAACCATTTAAATTTAGCCGATGATTTTTTATTTATGGTCGAATTGAACCCGTAGTGTTAAGAGTCCATTATATTTCCATAAAGCATCTTCAGTCATCATGGATGGGAAGAGGTTTAATGGGTGTCCACCCACCTAAAAAGAACAACTCGGTTTCTTCCAAGACACGTATTTATTATTTATCTGTCATAATTGCAGACGCTCCACATTTAGCACAGCGAAATTACTTCATAACCAGCTCTCCCATGGGCCATTTATTTGAATAGCACTTTTTAAGATCATTTTTTCCCCACTCTCACTGCCCATCTCTTTCCCTCCCTAATCATGATAATTATTCTTGAATGTTTTTTGTTGCACCTGAAAGCATTCCTAATTGCTCGATACTTTACCGTTTTCCTCCTCCAACCATTTAATTCTGATTTCAATTTTCTTCTCCCTGACCTGCTTGTCAATAAAATCGTCATCCAAAAGTTGTTTAAACGCTGGTCTCTCGGTGATCACCAAAGAGAGTCCAGAATGGTGTAATGTTGTCATACGAGCTAATGTGGTTTGTTTTTATGTCTGATGAATAATTCATTGTGCTTCTGTTGGAAGCTCTGGAGGCGGTTCCTTGGAGACCGCCGGGTATCGTGTTATCATAACTAGGCCAGAGCGATCCCAGTCAGACTTGGGAGAGGATGGAAGTTGATCACGAATGCAAGAACAAGTAATTCAAGAGTGTCTTAAAAGGCATAGTTCACCCAAAAAATGGAAATACTGTCATCATTTACTCACCCTCTTTTCAATTCAAACCTGTATGACTTACCTTCTTCTGCAGAATACAAAAGAAGATATTTTGAACAATGTTGGTAACTGAAGAATGGTGGTACCCATTGACTCGCATTGGTTTTGTGTCCATACAATAGAATTGAATGGGTTGTTAAGTTATTCATTTATAAATGAATTATGGCCAGGATACTTTATTGACCATTAGCAGAAACTCAATATGTTTACATTATTGCTAGTAATGAAGCATAATGCATTGTGGGATTGCTATCTTTGCAAAGGAGGCATTCGATGCTGACTCAGAACTTTAGCAAAAAAAGTTCCTTAAATGCATTTGTACTATTTGATGTATGAAAACTGATAATATCTAGATTTTCTTACCATAGGCATCAACTGCTCTGAAATCATTGGCCAACAAAACTGCAGCAAAAGATGCAAGAAAGGAACGTGCCAACAAATCTCTTCGACCTTCTACAGATGCGAATGTCTGACAGGATACACAGGTACCTAGATTCAAATGTTTGGAAAGCTTTCATGAATTATGCGCTCCTCAAAAGAATGATATGTCTTTCCATTAATGGATGTTTAATTCTTCTACTGTTTAGCTTCATTTGACTCATTATGTTTTGATAATAAGTCCTGTGATTAATAGCGGGTCACTTTGGGGGCCTTCACAATGGAAGCGCAATTATGCAAACCCACATCTGAGCGAGGCTTTTTCATATCTCTCCTCACATTAAGCTGTCTTTTCTAAGTGCCTGTGAAAAGGCAGATTTGAAAAATGAAACAATTGAAGCCTTTATCCATAAAAGTCTCCGAAAGATTCATGATGCGTAAATGGACAATTATTGAATAAAGCATTTAGCCGGATCTTTATTTGAATGATGTGCTAAGGTTGATAAAACGCACCAATGCTGTCTTTCCTGTAGTAAACAGATATAACAGAAATAAACTATTTGCCCGGCCTGTTTGTAAGACTCGCTTTTGGAAAGTAATGACTCTCATTTGCTTCTGTTAAATCATTGCAGGGCTAATGAGCATCTCACCCACCACGTGAGAAAAAAGTTTCATCGTCCCTTGGGTGTTACTGATAATAACATCATGATAGAGTTTGCAGACTGAAGTCCAGGTGGCCTCTGCTTGTTGATTAATTGGCTTTCTTGTAGCGGCGATTTGTTCCTGCAGATAGCAGCCTCTAATGTCATGCTTACGGCTTTTACGTCGCCGAAGAAAAATTTATATCTGGTCTGACGCAGATTTAGCATTGTCCCGAACTATGATGAATTTCCACTGGAGATTTGCCGCTCGAGGGATGCCGGCTGGGCTGCTCGTGTGGTTTCGTGGAAAACGTCATTTGAGGAAACGGTCCGCCTGGGAACAATCACTAGGTTTTTATGGATTTCCGAGGGTTTCTTTTTGCACGAATCAATTTTTCAGACGTTATTGTAGACCGGTACTCAAGCCCACCTTTGCAGTGGTTTAAAGGTCAGATGGTGTCGTCATTGACACTGAGGTTTAAAAACACACATTTTGCAGGCATATGGGAAGGACGATGATTGTAAGGTTTATAAAATAAAATTTTCGGATTTGCCTTCAGCGCAACCTAACGATTAAACTCACCGCAAGGCTTGAAAAACTGTTGCACCACGATGTGTGTATTTCATCTCTCATTCAATATTCTAGGAGCACCTTGCACAGAACTGAAAGTAACCGGTCTCCAGTTCTGCTCTGTTTTGGCCCCCTGTGGGGCCAGCAGCTGATTCTGACTTTACCCAAACTGTCACCCCATTAATCATAGCGAAGTTAATGTCTGGCACGGGTACCGGCTGCCCTTACAGAACAGCGCCCTATACACATATAATAATGAACCCCACTCGTGGGACTCTTCAAATGAGATTTTCTTTTGATTCGGCTCTCCTGTGTACCTCATTCAGACTGCCAGAGGTGTTTGTATCCGCATGTTACAGATTTAATAGGATCTGCCCAATTGGATGCACTGTTAATTTCGCTATTCTGTTGAAATCAGAATTGTGCTGTTGGCTTTTGATGGTGAATTGGCTTTTGATTTGGACGGTTGATTTTCTAAGACAAATAAAAAATACAGCCGCGGGAAAATAAATGAAGGGACCATTCCAAATTTTCATTTAATCAGAATTTCTAGATCCTTTGTGTCCATTCCAGTCCAGTGTCTGTAAAATTTAAACAAAATCAGACCTCGGGAGAGACAAAGTCATCCAACAGTAATGTGTCGGAATGACAAGACGATGAAAATTGTGATAACAATTTTGATACTTTTTGGGGGACTTGTCCTAAATACTTGTAGACATATAAGTGTTGTATTGCTAAAAAGTGAATATGAACTTGTTTTCTTTGCAGTATATGAGGTCTGCAAAAATACAAAGCATATTTTCTGTTATTTTATCCAGTTTTCATTCAAATACATGCAAATATAAACATTTTCCTTTGAAATTTGGGAGAAATGTTGTTTGTAGTTCCCAAAATGAAACAAGAGCAAATATTTTACCTTAACGCATAAATGAAAATTAAGAAATGCTATCTTAATTTTTTCGGTGGCTGTAAATCACCAAAAATGATTGTGATACTGTATTTTATTTTTATAAACGCCTCCTGTGAGCACAATCAGCGGTAGTTGCTAAAAAGGAAAATGTTAAGCTTCAAGCTGTATTACGTCAAGAGCTTTTCATATTCAATTTCCTGCTGTGGATCCCCAAGAAACATTGCAGATAGACGTACGCCCGCTCCAACGCCCAGTGGCGTGTCCTCAAAAGCAGTCGGGGCCCTGTTGGGAGCGGTGACCTTTGCATCATCTGGTGAACTTAACTCACCAAAATGTGGTTTAAAAACTGAACGACAAAAGGAAAGCAAAACGCAGTGACAAGGAAGATAAATGAGTTCGCTCGTGCTGAGGAACATGAGGGGGGAAAAGAAAAGCAAACAGCTTACCACAAGGGAATAAAATCAAATCATGTTCACCTTGAACTTACAGTGCTGCATAGTCAAGTCTAAATTTAACCTGCGGAATCCGGATTCATGGATGCTGGAGAGGAATGCAGAACCTGGATGTTCTGGTTCAGAACCTTCCTTGAGTCAGTACGATGGGGGTTGTTTGGTTTAAAAGAGTTGAGGATTTAATTTGGTCTCTTGAACCTCGACGTTAACAAAGCGTAGTTAAAGACTGTTGAAGGGTGAATGTGTTTCACGCTTTATGTTCTCATTTTTCATCCGACCAAATGAGAACCAAGGGATGGCACGCTGAGTCTTGTACTGTTGATATGCTGGAGTAATTGTCCAGTGTCATTACAGTCATAAAGTTTGAACGTTTGTTCTCGCTAAGCAGCCAGGATTTTATAGCTATTATGAAGATGATTTGGAAGCTAAACATAAGCTGCTGTCCTAAAATGAGATCATTAATGTATTTCAATACAATTTAAACATTTCATAAAAATCTTACAGTTCATAATCATTCACGATAATGGTTAAAGTGGCCATTCTGTCTTTAAATGGCCTGCTTCAAGACATTATTTTATTGTAAGAACGGGTTGATAATAAGCTGATACTGTATGGTTACATTCATCGGAATTAAAAGCCACAAAGATCCTTATTCACATTTGGAAGTCACTCCTTGGTTTAATTGAATCGCAAAATATCAAACCAAAAAACATTTTAAATGGGGACAAGTGCAGATTCCAACCAAAACAGTTCTCAAAAAAAATTCTGTTTTTTGTAGTTCTGAGAAAATGTTTGTTTGATTGCAGTAGGGATGAAACGATTATTGGTTTAATGGTTTACTGTGATAATAATAACGACCAACGGTTAGTATTACCGTGTCGTATTTTAATAACAGTTATACCACGGGGCTGTTGAATGCTTCAACCTGATTGGTTGACAAAGGTTCTATGGGTTTTCATTAACTTTCAGTAAAATATACACCTATGAAGGTGTTCCAGGTCTGCTGACTGCATTACAGTTCCATATCACTTCCCCAAGTTTAAACTTTCGACTAATTGAACGGCCCATCGTCAATTATTCCTTACTTAAACCGTTCCAGTGTTACGGATTGAAAAACCCTGTCCAGCATCAAACAAAGTTATCAGGGGTATGATGTAGAGGCAACTTGAAACGTCGGTTTTGTTCATTTATGTCAGGAGAGTAAATCAGTAGTCAGGAGTAGACAGGAGCAGATGACAATGCTTCACTTATTTTAAGACTTTAATCCGAAAATGTGCACATTTTGTGGAAATTTTGATTTACTGACACACGTTTACTTCATATTCCCTTTACAGACTCATCATTTATATAATTTTTTAATTAAAATTAAGTGATATGACGAGTTTGAAACTCCGTTCAGCTTGTTTCTTCTGCTATAGGTGCTATTATGAGAGTAAATGTCATGTGCTTTCTCCTGGGTCATAAAGTACACACATTTTTCACAACACGCGCAGACAGATGATTTAGTGAATTGTGTTGCGTTTCTATGGAAATCTGATTTATTCACTTAAGGTTGTTTAAGCTGAACTAGGAAATTTTAACCTCACGGCCCCAATGTGCCATGACTAATATTAATGCTATTGGTAATATTAATGTTATGGTTTTCATTCCCAGAACATGTTAATAAAACCATAACAATATTGATAATCTTGATAATTTTGTTCACTAAACCGTGATCTGAAATTTTCATATTGTTACAACTCTAGTTTGCAGATGCCCCGTGCTCTAATTTTTTTCTGCCTAATGCAATACATTCAGACGTTTTGCAAAGAACATCAAAGCAATCATAAGTAACTGCAGGTTACAATGTTTTCCTCCGAAATATTCCAGTGTAACAGAAAAATAACAAGAAATCCTACATAGGCTTTCTAAAAATCTTTGTAAGCCTTTAATGATGGCAGTTAAGGATATTGTGCCGTAAAAATAAGAACATGTTAATGTGCAGTTAAACCTCTGTAACAGGAAAATCAATTAATTCAGCCGTTTAATATCATTGACATGTGAGGTCAATTGAATTTACATTGTCTAAATCAAAAACAATTTGACGGATGTGTTTTCACTCATTGTAATTTATGGTCATTGACTCATTTGGTATTAATTTATTCTCCATATATGCTCTCATTGCAGGTGCCTACTGTGAGCGAAAGAGTCGTCTCTGCGATTCAAACCCGTGCAGGAATGGTGGCATGTGTGAGGAGACTGTTAATGGATACGTTTGCAAATGCCTCAGGGGGTTCACAGGCCTCAGCTGCGAGACCACCACTGAGGTTGACAGCTACTGCAAGTCTAACGGATGTCAATTGGATGAAGTCTGTGCCGCGGACAAACCTGTGAGGCCATTTTATTTATTTATTTATTCATTCATTATTTTGGCTTCCTTCTTCCTAATGCCAGTTTCTGCTCAGGAGAATGAGATTCGTTTGAAATGCCAACATGCAAATTTGTGTAGCGCTCCTCAAGCGGTTCTGTGTGTGTTTTGTTGGGGGTTACAATAATAATTAATAATTGTTTTGATAGCAGAATGGGTCTGGCATATGTAACAAACTTTTGAGTGAACTTGGGCAGGCTGTTGCATATTCACCAAGTGGCAGTGTTGACAAAGGCTGTCATGATCGCTCAGGGCGCGTCTCAGTCATATATCTTGTTTAGCTGTCAGTACATTGCTTAGTACGTCATTTTTAGGACAACAATTGCACTTAAACATTGGATGCTTCTTAATTCCTATTTGAGACCCTGATTCACAAAACCAGTCATCAGTAGCACACGTATATTTGTAGCCATAGCCAACAATACACTATACAGGTCAAATTATACATTTTTCTTTTATGCCAAAAACGTCAGGATATTAAGGAAATATTTATGTTCTGTGAAGATATTTTTAAATTTCCTACCGTAGGTAAATCAAAACTTTATTTTTGTAAGTGGATGCAGCAAAATCCTGAACAAAAATGGGCGGAAACATGCCTACAAACTTCTCTCGCTGATGCCCGCTCGTGGAATTACCCACTCAAATTTGGTGTCTATATGTAAAGTTTATAATTTCTGTTTTTGGGTTCATCTACTCTCCACAATGTCAAAACAGCGATAAGCCAATACAGAGCATTAAAACAAACCTGTTTCTTCTTAGAAACGGCCTTCTACAGCGCCTCTGTTGAACAACTTTAAAGGTGATTTTCTAAATATTTTGATTTTTTTGCACCCTCAGATTCCAGATTTTCAAACAGTTGTATCTTGGCCAAAAAATCCTAACAATACTAATACATCTCAGAAAATTAACCCTTATGACTGATTTGGTGGACCAGGGTGCGTCCTTGCCTCCTTTCCTTGTGTCTTAGCACCGCCCCTTCAGGATGCAAGAAAAGGATGCCAGAAACAGGGCGTGAAAGTGATGATGATTCTAAGTGCCCTCGTTTTTGGGGGCCCTCCATTAACAAATCAGGGGTGAGATTTAGTTTAGATTAAGAGATTTGAGATTAATTTAGTCAGCTAGAGCGTACCTGCCAGGAAAAGAAGTTAGGGCAGACGAATCCAAGCAAGTTAAATTATGATTTTACACAGCTGGACTTTGCTCATTAGAATGAATTATAATTAAATACATACTTTGTAAAGTTAAATAAATACTTAACAGTATGTAGAGTTCATAGCCCTACTATATTAAAATTAAGTTAAACATATTGAAAATGTTTGTGGTGTATTTCAATTATATGTTATACAAATACTGTCTGACGTGAGTCTACGTTTACGTTTACATAGTGAGGACTTTCATGCTTTTTTGTGTACGATTTGAAGAAATGCCGATATGAAGAGGAAGGAGAATTTATATCTGCTTCATGTTTAATTAATAAAAACTTTCTCCTCACTCCTCTTTTCTTAAATCCTTTGCATGATGCAATCATGTTATTGAGATGTCCTTCAAGATGCCTGAAATTGATCCGCTTCTGGGTTTCAGGCTGGAGGACAGAGGTGAGAGGGAAGAGCAAGAAACAGTTTGAGTAATGAGAAGCACCTATACGTGTCTTTAAAACCTTTACGAAAATGATCCATGGTTTAAAACAAAAATAAATCATGGTTTTGTTACAGTTAAAAACAAAAAGCTCATGGTTTCTGTAGTTGACAAAATAACGTCTTGGTTACGTATGTAACCTCAGTTCCCTGATGGAGGGAACGAGACGTTGTGTCGAGAAAGACAGATGGGGTTCGCCCTTGAGAACCAATCAACTCTGACTACTATAGAAAAGGCCAATGAAATTTGGCGAATGCAATTTGCATGCCGGGCTCCGCCCCCGGAAATCCGGTATAAAAGGAGGCCGGCGTGCAGCATTCACTTACCTTTGTTCTGAAGAGCCTGAGACCTCTCAAACTGCAGCAGAATACGATACGTGTTCGTGGCATAAGGGACACAACGTCTCGTTCCCTCCATCAGGGAACTGAGGTTACATACGTAACCAAGACGTTCCCTTTCTGTCGGTCTCTCGACGTTGTGTCGAGAACGACAGATGGGGTTGCCTATGGAAAACGCCACAACGCTGTATCGCGTCACAATCTCTAGCGAAGCGACGGTAACAAGCCTGGGCGTGTCATCTCGAAGCTTTCGTGAGACTGTAACCTTCCAGTGTGGTGGTCGGGGGGTTCCAGAGCTTTCTTGGAGAAAGATGGGTACAGCCCTGACCGGTAACTTTCACGGACGGGGCCTTAGCTCTCTATAGGCGAGAGGCCGTCCAGATCAGTTTACACCGGGTAAGCGCGACTCTTAATCAGAGAAGCGCTACAGAGGCCACCTCCTACCCGTGGGGAGGAATATGGTGGATATAGGTATGGTCTCGTCCTTGGAGGAGAACGCATGGAACGTGCGGACTGAGTAGTTAACCGCGAGGTGGAGGCCCACCTGGGGAAGCTCATGGGTTACCAGGAGTGGGAACCATTCTCATGAGGATACATCAGACGGAACAGCCCACGGAGGGGGTGTTACAGACGTCCGGTAGCACTAGGTCCGGTTAGAGCTATCTGTGATAGCTCACATGGTATCCCGGCCTAAGGGGGAAGGCTGCTCTGCCCAGCCAGCCCCCAGGGGGTGCTTGTTTGGTGATGGATGGAATGCCTATTCTTAACCAGTGTCTGGGTAAGAAGGGAGGCTGGTGAGGTACCAGTTCCCTTTCTGTCGGTCTCTCGACGTTGTGTCGAGAACGACAGATGGGGTTCGCCCTTGAGAACCAATCAACTCTGACTACTATAGAAAAGGCCAATGAAATTTGGCGAATGCAATTTGCATGCGGGACTCCGCCCCCGGAAATCCGGTATAAAAGGAGGCCGGCGTGCAGCATTCACTTACCTTTTGTTCTTCAGAGCCATCGCTCATGATTACATCTCAGGATTCTCAAATCCTCTTCAAACTTCACTACCGGATCTTCGACGTGTTGCAGCGGATCGTCCCTCCTGCAGCGACCTTCCCCTGGGCGTCTCGGTGGTTCCAGTGGTGTCAGAGCTATTTCCAAAAAGTCCTTTTCAGGACTCGGCACTCTACAGCGCGGCATGTCCCGCTGTTCTCTTGGGTGCGGTACCCTCATCGAGGAGGGGGATGGACACGATCGCTGTGTTAGGTGTCTGGGCGTCCAGCACGCTGAAGCAGCGTTCGTTGACACATCTTGCCCGCACTGCGGGCAGATTGTCATGCAGAAGTTGCGGTCACGGTTGGCTGTCTTCCTCCGGGAACCAGCCAACATTTCGTCTGCTACCAGGGTTGTGGCATCTGTGGCTACGGCCCCGATGTCCTCTCGTGTTAGCAGCGTTAGTGATTCGGGGGCTACTGTGAGCGTCAACCCGCCAGCCAAGCGCTCACGGGCCGTTCACACCCCAGCACGCTCTTCTGACCGTTCCCCAACCGGCGGTGGCATACCGTCCGGATCCTCATCCACGCACTCGGAAACGGGGCGTGGCGAAGATGAGATGTCTATCGCAGCATCGGAGGGAGATCTGCTGGCATCCGACAATGACGAATCCGAGCTTCCCCCTACGGGGGGCCAAGCTCTGGAGGAAGCAGACGTTGAGATGTCGGCCATGCTAACCCGGGCTGCCGCGAGCATTGGGTTGCAGTGTACGGCACTGCCTCTACCCCAACGCTCGCGGTTGGACACATGGTTTCTGGGGTCGGATCGTGGTGTCAAGCCACGCCCACCCCCGGTTCCATTCTTCCCGGAGGTGCATGAGGAGCTGTGTCGGACATGGAGCGCCCCACTCACGGCTCGCTCCTCTCAGTCCAGCTCCGCCTCCCTCACCTCCCTCGATGGTGGGGCGGCCAAGGGCTACGTCGACGTCCCCCAGGTGGAACGGGCGATTGCGGTGCACCTGTGCCCGCAGACGGCCGCCACCTGGAGGACCCGGCCTCGCCTTCCGTCCAAAGCCTGTAAGACTTCGGCATCCCTGGTGGCGAAGGCTTACAGTGCTGCGGGCCAGGCCGCCTCCTCTCTCCACGCCATGGCCATCCTGCAGGTCCACCAGGCTAAGGCGTTGAGAGAGCTCCACGAGGGCAGGGCCGACCCAGGTGTTATGCAGGAACTCCGTGCCGCCACTGACCTCGCTCTACGGGCGACTAAGGTGACGGCGCGGGCCCTGGGTCGGACGATGTCCACTCTGGTGGTCCAGGAGAGACACCTCTGGCTCAACCTTGCGAGAATGAGTGACGCCGAGAAAGTCCGCTTTCTCGACGCACCCATCTCGCAGGGTGGGCTGTTTGGTGACACCGTCGAGAGCTTCGCACAGCAGTTCTCGGCGGTGAAGGAGCAGACGGAGGCTATAAGCCATATCTTACCGCGTCGCGACTCGGCCGCCCCCAGGCCTCCGAGTTCCCGCGCACCACCTGCTCCCCGACAGCCCCGGACCCCTTCGAGCTCTGCACCGGCTCAAGTGCACCCCCGTGCTGCACCCCGGAAAAAGAGCCCGAAGGGAAGACCTCCTCCTCGTCAACAGCCTTCTAGGAAGAAGCGGCCCTGACGAGAAGACACCGGAGGAAGCAACATCTGGCCCGACCCTCACAGTACCATCTCTGACCGGTCGGTATGGGACGATCCCTGCCTCGTCTCCACAGCCAGGCCCTTTTCAGGGCCTGGCGCCCACTTACTCACAAAGAGAGTTGCTTTCCCCGGGCGTTCATTCCAGCCGATCGCACACTCCACCGGACTGTGCTCGGCGAACCGACCTCACACCCTGGCGAGGTGTGAGGCCGTACACATGCGACAACTGTCACCACTCTCAAACCGACAGTGCGTGCCGTTGTCCCGCCAGGCAGGCAAAAAGGCGGAGTCAACCATCCCTCCGGGGAAACCTCCGCGACATGCGATTGGCTCTGCCTGCCAACGAACCACCCTCGGTCGGAATGATGAAGCAGGCCGTCCCCTTGGTCCCCCTGTCACAGTCCATGGGAGCTTGGCAAAAGTTGCCCACACTGTCTCGGTGGCTAATGCGGACGGTCCGTCTCGGCTACTCGATCCAGTTCGCCAGGGCCCCTCCCAAGTTCCGGGGCATCATCTCCCCCTCTCTCAGAGGCAGAGACGCCTCCGTGCTTCGGGCAGAGGTCTCCACCCTCCTGGCAAAACAGGCGATCGAGTCCGTCCCACAAGCCGAGATGTACAGCGGGTTTTACAGCCCGTACTTCATCGTTCCAAAGAAAGACGGAGGGTTGCGTCCCATTCTGGACTTACGTACCCTGAACAGGCACCTTCACAAGCTGCCTTTCAGGATGCTAACCCAGAGGCGCATCCTGACATCTATCAGGTGTCAGGATTGGTTTGTGGCAATCGACCTGAAGGACGCTTACTTTCATGTCTCGATTCTTCCTCGACACCGACCGTTCCTACGGTTCGCTTTCGAGGGTCGGGCATATCAGTACAGAGTCCTCCCCTTCGGTCTGTCCCTGTCTCCACGAGTCTTTACGAAGATCGTGGAAGCCGCCCTTTCTCCTCTCCGGGAGAAGGGCGTGCGAATACTCAACTATCTCGACGACTGGCTTATCTTGGCGCACTCGCGAGATCTGTTGTGTACGCAGAGGGACATGGTGCTCCGGCACCTAGATCGATTGGGCTTTCAGGTCAACCGAGAAAAGAGCAAACTCTCCCCAGTGCAGAGCATCCTCTTTCTCGGTATGGAACTCAACTCTGTCACCATGACGGCGCAGCTGTCCGCAGCACGCGCCCAGTCAATGTTGAACTGCCTGGAACACTTCAGGCAGTCGGCGGTCCCCCTGAAACAATTTCAGAGGCTCCTGGGACACATGGCGTCTTCCGCGGGGGTAATACCCCTCGGATTGATGCACATGCGACCGCTTCAGCATTGGCTACAGAGTCGAGTTCCGAGGACGGCGTGGCACACCGGCAACAGGCGTATGGTGGTAACTCCTGTCTGCCGACGCACTCTAAACCCATGGTCTTCCATGACCTTTCTCCGAGCGGGAGTTCCCCTCGGGCAGATTACGAGGCACGTTGTGGTGACAACAGATGCCTCGCTGCAGGGTTGGGGTGCAGTGTGCAACGGGCACGCAGTAGCGGGGCGCTGGACGGGCCCCCGGCTGCGCTGGCATATCAATTGCCTAGAGTTGTGGGCGGTGCTGCTTGCACTGAGAAGGCTCCGGCCTCTGGTGCAGGGCCAGCACGTACTGGTCCGCCTGGACAGTACGGCAGCCGTAGCGTATATCAATCGCCAGGGTGGCGTACGCTCTCGGCAGCTAACACAACTTGCCCGACGCCTCCTCCTCTGGAGTCAGCAGGTGATCCGCTCCCTGCGGGCCACACACATCCCAGGCGTACTAAACGAGACAGCCGACGCGCTCTCTCGCCAGTACACGCCCTGCGGAGAGTGGCGACTCCACCCCCGCGCAGTTCAGCTCATTTGGGTACAGTTCGGCCAGGCACAGATAGATCTCTTTGCCTCCCGGGACAACACCCATTGTCCGCTTTGGTACGCCCTGACCGAGGCCCCCCTCGGCACGGATGCCCTTGCGCACAGCTGGCCGCGGGACAAGCGGAAGTACGCCTTCCCCCCAGTGAGCCTCCTTGCACACACACTGTGCAAGGTCAGGGAAGAGGAGCAACAAGTGTTAATGGTTGCGCCGTACTGGCCCAACCGCACTTGGTTCTCGGAGCTGATGCTCTTGACAACAGCTCCCCCCTGGCCCATTCCCCTGACAGAGGACCTGCTCTCTCAGGGGATGGGCACGTTATGGCATCCCAGACCAGACCTCTGGAACCTCCATGTCTGGTCTCTGGACGGGACGAGGAGATCCTGAGCAGGTTACACCCCGCTGTGGCTGAAACCATTGCACAGGCCAGAGCGCCATCCACTAGGCGGTTATACGCTTACAAATGGCGCCTCTTCTCATCCTGGTGTCTCTCCCAAGGAGCAGACCCACAGAGATGCTCGATCGGTATCGTGTTGTCCTTCCTACAAGAGAAATTGGAGACTAACATCTCCCCTTCCACGCTGAAAGTGTATGTAGCCGCAATTGCCTCTCATCACGACTCAGTAGATGGAAGGTCTCTAGGACAACACGACCTGATCACCAGGTTCCTAAGGGGCGCGAGAAGGCGGAACCCGCCTCGTCTCCGCTCCGTACCCTCTTGGGACCTTAACGTGGTCCTGGGGGGCCTATCCAGGCCTCCCTTCGAGCCCCTTGAAGCTTCCGATCTTCCTCACCTGACGAGTAAGACGGCCCTTCTGTTGGCGCTCGCCTCCTTCAAGAGGGTAGGGGACCTCCAAGCATTCTCTGTGTCCCCGGATTGCCTTGAATTCGGGCCTGGTAACTCTCACGTTGTCCTGAGACCCAGGCTCGGATACGTGCCCAAAGTTCCCACTACTCCCTTTCGGGACCAAGTGGTGAACTTGCAGGCGCTCCCCATCGGGGAGGAAGACCCAACCCGGTCCGTGTTGTGTCCAGTACGCGCACTGCGCCTCTACTTAGACCGCACACAGAGCTTCCGCAGCTCTGACCAGCTCTTTGTTTGTTTTGGAGGACAGCAGAAGGGGAAGGCTGTCTCCAAGCAGAGATTAGCGCACTGGATCGTAGATGCCGTTACGACGGCATACCGATCACAGAATCTCCCATGCCCACTGTCGGTTACGGCTCACTCCACACGGGGTCTGGCCTCCTCATGGGCATTGGCCAGAGGCGCGTCTCTAGCAGACATTTGTAGAGCTGCGGGTTGGGCTACGCCCACCACCTTCGCAAGGTTTTACAATCTTCGCGTAAACCCGGTGTCAGCCCACGTCCTACGTGGCGACATGTAGGACTGGCATCCGGGAGGGCGTATGCCTGCGAAAGCACCATCCCACCCTCTAGCAGGTTGGGTCAGTGTGCTATATATACCTTTTCTTCTTACCCTATCACATGGCTAAGGAAATCGGTACTTCACCAGCCTCCCTTCTTACCCAGACTCTGGTTAAGAACAGGCATTCCATCCATCACTAAGCAAAGCACCCCCTGCGGATTGGTTGGGCAGAGCAACCTTTCCCTTAGGCCGGGATACCATATGACCTATCACAGATAGTTCTAACCGGCCTGGTGCTGTCAGACGCATCAACACCCCCACCGTGGGTTGTTCCGTCTGCTATACTCTCATGACTATGGTTCCCACACATGGTAACCCATGAACTTCCCCAGGTGGACCTCCACCTCGCGGTTAACTACCCAGTCCGCACATTCCATGCGTTCTCCTCCAAGGACGAGACCATACTTTTATCCACCATATTCCTCCCCACGGGTAGGAGGTGGCCTCTGTAGCGCTTCTCTGATTAAGAGTCGCGCTTACCCGGTGTAAACTGATCCGGACGGCCTCTCGCCTATAGAGAGCTAAGGCCCCGTCCGTGAAAGTTACCGGTCAGGGCTGTACCCATCTTTCTCCAAGAAAGCTCTGGAACCCCCCGACCACCACACTGGAAGGTTACAGTCTCACGAAAGCTTCGAGATGACACGCCCAGGCTTGTTACCGTCGCTTCGCTAGAGATTGTGACGCGATACAGCGTTGTGGCGTTTTCCATAGGCAACCCCATCTGTCGTTCTCGACACAACGTCGAGAGACCGACAGAAAGGGAACGTCTTGGTTACGTATGTAACCTCAGTTCCCTGATGGAGGGAACGAGACGTTGTGTCCCTTATGCCACGAACACGTATCGGATTCTGCTGCAGTTTGAGAGGTCTCAGGCTCTTCAGAACAAAGGTAAGTGAATGCTGCACGCCGGCCTCCTTTTATACCGGATTTCCGGGGGCGGAGTCCCGCATGCAAATTGCATTCGCCAAATTTCATTGGCCTTTTCTATAGTAGTCAGAGTTGATTGGTTCTCAAGGGCGAACCCCATCTGTCGTTCTCGACACAACGTCTCGTTCCCTCCATCAGGGAACTGAGGTTACATACGTAACCAAGACGTTTCTTAGCGATGTGTTCGGGTAAGAAGAAAAGGTAAATAGCACACTGACCCAACCTGTTAGAGGGTGGAAAGGTGCTTTCGCAGGCATACGCCCCCCCGGATGCCAGTCCTACATGTCGCCACGCAGGACGTGGGCTGACACCGGGTTTACGCGAAGGTTGTTAACCCTTGCGAAGGTGTTTGTGCATAGCCCAACCCGCAGCTCTACAGATGTCTGCTAGAGAGGCGCTTCTGCCAGTGTCCAGGAGGTGGCTAAACTCCGTGTGGAGTGAGCCCTCACTGCCAATGGGCATGGGAGATTCTGAGATCGGAATGCCGTCGTAACGGCGTCCACGACCCAGTGCGCCAGCCTCTGTTTGGAGACAGCCTTCCCCTTCTGCTGTCCTCCAACAGACACGGAGCTGGTCAGAGCTTCAGAGCTCTGCGTGCGGTCCAGTACGTACTGGACACAACACTAATCGGGTTGGGTCTTCCTCCCCTATGGGGAGCGCCTGCAAGTTTACCACTTGGCCCCGGAGGGAGTAATGGGAACTTCTTGGGCACGCATCCGGGCCTGGGTCTCAAGATAACGTGAGAGTTTCCAGGGCCGAGTTTAAGGCAATCCAGGGACACGGAGGATGCTCGGTGGTCCCCTACCCTCTTGAAGGAAGTGAGCGCCGTCAGGAGGGCCGTCTTACTCTATGAGGAAGATCGGAACCTCCGAGGGGCTCTTTGGGGGGCCCTGAGGCTCCCCAGGACCACTTAGGGTCCCAAGAGGGTATGGAGCGGAGATGAGGCGGATTCCGCCCTCTCGCTGCTTAGGAACCTGGTGACCAGGTCGTGTTGCCCTAGAAACTTTCCACCGACTGAGTCGTGATGAGTGGCAATAGCGACTACATACACTTTCAGTGTGGAAGGGAGATGTTAGTCTCCAGTCTCGTGAGGAGGGGAACACAATCCTGATCAAGCACCTCAGTGGGTCTTTCTCGTTGAGAAAGACACCAGGACGAGAAGAGGCACCGTCTAGAGGCGTGTAACCGCCTAGTAGATGGGGCCCTAGCCTGGGTGATGGTCTCAGCCGTATAGGGGGAGTAGCCATCTTAGGATCTTCTCGTCCCGTCTAGAGACCAGACATGGGTGTTCCAGAGGTCTGATCTGGGATGCCAGAACGTGTCCTTCCCCTGAGAGAGCAGGTCCTCTGTCAGGGGAATGGTTCAGGGGGAGTCGCTGTCCAGAGCATCGGCTCTGAGGCCAAGTGCGGTTAGACCGGTGTGGTGTAACCAATAACACTTGGTACTCCTGCTCCCTGACCTTGCACAGAGTCTGTACAAGAAGGCTCCTGGGGGGGGGAAGGTGTGCTTCCGCCCATCCCGCGGCCAGCTGTGCGCAAGGATATCCGTGCCGAGGGCAGGGACTATCAAGCGGGCAAATGGTGGTGTTACGGGAGGTGAACAGGTTTTACCTGGGCCTACCCGAACAGCCTCCAAATGAGCTGGACTGCACGGGGGTGGAGTCGCCACTCTCCACGAGGCATAAACTGGCGAGAAAGCACGTCGGCTGTCTAGTTCAGTTTGCCCGGGGTGTGTGGCCTGCAGGGAACGAGTCACCTGTTGACTCCACCGGAGGAGGCGTCGAGCAAGTTGTGTTTAGCTGCTGTGTGCGAACGCCACCCTGACGATCTGTATTCGCTACAGCTATAGTGCTGTCCTCGGAACAGCACGTGCATGTCTCGCACGAGAGGCCGTAGCCTGCTCAGTGCAAGTAGCATAGCCCACAACTCTTGGCAATTGATATGCCAGCGCAGGCGGGGGTTCGTCCAACACCCCACCTGCGTGCCCGTTGCACACTACACCGCACCCCTGCAGGGAGACTTCAGTCGTCACCACGACCTGCCTCATAACCTGCTCAAAGGGACCTGAGTCCGTCGAAAAAGTCATAAAGACTAGGGGTTATGGTGCGTCGGCAGCAGGGCGGCATCACCATGCGCCTGCTGCCGGTGTGCCACGCTCTCCTCGGAACTCGACTCTGAAACCAGTGTTGGAGCGGTGTCATGTGCATCAACTCGAGGGGTATTAACCCGCGAGGACGCCATGTGTCCCAGGAGCCTCTGAATTGTTTCAGGGGGACCGCTGTCTGCCTAAAATGTTCATTTCAGACAGTTCAACACTGGTTGGGCACAACTGCGGACAGGTGTGCCGACATGGTGACAGAGCTGAGTTCCATACCGAGAAAGAGGATGCTCTGCACTGGGGAGAGCTTGCCCCTCTCTTGGTTGACCTGGAGTCCCAATCGACCTAGGTGCCGGAGCACCAGGTCCCTTTGTGTACATAACAGATCTCGCGAGTGTGCCAAGATAGGCCAGTCGCTGAGATAGTTTAGTACCCGCTCGCCTTCCTCCTCTCAGGGAGAAAGGGCGGTCAGGGACAGACCGAAAGGGAGGACTCTGTACTGATATGCCCGCCTCTCGCACGCGAACCGTGGGAACGGCCGGTGTCGAGGAGGATCGAGACATGAAAGTAAGCGTCCTTCAGGTCGATTGCCACGAACCAATCCTGACACCTCATAGATGTCAGGACGCGCCTCTGTGTGAGCACCCTGAATGGCAGCTTGTGAAGGTGCTCTGTTCAGGGTACGCAGCCTTTGGGGGCAACCCGCCGTCTTTCTTGGGAACGATGAAGTGCGGGTGGTGACCCACTGAACATCTTGGTTTTGAGGGACGAACTCGATGCCTGTTTTGCCAGAAGGGTGGTGACCTCTACCCGAAGTACGGAGGCGTCCCTGCCTCTGACAGAGGGAGAGATGATGCCCCGAAACTTGGGTGAGTCTCTGGCGAACTGGATCGAGTAACCAAGACGGACCGCCCTCATTAGCCAGCGAGACAGTGTGGGCAGCTCTCGAGCTCCCAGGGACTGTGACAGGGTGACCAAGGGGACGGTCTGCTTCATCATTCCCACGGGGGGTGGTTCGTCGGCTGGCGGAGCTAACCATGTCGCGGGGAGTCCCCGGAGGGAAGGTTTTTGCTCCACCTGCTTACCTGCCTGGCGGGACAACGGCACGCACTGTCGGTTTGAGAGTGGTGACGGCTGTCGTATGTGTACGACCTCACGCCTCGCCAGGGTGTGAGGTCGGTTCGCCGAGCACAGTCCAGTGGAGTGTGCGATCGGCTGCAAGTAAACCCGGGGAGAACAGAAAACTCAGTGAGTAAGTGGGCGCCAAGCCCTAACAAGGGCCCGGCTTTGGTGACGAGGCAGGAGTCGTCCCGTACCGACCGATCAGAGCCGTGGCTGTGAAGGTTCGGGCCCGATGTTGTTCTCCCTGGGGTCTTCCCGTCAGTGTCCCTTCTCGCGAGGAGGTTGCTGACGGGGTGGAGGTTTCCCCCTCGACCTCTGCTTCCGGGGTGCCGCCTGTGGGGGCACAGGAACCGGAGCCGATGTCGAAAGGGTCCTGGGTTGCAGGGAAGCAGACGTCACGTGAGATCTCGGAGGCCTGTAGGCGGCCGAGTCGCGGCGTGAAAAAAATGTGGTTAATTGCCACTGTCTGCTTCGCCGTCAAAAAACTGCTGAGCGCAGTCCTCGACGGTGTTACCAACAACCCACCCTGCGAGATGAGTGCATCAAGAAAGCGGACTTCCTTGCTGTCACTCTTCTGCACAAGGTATAGCCGGGGGTGTCTCTCCTGGACCACTACCGTGGACATCGTCCGACCCAGGGCCCGTGCCGCCGCCTTAGTCGCCCGTAGAGCGCTGTCAGCGGTGGCACGGAGATCCTGCATTCTACCCGGGTCGGCCTTACCCTCGTGGAGCCCTCTCAACGCCCTGGCCTGGCGGACCTGCAGGATGGCCAAGGCATAGAGAGAGGAGGCAGCCTGGCCCGCAACATCGCAAGCTTTCGACACCAGTGATGCCGAAGTCTTACGTGCTTTGGACGGTAGGAGTGGTCGATCCCCCCCCAGGTGGTAGCCGTCCGCGGCACAGGTGCACCGCAGGCGGACGTTCCACCCGGGGGATCTCGACGCAGTCCTTGGCTGCCTCACCATCGAGGGAAGTAAGGGAGCCGGAGCTGGTTTCACTGGAACGGTCCGTGAGTGGAGCGTTCCAAGTTTTACACAGCTCCTCATGCACCTCCGGGAAAAACATGGCACCCGGGGTGGGCGCGGTTTGCACCGCGCACCGACCTCGGGAACCACGTATCCCCGGGTTAGCACGGATGACATCACTTCTGCTTCCTCCTGAACTCGACCGCTGGGGGTGGAGTTTGGATTCAGCAGAGTCGGATGCCAGTCTCCCTCCGATGCTGCGAGCGACATCTCATCTACGTCACACATCGTTTCCGAGTGTGTGCGTGAGGATCCGGACGGTATGCCACCGCCGGTTGGGGAACGTTCAGAAGAGCGAATCGGGGTGCGATCGGCCCGTGAGCACTTGGCTGGCGGGTTTACGTTCGCAGAGTTCCCCGTATCACTAACGCTGCTAACGTGGGTGGTCATCAGGGCCGTAGCCACAGATGTCACAGCCCGGGTAGCAGACGAAATGGTGGCTGGTTCCCGTAGGAAGACAGCCACCCGTGACCGCAACTTCTGAATGACAATCTGCCCGCAGTGCAGGCAGATGTGTCAACGAACGCTGCTTCAGTGTGCTGGACGCCCAGACACCTAATGCAGCGATCGTGTCCATCCCCCTCCTCGATGAGGGTGCCGCACCCAAGAGAACAGCGGGACATGCCGCGCTGGAGAATGCTCAGTCAGTCCTGAAAAGGACTTTTAGAAAAAATCTCTAACACCTCCGGAACCGCCGAGACGCCCAGGGGAAGGTCGCTGCAGGAAGGGACGATCCGCTGTAACACGTCGTAGCACCAGCGTGTAGTTGTAGAGGATTGAATCCTGAGTTGTACTCATGAGCGATGGCTCTGAAGAACAAAAGGTAAGTGAATGCTGCACGCCGGCCTCCTTTTATACCGGATTTCCGGGGGCGGAGCCCGGCATGCAAATTGCATTCGCCAAATTTCATTGGCCTTTTCTATAGTAGTCAGAGTTGATTGGTTCTCAAGGGCGAACCCCATCTGTCGTTCTCGACACAACGTCGAGAGACCGACAGAAAGGGAACCATGTTTTTCAAAAAGCATATACTTAATCATGGCTACTGCAGTAAAACCATGATTTTTCCAATAATCAATACAACAGAAAACCATGGTTATTAACTTTTTACCACAAAAAAAACAATGCTACTCCAACAATGTAAAATCCAATAAACATTGGTTACACAATATACTGTTTTGCTGTATCATTAACAGTCCTGCAGGTAATCCGAGGATAGGTGTGAATGTAAACATATTACAAACAATGCCTTTTCTGTTTAAAAGAAATAGATATTTGGTTTGTAACCCTTTATCTTAATGTGCATGAAATATTAACAATCATGCGAATCTTAATGTTTAATACAGGATTAATTATTGTTTAATACTAAACTTTCTCGTTTATGAAGTTTCTACTATTTTATTAGATCAGCCTGTATTTGTTTGATGGCTTAGTGCCATTATATATGCACGTTATTGTTTTGCCTTATAAAAGATGCAGGACAAGTGCATACAGTTTTTTTATAATGACGCTTTACCGAGCAGCTTCAACAATGGCGTGTTATAAAGGAATGTTGTTGATAAATACCAGCTCTGTTTTAATGTGTGGCCTTGTAATCATGTCACAGGTAATTGAATCATTAGCGTCCTGATTTTTAGGGTATCGAGGACCTTGCTAGTGCACAAATGAGAGTATATTTCATAGTAATTCATGACGTAGGCAACTAAAGAGGCAGCTACACAGCTCGCTATTCACGAACCATTAATCGCCTTTCCCATTATATGTGTGTAGACGAATTTGTGGGGAAAAAAATGTGGGCCAATGGCAGAATAATTATCTTGTTTGACCTTCATTGAGCGAAATTCGACACATGGTCCCGACCAAAGCGGATTCTCACAAGATTTGTCGTTTGAGAGCACGGACTGTAAAGATAGACTCCAATCTCTCCTTCACACACACACGAACCCACGCTGTCAGACACGTTAAATTGATTTGTTTGACATTGATTTGGTGTGTCTGAGACATCTTCCTAAGAGAGCTCATCTGTATGAAAATGAAATAATCCTTCACGCCCGCTCCAGAACCGCACCAGTGCTAATATCAGTGGGAGTCTCTGTCTTTCTTTCATCTGGGATTGTTCTCGGTTACTATTACTCATCTTTGAATGACTGAGTCTGAAAAAATTATTGATGTCGGGATCAGTTAGTGGAAGTGGGAGTGCAGGATCGGCTAATGACTTGTCTCTTGTTTTGCTCTTTCAGCTCTCATGCTATGGATGCTCTCATGCTGCTTGTTTACCACAGTAGTTCGGCTCCAAAACTTTTCTTCTTGAGGTTGCTAATTTCGATTGTCCGTAAGAAGTTGCTCAAGGTTATCCACGCTTTCACAGTGACGGAATCTGGTGCCAATTCTGGGCACGTTCTGAATGTTTTGGTCCGATAAATGTGAACATCCATGTGATGTTCCCAATCTCATAACTAGATTATGCAATTTTACCTTGGTCATAGTACACAAGTAACTTAATAGGTGTATATTGCTTTAAATGATATATTATAAATCAGATTTCAAGAGAGCACTCACGTTTTTATTTCATTATAATAATTGTGTTATTTTGCAATTTTTTTAAGTATTTTCTTTCTGTGTGTTTCCACAGAATTCCTCATGCGTTTGTGTGGGCCTGGAGTGCAGTGAGCAGCCGGATGTGTGTGGCACGCTTCCTTGTCTCAACGGCGGCACCTGTGTGGCTCTGAATGGCCAGTTTCAGTGCAGGTAAGAATGTAAGAAGTCTGCTGTGAAAAGAGGTTTACAATTCAGGCCAATGGGATAACTGTTTCTGGTCAACACATTTTAATTATCATTTTTATGGCTCAGAGCTATTGGCCGAACATTAGAGGTGTTTAGAAGTTCTGTTTAATGAAAAACTTTTAGAAATGCTAATATTTCATAGTGTCTGTAATCAAATGCATTTTCTGACATGCTCAAAATAACAAATTGCCGTGTGATGAAACTGACATTTTGAAACATTTGGGAATTCAGTAAGAATGAACTGCACCCGCTGATAGTCTCGTTATCTGTGCGAGATTGGCTAATGGAATTATGCAAATCAGCCGACAGCGCAAACACACAAAATAAGTGCTGAACAAATTCAGCATGGTGCAGTTCTTCCTCTGGCAGGTCAGTTCTGAGTTCAAGAATGTGGAGTATGGATGTTTCTATTGCTCCTCTTTTTTGAGTTCCATTTTTGCAGGTTAGTTCTGAGTTCTTAGAAGTGAAGTATGCATGCTTTCAGTATTGACATTTGTAAGGTCTCCATCTTGCAGTTCAGTTTTGAGGTTTGGGTTGTGGAGTGTGCAGGGTTGACTTTTGTGAGTTTCCCGTCTCGCATATCAGTTCTGAATTCTAGCATCTGATAAAGCATTGGCTTTTATGAGTAGTGAGTTATAGGGTGTGGAGTATGCATGCCTCCAGCCTAGACTCTTAAATTCTCAATCTTGCAAATCTCTGATTGCTAAGGTGCTGTACGTCTTTCTGGGATGTGAAATATAATTTGTGGTTTTGTGAGTTTCCTATCTTGCAAATCTCTTCTAATTTCTAGGGTGTGGTGTGTCTTTGTGGGATGTATAGATATAAAGTAAAGTATGCATGATTCTAGTGCTTTTGTGAGTTATCCATAATACAAATCTGAGCTCAAGAGTGTGGACTATGCATCCCTCCAGCATTGACTTTTATCAGTTGTGAGTTATAGGAAGTAGAGTATGCATGCTTCGAACATAGACTCCATCTTGCAAATCACGTCTAAGTTTTAGGGTTTGTGTTTTCATACTTGCATTGTTGACTTGTGAGTTGCCCATCTTACAGTGAAGTTCTGAGATTTAAAGGGGTGGAGTATGCATGCTTTTAGATTGGACTCTTGTCAGTTTCCCCATCTTGCACATCAGTTCTGTGTTCTAGGGTGTGGAGTGTGCATTCTTCTGGCACTAACATTTTGGAGTCCCCCTCTTGCAAATCAGTTCCGAGTTCTAGGGTGTGGAGAATGCATGCTTCCAGTGTTTGATTGTCAATTCTGAGGTCTAGGAAGTGGAGTATGTATACGTCTAGCACTGACTCCTTTTGTAGGTCAGTTCAGGGTAGTAGGATGTGAAGTGTGCTTCCAGCCTTGACTCTTGTGAGTACCCCAATTTATGCTGCGGTCAGATTAAACTTTGAGACTGTGAAATTCATTCAGATATTACTGCGAAAATAGGTTTCTGGAGTATTGAGTATGCATGCTTTTAGTGTTGACCCTTGTCCATTTTCGATCTTGCACGTCAGTTCTGAGTTCTATGGTGTGGAGTATGCATGCTTCCAGCATTGACTTTTGTGAGTTTCCCATCTTACACTTCAGTTCCGAGTTCTAGGAAGTGAAGTATGCATGCCTCCAGCATTGACTCTTCCTGCAATTCCCTTCTGAGTTTTAGGGTGTGGTGTGTGCCTGCTTCAAGTTTTGACTCTTGTATTGTTCTGTCATGCAACAGTGAGTTTCCCATCTCACAGTGTAGTTCTGAGTTCTAGGGTGTGGTGTATGCATGCTTCCAGCATGTGAGTAAGATGAAATCTTAATTAAAAAAACTTACGTGCAGTTAGAAAATAAGAGTATTGTGTTTGTGCTAAAATTATCATTAAAGATGAATTAGTTTCCATAAGCATTGTAGATTGCTACAGTCAGTGCACTAATAGGCTATAGCACTTCACAAAGTAGAATCGCGGTCGGTTGGTGAACAGGTAACATGTGTTGTGTATTTCAGACAATTTCTTAGTATATAATTGTTAAAAACACAGCTTCCGACAGTTTACAGTAAAGCGTTCATTAAATTTCTAGTTGTTAGGTCAACACACACCCTGAGACTGCTTTTGAACTTCTTCCTGCCGATAATGAGAGAATGCGCGCAGTCTCGCCTGCCTTAGCTTTATGATTTCCTGCAGTCAGTCTTAGGAGGGGTTCACAAACTATGGTTTCTGGTTCTGGTGTTCATCTTCCCAGTTTTATTAGCAAATATCTCTTAAATCAATACATTTGATGGCCCCTCTGACTAAATGACAAACGGCAGATAAGATAACGATTGAAAGGGAAAAAATTAATTAAAATTTGAGGGAGAAAAATGACTAGAGCATGATAATAATGTGCGTGTGTGGTATTGTGTGAACGTGTGTGTGTGTGTACTAGGAAGTGCAGAAAAAAGCAACAGCGCTTGGTCTCGTGGGAGCTTGTGTTAATAATTGAGTGTTCTTGCCTTTGTGTGGCAGAATAATATCAATGAAGTCTTATCAGAGCAGAAGGAAGTGAAAGATCTGATGGAGGCGTAAGAAAAAAGAGAATATTATTTATTTCTCAAGCAGATGTGCCAGAGGTTTACCTTTTAACAGTCATTTCTCATTAATTTACTTAACAAAAGATCTTTTAATATTACAGTGATGTCTCAGAGGAACGGTTTTCATTCAAGTGAGGTCTAAATAAAGCTGTGAGGTTGCTGAATTACATCATACCTTTATTGACATTTTCTCTGGGTTCTTACAAGTCTATTTTTGGACTCTTTATACAGTATGTGAGGGCTAATGCTAATGTCTCTTTGTAGATGCCGACCAGGTTTTTCCGGAAAGAACTGTGAGGAGATAATTGACTTCTGCAAGCAGCTCGGTATTAGCTGCCTGAATGAGGGATTGTGTCTTAACTTAGTTGGAGCATATAATGTAAGTAACCTGAATTGATCAATAATAAATGGCTGTTCAGTGAAACATATGAAAAAGAAATGTCAGATAACATACATTCATTATATAAGTGCAGGTTAATTGACAAAACATGTTCCCATAAATTAGAAGAAATGTAGAAGATATTTGCTGTGCTGTTACATGACATGGAGAATGATGGGTGTAAATCTACGTATTCGTGGCTGCTTAAACTGCGTATGAGAGGAAAGTATAGTATTTTGAGTTTATTTAGAAATCGTTCTGTGTTATTATTCAATGAGTAAGTATTGTTTAATGGACAGGGTTCAGGAGCAAAAGTAGAAGATTTGCTGGCGTTAAGTAAGAATCAGGGTATATTCTGTCAGAATGACATTGAAAAGGCCACAGTCAGATTACTCTTACATTTCATAAAAAGGGCATTGCTAGCAGGATTCCTGTTTTAAATGTCTAATAAGATTTGATCCTATAGGTCTGAATGCACTGTAGTTACTTTGGATAAAAAGGGTCTTTCAAACCATTAAATAGAAAATGAGGATTTTACAATAATGTATCTATCCCATGGTGCACTACTTCCTAGTTTTTCATGAAACCTCAAATGACCAGGTTTTAACATTGTGCCAAAACTTATTTTTCATGTCACTCACACCTCCGGCTCATATAATTATGTAATTGACACAGTGGGTTCTCGTGGCATCCGTTCAGCCTTGACGTGACAAGTATGAATATCCTACCAAAAATTGCGCCTCAACCCGAATGGCCAATATTCATTTATTCATTTTTAAGAGATCTTAGCCTCACAGGCACATTATAACAGCGGTGATTTATGCTCGTGTCTCAAGGTTTCAGCCGTCCTCCGCCATTTCAATATCATCTTTCTGTCACTCCAATCCACAGATCTGCTGTTTGAGCGATGTCATGTTTCACACAGTCAATTGATGCACTTGCATCTGTTTTTGTTATGAAGCGCAATATAATGTGCACTTCACATGCATTGATTTCCATCAAGTGCAATTTGTTAAACTATCAGAACGGGTTGTTCATATGTGCTTCATCTGCCACAGCGTTTGCGTACACGTAGTGTGAATGTGTGTGTGGGGGGGTATTATATAATAACAATAAAGGTCTGCTTTATTTATATTCCAGTAAGCTGTCTATTAATGGTATAATGTGTTTTTTAGGACTTAAAGGTAGAGAAGGGAGTTCCTTAGTGGTTAGCAGCTCCACTTACAAAAATGTCGCGTTATATTTAGTACTGCCAATCGCTATTTTATTTTATTTTTTTAAATATACTTACACATTTAATCTCCAAATGAATGAAGAATTAACAGATTTCTTTAACAACATCATTTTATGAATGAAATCTGCAAATTCAGCGTTATATACACCTTTTGTATAACATTCCTCATCGAAAAGCAATGAACAAACAAACAAACACAGCTGATCTTTGCGAACGAAGGAGCACATTTGGACATTTTCATGTAGGGGTGTACTCACCCCTGAGTGTTGCCAGCGGTTTAGACATTAATGTGTTGAGTTATTTTGAGGGGACAGCAAATTTACAATGTGATATAAACTGCACACTCACTACTTTCCATTGTAGCAAAGTTTCATTTATTCAGTGTTGTCCCATGAAAATATATAACAAAATATTTACAAAAATGTGAGGCGCGTACTCTCTTCTGTGAGATACTGTTTGTAAACATTAGTTATTATAAGAGGTGATCTGGAATTGATGGTGAGCATGATGCTCACAGACATAATCTGGTTTACTTTCTAATCAGCGTCAGGCATATTTAAACTTTGACATTGTCCAGAAAACAGACACACCATTGCTATTTCTTCATTTGTAAATTGGTCTAATGTTTGTTTAGTTTGTCATGTCAGAGATGCTGTATGATTGTAATTTTGAGAGCAAATGACTCATAAAGCAAAGGATTTAATTATACATGTTTTTTTGATTAAAGAGAATGAGCAAAACTTTACTTTGTAGCCAACGATATAAAAATCTAAGCTATATGAGATGAAACTTGTGGTGTGGTGCTGCCTTATTGAATTTCTATTAATTAATGTCACTCATGACGTCATCATTTTTTCCACACAGTGTCTCTGTGCACCAGGATGGACGGGGGAGTTTTGTCAGTACTTGGATAACGCGTGCTCAGCCTACCCAAACAGATGCTTGAACGGAGCTACATGCATCAGTATGAGTCAACCAAGCGCTCCCCCACACTATATGTGCACCTGTCTCCCTGGCTACACAGGTTAAAAGAAAACTACATCAACAGTCCTCCATGTGCTGTACTGATTTAAGTTGCTCAAGTTTGCAATAAGTTTGCCTGTGACAGCTTTATAGAGACAAACTAGGATTCAGATTTTTTTTAGCGGAGAAGATGATCATTGTCAGGTTTTCCCTCAGTGCAAATATGATCTTTTACAAAAACAAGAACCTTGTGGGTTAACGGATAGGAGTACAAATATATTTTTACATTTCTATTGAATCTGAAGGTAGCAAATGGGATGTACAATTATAAGAATTTAATTTGGGGAGATGAAGAAATAAAATGGTATAATATTCAAAGGAACTCATATAAAGTGTATAAAGTTTTCTTATTTCATTTTCCAGTATGAATGATTTGGTTTGGCGAATTCAGTTCAAACTCGAGCTCATAAAGTGAAAAGGTGTCAGTTCTTAAATTCTGCCCTTACACGGAGCTGACACACTTTTCATATCTTTGTCATCCATCAGAGTGTGTATTCCAGCGAGACGAGTCCCGTCGGCCTGGGGCATCTTTTTACCGTAACTCATCTTTGCACATTGCCCTCCTAACTGGATTATTCCATAATTTGTTTCATCGTGCCTGCTAAATGAAGGGCAAATGGAGGTTAGAGAACACTTAATCGGAAAATCTAACTGGGAAAATTAGATCTTTCATTAGTTTGGCCACCAATTTATGAGCACAGGAGGAAGTGTTTGCTTAAACAAAACGAAAACATACAAACTAACGAGACAATTGGTTTACTGGATTTCCTCTTTTGTAGTGTGTTAATCTTGTTAACTACATCATGCTTTGATGGCACAGAAAATGCAAACATGGCTTTTGTATGCGCTTTACATACGACACCCGTAAACTAAAAATGTATTTAGCTATGTGATATCTATATTTTGGTTGCTTCTATCGGATCATAGATGCATTTATGTCCTTGTTTACTTGCCAGCAACAAGATGTCTCTCTGGTTATATAATGGATTAGAACTGCAAACGTGTCACAGCTCAATCCTCAATGTTTTATTTAGATGATGCAAACGATATCTTCATCGATTAATGACCCCAGAGAGGTACAAATGACCGGCCTTGTCCCATTTTTCACCGCGATTTTGCCAGAAGGCTAGTGTGAAATGTCAAGTGATTTCATTACGATCGGCTTCAAGTCACATGACACGTTGAGCCTCAGCATGTGTCTTCTCCCACATCATAGAGAATAGGTAGGAGTAGCAGATCTTTCTCAGGATAAGTCTTTAGTGTCTTTTTATACAGCTTACCAATTACCAATCTATGTTATGTTAATTGTATCATGAAACAGAAGTCACACATTTGGACCCACGATTTGGATCTGTCAAGCTGGTTAAGGGACCTTCAGAGATGTTGAATTGTTGATGATCACAAACTGCTAAACATACAAACTATGAATTTTACATGCGATGTCATATGACAAATATTTTCCATGAGGTCCTTTTTTAACGTAACTGTGCACGTTCCACAAACTTGTGTAAGATTGGTACATATTACTCGCGCTTCTTAAAGGGGTCATATGGTGAGAATACGTGTTTTTCTGTTTCTTTGGAGTGTTATAAGTTGCTCATGCATGTTTTAGACAGTTTCGGAACAAAATATGCATTCTATCTAAAAGCAAATGCTCATCCAGACCCACCCAGATCGGTTTTGCAATGGTAGTCAATGGGGACAATTTTGTTCTTCAAAATGTTTTGTATCTCATGTTTCCATCTCATCCTCTTTTTGTGCCTAAAAAGGGCTCTCTTCTTTCCCATTCCTGTTAAATCTTTTGTTATGATTCTCATCAGTCGCACCGTCTGCAGAATGGATGGTCGCGTCATGCATCATTTCGCTTACTGTCTCTCCGCGTTAACTGTCCCAACTGTGCCTCAATAAATGTCTCTTTAAACGGCGTATTGCTAGATTAGTTTCTTTGTGGAATGTAATACACAATTCAGTCTCTCTTCTCTGCGACCTGCACTGTGGGCCGTGAGGGGAGAAAAGCTAAAGTTGCCAAATTTGCTCCGAATCCCAGATGTCAAACGTGAAGTCGATATCTTCAGAGAAGCCTAACCAACGCTCCATTCACACCCCTGTCTTCCTGCAGGAGGCCACTGCGAGGGTGAAATAAATGAGTGTGACTTCAGCCTGTGTCAGCATCAGGGAACGTGCATCGACTTGGTGGGATCCTACAAATGCTCCTGTCCTTCAGGTATGACTTCGTCTTACTCATGAGAACAAGCTTTTGACACGTTCCTTTGATTGTGCCACGATTCCCACCGTGCCAGGACCAGACTCAGTGACTGACAGCTGAGCAAATCACCCCGTCCTCTCACTGCCAGAGCTCATTAGTGCTGCAGAATTGTGTCAATATTGTGTTATGAAATGCTCTTCCCTTTTGAGGCCACTGCATTGATATGGTTCCCTCCCGTAATTGTTAGTTCTGTTCACTCTTTCCCGAAGCTCGATTTGCATTCACTGATGGAACCTGATGGCTCACCCCGGAGACGGGCAACTCACTGGCAGGGTTACAAGCTGCGCTTCTCTGCCAGCTGCTCCCTTCCGCTCGATGAGTAGAGGACCCAGAGTCCCAGACGCCCCCTCCCTAAAGCTGCCCACGCACGCTCGCCGCTCCGTGAGAGAGATACAAAAGGGAGAATCATTCGAATGACTTCCTCATAAAAGATTTGACCGCGCTATTTTTCTCAGTTTTTTTACTTTGAGATGTACAAAAGCTCGGCAAGGTCATTGTTAAAGAGTGTACATCATTTAGCCAAGGGTATTGACTCTGAATACGGGGAAAGGGATTGAAGTGGAGCTATTAAATATTAATTTACCATGAATTTAAAGAAATCTTCAAAACAGTGGCATGCGGTTCACCTCTGCCGAGGTATGCGAGTTATGGGGTTCGGTCGAACGCTGAGATGATGCTCTAGACAGTGTATCTACACTCTTTAAAAAAACAAGGCTGTTTTTGGCTGAATAGTTCTATAAAGAACCTTCAACATCCGGAGAACATTCGTTTCACAAAGAGTTCTTTGTAGTTAAGCAAGTTTGTTTAGATTATAAACAAGTTCAAAAGTAGTGGTTCTTTTAAGAGCTTTTGAATAAATGATACTTTTGGGGATTCTGTGATGAACCGTTTGAAGCACCAAACCCAGGGTTCACCAAACTCACATTACTGTACTTGTTTTTTATTTCCATTGTTTTTTAATTCCATGTTTGTTTGTATAGGGTGATAGTGCCTAGTGAAGGTATAAAGTCAACTTTAACTTTGTGATTTGTATTTTTTTAAATAAAAACAGGTAAACTTATATATTTTACAGGTAAATACTTTGTTCAAAATGGTCTTTTTACCTTTTCCCGGACTCACGACTTTAGTTCACCTTGATAATAATACGTGAGCCCTGTCTGTGAAAACCAGGCTAAAGTTTCAAAATCTTTTCACGAGATACAGCGATGAGCATCAAAGTTTGATTTCAACCATTAATTTCATTATAATTTCAATCTTTGACACGGCATGTTTAGTCAGTATATTAAAGATTTCAAGGTAAAATTTTCACAGAATGTTCATTATGAGGGATGATTTTATAGACAATATCATTTGACTCCAAACCACAATACAAGTAAGCTGCAATTTTATCAACCAAAGATGGAGTTAGAGATTCAAACATTACAGGTTGCAGCATAATTTTAGCCAAAGCTTTACGTCTACATGTGTAAATAGTCCAACAATCAAACAGCATTTAGAGTACCTGTCTTCAATTTAATGTTGAAGGAATTATTACTTGAGCTGTCTTTTTAAAAATGATGAATTTAGATTTTAAGAAAATTTAGGAGCACTCCAGCAGTGAATGTTAGCATGTTAAAGCGCCGGTGTGTTAAAACCCCTCAAAAACAAAGCTTTGTACACCCATGCTTCTCATAAGAGCCCCTCTACTGCTTAAATCCTCATATAAATCCGTTTTCAAGTTATTGCTTTCCATTATGTAAACAAACCTGATTTTCTTTTCTCTGAAATTCCTTCAACAAACTATCCTGACCTCTTTCTAACCTCTACAGTTCTGTGCTTTTTGCTAGGGCTGACTAGCGTTTGGCAAACACGTGGCTTTTGAATTGGCTTAATTGTCTTTCTTGTTGCTGTTTTTCTATTCTACCTCTTTTCTACACAAAAAAAGCAATGTGATTTCAGCACGCTTTGTGTTTATTGATTGACCTTATTGATCGAGGTATAGTGATGCCAGCAAATATATGCAGTTCATTCCCAGAGGCATTAACAATAGCATTTACATCTGGTTTAATCTTTAACATTCTGGTTTTTCACATTATAAACTTTTTCAGATGTTTCTCGCCCTTCAACAGGATTCACCGGTGTTGACTGTGAGATTGACATAGACGCCTGCTCCCAACCCAACATCACTTGTCCTCCTGGGACATTCTGTGTGGATTTTCCTGGTGACCAGCTCTATGTGTGTCACACTTCATGCCCTCGCTACCTTCAGGTGGGTCAGAGGGTGTTAGCTCCTCACACTTTCTTTCAAATGGGTAAATGTGATTGGCTGAGCTTGAGAAGGTATTGCGATCCCTTTTGTTGCAGTTCTCTTTCGTTTTACACGTTATGGCAGAACAGTAGGCTTTTGAAGACGCTTTTTACATGCATTGTCACTCAACTGCATCAAAAAGGGCAAATTGCATCCCCTTTTCCATATGCTGGATCATTTGGGTTTGTTTCACATGTGTTAGTAATCAGCGCTAGGATAAATGGCAATTGAAATTCATTAGCTTTCCGTCCCTATCCTGCATGTTTTATTTAACGCATGGACCAAACAGGTCTGTTTACAAAAGAGCAGAATTACCTTGACACACATATTTAAATGAAGGATTGTTCGGGTGATGTTTGGTTTTCGTTTTGACAGCCATGTGCCAATGGAGGACATTGTGTTCTTAACAACATCACCGGTTACAGTTGTGTCTGCCCACCTGGATGGACCGGGCCGACCTGCTTGGTTAACGTAAATGAGTGTGTCCAGCACAAGTGTCTGAACGGAGGCACCTGCGTCGATGAGGTCGGTGGGTACAGGTGAGTTTGGATGAGAAACACAGTGGTAATATATTTTTTTAATGTCTTGGTTTGAAACGTGCTTTAAAATATTCAGATTTGATCGTATAAAACTTTTGATGCCAACAACATTGGCCCCCATTGACTTCAATTGTGTGGGCACAACACTACCAAGACTTTTCTCAAAAATATATATGTTTTGTGTGTTTCACATAGTCAGATACATGTTTTGAATGACATGGTAAATAATTTGTATTTCTGTGTAAACTATCCTGGGTGAGTAGCCAATGTCAGTAAACAGTATTGGAGACATGAAGACAATTCATCTTAAACAGAAAGCTTCTCCTGGTGTCTAATTAAAATTGAAATTCTGTTCAGCTTCAGCGACTGTCCGCAGTCTCATTCTGGGGTTAAACCACCCATAACTGCTAAAACAAATAGCATGTTTCTGTGATAAAAAGCAAAGCAAATTACATTGTCCTCCCCCATGACTCACCCATTTATTTCGCTACTATGTCCAGCTGCTTTTGTTGCGATTCCATTAAGAGATACTGTTTTATGCATCCCAAGATGCCTTTGCGGTTACGGATACACTGGAGTCCACTGCGAGCTTGACATTGACTTCTGCTTCGGACATCGGTGTTCAGAACATGCCGTCTGTTTGGGCCAACATCACAACTACACCTGTCACTGCATGCTGGGATACGAGGGAACGTTCTGTGAGCTCGAGATGGACGAATGCAGAAGTTCTCCCTGCGCCAACGGTGCAACTTGCATTGACTTGGTGGCAGGTTACCAATGCCTGTGTGCACCGGGATTTATGGGTAAGATGAATGTTATCCTCAATCCGATTAGTGGGACGGGAAACAACTGTGACACAGATTTTTCTTCTTTGTCGTTGAGTAGCACTCCCATGGGAAAGAAAGAAACCTCAGAACTGATCTCTTGAGTATTTTAAACGTTTTCCTAGACAATGACATTAAGCGAAGAGCAAATGGAGATTTTGCTCAAGTGCGTAGGTTTTAAATTAGAGTTTTAGAAGAAATCTAAACACAAATTCACAAAGTGTTCTCAGATTTTTTGGTGTTCAACGTTTTTGTTTAAAATATGAATTTTTGATATGAACTGTGACATTTTTTTTAAGACTTTACTATCACATAGGGGACAGCTCACCCCAAAAAAATATTCTGTCGTCATTTTCTCACCCTCTAATAGTTCCAAATCTGTATACATTTCTTTTGTTCTTATGAACAAAGAGAAACATATTTGGAAGAATGCTTGTAACCAAACGGTTCTTGGCCACCATTGACTACAATAGTGGGAAAAATGACAATGGTAGTCAAAAGTGCCCCAAAACTGTGTTGTTTTGTTATGTTGTGCTTTGGTTTTGTCTTCTTTGTTCATTGCCTGTGTTTTTTCTTTAGTTATTTAGTCCCACACCTGATTCTGTTTAACCTGATTATGTTCCACATTTAAGCCTGTCTGTTCCTTCAGTTCATTGTCTGCTTTTAATTTTATTTCCTTTGGTTGTCATTCTCCTGCTTTGGTTTCTGTTTATTAATCGAAGTACACTTTGAATTATATCTTCTTTGTTGTGTGCTTCATTTGAGCAAAACCCGTTAAACCAACATTAACATTTATGCATATGCTATTTTATCCAAAGCGACTTACATTGCATTATCCTATACATTTATACTTAGGTATATGCAATCCCCAGGGATCGAACCAACAACCTTGCATTGTTAAGGCAATGAGCTACACGAAAGCTGTCTTTCTAAATTTCTAAAGCAATTTTTCTTCTATGGTAGTTAAAAGTGGCCAAGAAATGTGAGTTTTAGCGCAAATTCTGCCAGGAAGACTAATATTACGTCACTCACTACCTGTAGTTCCAGCCTATCATCAGCCAACACTTGCCCTGCGTCCGTAATCGCCTACTTCCAGACTATATAGAAGGCAAAACTAAGTATGATTCGTGAATAGTGTTGATCGGATGGACATTTACAGTATCTATCCCATGATGCCATGGGAGCTGAGCAACGGTCAAATTTCAAAAGTAAATCAAATAAATATAGCGTAATACTTTAAGGCGGACGTCCATTTTTAATGTAAGTGATAGTTAATGAATTTCTCGTTACTAAATTATGTTTTTATCAACGCTCAACTATAGGTTGTTGTTAATACGTCATAAGTCAAAGAGCCTACATGACCATAATATATGGCGGACACATTATGTCTGAAATGTATTCATGCTACTCACACCGATAGGTAGGTACTTATTCAAATTCAGTACGTACTGTCTTAGTATGCGATTTTGGACGCAGCATTGGAGTATATAAGATCCATACTTACTGAACATGTGCCTTTGCAGATACTGATGCCCACATTAACCCTCCTCCTCCCCACCACCACAAGGTCGGTCCCTGTCCATACATCCCGGGGGTAGGCTCCGCCCCTGCCTTCATCTGAGGCCTAAGACAAATTACTTTATCACATTATCTTTTGCTTTCATTAGCTGGTCATCTATTAAACAAATGTCATTACAACGTCAACTTGCCTCCTGAGTCTTTCTGGCAGAACTGTTTGGTTACAAGCTTTATTCCAAATATCTTTCTTCATGTTCATCAGAACAAAGTCATTTATATAGATTGTGTGGAAAATAGAGACTTGATCCTTTACACAGTTCTGTTCATACAGTTGTTGTTCTTTTTGTGTCTGAGAATATCACATCATTTTAATTTGAGTTACCTTGTTATCCCTATATTCTCTTTATGAATGTCTATCATGCAGGCCAAACATGCTCCGAGAATATAAATGAGTGCTGGTCCCGACCCTGCCTTAATGGGGGCACCTGCATTGATCTGGTCAATGACAACATTTGTATCTGTCCAACGGGTAAGTGCAATGTTCCAAAACAACACATACATTCTGAGCCGAATACACTTTCCTGTGTTTTACCACGTATGATGTAAAGAGTTTGAAATATTGAGGACATTACGTTGAGAGAGGGCATTATTTTTATGAAAGAGCCACATGTCCATATTCCCCTGGACCCATTTAGACTCAAAAAGATCTAATCTCCAAATCTCTGGTGGATCTGTAGATCACGTAAGGCTTTATTGGGTCCCGAGAAACATGTTGTGTGTGACTCATGCCCCGTGTTGTCAAGATAATCTATTAGCCTGAGGGGACGAGAATCCATCAGTGTAAATTTTCTAGTGTTTATTGAAACGACCTCGGTTTAATTCTCACAAACATGATGGTGAGGGAAAGCAGACTTCCGTCTTGTTCCGACCAGGTCTCGGAAAAAGCTGCGGTTCTTACAGGAGGCGGTGTAATGTTGGAGGATATGATCAGGTAATAAGCTTAAAAATTTAGTTAGATTTCGACTTTCAAGGTTGAAAAACAGAATGGGAAGCCATTTTAGGATGCACGCTGCCATAAGCAGAGTGAACAGTGCAGCATTACCATTCGTCACAATGACAGTATCTCGACTGGTGCATGTGTCTTTTGTGTTGCTGGTTTTAATCGTGTGTTGATCAAATTGACTTTTTTTTCATAAATGTAATGTCACTAATCACTTTAGAGTCGCATGACATAAAAATGACAACCTGACAATGTTAATCGACTGATTTCACCACAAAAATGACATGTCTTGTCTGCTAGGCCGTTGATGTACAACAGATTGGTTGAACTGAGTGGAGGTCCTGGCAGGAATAGAATCGGCTTTAGTCTCGACATACTCCTAACAAGTAGTGCTTTCCGTCACCCGCATTTCATAAAATGACAGAAAATAAGTAGAGTCTCAATCCCACTGCAAGCTTTTGAATCATAGCCCTCGCAAAATAAAAGCATACAAGCGCCCACCATGCTGTGGATATTTGTGTGATTTAGCGATTGAGTGAGTTTCGAGTACAGTGATTACATGTCGTCATTTGATGGTGAGAATTCATGGGCTGAGAGAACAGAACTTTAGGGATCATGAATGAGCTAGGCCTGTCTAAATTGATATTTTCTAAAATGACACAAAAGGACATAAATGTGTTCGTACTAGCTGCCAGTTCGCATTCATCTGAAGCATTACTTCCACCATTCCCAATATATTAGTGAATATCTGGAGTTGATTTTATTATCATCATTCTCCTTAAATGTACTTTATGTAAATGTTAAATAACCACCTTCTAGTTGAATACTGTCATCTTTTTTAATTCTATATAGTCTGTTTGCAATTTAATTGTATGGGTTTACAGCATTATATATATGGCAGTGTTCATGTTCATATAATTTTTGTCTCGCTGTCCCCTCTGAGTGCACTGTGACATTTTATTACCGGCGTTCTCAGTGAACTGCAATGTCAGGTCTTTGGTTTAATTATTTCACATCTATATTCTCTTGGCATGCAGTTCACCCCATAAGAGAGAGAAAGAGAGCGAGAGAGAACGTGTTCTCATTACCCTCACGGTTCAGAACACCAATAAATACAAATACTTGTTCTTACAATCCTTCAGCAGGCCTGTATGTGTATGGAACCGTGCATGTAATTACATTTTAATGGGGTTTTGTCGTCCAGTGTGGTTTTAAATGCAGAATATTGGCTTGATGGGTGAGCTGCTGGTTTATTCTGTAGCATATCATCTACATCTGTTGCACATTCTGTTGAGAGCTATATTTACAGTATAGACAGATGCTTTTAAATCTAGGTTATGCTACAACTATATAATTTTTAAGGAATTAAATCAGAATGAATTGATGGATGCACAGGTGGACGGACGGCAGACAAACATACAGATATACAGATATTATAGCACAGCATAAAATGCTCAACAGAGATAGATTTTGAAAAGTAAAGAATAAATCATATTTTACCTTGTGCAACTTTGATGATTTGGGGGTTTGAGAATTGCTCGCAGCCCTGGAGTGTCCGAAATCCCATTTGGAAAAGGCAGCACTGTATGTGTGACATTCCTTCATGCTTCATTAACCTCCCGGTGAATTGCACACACAATTGGGTGTTAAATACCGCTTGCGTGGTTTGGCGGAAGTGCTGGCTATCCATTAATGACTCTTTGCCAAACATGTGCCCGAGTTGAAGAGATTGTTTGGTTGATTTATGCGTTCGCACTTTTATGATTTATGCTTGATTTTTGAAACTTTGACAAGGGTTGTCTTTTCTGGATCTTATTTAAATTCACTTTAGATAAATCATGTTTCAGGGGTGGTCTGAATCCACTGGTTATTTCATCCTCAGCACTCGTTCTATCAACCCAGAACTTAGTGTGAACCAGCCCTAGGGCTGAGTCTGAAGAAACTGATTCTAATACAGCACTGGACATCACCCGTTACCCAGGGTGTGGGCATTTTTTGTTTAGTCCCTCTTTCTCTTCATCTCTTTTTCATTAACGATCGAGCACACAAGAATCTAATAGGCCGGCCTTTGTCTGAATTTTAGATATTGACACCCATTGCCAAGGGAGGTTATTAGGAGCGTAATTTGTTTAATTATTTGGCAACATGCATCGGCTGGCCTTGTCTACTGCAGGTATTGATCAAATATTAGTTACCGTGAATGGCCGTGTTTTATTTATAACAAAGGTTATCGACATGCTCGTCTATCAGTGGCATGCCGACATTATATCTGCACCACCAGACAAATGTGATATAGATCAGCACAACAAGCCTTTATGTGCAGATTTAGTCTATTAGCATACAAACCAGCAGGTAGTCTGCCAGAGAAAGAATCGATGGCTTCATAAATCTGAGGCGGGATGTCTTCTGCTCACAAAACATATAAAAAGCCATTAACATCCTCGGGAAATATGCCCTTTTACAGCTCCACTAACAAGCCTTGAGAAATTTGTCAAAGTGGTGCATAAATAGAAAGTAGTTGAGATCTATAATAGTCTCCTGTTTGACGTTGCCGTTGAAAAAAGATGAAATGCGTCTTTGATTTCAGGCTTCTGAGTAAGGGGTCAAGGATGAGCTGGTTAGCATGGCTCCTGTGGAAGATACTGTGTACAGTAAATACATTTAGCACCAGCATCTTTCTCATAGTAGATTAGTTTTTTGAGGGTTCTTACGTGCTTTTCTGTATTGTCGTTCAGCTCAGGATAGTCAGTAATGAAGAGTTTGGGACTGTGTACGTTGCTGTGGTGCGATGAATTTTTGGCTCATTTGATTGGCTCAAAAGGTCTAAGGTTCTTAAAAAGGTTTTTACACATTTGGTAAATAGTAGACTATAGTTTTATCTGGCCCCGAGGTTAACTTTTTCGGTCTGTGTTTTGTTATAATATAAACATTTATATATCAATATTTTTGTACATATTAATTTTATGCAATTACATTAAAACAGGTATTCATTGTTTGTGAAGATCTACCAGAAATTAAGTTTGGGCCACATAATTTTTGTTTATGTTTTTGCATCTGAAACTGTTTAAAACACTACCGTTCATTTAACGTTTCTGGTCACATATTTATTCCCAAACTTTTTTTCTAGATTTTAAAATAATACATTAAAACCATGAAATGATCATTTTGTACTTATGTAACTTTGGGAATTATGTGGAGCTACGATATATTTTAATTTGTAAAGATGTCTGCTTGTTATTTTATTAAGCATCTTCTTGAGGTATCACCTTGGGGTGCATTTAAACAAGGGCTCTTATTGGCTGCTTTTTCTGTATTTTTTTGTCCAGTTCATCATTTCAAGCACATTTTGGTTAATTATAGTTTTGTTTTCTAATGAAAGATTATTTTGTTACAATTATATTTTTGTCTGCAACAGTAATTTCAAAAACATTTGCCTGCGCCTTCAGATTAAAATGTTTCTAATATTATTGAAAACATTTTAGTCAAATGACCCTACAGTATCCACAGTATTGTTTTTTTATATATATGATGTAATTTGTTGTACTTGATGGGATTGTGGTTCATTTCCACACAAAAGATGTTAATTAAGTCTCCATTTCAATTTCATACTGTATATTTTTGACTTTGGTCAACATTTGTAACGCGGTGAAATGAGTCCCATGACCTTGGCGTCGCTAGCGCGAAGCTCTTCCATTGCATTTACAGGAACACGTTTGCGGTCAATGTTGCACTTATTACAATGTGTTCTTGGCAGGAATGTTCATACACATGTCGTTTGTCAGCTAGAATGTTATTAGCAGTCGTTTGCAGAATGCCCTGACCTCCTTTATATTTATAGCAAATGTATCAAACGCATTATATCTCCTGATTGTAAACTGCCAGCATCAAAGTGGCGTTTTCCACAAGAGCCAAAGATTAAAGAGCTAAAACACATTTTGTCATTATTCTGTGCGGCAAATGAAATTCCATCTACAGCTGATGATTTTATAGCGCTCTGTGCCTCCTTATCAATAACCACATCTTCATTAGTCTACCACATTTATTCTTGACATATGTCCAAATGAGAGATTGCAAGTGATGTCCTATGTAAATGAGAACCTCTGTCAAATACACGGCTGTACTTCAAGGACGACTGAAGTGTAGACGTTTACACGTTTCTACATGAGTAGGAGAGCGTCTGTGATAATTATGTTTTAGCTGGAGATATATACATATATACAGCATATACAGAGTTGAAGCTGCTGCTTTAAGTCATTATCATAGCATGATGGATCATTTTAAGATGATACGAGTTAAAAGAAAGCATATGTGTTTTGATCATATAGTCAAGGCTGTTTGTCTCCCATTCGACTGAATTTTGACATCGCATGTATCATAGATTGCAGTGATTCATTGTGTGTGTGGAGCATCTCGCCATCCGTTACAGTTTTGTTGTAAATACATTAAATCAAATGGTTTTCCAAAGAAACCATCCATCCCCATCTGCTAAGGCAGGTCCTCAGACTGCAGAAAATGACGGGGAAGCCACTGGTTCTGAAAATGAAACATTCAGGAGCCAAATGGCTTGTTTTATGCACCAAATTACAGAATCACTCGATGTAGATGGCTGTTGGGAAGCACTGACGCCCGCCATCACATTTAGAGCTGTTGATGAAATTGGAAGATCTGTTGCGGTGGATGAAGATCTACGGGGCAAGCGTCAATCTTTTTTACACTTCATTGTAGCTAATGTGCTAGAGGATTTGTTTATACAGTAGGACATTTAATCCCCCCATACATTCATTTAAATCAATCCTCAAACACATTCTCATAAACACGGCGACATTTTTCATGTTCTTTGGGTGGTGGATTAAGTACAAAGTAAAATGCTGTGAATTGTCATAACGTTTAGGATATACGTTTACACACCACGTGTAGATTATGTGAAATGTTAACTTCAAAAGGGGATTTTTGTGTAGTTCTGCTTTGAAATTATTATTATTTTGTGTAGCAGTAATTCAAATATAAAAATATTATTATTAATGTATATTATTTTTGTTATTATTTGTTATATTTATTCTAAATAAATACTTGTTTTATTTATTAATAATTAATATATTAATATTAACAATAATAATTAAACATATTTGTATTATTATTAACAACAATGTAAATATGACATTTATTATGATATTGTTAATATATATAGTATTTTTGGTATTATACATTATATTTATTTTAAATTAAAAATATTTTATATTTATTAATAAACCCTTTATTATTATTATTTATTATTATGATTATTTAATCATTTTCAAAAAGAACCCAGTTTTAAAGTTAACATACCCTTGATTCCTAATACTGTGTTGTTACTTATTACCTCTCTATACAGTTAAAGCAATATAGGATGCCTTTATTTTTATTAATCAATAAGTTACATAAATCTGCATCTTTTCACTCTTCATATTACAGTAAGTACACAAAATGTGTAACAACACTATTTGCAACCCATCGGGAACTAGTGGTCTGTTCTTACACATCAGAGTAACGTTTTACATTTTACTTTTGACATCTGAGGCTGCCATTTGGAAGAGGGTCTAGATTTCGAATTCATGTTTACAAATGTTTCTTATTTGATACTTTTGTGACTATTTTGCCACAATCCAAAGGCCCACAAGGCATATTGCTGACCTCAATGGGACACACCTGTCATGTAAAACACAGAAGCAAAGTAGTAAAGTATTCCTCAGACTGTTCGGTAATCCCTTGTATCATATCCAGAGCTGTGTTGACAGCGTTGTGGGGTTCCTTAGTAATGACAGGTCTCTAGGTGCAAGTGATAAAGTCCCTTCGATATAACACGCTGTGTCTCCTGCGGCGTCCTAATGGGGTGACATTTCTTCATGGGTAAAGAAGATACACTATGGTTGTTAACCATGAGCGCTCTATGTCTGGCTTGCTAATGGTTGTTGCTATGGACATCTGAGGCAGTGCTCACAACGACGTTTATGGGCTTCCTCTAGAAATGTATTGTTAGTTTTGATATCAGTGTTCTATTTTACTCTCTGCTAAATTGCTAACCATTTTTTTTCATAGTTGAGAGTGTTTGTAGCTATATAGCTTACGTATTAAATAAGCACTTTCTTTGAAAATCGATGAATATAATCTTCTGACATTTTTTTTACAAGCAAATAAGATAAAATTGATATAGATAAACCCCAGTTACTTTTGTGTGCGTTTGTGTGGACCAATCAGAGGACACTTCTATGAACGTAAAGATGATTTGTGCTTTGATCGGGGCTGTGTCTGGATTTGTCACTGGCTCGCTTAATGCAATAAATCAGAGAGGCAATGACTGCCTCTTATTAAACATGATTAAATGATCCAGTGGGTTGAGTCCTCGTGTGCCCTCGGAGCTTTCAGAATCAATAACAACCCTGTAAAGCTTCTTTTGAGTGGAAAACAAAGTCCTACAAATCCTAATTGCCTGTGGGATTAAACTAACCAAGGGGACTGTAGTAATGACTCTGTTCTGCTGTGCACACTTTGGCAGGCATCTCCGTGAGATAAATCAAAAGAGATATAAATCAGGTTCAACCAGAACACAGGTCTATGTGGAGAACAGATACAGGTGACACTTGCTAGGGAACAAGTGTGATGTCCAGGTGTCAGTTGGGATGGAATGAGAGGGAACTGTGTTTCTGTCAAGAAATAATTGGCAAGGTGTCTTTGAATCCAGATCCATTTTGTCTAAGCTCCACTACGGATTTTATATAAAATTATCGGCAAACTTGAGATGTATTACTTGACAAACACAAATTTAAATGATGTCTGTATAGTTATATTTACATTTAATTTGTAAATTTATTCCGTTTTCTTCCTCAGCAAACAAATATACAACTCTAGGAAAAAATCTTAAAAAAGATTCCAGATTTGCCTTTGATCAGCTTTTTCACAGGTATGGTGTCAATTCCAGTCCAGTGTCTGTTACATTTTAACAGAAACAACCCTTTAGAAATAATTTAGTATTACTATTATGATTATTTTATTAAATTTGGCAACAGTTTAAATATAAAATATGTATTATATTAATATGATGTTTTTTATATTTGTATTTATTATACAAAAATAAGTTTTCATTGTATATTTATAAATTTATTAATATATTTATGAATATTTGTAGTAGTTTTATAGTAATAATGAAAAAAAGATACATAAATTCACATCTTTTCACTACTCATATTATAGCAAACAATATGTGTAACAGCACTTTGTTTTATTTGCCACCCTTTTGGAACTATTGATCTTTTTTTTACACATCACAGTAACATTTAACATTTGACATTTGAGAATGCCATGCAACAGCCATGTGAAAGCCTAAAAGAATGCAAAGATGCATGAAGGTTGTGAAACAAATCTGGGTTATTCCATCATAAATTTATTTTTGATCTTATTCTTAAATACTTGTAAAAACATGAGTATTGTTTTGTTAAGACTTAAATATGAACATGTTTTTTTTGTAGTAGTCAAGATCTGCAAACATTGCATTTTATTATGTTTTGACCCGTGTGTAACGTTTTAATTTTATGCAAAATAAAAATATTATTGTTTGGAATTCAGGAAAAACCTTGTTACTAGTTTAAGGAATGAAACCAAAACTATAATTTTACTTACAGTATACATCTATAAATAGTAAATTAAGAAAAACTGAAAATACACTCTAAAAATGTTTGGTTGAATTTGACCCAACATTGGGTTTCAATACAACCCAAACTGGGTTTAACATGGATGAACCCAACCAAGGGTCTCTTATTGTTTTCTGTGGCTTTATAGTACATTCACCACACGGCTACCCTTAAGCTCTATAATAATGTTCCCCCACTTACGGAATCCCAACTGAACCCCGGTGATATCCAATGCATTTTTTTCCTCCAATGAGAAATGGTAGTGCAGTGGTAATAGTCAAAAAAATTAATTACATGTAGGCTAGTGTTATATTCGTATGATATGAAGCAGATCCAGGTATCATAAATGCACGGTTATAATACATTATAATACATTACATTTATGCATTTGGGAGATGCTGAAATCTAAAGCGATGGTGCATTCAAGCACCCTGGGTTCCCTGGCATTCAAACCCCTGACCTTTGTAATCAACGCAATCATAATTTAGGTTACGCCTGTAAGTAATGATTACAGTTAAATATGTTAACCCAAATCCTTACCCTAAACCAAAATGTAATAAAATATGATATTAAAAGCACCCAAACCCTTACCCTAAACCTAAACCTTAATCTAATAAAATATGTTATTTAAAACACGTTAGTAAATAAATCTTCAGCAAGTTTGTTTTTCTGTCAAATAAATAACTTAAATTACGACTTGAGGCTGAAATGGTAGAGCAACAACACGAGTATGACATGTCCACCAATAGATCAGTCAAGACACAGTGGGAGGAGACTGGATCCCCTGTCGACCAATCACAATGCAAGGGGAGGAGACTTAATCTAGATCCAACCTTGCCCCACTGGATTTTGCGTTTTGAACTGAGGTGCCACTGACTTATGATCCAAGTAATTTTTTTGTCCTTGTAAAGGTGAAGTATGTAATTTCTGCATGGCCAGTAGCACCAAATAAAATTAATGACTTTTTATGACACTCCCTCGGTTCTCCATTGGCCTGTTAGATAAATAGTTCCTCCCTAGCCATTGATTTAACCAATACAGCTCTGTTGGTCTGGCAAGAACTGTTTTAACAGAGAGGCATGGTCCATCCAAGCGTGACTTGCTTAGATTTTTGTCTCGGCATATTAAGCTGGTTTAGGAGAGCGTCTTTAAAAACCACTTGAGCATTTGTACAAACCCGTATGAAAGCACCTAATCCATTTAGATCACAATGTCATTTAATTGGATTCCCATTCTTTCATTTATTTAGTTAGTTAGCTATGTTTTTTTTTGTGTTTTTCTTTTTGTTGCCCGATTGAATGTGAATGTGCTGAAAAATCAATAACACTGATTAATCACATTGTTTCCATGGCAGCAGCCACATATGCAAACAGCTCCTTGGGTTTGATAACGTCGTCCTGCTTGTTAAACCAACTAAATTACCCCGAGTCATTTATATCATTAAGTTGAGGGGGGAAATAAATCCTTACAATTTGCCAATAATTTCTTGGCTCAGTCAAGGCTCTACCTGTGAGACACATTGCTGATTAAACCTTGATTGCAGGCGAGGACTGCTATGCATTATTAATCAAGTCAGGATAATTGTCAGATTTTATGACATGGGGAGAGGTAGAAATTGGTTCCATGGTCAGTTTGAGGAATGATGAGAATTTGCCCACACCGATGGCGCTTATGGTCCGGCATTAGTCACGGCCTGCCGCCGCCGTGGCCTGTGACAGAGCTAATGATAGTCATTTTGTAGCGTGGTAATGCAATGGAAAGCATTCACGGTTGTGCAGAATGTCAGAAAACTTGAGGTTCTGCATTTTTCCATCAGCTCATGGTATTTATATGGGTCTGACTTTAAAAAATATTAACAAAAAGCAGCTGAAAAAAATATATATAATTTAAGGGACAGTTCACCCGAAAATAAAAATGCTATCTTCACTAAATCAAGTGGTTGCAAATCTCTATAATTGTCTTTGTTCTGACGAAGACAGAGAAAGATAGTTGGAAGAATGCTTATAACCAAATAGTCATTGGACCCCATTAACTATAGCAGGAAAAATTACTTCTCTTTTTTTTAAGATATTTTGAAGAATATAGGACAGCAACCAGCTCTAGGGCACTTTTAACTTCCAATACTCATTTTTCCTCCTATGGTAGTCAATGATGGCCAACTTGCCAAGAACTGTTTGGTTACAAACATTCTTCCAATTATCTTTCTCTGTGTTCAACATAACAAAGACATGTATAATGCTTTGGAACAACTGAGTGAGTATTTGATGACAGAATTTTCATTTCTGGGTGAACTATCCCTTTAATCCCTTTAAAAGCTGTGTTTGGTTAAAGTCTACTAACATACTAAATTATGTCATCATGTATGATACAGAACACAAAAGGAGCTATTTTGAAGAATGTTGAATTATTTTCCATTCGCTTCTATTGTATGGACACAAAACCAATTTAAGTCAATGGTTGCCACTGCTTTTTTTCGGTTTCCAACATGCATATCTTCTTTTCTGTTCTGCGGAAGAAAGTCATACAGGTTTGAAATGACATGAGGGTGAGTTAAGGATGACAGAATTTCCATTTTTGGGGAACTATCCCTTTAAAGCATCCGTATTAGTGGTTTCAAAGGTATATAAGTGTTTGCTGTTTCTAAATTGCAGAGCCAGTACTTTCTGAAAAAATTCAGTCATCATATTTTAGATGAAGTTGTTACATAAAGTGGACATTTTGAGACATCCGGTTTAGAAACAGTGGCTTTTTTCCAACACCTATTTAAGCTGTCTGGGTAGCTGTTCCAAACATTGGGTGTCTGAAATATGCTGTCTCATAAGATCACTTTGGCCAAAATTAAAGGCAGCATTGCTTGTGTGCTCCTCAGGGATGGCAATGCAATGCACTGTAATGAGCTTAGACATTTTCCTCACCGTTGTTGAGCACCTGAGATTTAAAAAGTGTGATATAAAAACATTTTTTTTACTCCTGAAAATTCATAAGAAATTATTTTAATAGTTCTAAAAACATGCAATTTCATTTCAACCTCAACCGCCTTTTGTTGTTCGCAGACCCTCTTCACCTTTATGCTGCATTTAAGGTAATTTCCTCTTTTATATAGACAGTGAATCAGTTCACTAGATTTTGGAACGATGACGGTTTCTCCAAGGAATAGTCTATGTGGACCAGTGTTGGGTAGGTTATTCTGAAAAAGTAATGAATTACTTATTACAGCACAAATTACTCTCTCCAAAAAGTATCTAATTACTTTCTATATCCTATATCAATCTTATTTAGTTAAGTGATTCAAGCATAGACATGAAACGACTCTTAATTCATTCAAGTAAATAATATTAAACTACATAAAGCATCACAAATGTGAGAAAGTCACATTAATTTATCCATTTTATAGTTAGACTTTGAACTTGAATGAAATTCCACTATTGTGTACATTACACAGTATTTAGTTCAATTACATCCAAAGTAACTATAATTAAAAACAGCAAAATAAGAGTAATCCATTACTTTACTTTTTAAAGGAAAAGTCATTAAATTACAGTAAATAGTTACCCCCAACACTGATGTGGACACCTGAGATTCGTCTTTAGCTTTAAGAATTTGTGAGGTTTGGCACTGATGTTGAACCTTCTTCTGCAAATGGCAAAAAACGATTTCTTCTTTCTTGCACTCGCCCATGTCTCAACGTGAACCCCCATTGTTAAAGCATAGCATCATGTGTCATGCTCTTTCATGCTCTTTATTTTTATTCTTTGAAAATATATCCTATGTGCTGCTCAAGGCTTTGCCCAAACAATGAAAACGCACTATTCCATCTCCCTTGAATGTACAGCTGGCACTGTGCTTTCAGGCAGGTAGTGTTCCTTCGGCAAATCCGCATTTATTCTTCGGGCTGGCAGATGGTGAAAAGCGATCCATCATTCCGGAGAATGGCTTTAAACTGCACTAGAGTCCAGCGATGGGGAGCTTCACACCTCTCCAGCCCACACATGGACTGCTTTGTGACTAGACAGCTGTTGTAATAGTGAGTGTTGAGTTGCGGTGAGAGCTGTTGAGTTGACTTTGCCTCCAGAGGCGATGTGGAACTCGGTATGGACTGATGAAACCGAAGGTTGACATTGTTTATACTGTGATACATCAGAGCTTGTGTGTTGTGTGGTTTATCACTTCACAGCTGTACTGGTGTTCCCTCTGGACGTTTCCTCTTAGCAGTAACTACACATTCGGTTAACCAGAACGGTTCAGCTGAACGGGGCAGAAATTTGACCGCGATGACTGTTGAAACCTGTTGTGTGATGGTGCTAAAGAGGGTCAGAAATTAACAGCAAAAATACTACAGAAATGAGTCAAATATAGGGGCAAATATGGTGTAGCAGGTCAGCGCCAAAAAGTGGGTGTTGCACCATAGCGCTTTGAGTGGCCCAATTCCCTTTTCCCTCTTTCTTTCCATTTGAATTTCTTCTCACTGTACTGTCTGATAAAGTACAAAAAGTACTTTAAAACAAATAGTGTGCTCATCATAATTTTGTCTTGGCCTGTCTAGTTATGGGTTTGATTGATTTCTGAGTTTATGGAGAGTTTTTCCGCTGTGATATCTTGATGAGGTTTACAGAAAGCCCAGACACAACATTACCGAAAAATAACGAGAGCACTAATTGCAAAGCTATGACTTTTACTAATGAATAGCAGCTTTGTTGAAGCTTCTATTGTGTGAAGCTGGAGATGGATTTCTATATAGACGTGTATAGCTTAAATGTGAAACTCCAAATTCACTGCTTGGTTTCATTTTTAACCCTTGTATGGGATTTATGTTTTTGTTACTCAGACAATGTTCACAGGTCTAATGGATCTATCATTTTTTTTAATGATCGCTGCTGTCCTTCTGAAACCTCGTATCTCTATATTTCGTGATTTATTTTGCTATAAATCATTATTATTATTCACCCTTTATGATTGTTACTGGGTTTTGCAAATATCTTAAAATTAAAAAATATAAAAAAGTGCTTGTCAACTTTGACACCACAGTATTTTATCATTTAAAAAGTACAGTGTTTATTCCATTTACTGAAATACAGCGAATTTGGACATACACGGTTTCAGAAGGATAGCAACAATATGATTAATATATTAATATAAATAAATAAATATATATAGAAAAATGGGTTGTTATGTTGATTATTTATACTCTTAATAATATAATTATTTGATTATATTATAATAATGTTATTACTTAAAATATTTATTGTGAGGGTGAATTTATATTAGATTTATATTTTTATCTGACTTCCCTTTCTGCGGCAAATTTCCATAATATTTGCAGTTATGATGCTTAATGTACTATTCTTTAATTTTTGTATTTGATGTTGATTGGATTTTAAATGTCATTGCTGTAGGTGTTCAGATTTATTACAGTTTATTGATCTGATGGAAGTATTTGACATAAATAGTCAGCACACGCAAAGCGCCCTTGAAAATCAATAATGACCCTTTAAAAATAGAAATATGCAATGGTTTGAGCCTCAGTTGGATGGCTATGTGCGTTCAAATAATACATGAGGGTGTATTACCTAAATTCACTGATTAGAACGGCTGTCTGTCTATTTTTCGCTCATGCGATGTACCAGCGTTTGTTTCGCAGTTGGTATATTTAAGCTGTGTCGTTCAGATGTGGGTTTTAAGGGTACCTCATGTGAAACAGAGCAGAATTACAGCGCCCAAGCTTCTACATCGATGATCTTACTTGCATTGATCTGAAAGGGGTTTCTCGTCTATCTGCCCTGAGGGATCCAATGCTAAGTGGTTGTTGTAAACATCAGTGTTTTGATTTAGATATTTCTATCATATTACAGGCAAACTGATCAATACTGTATTTGGACGGGTGTATAGTTTTGAAAAAAAGGTTAGCGTATCTCCTCGAGGAACTGAGTTAATTCAGTGTTGAGTTGAATCTTTACTTCTAAATGTTAAATGAAATGCAAATACTTGAATTGATTGATTCCAGTTGCATAGAATAAATGGGTCAGTTTTAGTATAGATTTTTTGTAGGTTCAGTTAATTCCCGACTTTATATAGCCTCCACCTCCTTTCTGTGGATACACTGTTTTCCAGCAGAGGTTTAAATGCAATAACACCATAGATATGGTACAAGAATGCCAGTTGTTGAAAAAAGGATGGGATCACACCGCTGTGTAGGTTAGGAAGTCTCGCTTTTCGAGAGAAACAATGAGAAACAATCATTTTGTTGGCAAAATCATGAACTTGTCTTTACTACAGTCCTTACTCAGCAGCGTGCATACACATTAACCAGACCAACTGAACAGTTATTTTAATCCCGATTCAAGGTATGGAAGCTAAATTTTGATAATTTTGATATCTGTATAAAATATTCTCTTGGGAAAAGTTCCCTGCAGTTGCAGTTTCATATTGTCTCTATTTCAAAAGACATCTCAACAATGTCTCAGGTTTGTCAAGACACGAAGCCTGAAATAAAAAATCTGAAGAAGTTTTATTTGCTTTTGGCTTGCTCACTTGGGAGCCTCTAAGGCACCATTTGGAACATGTTGTGTACTGTTAAAGCATTAAAGGTCCAATGTGTATTTTTTGGGGATTGGAATTTATTGACAGTTTGAAGTATATATTCATATTAACTATGTATTCAGAGGAGGATAAAGACCTTATATAATTGAACGTTACTTTAGAATGAGCTATTTCTATCTAATAACACCGCAAATCCCCTTGCATGGAAATCGGCATGTAGTTCCAACAGTAGCCTTAAATGCACAAACTGTTCTAGAGAGCGCGTTCTATAAACAAGTTTTTTCCTTTGGCAAAAAAGCAAAAGATGAAGAAATCTGACTGTGCAGTCACCGTAGTGCTTCGATTGGGGGGTGGGGGGAGAGCATACACTGACATACATTGACCCGCACTAGTCACTTTATGCAGCATTGGACTGCTCGCTATCTCATTCAGCATCTGTCTGCTCCTCTTCAACTACCTGCTGACAGGTTAAACAAAGCCTGCTCCCTTTGTCACTTTAAACAGACTAATAAACTCTTTGCACTACCCCTCATCTGCACTGTTGCATATTTCACTGGTTTGCACACTATCTGCCAGTATGTCTTCTTAATTTTTTTTAAACAGCCCGGCTTGTAATAGTTGTATTTCACATTTATATATAATATCTGTAATTATCTGTATTTTTGTATATACATATTTTTATTCTTTGTAGTGTTATTTGTATGCACCATTGGTCTGAGTGTGACGCAATTTCAATCCTCTATATGTATGTACTGTTCATGAGGCAGAATTAACAATAAAGCAGACATTGACTTTGAGTTTTGACTAGATGCAGCTAAATTTCATATACTGGACCTTTACACAATTTCTTTATAAAATGTATTTGATCTGAGCTTTGCTGTAGACATACATTTTATAGCTCTATACTCTTATCACAACAATTTCCTAGTTGTATTCATTTTAAGAGAAACTTTTCAAACAGTGTTGCTACATCAGAATAAAATTTTTAAGATGGTATACAATATACTTTATTCAACATGAACTAATATCTGTTCTGTGGCCCAGTAAGTCATTTCACAGGGTTTCTCACACAAATTGTCCAGGGTGTCTCTGTTACCATTACAGATAGCTTTGGTCCTCATTAATGTTTTATATGTGTACTGCAAAATAACATCACAGAGACATCAGTGTCTTGGTCACAAGCTTTAAAAGAGGGATGCGGCACTTCGGACGTCACATTGATTACACTGAAAGATTCACAGCTCTGAATAGCCCACTCAATGTCACTCCCCCAGTCAAGGGACTGCACATTGTATTAGTATTTGTCTTTGAAAACCCCCGAGGGGATGCGATCGTTCTTTTCTTAACATGGTAGTTGCGCTCACACGTTTGCAGCAGAATGTTACATTGAAGGAGTGGTTTCTTTTAATAGTTTCGTTCACCTGTATGTGACTCTTATGTGAAATGCAAAATAATATATTTTGAGAAATGTCTTGGTGGTTTTGTGTCCATACAGTTGAAGTCAATGGGGAAAAATTTAATTTGCTTACCATCGTTCTTCAAAATATCTTCTTTTGTGTTCTGAAGAGAAAGTAAGTCATACAGGTTTTGAATGACAGGAAGGTGAAAAAATATTGGCAGTTTTATTTTTGGTCACTTTAAGTAACTGCTCTTTCTTATTAATAATATAAACAAAAAAATTCCCTTTACAATTTTAGCCGTGGACTATCCCAGATTAGCAATGTCAATGACATGTCTTCAGATTGGATCTGCGATGACAGACGTGTTCTTGTCTTGTGACCTTTGCATCACTCGAGACGTTACGCTTTTTATCTGCTGCCTCTCCCAGATAAGAAGCATTCTGCTGCTGTCACATCTGTGGGTGAGGTGTGTCGAAACAACAGCTCCCGCTATACCATGAGAGCACAGACTTATTGCACATGTCCACCAGGAGAAATACGGTTCCTATATCACAGGCATTTCGATTTTTGCGTATACCGTTTTACTGGTGAGGTTTGGTGTGAGTTTTATTGGGTTTATTTCATTAGGTTTATTGGTGTGATGTATCCATTTGACTTGGATAAGTCAAGGACTTTGCTTTCGCTTTGTTTCGACTCTGAAATTGTCAGATCTTGAAGTTTTTGTTAACCTATACATATATTGTCATACGTATTGTTGTGTACTTCTTATTTCTATTCGACCATAACAAGTGGAATCTAGATGTAAGTGATGAAGTTAAGCAATATGACACTTCTGACTTTTAAAGTGATAATTCACCCAAAAATGAAAATTCTGTCATCATTTAATAATTCTTAGATTGTTCCAAACCTGTATTAATTTCTTTGTTCTGCTAAACACAAAGAGAAATATTTGGAAGTATGTCAGTAACCAAACAGATCTTTTGACCCCTTTGACTCCCATTGTTAAATATTTCCCCTACCGTGGCAGTAAATGGTTTAATGAGATATGTCGGGTTAGTGACATTCTTTCAAATATCTTCTGTTGTGTTCCTTTTTGGGTGTCTATCTAACTATCCCTTTAACTCGACCAAACAAAGAATTTCAGTATAAGGACAATTCCATGCAAAGGTCAACATTACCATGAAGAAATAAACATTTTACCAGTGGTTTTCACCATAGTGAATGTTGAAATGTCAATTTTTGGCAGATGGTTGGCAGTTGTGCATTTGACATTCTATGGATAAGACCCGAAGTGTGTCTGGTGTGAGCCGGCCCACATAAAGCAAGATTTTCCTCCTGCTGTCAGGGTTCACAGGACATGACTGCTCAACGCCGGCTAAAGGCTGCACCTCCGATCTGTGTGATGCTACGGGCACCTCCGTGTGTGAGGAGCAAGACGGCGGTTTCAAGTGCACGTGTCATCACGGTTACACGGGCCGGTTGTGCGAAACGTCCATCCGCCGTTGTGTGGAAGGACTGTGTCATCACGGATCAAAGTGCGTGGACCTTCCTCAGGGCTTTCTGTGTGAATGTTTGCCCGGTAAGTCCGATTGCTTTGATGCTTTTTCCTGATGATTCCTCTTTTGCACTTTACTTGCCTGGCGGACAATCCTTCCACACTTCCACTAACGCATGCGTTAACCTCAACCCATTTTTATCCAGGGTTAAGAGGGTGCTTCTGTGAGGTAAATATCGACGAGTGTCTGGATAAACCCTGCGGCACGCTCAGTGTCTGCAAAGATGGTATCAACGCCTACGAATGTTTCTGTGCACCTGGGTTCATTGGTAAGTCCATCAAAATCAAGAAGTTTTTCCTTCACCTGTTCGATATCCCCTCCGCGCCACTATGTTTAAAAGGTCCGTGGCCTCAAATCTGCCAAGAATGGTACGACAATAGTTTACCTTATCAAAGGGATTTTACAAAACTGTATTAAACTGTCATCACATCCTCCGTCACCCGTTTTATTCGAAAGGGCATCACGGCCCCCGTATTTACAAGGAAATCCCTAACGAACGAACCTTTTCTCTCCTTTTCAAGGTAATAACTGTGAGATTGAAGTAAATGAGTGTCTTAGTCAACCCTGTCAGAACGGCGCTTTCTGCTCAGATGAGCTCGACACCTTCAGCTGTCTCTGCCCTGCCGGAACCACAGGTACACAATTGTTCCCTGCTGTCAGAGTTTCACACGCTAACTTGGGAGACAAATTGTCTAAGGTGATTAAATGAGTCGTAGATGAGAAGTAATGGAATGATTCGCTAATGATGACTGGATGTCACGAGTTAGGTTAGTAAGTTTGGAAAAGCATGAGACTCATCTGCTTAATGTCATTTAGAATCAGACCGTGACCTGTCAAACTTGTGACAACCTGTTAAACACACAGACAGAAATGAATAGAAAATAAACCAAAATACATAAATAAAATGATCATTAGCTCTATGAAAACAAGTGGATTAATATAAAACTAATATGACACTGTTCACCTTTAAGAGACATGATCATTGCGTTTGTCATTTGTTTAGTTTACCAACAACCCTTAAAAATAGAAGGGCAGTTTTACTTCTCATGCAATCACATTAAATCTCCATTTCAGGAGTAATTTCCACTTGATTCTTTCGTGTTTGTGCAGATTGGAAAGGAAATAGGCTCATTTGTTGGTATGAGTCAACTCATGCTCTGCGTGTATTTTAGGAACCTCCTGCCCAACAGAATGTCAATTCATCTCCTTTCATTTTAGACGGGAGCCGTATTGCTCGAAGGCTTAAAAGGGATTTTAGATTTGTTTGTACTTTTATTCCCAATCCTTGTGCGTTGGAAACTTCATTTTATAATTGGTTGGCATGGGAATTTCAACGACAGCTCTCATTCTTGCTTTACTCTGTCTCGTCTTTCCTCTTGGCTTTTCAGGCAGTTTGTGTGAAATCCACATAGACGAATGCCAGTCGTCACCTTGCAAGAACAATGGCACGTGCTTGGACCTCTCAGATGGCTTTAAATGCATCTGTCCTTCAGGTTTCACTGGTGTGTATGACCTTTTAGACGCTTTTAAGTTTTTAGGAGTATTATTTATTGTAGTATATGCAGTAGTATATGATATTTTATTTAGCATTGACATGACATGGCAGCAATGAAATATATAGAATATATACTATATACACAACTCAGTCCATTTCAAATTTGCCTTTAAAAAGTAGTTTTTTTATAAAAACAAACAAAAAAAATGTTCAGTATTCATGGACTAAAAAGATTTAACATTTATATCAGTTTTTAATATTTAATACTGTTCTAATAAATATATAAAAAAAAAAATGAAATAATAAAAATATTTCATGAAAAAATCGGCATATAAACACAATAATTGAAAGAAGTGTTATAGTGCTCCACAGAGTGAAGCAAAGATGCCAATAAATAGTACATTCATAAAAAAAAATATTGGAAAATATTTTCTCTTAATTCTTTTCAGAGCTATGTACACTACATGCAAATACATAAAGAATAAAGTGCTATGTTTTAATATTACTGAAAAAATTTGTTAATCAAAATCCGTATCATTTTTTTCACATTCCAATAAATCTGTAAGGCTAGGGACATCGTATTATATTGGTAGGCATCTTCTCCTGCGTCTCAAGAATAGAAACTTAGACAAAGACAAAACCATTGTGTTTCGGGACAATGTGTTGATACATGTTGAATCATGTCATCATAGATTGGAAAGCTGTTTTCATCCACCTACATGATATTCAATTTTTATATTGTGTTAGGTCCTGAGTGCCCTGTGGATGTCGATGAGTGCCTCTCATATCCCTGTAAGAATGAAGGCACCTGCATTGACCAGTCGGGTAATTACTACTGCCGATGCGTGGCTCCATTTAAAGGTAATGAAGACTGAGGGACTGGGGTAAAGGGTGAAGAAAAGCAAAGTTAATTAACTTCAGAGAACATTTCTCTCACCTGTCTGAACTCCTGCCGCCAGCCCTGCCACAGCGAGACTGATTCACCGTCCACAACCAATAAAACAAAACTAAAAAACAGCAGAAAATAAATAAAATGCATTTAATGAGAGAATGCCACCCGTTATCAACCCTTTCAGCTTGACTCATGAATATTATTTATGTGATGTAAAGTAATCTTCGCTGAAAGGCAGGTAAGTGGGCGCTTACCGTAAGAGATTACCTCTTTACTGCCTATCCACCGCTTGATTTAAGCTTCTGCTTGGTCTTAAAGTCCTCAGATTATGTCACCTCCTAAAAATAAACATTCAGAACAACAGCTGATGTGTAATGTGAACGGCAATGTTGGGGTTTACCATACATTCATTTATTTCAGGGGGCCCTGTATTCATACACACATAATATTGATCCAGTCCGTAATAATAAATCAGTATCGCACCAAATGTCACAATAGATTTTCTCCAGAGCTCTATCCTATTATACTACATTATTCTGATCAGGAATCCGTTGACATTTATCTGGTGTGTATATACACCTGTTTTACAGATCTGCATTAGGTCCGTTATTAGGTTTGCTTGCTTGCGTTTCGTGTATGTTTGATGCTCATCTGGTCAATTCTGGACCCAGAATGCGGCTCATCTCGAATCGATCAGGCAGCTCAATCATCCCAGCTTATATTCAAACAGAGATCATGCCTCACGCTTCCATTAGACGAGCAAATTAGGTTGTCAGAGATAATGATGATATCGGTTATTCTGTTTTGAAGTCGAGGAGAAAACATGCCTGAGAAAGAAACACACAGGCTTTAACTGAAGTGATGCTGGGAAGACAAGAATATTATCCTTCGTTACACAGCTATACTATATTGAATGATCTGGTGTCTGTGAATGAATGGAGTTTCAATACTGTGGATATTTCTTTGCAAGATTTAAATGAAACCTTTAGAATTTATGACAGATGCTTGCCTGACAATGCCATGTGTGTGTTTATGCTGTCTGAAGCGTGTCATTAATTTACATTGAGTTGTCCTGTCTGTCTCAGTTGTGCCTGGTTTCTTCATGGTTTTCTATGGTTTTCATTTAGACATTTGGCAGACATTTATAGACAATTCTGTAATGCTTTAGATTGAAAACTAACTTTTGTTCAAATTGAGCATCTCTTGATGTATTGTGGCCGTTCCAGTGTCTGTTGAATTTCCAAAAAGCAAACCTCAGGATTGACATGAAGTCATCCAACAGCAATATGAAAGACTGACACCAGCAAGACAACATTATCACATAAAATTTAGCAAAAAATACATGCACAAATTATACTGTTGTATTGCTTGTTAAAGTGAATTTGAACTTGTTTTCTTTCCAGTGGTGTATATGAGGTCTAAAGTAATACAGAGCATCTTTTCTGTTATTTTGACCTGTTTCTTCAGTTTTCATTTTCTGCAGAAAAATGCACATAGAAACAATATTTTTATTTGACATTTGGGAGAAATAATTCATAGAATGAAACAAAATGTATAATTTGATCTAAACACAGACTCTAATAGTTAATTCAGAAAAGTGGCATGAACACTCATTAAAATTGAGAGTTTGTTAAGAATAGAAAGTTGACAGAATGCTATGTCTCTGTGTTTGAAATTGCAGGGATTAACTGTGAGTTTCTGCCCTGTGAGGCTGTTAATCCGTGTGATAACGGGGCTGACTGTGTGGAGGAGGCTGATCCTCTCCTCTTCCCTCTGGGCTTCAGGTGTCGATGCCGACGGGGTTTCACCGGGCCCCGCTGTGAGATCAACATAGATGAGTGCAGCTCCAACCCATGTCTCCACGGCTTCTGTTACGACGGTAACTGCTTATTTCTTATTTCTCAGTCTTGAACCCTAGAATTCAAACCTGTGAGGCCAAACGTTAAAAATAAACTCACTGAAGGATGATATATCAATGTTTCGCTAGTAACTCGCACACTCTTTACTATGCAAGTTTATAGTGACCTTGATTGTCAGATACAGCCGCAGAAAAAATAAGAGACCACTGTAAATTTTCACTTCAAATCAGCATTTCTAGAAGAATCGTGTCCTTACCGTCTGTAAAGACTGTGTAAAGACAGTGAAAGACACTTGAAACTGTGGTCATCACTTTAGGCTATCACAAAAATTTTTTTTTTACTTTTCTTAAATATATCTTCAAATATTGCTGTTGTATTGCTTACAAGGGAACATGAATAGGATTCTTTGCCGTATTTGAGGTCTGAAAAAATAAAGAGCATCTTTTCTGTTATTTTGACCTGTTTCTGTTTTCTTTCATTTTCTGAAAATAAATGCAAAAAGGAACAATATTTTTATTTGAATATTGGGAGAAATATTCTCAGTAGTTCACAGAATGAATCAAAAAAGATAATTTTCCCTAAACACATACTTTTAAATAGTACATTTTAAAATCAGAAAAACTGTATCTGAAATTGTCTCTTAATTTTTTCCGCGGCTGTATGTATTTCATGAGACTCGTGCAATAGATTTCTAAGCTAGAGTAAATAATGCCAGAATTGTAATTTTGGGGTAAATTAACAAAGAACGTAAGACAATTCACTTAAAAAAAAAAATAGAAATTAGTGTTTTAATTATCGATATCGTGTTATCGCAATAGCAAAATTGTCAAATTATCGTAGTCACATAACAGTATGAAACGATAGGTCTTCCAGGCCTAATATAGAGAATGTTAGAAAAATGACAGATTTTACCTTTGGCAAGGTCCATCTGGTGCAGTTATTTTATTTTATAAAAGGGATTTTTAGGTCATTCGACCCATCTCATACTATAACTCATGCCTATAAGCAACAGTTATGATTAGAGGACAAAGAAAAGAGGATGCTTATGGCACGTTTCTAAGTCATCATTTGTCATTTTAAATATTGCAGGAATCACTGTATCGTGGACTTAATACCGAGGTATTATCGTACCTCGTTGAGATGGTACGATTTCCATGTTGTTATGGAAACGGCAGGCTTTTGTCATTGGTTAGCTGTGAAAAAGGTGTAGGTTGTTTACTTTAGAAAAGTTGAATTATTTACCATCTCAAAAGACGTATTGAGGTGCAGATAAAGAAGCTGGTTCTGGGGTTTTCAAAAAGCGCTCAGGACTGTTTTTGGTTTTTAGGATTATAATGTAAAACAGACGCTAGCAGCTTCAATAAAAGAAGTAAAGTGTAAACACGTCCTTACTTTTCTCCTCTGACAGGCCAGGTGTCCATTCAGTATAACCACACTGCAGTTGCTCCGGTGAGCTCTTGACAAGAGTCTCGGTCCAGTTGTGATAAAGCATCCGTTAGGCATAAATGCCCCTATGTAATTTGGGTGTTGTTCTCCCTCAGCAATCCAATAAGCTGTTTTTGTCCTTTTGTGTGCCATCTCTTGCATAAATCATAAAAAATACCATAGATCAAACAGATGTTCTCATTTAAGGATTAAAGATCGCAAAGCACATATTTAATATTTCCTGAAATTCTCAGTTCTTACATGGTGGTGTTTTGTTGTCTTGGTATGTTCTTTTTGGAATTTAATCGACATTAAATAAATAAAATGTATTCATCTCTACACACAAAACTTCTTTGAAATGTCAGGGGTTACATTTATTTTATTATCACCCTTTCAATAATTTAATGATTCATGACCTGTTTATAACTCCTAAGTAATTTATAGCTTTAACGACAAATTTTTACTTGTAAACATAAGGATAGTGGTTTGAGCAGAATCCAACACATCCCCCAAATCTCAAATGACCTAATTAAAGTAAAATCTCTCAGAATTTTATGGTAACTATGACTTTTTATTACTGTGACGGGGGTAAGAGACACGACACAGACATGGCGGTGGTGTAAGCAACCCCAACGGGGATTTTAATGCAAAACTCATAAATAAACATAAACAAAAGGGTGTAATCCAGGGTGCTCTCCGTCGCTCCGTGCTTGGACAATCGGGTCCTCCATGTCCCCCTCGCTGGGGACATCCTCGCTCTCACTCGGGGGTATGTGAGACACAGCATATAGTGCTGTGTGTCCTGGGACCTCGAGTGCTGGGAGAAGGCGGCTTATATGCCCGGCAGCTAATCGGCGTCAGGTGCGCTCAATCAGCGCTAGTGACGCTGATCCCAGAACAGCGCCTCGTCACATTACATTCAAAGAAACAGCAACATAAAAGACTACTTATTTATTTTATATTGATTTATTTTTATTATGTCCTAAAGCTGCACCATACACGAACTAAGCGATTTCTGTGAATCGGCATAAAGACACTCCCAGCCGTATGATGTCTTTTGGAGTCACTCGTGCGAAAATAACAAACTCTTACCATGAGTAATTAGGAGCAAAGAACGTGATGCTTAGCGTTTGGTGTGAACACAGCAATATTTTTCAAATTCATGTCCTAGCTTTTATTGTAGAAATCCATGTGGTGACGCATGTTGAATTTTTATTTTATTAAGTATTAAATAATTAAATCTAAAGTAATTAAACAATGTTTCTTCTCAAAGTTTGTGCGACAGGTGCGGAGTTACAGGGTGAAAGAGGCTCATACAGTAAATATTCACTTGCTTTTGTTATTTACAATTTGTGATAAATTTATATTTATTTAAATGCAAAAATACTTGTTTGTGAGAATGTGTGGTGTATTTGGCTTAGCAATCACTTACGATATTCATTCAGTTTCATGTTACATAACGGAGGTTGTCATTGCTGTGACACTGAAAAAAATATTTTGAGTTTTACAGATTTTTTACAAGGCTGTTCACTTCCCCCAATGCAGGTTGAAAATTCAGAACATGTTGTCCAATATCCATTTTGTCTCTATACTCTCTTGCTAACAGCTTGCTAACATCCCCCTTTATGTTGGAACATTAAAGGGTTGTATTTAATGCAGAATTTAATGCTTTACATCTGAAGTTTTACTGTTTTCTCTCTAAGCCACCCCCACCCCCGAAAAACATGTATATTTGATATGGATATATGGCTGTATATATTTTAACACAACACTTACGTATGAACAAAATACAGCCCACAGAACATTTATAACCCGATAAAAATGTATAAATAAATGTATTTATATATGCAAGATTAAAAACCTAAATCTATAAATTAACCCTTAAGTGCCTCTGGACCAGTGTTTACATGCAAAGTGGTCTATTGATGGTGAGCAAAACCATATTCTAGACTATACTATACTGTACTGTACTATAGTATAATTTACTATACAGTGACGCATTTACCAGATGCTTTTTATCCACACCGATTTGTAGTTCACTAATTGCACTGTCCTCTCCGAGCGACCTCAGGTTAAGTGCTTCCCTCAAAGGCAGCATGGAGATGTAGGACAATTTTGTAGCTAAGCAACTACGTTTCGTTCTGCCAACATCTCCAATCCCAACAAGCTTCGTCAAACAAAGTTAACCTATTTACTTCCGCCCAGACTGCTACAACACCAGCAGCTCCACGCGTGTAATCCCTCAGGGCCAGAGCGGCACAGAGGAGCTCCACGGTTGCGTGTTGGGATGGTGAGAGAGAGAGAGAAGGCACAGAAAGATCTCTCGGGCAGCTGGTGTGAGTAATACGGATGCCACTCCGGACCCCAAGCATTTAATGAGAGTAATCGCGGCTACACACGCAAAAATAGAGTGGCAGTATAGATTATGTGGTAAATCTTAGGGATAATGAAGAATCCTGGGACACAACGCGGCCCTTGTAATAAATTTGCGCCTGTAAGAACCCACAATTACCTCCGTCACAGGCTGATGTTCTGCACAAAAAGACGGGACGTGTTTCTCCTCAACGGCATTAATGATTAAAGGCCTGTGGAACGGGTCATTAGTTTCGACTGAGGCAGATAGAACACAAAGACGGTGGACATGACACATTTGTTGAATTTGTAAAAGAGACTGCTTCACAAACACACTTTTTACATTTAATTGGACACACTGTGTTTTCAGCTGCTGGAATGTAAATGACCGGCGAGCCACGCAGAGAGAGAAAAAGACAATTCTGCTGATAAGCGTTGCGAACGAAGGGTTATGAAGAAAAGAGAGGAATCATTGGGCTTGAGGGAAATCTCTGAAAAGTCTGGAAGTGGAAAATGACGTCCTTACAAAATGACTTTTTGGAGAATATATCGCTGTTTACCTTCTGAAACCTTGTGAATCTATTTTTCGTGATTTTTTTATCACTGTTATTCACCCTTTGTTTGTCACTGGGTTTTGCAAATAACTGACCAATAAAAACTATTAAAACGTGCTTGTCAACTTCGCCAACACAGTATAGTCAAGTATACAGTGTTTTTTTCCAGTTTCCTAAATAAAGCAAATTTGGAGATGCAAGGTTTCAGAAGGACAGCGACAATGTTTATTCAAGTTTTTTCCCCACTTGCATTTTACACCAACATGGTGAGAAATAGAAATTTGTTTAAGCAAGCAATAACATATTATACTGGTTTATTTATCATCTTCTAAGAATGTTTACAGTTTTTTACTAGGGAATGCATTACACTGTATATACACAGTGATATGCTTACTGACTCTTTTAACTCCATTTACTGTATTGTTTTATAACTACATACAATGATTTATGATTTTGTGGTATTGAAAGGGTTAAAACGCCAGCTAGAGGTTGTGATGTTGAACTGCTCTTACAAAGACGTGAGATGTTCGGATCTTCAACCTTCAAATTGTATCACCTAAGGGCATGAATGATGAAGCATTATTTAATGTGGTGTTATAAAATTGTGATGTGGAGATTGTATGATGTTATTTTTGTGTGTGATTTTCTATGAAGAATTGAGACTATTGTGCAACGCTATTTTGACGTGATTTGTAACTCTCATGAATGACTCTCTCTAATGACACATCCGTCTGGAACATGGTTAGTAATTGATGAACTCTTGAAGTGATTATTAATTGACAAACTAGTAGTGATTGGTGTTGTCACTTTTTGATGAGAACTTATTCACACATGTTTGTATGCCTGATGAAGGTTGTGAGACCAAAACGTTGTTATACTACTTTCATTTTCCTCTTTGCCAGCACTGGTAGAGTGCGGGATTTGTTTTCTTTTGTGCTTATAATGATATGCAACAAAGCTCAAGATGAAACGTTAAAAATAAAAAACAGGTTTACAGTATGCTCTGAAAGTAAACAATCAAGATAAATTATTACACTAACCATTTCCTTTGTTTTTAAATTCATAAGTGCAATCTTTCCCAGATTTGTTTATGCATAAATGTGTTCAGTATGTGTGCAAAACCAATGAGTATTTCTTTATTTAAGTAAATGTTGTCTCTCTGCAGCTGTAGATGGATTTTACTGCTTGTGTAACCCTGGATACGCTGGAATGAGATGTGAGCAGGACATCAATGACTGTGCCAGCAACATGTGTGAAAACAACTCAACTTGCCTGGACCTCCATCTGGTAGGAACAAGTAATCATCAACTAACTGTTATTTTCCATGTACATCCCATAATATAAGACCATTTGAGAAAAATACATGTGTGGACACATGTGTAGCAGCCATTAACATCTGTTGTTAAAGGGGTCATATGGTGCGAACACATGTTTTTCTGTGTCTTTGTTGTGTTGCTCATGCATGTTTTAGACATGAATAATTGCTAAAATGAAAGTGTCTGAACAATAGATGTATTTAAAAGAGAAAGATCTATCTAAAAGGAATGCTCACCAAGACCTGCCTGAAACACATCCAATCCACAATCCACGTCAGTTTGTGGTATGATTTGACTAAGACCGCCCAAATGTATATGCAAGTAAGGTGGCCGTACCTGTCCGTACAATCGCTTTGAAACCTGATGTTCCAAATATGGTCAAAGGCGTCACATTTCTGTCGCACGCTTGCAGTATTCGACCAATAAGCACTGGTCAAATGTAAACATGCATCATTACATCATGCGCTGCACATGTCGTCACATGCCGCACACTACACGAGTTCCGAGACCTATTAGGTCAAAGTAATTAAATAAATGAAGTAATAATATCACGTATTAATCCGCAAGTTATAAAAATAGCCTCTTATTTATATTAAAGTGTTTTCGGTACTCAAGGGGGCCCCTTGGTGGTGAAGAGGCCCTACGCAACCTGCGTAGTCCGTGCAGAGGGAGGATCGACTATTACATCTAAATCTAAATCAAACGATAATATTTGTTCAAGCCGTGTCATATGACCCCTTTAATTATTGTTGCTTACTGTTGAAGGCAATTCATAAAATTTAAATCGTTCTGTGTACCAAATGAGATGTGATATACTGTATCTGGCAGGTGTCTACTGTAAATTATTCTGTAATTTACATTGAACCATAGCACAAAACCACCTGTTTTTATTCTCTTTTAAGGGTATTTCACAAAAATGAAATCATGCTCTTCTTTATGTCCTATTTATTTAAATGTATCAGAATACAGAAGATAGTTATGTAGCAAATGCCATTTTATGTTCTCTTAAACGTGCTAGCTTGATTCACCATTATTTGAGTTTCATTGCAACTTTGTTATGTAGTTTAAGCTTTTGTCACCCCACAGTCTCCGATAGCGATGAGTGAGTCAATGTGGAGCAATCAGCAGCTCAGAAGACTGTGTGACAAGCTGTTATTTGGCTCCAATCGCAAATCGTCTTTTCTTCCCTTCAGCAAACCCAAACTAATACATCGAGAGAGAGAGAGAGAGAGAGAGAGAGAGATAGAGAAAGAGAGAGAGAGAGAGAGATAGAGAGACCGGCCCCTCTGCTCTCATTTCACACTTTGCCTCCCCAGCCCTTTTCTGTTCTTATTTATCTCGCACACGTTTTCTTCTCTTCCTCTATTTTTATTCCGGTGCTCTGCGAACAGAACAGGAGGGAAAAATAGTTGATCATTTATTCATGTTGAATAATGCAACCTCGGGTCCCGCTTTCTGAATGAAGGCAGAGAATAAAATTGGGCTATTCATGTCATCCCTCGAAACCCGGAGGTGGGCGGTTTTGTAGGATGCTGTCCTGTGGACAGAGAAGCGGGCGAGTATATTAGCCTCTCGCACGCTGGGTTAATTAATGATTTGAGAAGCTGTTTTGCATCAGGGAATGAGATCATTTCAGAGATGCATATGGAGTGTGACCTTGACAAAAGATGATGCGATAGGCTAACGTCAAGATGATGACGGAAAAATATGAGTTTTGCATTAATTTAACAGATTTTTATTTTTAAGTAATTGCCTGTCGTTTTGCATCATGTTGTTTTGAGACCATAAAATCATTAAAACTGTTGGTAAAGGTTTAGAGATGACAGAAAACACTAGGACAATATACAAGTAGTTAATATGACTTGCTCATTAAATAGTAAATAAAAAATCAGTTAAATACAAAACCAAGTTGATCAAGTAAATAAATTGACTTCCCTGAATAACAAGATTAAGTTTATAGTAATTATTTACAAGTAATATTTTTGCAGGAGATGTCAGTTTGACTTCATTTGACTTCAACATATAGATTAGCATGGAGAGTAACTTCGAACAGAGGTAGCGATGGAGAAGCAAAAAATGATCCATTTCAGCAATAAATTAGTCAACAAATCAAACTTATTTAATTCAGCTCACTACCTCAGTGATCCAAAGTGAAACAATAATACGCCTTTAAACAACATTAGGGAGTGAATTTTGACAGAATATAAATTTTTGTTAAGGAGTTCTGTCTCTTTAAGAAATCAAAGTGAATCCACATCATGCCTTTTCTTACTCCTTGTTGTCATAAGACACAAGACCTATAAGTCACTACAATTCATTATTTAATGGGATAGTTCACTCAAAATAAAAGTTTTGTATGTATAAAAACATGTTTGTGACTCTTTATTCAGTTAGAAATAAGATATTTTGAGAAATGGCATACAATGGAAGTCAAAGGGTTCCAATGATGTCTGGTTACCAACGTTCTTCAAAATATGTTCTTTTGTGTTCTGCATAAGAAATTGATACAAGTTTGGAATGAAATGTGAGTAAATAATGAAATAATTTTCATTTTTGATCAACGTTTAGATAAATATTAGTGAAGATAAATATTTGATCTAGCTTAAAATAATGCAATTTAAAAGAAATATACCATAGAGCAATTGTGACCAGACATGTTTACAACCTGCAATAAAGTTTTGCATCAGTGTGTTAATGGCTTCTATATGCTTAATAGTAGTATCGCCGCCTGGGTGCTTTAAAAGATTGTTCTACTGTCAGATGTATGAAATCAGTGATTGAGAAACGGTTTAGCCAGCGTGTAATTGAGCTCTTAAATGCTACCCTTCCACGTGCTGGTTATATTGCAGGGGACGTGGGATGCTGAGAGAGGGTGGATACAGAAGGTCACATGAGAGCATATTTCTTCCATACAGTCTGTAAATTAGATTGACCTTTCTCTCTCGGTGTGAGAATGCAGATTCTCTCATGCTGATTAGCCAACAGGAGTCACCACCTGCCCAAACACGAGTCTGTGGAAGGACAAACACGACACCCACATATCCAATGCAAATCATCTGAATGTGTGTGTGAAGTTGAATTCAGATGTTTGTGGAGGGGATACTGAGCCGTTTTCCCAGTTGCTTTTTTAACATGTTCGGATGGTGGGATGAGCCTGTAGCTCACTTTATAGCTTTTATCAAATTGTACTCTTATCGAATCGTTTCGTTTTAATGAGATCAATTCATAATATGGGTTGACAGGTTTATATTCCAAAACAAGCAGGCATTTTTTTTATGTGCATTTTTTACTCCCTCTATGATCTTCAGAATTAAAAGGGCCATTTTTCGGTGCTCTGCCTTTAAGATGAATTATGTTAACTCCAATGTTTCTTAAATGTATTTTTCGATTTATCATCGTGGGGTTTTTGACAGTGTTTGACATGTTTACATTGCAGATATTTCTTTTTTTAGGTGCGTTTCATCTTGCGAATTACTGCATACTCTGCAAAAAATGAATTTGTTTTTAGTGTTTTTGTATTGTGTCCAGGACAAATATCTAATATCTAGAAGCGAAATGGATTAAAATATGAAGTCTTGTTTTCTTAAAAAAGGGTATGGAAATTAAGTTGGTATATGCTTAAAACAAGAAGAAATGTCTGCCAACAGGGTAAGAAAAATAAACTTGAATAAATACATTTACTGAATTAAGTTTTTTTTATGTATACACCAGTGGCAGATAATTTTATTTTAATCTCAATTAATTGAAACATTTTTTCAGAGAACAAGACTTAATAAGTTGGTCATTATGCTTCTTAAGTAAATGTATTTTGATTTTAGGATTTTTAGACATCTACTTGAAATCGACACAAGAAGTTTACATAGTTTGTGATTTTTATATTCAAGGTGTGGTGTAAGGTGTTTAGCCATTGCAATAGTCAACAGTATAGACGTGAAATGGCACAAATCTAATATATTTTGTTTAAAATAAACATAATTCAGTTACTGAGCAAGCGCATTAAAATATTTTTTTAGTTTTCAAAACTGTCTCTAATAATAACTCACTATTATTGGAAATGTCAATTTGACATCATTTCACTTAAGTTTTAGGTTAAGAAGAGAGATGCTGATATATAAGCAAAATTTGCATACTGTAGCTTTAAACAAAAGTCCAAACAAAATGTGACCAGATAGAAATGTTCACTTACCAGCAACACTTTTGCATTTTTAAGCATAAACACAATATGTACTCATTCTGTTAAACACCCTCACCGAGCCAACCGTACTCATGACAGTTAAAGATCCCTTTTATGTTATTGGTTGAGATAGCTGTTAAATATTGTGTGTGGATGGCTATACATGAGCATATTTTCTCCAGTTGTTTTCTTCATTGTGTTCGTTCAGAGCTCCAATTTACTGCAGTGTCATGCGGTATAATGAATCTCATATACATGAGAGATGTTTCTAACCAGCTCTTTCTCTCACAATTATCATGTTCGGAGTCTTTCAAAAGAACTTTTCTTTCCTGCGACTCCGTGTGGAGACGGGAGCTCGCTTTTGAAATCCCTCTCCCAGATTGCGGTTTACTTCTTGGCAGCGTTTATGTAGTTATTTATTTACTTGTGTTAAAATGAAAATACTCTGCATAACCCCAGGTTGCTTGAGAGACCTTCGATCCCCGCAGATGATTTAGCAGCCTAAATAAGATTATATTATCCTTTAGCCAGAGGTGAAAACAGGCATTTTCTGGAGGCATCCGATCTATCACACCATGTCTGCGTAGTTTCTCGTGTCTTATGAAAAAAGCCTGCAGTGCTTAAATTACATTAGGCAGAGCTTAACACTGTGTCTGTGTCTGGATGAAGCACAGATTAGCATGCACCCCAGGATCAGCCCTCAGGGCAGCGGTGATGAGGAACTCCAAAACATCCCTTGACTGTGCCAAACCTGCGCTCATTTCAATTGCAAGGGACCAGACGGAATGAACCTTTGCCATGCAAAATAACAGACACCAAACCCCAGCAGTGATTAATTTTCACAATGAAAACTATAGTGACGAAGTGGAGGGGAGAGAAGTTTAGAAACTCACCGTGACTGAGAGGACGGCAGGGCTGTGCGTTGAAGGGTCATTATCAAAAGACCTTGTTGTGAGATCACCTTGGGTGAGGCAATCACAGACGGTCAGCTGAGACGCATCACTGTTATGTGATATCAAATGCTTTCCTGTAGCTCAGCGCTTAGAGCGTGGCGCTAGCAATCCCAAGGTCATGGGTTTCATCCCAGGGATTGCACATACTGAGAAACGTATAGTATGATGCCATGTAGGTCGCTTTGGATAAAAGCGTCTGCCAAATGCATAAATGTAAATGCAAATGTATCTATTTATTAACTGATTTCATTACATAGTGTATTGGTTGTCGCTGGAGCATAAAAAAAATACTTACCGTTTCTCCCAAACATGCTTGTTTTTGATATAAAGTGGAAATAACTTTTATTTTGGTGGAATATTTGTCTTAACTGAATTTGAGATGTGAGTTTTCCCCACGATCTGCACCCCATTGTGATGTCGGAAATTCTGAAGATGTTTTGTGCATGTAGCTCTGTGTGTGTGTGTGCTTTTTCGGTTTTGATGAGAGACTTTAAAACAATAAAAAAAACCTATAAAAAAATAATTAAATTACATGGCTGCCTTAAAATGTTCAGTTGAATAAACTTAACAATATTAGTTAATATAACAATTTTGCACAAAATTGATGTAATGACTAATATTTTCAAGTTGAATTAATGGAAAAATTTAAGGTTGCTGGGTAACTTTATTTTTATGGTGAAACAACAAATTCATTTTTACGATATACGCTTTAGCACAGTAATTGATTGACAGGTGAGTAGGTAGTCCTTCACAGATCCATCAGGATGCATTAACGTTTTTTTATCATTTTTTTATGTGATCATATCGTAGAATATTTCTCTGTTGTTTTGACCTTGTCTTTAGGTGGGTTTAAACGGGGTCAAAGATTCAGCTGCGTTTTAAGAAATACATCCACATCGTAGCTTTAAGCGGTGAGGGAGAACATTTCAGCCATGTAATCTCCGCCAGCACATTAAGGTGCAGAAATGCATTTCATGCACTTCAAGTTGTGTTTGTTTCAGATGCGCACAGGGGGTAATTCCAAATGTTTCTCTTTGAAATGTGTGCTTCATGCAGATTTGTTCAGCAATGAATGCCACAATTAATAGTTTGTATGCCATTAAAGACATGCCTGAATATCTGATGTGCAGTGGTGGGTGGTTGAGGGAGAACATTTGCATAGCAATGGTTCCTCTTCCGTACAGATAACAAGTTCGAAAAGCATGCTAAATACATTTTCAGTTAATACAATAGTGGGAGGGCTGAGATATGTAGCTGCCCACAGATTGCCATTATTACAAATGATAGTATGTTCAGAACACCTTATACTGTATATGCATTTATTCAGAAAATTAGATGGGTAGGTAGATGCTAATATCGATCCCTGCGGGGTGCAAAAAGCAGTCAATACAGTCACACAGGGTTTTTCAAACTTTAAAGGGACAGTACACGCCAAAATAGATTTCCTCGCCATTCTATAGCTTTGTGACTTCTTGGTGTTTAATGATCACACCGCAAAATGGCAAACCAAGGCCTTTCAAAATACAAAAATAGGAAGCACAAAGTAGTTCATATCCAATTCCTGTATCAGAGACCAAAATTGATATTTGCTGGAAATCTCTGCCACCGCTTTTATTTGCATTCTCACATCTGGCAAAAAAGTGTTTTCATGCACCAATTCGAAGCGGCGCTGGAACAAAGGAGATTTGAGAGCTCAGCAGAATGGAAGATTTTCACTGAATAATGAGTAAAATTTCATTCGTTTCTCAACACAAAGAACCACGTGTATGATCATTTTAAGATACTTTTCTCTTGACAGTCCCTGGTCACTACTCATTTTAATTGTTGTATAAAACCACCTTTACATTCTGCAAAACATGTGAGTAAATGATGACAGTTAAGGTCAACTATTCTTCTAACATCATAGCTATTTTGTCATCCGTTATTAAAACCATTTGAGATGTGCAAAAAGACCAGTGGTAAAGTAGGCCGCGTTTATGTAGGTCATGGCAAGGGTTCGATGAAAGAGTCACACTGCTGTCTATTATCTTTTCATTTGCTCCGTTCATTTACATTTCAGAGTTACAACTGTCTCTGTCAGCCAGGCTGGGAGGGGGAGTTCTGTCAACGGGAGAGCGACGAGTGTTCATCAAATCCCTGCAAAAACAACGCCACCTGTACAGACCTGCTCAACGCTTACAGGTGGGCTGCAAAAACACAGCCTAATGCTGGTAGCATGTGCAAAAAAATATGTTATAACACGGCGTTGCAACAACGTGACTATGTATTATACGATTATTAGTGTTTAAAGCAGGAATATTTCACACATTTACTTTCATATTCAAATCTTCTCAGTATTATTTCAGAAGTTAAAGGGAGATTTCAACCCCCAATAAAAAAATCTGTCATTATTCCTCCCCCCTCGAGTTGTTCCAATTTTGTATCAAATTCTTAGTTCTGATGAACACATGAATGATATTTGAAGGTATGCTTGTTACCAAACAGTTGTCGGTCACCATTGACCACCATAGTGGGAATAATTACAATAGAAGTCATAAGTGCCCCACATTCCTTCCTACATTCTTCAAAATATCTTCGTCTGTGTTCGACGTAACAAAGACATTTATACAGATTTGAAACAACTCAATAGCGAGTAAATGATGACATCACTTTCAGTTGTGGGTAAACTGTTCCTTCAAGAGTTTCCATACAGCTTGACAAATGTTTTCTCATTTCGCACAAAACGTTATTTCTGTAAACGAAAATGAGTGCATTTTAGTCGCAGTGAAATGTGCTAAAATTATCGAATGACGTGACAAAGTATTGACATGTTTTAAAGGACGTTTCTGTCAGAAGGCAAACAGAAATGATGACTAAATCCGAGAACTGTGTAAAGATTAACTCGCGTCGCTCTGCGCTCTCACAAATGTTAGAGATAATGAACTGCAGATGGCAGGTAAAACAAATGAATCCATCAATGGAGCGCAGCAGGAGGAGGTGTCTCGCGATTGGTGACTCACTTGAGGAAAAAGCTGCTGCCGCTGTTCCACCTAATGTGCCCTCTCGCTGAGGGCAGCAGAGAGAGAGAGAGAGAGAGAGAGAGTCTGTGGCTTTTAGACAAGGATTGGTAGCACAGCTGTAATCTCACTGCCACCAAGTGGAATGCAGATACTTTCTTGAATTTACTCGCTAGTAAATATAATCCCAGCTCACTGCTCAACACCTCCCAATGTCCTATTTTCTGCTGTCTGGGATTTAATGCTTTTAAGACTATAAGTGCAATTAACCTATAAATCCCCTCAGCTCTCCCACAATCTCCTAACAGTGATTCTGTTTTTACTACGAACGCTAAAATGAATATGAAATGTACTGTTTTGCGCACACAGTTTGCATAGTTTCAAGCCCAAAAATAAAAAATTCTGTCATCAGTTACTCAAACATGTATGACTTTCCTCTGACTTTGTCCTTCTGAAGAACACAAAAGAAGATTTTTTGTAGAGTGTTTGTAAGCGCTACCCATTCTCTTCTATTATATACAAAACCAGTGCAAGTCTATGGGTACTGCTTTTTTTGTTTACCAACATTCTTCAAAATATCGTCTATTGTGTTTTGCTTAGGAAAGAAAGTCAGAAAGGTTTGGAATGACATGAGGGTGAGTAAATGACAGAATATTAATTTTAAGGTGAACTATCCCTTTTATTTACGTTTTTCTTCATATCTACTGCACTCTACTCTCTGAATTGACGTTTACAGATGGAGAATGAGCTTCATTCTAATATTTTTGTATTGCTTCTGACGCACATCATTTACTATTGGCTGTTTTTCATGAAAAAATAAGAAAAACGTCATTCATTTGTCCTGCTAGGGAATCTGAACACAAACTCGCATCAAGCCTTACATTTGTATTTATAACATATAATTGTGAATCATTGCTATTTTTTTTAAACAAAACCTGTAAGAATAGCAAGTGTAACCTTTATAAAACAGTCATTGTGTTTATTGTTTCCCAGATTTGTGTCTCTATTTCTATGTAGGATCTTTAGGAATGCTGTAGCAACACTGTGTTTAATTCTGTCCCATGTTATTTCCCTTGTGTTATTATAAACCTGTTTGACTTACTTTTCTATACATAAGTAGAAAGTGTATACTGCATTTCTTTGTACAATAAATGGTAACTGAGGGTGTCAGTCTTTTACATTCTTTTTTGGAACAATGTGAAACGGTTGCAAACAATTCTACAATGATCCTTTTTGGGTGAACCATCACTTTAAGGCAAAGTTTCTACTGTTGATAAAAGTTTGAATGGTAGCGCACACACTGTAATTCTGATCTAAAAGGAACAAAAAAGAATTTTAGATATGTGCGAGACTCATTAGTGCCAAAGCACCACAGGCAAAGTTAAATTGGCAGCCCCTGGGGGAATTTGCTTTTATGCTACAGTACAAGGTCACTGTGTGCCAGAAATGTCAGTCTATCCATACATGCTTGAATATTTGAACTTATTTGGTCACGCATTTGTGATGTAAGTTCATGTGGTGCCCCACAGAAAACTTGTGAAGAACAAGCGGTGATGTCACAGAGACCCAAATGTACTATTAATGGTAAAGTAAATGTGTTATTGACGCGATAGACCCTTTTGGGAATATTCTCAAGCAGCATGTATGTCTTTGTTTCTTATGGGACTCATTTATCCATATGACTTCAGTGGGTTAATATTTATCTTCTGAATTGAAATTGTACGGTAGGTACATGTAAGAAAACAATTGATATCTATTAAGGAGTGCTAAATATGACGACAAATTGATAACTTGAGTCCCATAAGAGAACACAACATTATTTTTGCTGAGCTATTCTCTTAAAAACCTTGATTCTGTCCCACAGGTGCACATGCCCTCGTGGCTGGGCAGGTGTGGACTGCGGAGAGGATATAAAGGAGTGCACGTCCTCTCCCTGCCTCAACGGGGCACATTGTGTTGAGTCTGACATCCCAGGGGAGTTTGCCTGCACCTGCCCTCCTTTCTTTACCGGCTCCCTCTGCGAACACCCTTACGACCCCTGCGACCTGCAGGACAACCCCTGCCAACACAAAGTGGCCTGCCGTGCACGCTCAGACGGAACCGCTCTTTGTGTTTGCCCAGCCGGTGAGACATAGCAACTCAACTGCATCCTTCCTATTGACACGCCCTCTGTAACTGAGATCTTAGTCTCTATCACAGGGCTTTCAACTCTGTTTTATTTGCACTCCTGTGTCTTGCTATCTAAATTCAGTCTATATACTGTACAGTTCACCCTAAAAATATATCTTCATTTACTCACCTTCGAGTTGTTCCAAATCTCTATAAATGTATTTGTTCCGACGAACACAGAGAAAGATAATTTGGAAGAATGCTTGTAACCAAACAGTTCTTGCAAAAATTCTTGCAAATATCTCTGTGTTCATCAAAATAAATTGGACAAAGATTTGTAAAAACTCGAGGGTGGGTAAATATAGTAAAAACAATTTTTACACTTCAGTGGCTGACAGTAACACTCACAATAATGCCATCATGGGGAAATTTGAGTTTTTAGACCAATAGCATGTTCAAATGAGATGAAGTTCTGCATGTATTTCATAAATCACGACTCAAGCACTTTCTCACGCGTCCTTTATAGCTTTACAGCTGTATAAACCACAATTAAGAGAAGCAGATAAAGCAAAAAAAGAAGTATAATTAAATACCATCGTTTCATAAAACCCTCACCGTATCATAAAGCGCTGTGAAGTTATGTTTTGCCTTATGGTGGTTTTAAAAGATAGATAGCATGATTAAAGGGCTCACAACTTACTTTTTATCTTTTTTTCATTTAAAGTGTTAGCCAAGGTTTTATGCACTAAAAAGTTTATTGAAGGACCATGTTCCACCCATTTGAATTAGATGGGATTTGCACAGCTGTTACGTACAGAAGAGAACAGCATGAGGCTTTAGTCTTTCCTCACATATCAACTGGAATGATGGGTGTTTTCCTCTTATTATGGTTGGCGATTATAGTACAGTACCTGTTTTACTGTGATTGGGTGGACCAAGTTTCTGAACTTATCATATGTCATATATGTTAGTTTAGCTTTTTCCGTCTGTGGAACCCAAAAGAAGATATTTTGAGAAATGTCTCAGTGGTTTTATGTCCATACAATGAAAGTCAATGTTGGCCAGTGTGGTTACCAAACCCTTCTGAAAAAAAACAATAGAAGCTTGAAAGAAACCATAAAGAAAAATTAAATTCTTATGGTTTCCATTAAAATACTATTATGGTCGGCGCTACAGTCTGGTGGCTAGTTGGCCGACATCTAGCGCTAGCACGTTCGCGGCAACCCGAGTTCGATTCTCGTCTTGTACGGTCCTTTGCCGATCCTGATCCCCTGTCTCTTCCCAGCACTTTTCTGTCAACTCTCCACTGTCCTATCATAATACAGGCAAAAAACCCATAATTACATCCTTTAAAAAATACTATTATGAACCTGTAACACATCTCCATAAAAGGGAAGGAAGGAGGCGGAAACCGGCAAACATTTAAACATTTAATAAAGTAATTTAAGAGCCGGCGGCCCCTCACGGACGACCGCCGGCGAACAAAACATGAACATAAATATAAATACAAATACCAACATAACATAAGTTCGGGCCCGGTCCTCTCTCTTCGACGGTCCGGTCGCTCGTTCCTTTTATATGCTCCCATCTCCTACGTGATTCGAGGCCGGTGTGCGCACAGCTGGCGCTAATTCACAATTACTCACCGGACTCGAACCACGGTCTCGCCCCGCCTACTCTACTACAGAACCATTACTGAATTCATTTTTCTGTTGTGTGTTTTGTTCCAATAGTAATAATCTGCCAGATAACATTAAATCATTACAACCATACAATTCCCATTATAACCATGAAATCTGTCAAACTTTTGGGCAGGGTTCTGTTTCTTCATCAGCAGGGGCATCTTCTTTTGTGTTCTGTGGAAGAAAGTAAATCAAACAGATTTGGAATGACATGCAGGAGAGTAATTAACGAAAAATTAACATTTTTAGATGAACTGTCCCTTTAATGTGTGGATGCGTTAATGGTAGTGACATCACTGCAGTAGAGATTGCATAGCTAATAACCTCTAAGAGTTTTACTGCAGCTGTGTTTTACTCCAAACATTTCAGGATTTGAGGAGACAGCGTGTTGACATTTGTCTCCATTTTTATTTCGGAATGCCTATCTTTCCATCACTCCTAAGATTGCCCAGCGTTACACTCGTCTAACCTTTAAATGTGCCAAAATGCTCCACATTTCGGTAGTCACAAGAGGCAGTGACTGGCATGTGAGGGGAAACCTTGGCCCGCTGGATATGAATAGTTTCGGGTTTTGTTCTGCAAGCTCTCCCCTGCAGTTATTTGTCCATTGATGTCTTCAGCATGGGAGGGAATTGAAGATCTCATACTGAAAGTTATCCTGACCGTTTGAATTGTACTGTCTCCCTTGTTAAACTGTGACTTTCACTTCCCGCGATGTTACCTTTATCTTTACTTTCCTATTTCTGCCTTTCTCGACAGACCAGACCATCTCACTCCCGCAGGAGTACATTTCATTAAATTATGGCTGCAGGTTTTCATCAAAGAAAGACAAGGCCTGTCTGATGAATGTATAGAACGGGGTGAAAATGAGGTTTCGACACAATCTCTTTAATCACGACGAAGCCCGTTCATCTTGCGTGTCTGTATACGCACGTTGAATGCTCCTCTGTCATTTCAAACCCTTCTGCTGATATTATTATGGTTGTCGAGATCCAATCACCTACTCATAATACAAATCTGATGTGTTGGAGTCGCCGATTGCTCTTACTGTAATGCTGCACATTTGTATTTGGTTGATTCTAGAGTTTTGAAGAGAATTGAATACATTTCCACAGCGAATCAGATATTATCAGTCATTCGAAGACAGCAGAAGGAGTAAATGCTGTAGAGCTGTATAATGTGTCTTGCTGTGTGGTTTTCAGGGACACGAGAGCTCGAGTTTTAGGGACTGCAGCGATTGATCACAAACACACCGTAGATGTGTGACATCTTTGTAATATTTTATTTTCAAAAGAAGAGTTACAGAAGTGAATGGGAATGTGTTTTCCATTACCCTCAAGTCATGACCTGCGATTTTTTGGTATAGGATGTAATTATACGTGCCAAAAGTACTTAATTAATAGACTATATGATGAGAAGGACTAGATGATGATATTAAATATAATATTGTACAAGACATAAGAGTAGTTGGGGGTAACTGTAACAAATTATTTTAACCCACTGAATAAGTGCCGCTTCAAAATGATACCGCTGATTTAATACGTATTAACATTGCAGGATAGCATTTCCCTTTGTGCGGTGCTAATTCTTTTAGCTGTCAGGAATAATGTGTTTAAAGCACAAGTCACCTCTAGAAGGTACAGTACCTATATTACAGTCTGAAATAATTTAAGTTTGAAAACCAAAAAAAGTCTCAAAATGTAAATAAGAGATAAGCATCAAAGTTTGATTTCAACCATTTGTTTAATTATGATTTCCATTGTTTACACTGCATTACTCACGTAGTATTAAATATATCAGTGTTATATTTTCTCAGAATGTTCTTTACGGGATGTAGAAAACAGAAAATCAGACTTAAGTGACTAATATTTTCATCAGTCAAAAGACTGTTTTATTGGACACGCGTTGCGACGGTCTAGCGGAAGTTACGTTTGATCACATATCGTTTGTTTATGTTGCTGCTGCTGAAAACGTCTATATCTTTATTACACTTAAAAAAAATCAATTGAAGTCATACAATATTAATTTCTTAGCTTCAGTAGTGTTACAATAGCCCTCAGCCCTTCATGGAAAAATATTGTATGGCATCTATAAGACTCAATCATCTGACAAAATAATTGTTAGATGGGATTCAAAGGCTTCAAATATTAGTCACAAGATGATTTTTTATAAGTTTAGTTCGACGATTCCCCGCAGGGTTCCTATATCCTTCTGTCGTGTGAAATTATAAAATGCAAATTCTGACTCATCACTTTGAAAAAAGAGAGAAGCTTACTGTATACGACATGACTTGTAACAGAGAAGATCATTCTCATTTCTCTCTGGATTGCATCTGGTAAATCTCATCTAAATGTGTTTACCTTGTTATACAGCTAACATCTCTCAGCTGCACCTGGTTGTATGACCCGAGAAACACAGTCGGAGTGACGTTGCATCAGATCTCCCGCTGTGGGCATCCTGAATGAATAAAGTGTTTGGATAGAAAAGGCCAGGGACCGGCCAGCGAGGTGTTACTTATTTTTTATTTCGCATTACGCAGTTGTAACGGCATCATGGAGGAAAATGAAAAGAATGTCGTGGATGGATAAAAATAGATTGCTTTGGCAATCCGTGGATTTCTTTTTCTGGGCAGAAAAATAGGAAATTAGCATCTACTGCGGAATACATTACCGAGCTCGAGCGGCGCGTAGGCTCACATGCCACCTCATTTTCTCTCTATTTCTCTCTCTCTTATCTACACACGCTCTGACTCACGGCCGTTCACAGCCCACACATCATATCTGAGTACACGAGTCGCCTGGCAGATACATTGTGTATTATTGCACAAGCCGTGGCTTGAAACGCAGCCAGAATTCCCACAGACGTGACATCTAACCCGAACCCTCTGTATTTTTAACCTTTTTTTCTCAATAGTGCAAATATTACGTGTTATTTCGTATTACTGCTGCTTTTTCAAACTCTTCGTTACTGGAGTTGTTTATTCAAAAATAAAAAAGTTGTCATTTCTTATTTGAATATTTTTTTGTCGAAAATTGTCTCAAAAGATCAATTACGCTGGCATGATATACATAATAATTCAGGTACAGGATAACCTCATGTGAACCAGTACAATAAAACCAGTCTTATGGTCAATTTTTCGAAATTGAGACGTTTACATAGTATGAACGCTGAATAAATAAGCTTTTTTATAGATGTATGAGTTGTTAGAATAAGACAATATCTGGCTGAGATACAACCGTAAAACTCTGAGATTGCAAAAAATCGAAATATTTTAAATAATAAATTGTCTTTGAACTGTGGCAGGCCATCCACTCACAAAAATAAAGTTTTCATATATTTAAGGTAGGAAATTGACTTAATTTCTTCATGGAACATGATCTTTACTTAAATCCTATGATTTTTTGCATAAAAGAAAAATCTTTATTTTTGACCCATGGATTTTTGTCTTTTACTAAAAATCTTCCTGTGCTAGTTAATACTGGCTTTGTGATCCAGTGTCACATATGTAGACTTCCTTAATTTAATTACAAGTCTTCTGTCATGTGATTGCCGTGTGAGCAATAGGCTGAAATTGAATCCTTTATTCATAAAGTTAATCTCGCTCTGCAGGAGCTCACAAATTTTCCTCAAACTCGCTTTCGACTTTAAATATGGCTTGTTTTATTTTTCTTTATACATGTTGCAGCAGCTTTGACATCACTGATGGTTCTCACATGTAACCTATATGAACACAGCACGCCGGTTTGAAGAAGACTGACATTTGAAAGTCACAGCCGAGGGGAAGATTTTCAGTGACTACAGCGACCTAAATTTCAGTCTGTTCTTCACACAGAACTGTTTTATGACTTGAGAAAAGTTGGTTTATGTCACCTTAAGTCATACATGTTTGATATTATATAACACGTTATATGGTCACTCTTTGATTAACATTTAAATCATAGTCTTTTGTTGAATGAAAAATTATTTACATTTGAAGAGATAGTGTCATGAATACTCACCCTAATGTGGTTCCAAACCTATATAAAATTCTTTGTTTGGTTAAACACAAAGAAAGATAATTGGAAAAATGTTAGCGACCGAGAATTTTTTCTACCCTAGTAGAAAAAATGTATTGCGACATGTTAAACACAAAATTAGATATTTGGAAGTATTTAGGAAAACAAAGAGTTCTGAGGCACCTTTGACCATTTAAAGTGTTCATGGCGCCTCGGAAATCTCAGTTGCTAACATTTTTATAAATATGTTTCTTTGTGTTTAACCGAACAAATACATTTATACAGGTTTGGATCAACTTGATGTTGGATCCCTTCCTGGGTGAACTATCCCTGTAATTGTGTTTAATTTCTTGCTTAAGGATCTATTAATAATGATAAAATGTTTAATTTTGGCTCATTTCTTGGACTATTTGGCTCCTCTTTGAAGTCTTATTTGCAGCACACCTCCATTCAACATCATTTTGATGCTTTCTGGAATTGAACTCTGTGGGCTTTTTCTCATCTGCCTTATTTACAGCTTAAACTGCATTACTCTATAAATTGGCTGGTTGGTTAGTTGACACGAGTGTGTAACACGGTAATGAAGCGGGGCCCCAGCTGAGGCCGGGAGATAGGAGCTGACAGAAAACAGCACGCGTCTCTCCATGCAAATGATGCTTTCATGCAACATTTATTGAGATACAGGCGCGGAGCCACGAGATCACACCCTGCCTCTTGTTCAGCTGAGCAGGCACAAACCTTTTGTGTTTACACAGCAGCTTGTTTTTAAATGTTGTACAGCGAGAACAGGGCCGGCAATAACACCTCTCACCTGAGGGCACTGATGAGAGAGAGAGAGAGAGAGAGAGAGAGAGAGAGAGACGGAGAGAGAGGGAGAGAGACGGAGAGAGACGGAGAGAGACAGAGAGAGAGAGAGAGAGAGATAGAGATGCACAATACACTCAAAGCGCTTTTATGAGTGATGATGTGAAATAGGAGTAGGGTCCTTGTGCTTTGATTTCCATCACCTTGTCATTTCTTCAGAGGCTCTCATAACCTCTGTTGACATATGACTAACATTTTCAATCAAATGTTTGGACACACCTAGAACGTACAGTAGTAGGATACAGTACACTGAAAAAAACATTTTTTGCTGCATTTACACAAGTTAATTCAAGTTTTTGAGTCCCAACTTGAATGGGTTGCATAGTCTTGACATAGTATTGTTAAAACTAGGTAGAAGATTTCCAACAAGTGTGTTTTGTTAGTGTTTTACAGTGAAGCAAAACATTTGTTAGTGTTTATCTATGAGATTTAGGAAGGTTGGTTATATTTTTGAGTTTTGTGTTCAGAAAAGTGATGCCTTTGCTTAAGTTGTGGGAGGTTACATTTTTAAACTTTAATTTCTGTTGAGCTCTTATTATCTTTTTTATTCAAAGATACAGGAATAGTTGTATGTCACATTAACTAAAAATATGTGAGTTGACAACTTTATATCAAATTAGGAAACTTTTACATATAAAAAACATGTAAGTTGAAAGAATATACTTTGGGCAACTTGAACATAGAAAAAAGTATGATGAGGAAACATAACTTTAATATCTGCACTACAACCATTGAATGTAACTATTTTTTATGTAGCAAGTCTTTGACTATTTTATGCTCATCTTATTTTTTAGTCAAAGTCGCATTTGTGTTTGAATGGCTTTGTTCAATCTCAACTTTTAATATATTTAATAGATGAGTTGCAGAAAAGATTGCAATAAAAGCAGTCCATGTGTAGTAAAGTAAGTTTGTTTCGGGCACTACATAATTCCCAAAATTTCATTTTTTTATAATAAAAATATTCACAAAATGATTCGATTTTCTGAATTTTGACTACCGTACCTGGACCATGCCTGTTCCCAAAGATACAGTAGGGGCGATCATTTCAACTGGATTTTTTGTTTGTTTTTTTCACACTTGGCTCTCTCCTGTCCCTCCCAATCAGTACTTACATACAGAAGAGCATAAACTTTAGAACTATTACATTAACTTTTCACATGCCCTCAGGGTTGGATTATAGACTGAGCCAGCAGAGCCAGTACTCTGGGGATTTGGATTGTTCTGGAGCACCACAGAACACCCCAAAACTGCCAACAGAAGCTGGGCACCGCACGGGTTCCTTGGAGAATTCAGTATTCAGTACCAATAGGGTCCCTCTGTCCCCAAGTGCATACAACAAAGTTTCTAAGTTTTACTAGTTTTCAATGAGAATTTACAGAGTGGTTCCAATACTCCATATATCCTTACTGAGGTGAGTTAGTACAATTCAAGTATACGGTTTGTTTGTTTTAACACATAGTCGGGTAAAATAAGGATAGAACCGATCATTGGGATATAAATGAACCTATGAAAATGTTTTCTTTATTATTATTTATTTATATCCCAATGGCTGGATTAGTTTTACGTTAAAACATTGCGGGTTTGACATTACTTTGCAGTAAAGTAAGCAAACTCTATTTTAAATAGAGTATAGTATTGATGTATTGATGCAGAACCTTATGTTAAAGTAAACACACTAACCCATATTTCCCTTTGTAGGTACCTTTAGGTCAAACTCTGAAGTTTTGCACATGCAGAACATTTCTGAACTTTTTGTGACTGTCCTTCCTTTTCTTCCCTACATTTCATTTAATTCTTCTCCTTACATAACGCTTTTGTCATCTGCGTACGATTGAGATAACATTCCATTCAAACCAGTAGGTAAACTGCTTTCCTCTGCAGTTAGCCTTATCTCCACTCCTGCACGATTGTATCTCCGCTCCTATATTGCAATGCATTGCGAAAAGTACATCCCACTGTACATGTGCGTGTGGCTGCGGGTACATCCTTTTGTTGTTTTAATCTTTCTATGACAAAGTAATGTCAATGGGAAATGGTCCCGTTATCAAGCTGAGGTGGGTTGGAAAGATGTGAACAGGAAGCTATGACTTCATACTTTGAAGGCGGAGTTGCATTGGCCAGTTGCCATGTTTGAGACTCACAAAAGTGGGTTGTTACTCACAAATTTCTGTAACAAAGAGTCTAATTAATGACATTGAGTAGACATTGAGCGTAGATTTGCTTCAGACTTTCTGTATGGCCACTGAAGTCATCCAAAACGCTCTCATCACATTGACCTAGATAGAACAATGCGGGCTTCTGCTTTTCATGCATACACGAACGCTTTATAAAATGATAGCTTGACACTCAATAAACATTATAATGGCTGAACGCTGGGGGTTTCTAAAGAATCGGCAGCACAGGGAAGAGAATGAGAAAAAATGGGTTATTTTACCTAATAGATTTCTTCCAGACGCTCATTCTGCCGCAGTGAGTCATGCTGAGTGCTGCAAGTTTTCCTCTTTATGTTCCATATATGGCCGCTGTAGATGATACACTGTATGTTTTGTTGGCAAGTTATGTGTTTCATGCCAGTGCTAGAGGTCTGAGAACCCGGCCTCCTGGGGAACGAACTTGAGTAATGGAACCCGTCTCTTCTGTACCGAATTGTAAGAGTTTATACCCTAGTGGAGTTTCAAATCCATTGCTAATGACGGAAATAAACAGTTTCCAATCATATACAATGGGAAATAAACATAGAACGTTATCACTTGTCAACACTTGCCCATTAAGACCAGGAAGCACCAACTTCAGGCCTTTTAAACAATGCAAAAGGTTCAATTGAGTTTTTCGGCAGCCGGTGCATTTATCTCTTAATTAGATTCTGAGTAATAATTTGTGTGTTGCATCACAATTAGCCTTTGTGCTGAAATCTCTCCTGTAGTTCTTTCTTCCCTGTGTATGTTCACCGGTGATTATAAATATTTAGCATTGGCCCTCTTTTTGCTGGTGTCGCTCAGATTGATGACCACGAGCCGGGGCTAATTACCAGGACGCTGTAGCTTTAAGACTGCAATCATAAATCTTGGTTATTTATAAAGATTGTTAATAATAGGAATGGCCGTAGTTCACCTTGATGAATTCATCAAGGTAGTTAATGACCCTTTGGTTTAAAGTTTAAAGAGAGCGCATGTGTGCATGGTAAACTTGCTTTATTTCTGTCATTAAAGACTTTTCAATGGATTTTTTGCAATAGATTCCCAATAGTACATAAATGTAGACATTACATACTGTAAAATAAAAGATGCTGGGTATATTCAACACATGGATTGGTAAAAATGATATAACCCAACGGTTGGATTTGGCCATATTTTACCCAAACATGGGTTAAACAATTTAGCATTTTTATGCATGTTATGTGGGGAATATTTTTATTCTTTTAAACCGTGCAATACCGTGCAATACATACTCACTGTATGTTCAACCAGTTTGTTTCGGAAGGCTATAATGGATCCTTAAACATCAAGATTTCATTAAGATGTGTTCCTATAGATATATTTGAAAGCAGTCTCATATTGACTTTGGAGGATGTTTTGTTTCAGGGATTACCTGCATGTCTTCGTAGGGTGCACAGAGGATGCTGGGAGAGAGTGATGGAACATTTGTTTAAAGCCACAGGTATTTCGCTTTAGGCCGTGACAGTGGAGAACCTCTGGTCTCACTGTGTGTTCCTCCTGCAGATGCAATAATGTTGACATTCCAAATTCTGCCCATGAGAATTCACCAAAGGCTTTGATTGACGGTTCATCTTCTACAAATGCGAGCTGTGTAGTATTCAACCGATATTGTACTGTACAATCATGATCCCTCATGCACTCAATAATCAGTGCGATTGCTAGAATGTATGTTGTACATTGTACGTTTCATAAGTTTGCCAGCCCTGACATGCTTGGGAAAAGTTGTACATTTCATTGTATATTTTGGTAACACAATAATTTCCAAAATGGGTTTAATCCATCATTGGCTCAAGCCCAACTTTTGGGTTAGCCCAAGGTTGTTCCAACTCAGAATGCTGGGGTGTTTCAACCCATGGTTGGTAAAAAATTGACACTTTCCAGGTTAATGTAACCCAAACGTGTCCCTTTTTACCCAACTATGGGCTGAAAACAACACTTTAAGGCATTTTTATCAAGAATTCACAATAATCAATACATGTACATCTACAACATTTATTTATCTTAGTGGTTTTAGATATCAGCATTTATTTAAACATTTTAAAATCAAAAGTCATATTTGTTGACATTTGTTAATGCATAGTGAACCATATCATGAATTAACTATGAACAACTGTATTTGTATGAAAGTGATAGTTCACCCAAAACTGAAAATTGGGTTATCATTTACTCTTGTCATTTCAAACCTGTATAACTTTCTTTCTTCCACAGAACATAAAAGACGATATTTTGAAGAATGTTGTTATCTGGCACCCATTCGCTTGCATTTGTTTTTCTCCATACAATAGAAGTAAACGGGTGGTGCCACTGTTTGGCTATTGACATTCTTCAAAATATCTTTGTATTCTGCAGAAGAAAGCAAGTCATACAGGTTTGAAATATAGGGTGAGTATATGATGACAGAATTTTCATTTTTGGGTGAACTTTCCCTTTAACTAACATTACCAAAGGTTAATACATGTTGTAAAATGTGATCCCAGTTGGTAGTTACAACGTTTATAAATAGCCTAAAACCTATTACCAAAATTTCATTCATCTTTCTTTGTGCACGGATAGGTTTCTAGCCTAAAACACTTGTTTCTCCACATTTAAAGCACATATTCACCATCGAATATCTCTTGAAAAATGTATTACTGGGTGATGTTTTTCCTTGAAGTCTCACTTGACCTCGAAGGAACCTTCTTCTGTTGACGGCAAGGAAACAGGGAATAATTTATGACACGCATTAAATACAGATGGGCCTTACTACTCATTTGCCATCTGATTGTTTCCGTTCTGAGTCATTTCTAAGGTGAGAAACCTCCCCGTGCTTGGGCGGAGACAAGATAGATGTGCTGATTTGTTTCAAAATAAAGTGCGCGTACTGGAACTGTAAATATATTCGGGAGCGACTCAGAATGAAATCAAAGCTCATTACGCTTTTGAAAACATTAGCAGGAAATGCACGAGGCTGGCGCTTTTCTTTTGTCTCTACTGTCGCGTAGCACCTGCTCTCACTGCTAAACGAATTAGACAATAAACTCTTAAAAAGGAAAAAAGGATTTCTTTAAGTGCTGCGCTTCTATACATTTTCCAATGCCTTTTAAAAGAAGCATTTTATCTTTCGGGAAACATTCGCTGAAAAAAAGTCTAGTTTAAAAAGCATTGTTCTGAAGCTTCTCGCCAAGCGGAGGACAGGCTTATATCAGCAGTGCACCAGAGAAAAGCAGAATATTCTCATCTCCCAGGGCCTTTTTTCTCCCGACAAGAGCGCTGAGCTGATTACCCCCCCTTCCCTCATCCACGTAATGAACACGAGCAAAGAGGCTCCTGAACTTCACCTCCTCCATCTCCCACATCTTAACAAGATCCTCTCCACACTTCCACCATGAGCCCTCAGTCTAATCTGCGGAGGCACAGAGGTATTATTAGAGGCACTCGGGCCCTCGGAGGAGACGCCGGGAACGTCGGGCCTAGCAGATGAGATGGGCCACGGGGAGGTGCACGGTTCCATTAAGATGCCATTCACCGAGGGCCTTTGTTATCATTGATCCTAACGCTTTCAGGGAGCGGCGAGACTTACTGATCCATGACCGTCTCATCTGTCTTTCAGGGTTCGAGGGAGCTCGCTGTGAAATTGATAGCGACGAGTGCGTCTCCAGACCTTGTCAGAACCAAGGCCATTGTGTGGATGGGGTCAACAGTTACAGGTCTTTTGTTGCTTTTATTTGTAATTTTAGTTCTCTGTTGTGTTTGTTTTACCTTCGAAAAGGTATGCTGACCTCTGGCCCTGTTACTGTGTGTGTAACAGAAGTAGTTTGCTCAGAAAAGAAACTTTTGGGGGGGGGTGCTTCTTTCATTATTTATTCAACGGCATGTCGTGCCAAGCTTGTGTACTGTTTTTCAAAATTTCCTGAAGTAACAGCATGCAGGTTTGGACTGACATGAGGGTGGTTAAACAGTGACAAATTTGTAATTTGTAGTAGACGAATTTGTAGTAAATGACTACTTGGATACAAAGTGTATTTGCTAGAAAAAACTCCTCCAAATTATATCATAAAAATATGAAATGTTACATGTAAATGCTAAAAAAAAAAATCCTTTAATCTGCATTTCTAGATGTATTGTGGACATTACATTCCATAGTCAATCAAACCTCAGGATCATACATAAGGAATGTGAAAGACTGCCGGCATGACAAGATACATGAAAACTTTGATACGAAAAAATCACAAAAAAATACTTTTTGAACTTTTCCCAAATACATGTACCAATGTTACTTGTGTATAGCTTAAAAGTGAATATGAATTTGTTTTCTTTGCAGTATTTGCGGTCTGAAACAATTCAGAACATCTTTTCTGATATTTTCACATGTTTCTCCAGTTTTAAATTGAAACTATGTTTTTATTTGATATTTGCGAGAAATATTGTTAGTATTTCAGAGAATAAAACAAAAATGATAATTTAAACTAAACACATAATAATAAATACATTCAGAAAATCAGTAAATAAATTTGTAATGATCTCTTAATGTTTTCAGCATAAACACATATCCGAAAATAACACTTCATTATATATAAAATGCAAAATAACAAAAACAATCCAGGTCATGAAAGGTAGTATTATATAGGTATCTTATATTTGTAGCTCTCTTGCTGGAATGGTCTTTTCGGATCATGGCACCGCATTCCAGTTGAATTGAGGTCAAAGCTCTGACTTGACTTCTGTTTATGCTGCTCAGTTGCTCTGCCTGAAGCTGTTCGCTCCCTTAGTTTGCAGTCATTTTCCAGACATTACACTCTGTACATTTATCAGAAATGTCCATTTGGCCTCATTTGTCTGCATGATGTGTTTTTCTTGTAGTGCTTTGGGACACCCAGGTGGTTTAGCAAAAATTAGAGCCACCACCATTTATTTTTGAATATATTTATTTTTAGGAAATGCATTCACTATACACTCATAATTCTATACAGAGTTTCATGCAAACGCAAAATACAAAAACTACAAAAACATTGATAAAGAAACATTGCAATTATTCAGGAAAAGACAGGAAGAAAATGTGCAAAAAATGTCATCATGCATGCAACTGTGGCTGAAACAGATAAATATCCTGAGATCCATAGGAAAATATGGATAAGTCTGATAAGTCATATTGAGGTACATGCAAGAACAATGTATAACACTAAGATATTTATTTTACATATTGAATTAAAGACAATTGTAAGATTTGTATGATTGTATGATCTGTATGATTTATCTGTTGACATTTTAGAACTGCAGGGTTTCACAGTTTAACAACTATAACATGATTCCACTTTTGTCATCTCCATGCAGCTGTTTCTGCATGCCAGGTTTCTCGGGCCGGCACTGTGAGGAAGACATCAATGAGTGCGCCTCCAACCCCTGCCAGAACAGAGGCGTCTGCCAAGACCTAGAGAACAAGCAAGTACCATGGCAACACCAAACTGTTGTTGTTGCGCTTTTTCACTCTGTAGGATACTGCAACCCTCATAAATTGATGATGATGTAGGGGCACGTGTATCCTCTCCCAACTATTTGTTTTTATTAGAAGGCCAAGAAATGAGACAAGTTTGAGAGTAGCCCGTGTGTTATTGTCTAAAGTGCTCCGGTTTACATAAAAGGTCTTTTTTCATCCTTGACATATAAAAGCTGTTGGTCTAAACACAAGTGAGGGAATAGTTCAGCAGGTTAACGTCATACCCGTATATTGGTTTTCCATTGCTGGATCCTCTCCTCGTTGTGCTTTAATGGGAGCCCTAGGGCCACTCTTGGCGTATTCGGGCGGAGGAATCCCAGGGCCAATTTGAGTCCTAAATGGTTTGTCTCCGCTTCGTCCTCCATCATGTACAGACTCCCACGTGACCGCGTGCTCGCAGTGTTTCCGTTTTTCTCTCTTGTTTCCACACAAGCGCTCATTTGACACATTGGGGCTTCACAGGTCTCACAGCAGTACTTTGCTTTGTTTTCAAAGCTTGCTTGTTCTGTTTCTCTGAAGTTTACTGACAGAATAGCAACTTGCTGATATCTGCTTTGATAGTTTTTCAAACCGTTTGTATGTGTTACATCTGGCAAGGTGTTTAAGGAAGGTAAGAACAGCAAACCGGATTTCTGGTCTACTATTATTATGATTGTTGTTAGAATTGATAACATTTACTTGACTTATTTATGTATTTATATAGATGCCTTTATCCAAAGCGGCTTACAGTTGTGGGAGCAAAGTATTCAAATTGAAATGTAAAAAACAACAACCACACAAGTCAAACCCCCAGCAATCATGTCATCTCAAAGTTCAGCATCACAGCATCACAGAAGCACTGAACTGGTCAAGTTTAAGGATGACAGGAAATTTTATACAATATTTGAAGCAAATTACCTTGTCAATCATTTTGTCCAGTGATATTAGTCATGAATAACAAACAAACCTCATATATTTTTGCTGTCTGTCAGACCTTTTCATTTAAGTCAGTCGTGTTTTTTTACTGTCCATTTCCTTTTGATTTTATTTGGGACGCTGAGTCACAAGATTTAAAAATGTAATTTAAATGTAAAATTTTGTAACAACTTAGAGCTTGTAAGTTTAAAATCAATGTAATTTAATATTAAACACAGGTAAAGTATAATAACATGTATTATTATTATATGATTATTTTTAATAATACTTTTATTATTATTAATGTTGATTCACATTATTATAAATATTATTGTGAACACCATTGATGTTAATATTTATATCATAATATAAAAATGACGGTCATGCTACTATCATGATTAGCACTTTGATGAGAATGCATTTGCTACAATCATACAGTAAATGTTCTCTGCTTGACCAATCTACCCTGCTCTGTTTTAAATTTCCAGTTTCCGATGCATCTGTGTTCCTGGATACTTCGGACCGCTTTGCAACCTGGACGTAAATGAGTGTGAATCTTCGCCCTGCCTCCATGAAGGCGTGTGCATCAACAAGCCTGGGGGCTTCGTATGCGTCTGCCCTGCTGGCTTTTCAGGTACAGTACGTCCCCCACGGCCATACCCAAGACACAAAATCAATGAGAGAAACTAGGGCTTATCGCTTCCACGTGGACTCCACGTTCCCCGCGGCTCGAGAGTTTCACTGTGGATGGAACACACAAATAGCTCATCAGCACATTTAGCGGATTACTAATTAATCCCACACTCCCACCTAAAGCAACACACACGCATGGTTTTAACCTTGAGATCCGGAAACAGCTCTTTCACATCAACTTCTGAATTTTAAGCAAGTGTTTCCTCAGCTCCCCACTGCTCTTTTTCTTGCACGGTTTTTCTCTACCCAGAGGGTGATCTCATTCGTATTCGTAGGGATTGGTACATGAAGTCTAAAGTGCTAATTTTTCCATGTTTGGATAAATGTTCAAATGTGTGGTTGATATTATTGACCGGATTAATAATGTGGAGATTATTTTCACTTTAAAGATATAGAATTGGAGTAAAAACTATTTAAAGGTCGGCCAGAGGTGGCATTTTTTTAAACCTTTGCTTTAATGCATAAAAAATAGCTTATGAATTCTATTACTGTAATGTTGTATGAAACTCAAATTGATATGTAATTATAATACAACATTGATAGTATCTACAAACACTAATGAGATCACATTGCTGCTTAGACTCATATTATCTTGTTCAGAAAACTGATATCAATGCTGTTTTTGGGGGGAAATCTCAATCGCCATCAGCCAGCTTGAAGATTAATTTCATTTGTCTCTCCTACCGTATCGTCAATTTATCCTCATCGCGCCGAGGGAACAGAATGAAATCTCGGAGGATCCTCAAACTCCTGGGAAGGCTCAGCCTGACACACGGGTCCTAATTCCCCACAGAAGCCTTCTTTATTATCAGGCCCCTCTCTGTCGTGTAGCAGTCATTACTTTCCTCTCAGCGCTGAGCTCATCTGAGGAAACCGACGCGTCCCTGGAGAGCTCAGGCCAGAGGATATATTCTGGATCGGTTCGGCCAACTGGGGCTCACAGAAAATATTTGCCCTAATAAGATGTGTAACGGCATCCCAACTTCTCAAAGAGGCGGAATCAACGATACAAAAAGCAATATGCGGCCGCCTGCCGCCCCGACGGGTCCTTATGGGTGATCAGTGGCGAAATGATTTTTAAATTGAAATCGTGTGTTGCACAACCATGGCGTATAATGGGCCGTGTTTGGCGAAATTACGTCATTTGGGATTGCGCTGGGATCCGCCGGGTTTCTCTTGAACCCTTTTCATTTGAAGGGGGGGAGAAATAAAAGACATAATGCCTGCTGTTGCTTTTATTATGTGATTATATACAGTAAGTAATTATATACGTAAGAATCTTACATGTATGCAGTTGTTTAAACAGAGCCAGCAACTAGATATATGAAGCTGGGCGACATTTGTGTTATTTGTTTTCGGAGACTTGGAGAGGCATGCACTACGAAAGATTGCACCACTTGTGCACCCACTTCACCTTTTGGAACGGTTCACCCAAAAAATAAAATTCTGTCATCATTTACTCACCCTCAAGTTGTTTCAAAACTGTATAAATGTCTTTGTTATGTATAACACAAAAGAAGAACCTGTTAACTGTCTTAGCCCTTTTTGAACCTACACATGAAAACGCATGTTGGAACTAAAATATCGATAACTCATGAATCCTTTGCAATACAGACTTACCACCGGTCTCGTTTGAAAAAAGAAAAGTAGCTGATTATTGCTTTACAAAAATAATCTAAGCACACTCTTTATAAAAAAGAATCAATTACTCTCCCTACATAAATTATTTTAAAAACACCAAAGAAATCTGTATTATACAGTCTTAGACCAATGATATATAGTTTTTCATGATTCGATTAGAAATCACATGCACAATATTGATGCAAACTTAGGTGTCCCGTATACGGGACGGGTGACAGTTGCATAATGTGGGAAACTAAACAGTTCTGGGGCACCATTGATTTCCACAGTAGATTTTATTTGTTTACAAACATTTCTCCAAATATATTTTTGTGTTTGAAAGAATAACATTTTTTTTACAGGCTTGCAAAAACTTTTCATTAGAAATCAACCAAATCGGGCACACATGCACAGGTGCTGAACTCAAAATGTGGACCGTACAGCTTCACTTCACAATTTCTGCACCTCACTTTGATGTTTTTTGGTTGTTTTTCTGAAAGTTGGTTGAAGAAAGCCCAGTCTATGTATAATTCGCATTTCCCTGTTGCTTGTTTATGTCGTACATGCAAAATTCAAATTCTTCCCACACACAGATCTTTTTCCGCACGTTTGGTGAATTTCACTCTTGTTCCCTCTTCTCCATTGTGTTTATTTTTTTCTCTCCAGCCTTCCTTGCTTCTTATCCTTCCTCAGACATAAAATCTGATAACTCGCTGTGGATTCGAGAAGTTCCTGCAGAGAGGAGTAATAGAGGAGTGGAGGAGAAGATTATATGCTCTTTCTCTCCTCTCACACGAGTAGGCCTACAGTGAGCACCCTTAAGAAAGCCAACATTAGGATTAACCCGACAGCACTATAATCTCTCCCCTCCATGGCTCCTCATATTCTATGAAGTCAAATGGAACGATGCATTATTTGTCAGATCAGACAAGGAAATGCCGATTAAGAGGGTTTGGTATAATCCTGTTAGGAACGCTGACGGCGTAAATCTATTGTCTACGGAGCGAGCAAAGCAGGTGTGGACTTTCCGAAGATCTGCAATCTCGTGCCGTAGCAGCGAAACATGAAGCGGTTGATTGACAGATGTCTTAAAAAAAACGTGTCGGGAACTCTAGTCATGTAGAGACAGAATATCACAGTCTGTGGTTATGTTTTGGGGTTAATGAGATTTTTACAGTTAATTCCTCCCCTAGTCAAAACGCTGACACTTTCTGGTCGTGTTTGTAGATGGCCTGTCGCAGGGAAATAAATTCATTACGGCTTAAACAGCGGGTCAATGTGAAGCGAATTAACAGCGGTGAATGAGCGATTGGAAAAAACACTTTAATTAAAAGACGTACCTTTGTTTATCTTCGTCGCTTTCGAGACGATCCGAATGAGCCCAGCGTGAAAAAACAGCACTAAGTTGAAATGTTGAAAACTACTTTAGTGAGAAATATCACGGGCGAGCGTTTGTTTACTCGCTGTGCGGAGTAATTGAAATAAAGCTTTAATTTACTGTCGGCGTGTGACCTCAGCCGTGGCTCGTGGATTCGCTTTCGCCCGAAGTTAGTGAATTATTTGTGTAGTCAGGCGTGAATTAGGTTTACGTTGCTGTAATATCTGCATATGATTTATAAGGTTTAGGAGATCGGGTTGGCTCTCTATTTAGATGTCTCGGGGCTTTTGGAAAAGCTTCCATTTGTTTGTGTAGTTACGGGGGGAAGAGTAATGGCTGTCTGCTCTTTAGTATCGCAGCTCTTTGGCTCGCGTTTTTATCTTCATCATTTGTCAACCTGTCCCCGGGTGTCTGCTGAGTCTTTCTTGCCTCGGGATTTTACAGGCTCTTCTCTAGTTACTGGATTTACTGGGTTTGCAGGTAAATTATGACCTATTAAGGTGTTTGTTACTGAACCTTTTTGGAGTGGATTTACGTCAACAACTGGGACATAAATCCGGGTTGGGAATAATGTACCTTACACAGTTTTGCTGGTGTTTTGGTTATTTCACCTTGGGTTCCAAACGTCTGTGTATATTTGTGGGTACTTGACACAGAATGTGTCTATTACTTACAATATGACTGTATAAATAGTGCTTTCGGTTTCATTTTTAGTTTTTTGCCCTTTTTTACCTGTGCGTTGCAAAAGCTTGAGACAAATTCATTTGCATGCGTACCAATCTGCGATGCACACCCTCTACAATGAGATAAATTTTGCGTACGTAATTATAAAAGAATAGGCAAAATACATATTTAAATCAATTTAGATTGAGTACAACAGCGTTCCACAAGTACTCCATATCAACCACAGATGCTTGATGTACTTATGTGTATATGCTCTGATTTTGTTCTCCATAAAGGTACGTTGTGTGAAGTGAACATCGACGAGTGCCAATCTAATCCCTGCGGATTCAACGGGAGGTGCATTGACGGTCCTAATGGGTACCAGTGTGTGTGCTCCAGAGGTTTCATGGGCCATCACTGTGAGAGAAATATTGACGAGTGCTCATCCAGCCCCTGTGTTCATGGGAGGTACATTAATCTTGCTGAGCGAGTGCATTTTTTTTCAGATGTGTGATTGTGAGGTTTGCTCACCGCAGCTGTTCTGAGAGAGTGTGTTTTTAAAAGGTAAATATGCCAGCAGTCTGGTTGGATTCGGTAACCACCTTATAATTTGTCATTGCCAGCTGTTTCTTTCACTTCAGTCATTAAACAAAGTTAATCGTGTGATTTTACAAAAAAGTGGTGAAACGTTAAAAAATCACAGTGTTGGTGATACAGATTTTAACATTTCTCTGGATGTTTTTTAAGTTTTTGTTTTTTACATTAAAGACTGCTTACTGTAATGCTAATAATTCAAAAGTGAACGTGAAAGTTTACCCTGAAATGAAAAATTCTGTGATCACTTACTCATCTCTCTTGTCATAACCATCCTGTATGACTTTTTTTCTACCACAGAACACAAAAGAAGATATTTTGAAGAATGTTGTTAATCGGCACCCCTTCACTTGCATTGGTTTGACATCCGTCCATACAATAGTATGTGTGCCGGTGCTGATCTGCTACCAGCGTTATTCAAAGTATCTTCTTTAGTGTTCTGCGGAAGAAAGAAAGTCATACAGGTTTGAAATTAAATAAGGGTGAGTAAATGGCGACAGAATATTCATCTTTGGGTGAACTATCACTTTAAAGGTTCAAATTCAAAAGTGATCCTCCATTGGTTTGCAGCACATAGGTCCAGGGTGCTGATTATGCTCAATTTAAATGTAATATCATAAAATTAAAAGATACATGTGAAAACAGAATCTGTAAACTGTGTAAAATTAAACTACATCTTACACTTTGTTTTTAGGATAGACAATCTATATAGTTGAACTCTTAATTGGTTAAATGAGGAAATGCGCTATAGCCTAGTAAATGTTGCACACATGAATGAACTAGCAACAGATTACTACCAGAAATCATAATGCGAACTCATTGTTTCTTTTCAATGCTTCTGTTGTGTGTATATATAAAGTGTTTGTAAAAAATCACTGCGCAGGTAAATGGGTTTGGTTATGGTTTTGCTGTAGCTTCATTGATGTGTAAAATCATCTTTCATAAATCATAAATAATAAATGCAGAGGTTGGAGGTGTCAGAGCATATAAATGATGGGTTCTTTCATTGCAGTTGTGTGGATGAAGCTGACGCGTACAGCTGTCAATGTGAGGTTGGATGGACTGGAGGCAGATGCGAGATCAACATTAACGTGAGCGTGTTCTCTTTCTGACTTGTTGTAGATAAAACGGCTTAAGTTACAATTGACCTTGTAGATTCACTCTCATAAAGTATGTGTGAAAGAAAAAAGAATTGTGTTATAGAATTATATATGTGTGTCACATTCTTGTGTTATCCATAAATGGATAGTTCACCCAAAAATGAAAATTCTGTCATCATTAACTTTTTCCGAACCTGTATGAATCTGTTTGTTCTGCTGAACATAAAGGAAGATATTTGGAAGAATGTCAGTAACCAAATAGATCATATCCCCCATTTATTCTCTAGTATTTATTTCCCTACTATGGCTGGAAATGGGGGATGAGATCTGTTTGGCTAGTGACATTCTTCCAAATATCTTCCTTTGTGGTAAGCAGAACATAGACATTTATAGAGGATTGGAACAACCTGAGGGTTAGTTAGAATTTTCATCTTTGGTTGAACTATCCCTTTAACTTGAGATGTGTTCAGTTAAGAACAGAATGTGTTATTAGCGGATGGGGTGTTTTACTGATCGCTACAGTTTGATATGCATTAGACTATGTTCTTATGAAATGTTTTTGTATAATGGCTGTTTCACAATTAATCATATTTCAATACATCAGAAAAAAATCTATTTACAATTCACATTGTTGCAAAGCTGTTTTACAGAACAAAAAGTATAGCAATAAGGGCAAAAGTCAATTAAAACCGGAAAATTGTGAAATACATGCATGGTATTCTAAAGATACTAAATGTAAACATAATTTTCTGAAAGGATTTAATCGGCCTGTCATATTCATTCACTATTAAACAAGTGTCTTAAATGGACAGTTCACCAAAAAATTTGAATTCATCATTAACAGAATTTCTTCTTAACAACACAATATAAGATATTTCGAAGAATGTTTGTAACCAAACAACAAGGTCCCCTATTGGCCTCCCTTGTATGGACACAAAACCCTAAGACACGATCTACAATATTTTCTTTTGTGTTCCACAGAATTATGAGTCGTGTACAGGTTTAGACAACAAGTAGGTGATTAAATGGTGACAGGTTTTTTATTTCTGGGCGCAACTCTTTAATATAATGTCTCGCAAAATATTTTTGGGTGACAAATGTAGAGATGCAGACATGACTATTTAGATAATGATTTTTCTTTACTTGGATGCAAGTTAAACAGAAATGGCTTCGGGCCGTGATGTTTGAAGTTTTATCAGTGACAGTAGCTTAAGCTGCCATATTTCATTCTGGAACCAGGAGACTGTCATATATGACTGTTTTGACAGAATACAGAAGCACATCGGGATGTAGTATAGTGTGTACTAGAGCTTTGACACACACTTTTCTGTGGTGGGTCTGATACCTTGTCTACACCGGACACGACAGGCAGAATGCGACATGAAAACCTGCTTGTTCTTAATGGGTTTGTCGCATCGTGCCGCTCCACATCAAGTGTGGACAAAATTTTAAATGATTATGGGTTATAATGGGTTCTAATGCGTTGCTTATGTCTTTTGTCGTGTTGCATCCCGCCGGTCGTGTCCGTTGTAGACACGGTGTGAGCATCTACTTTTGACAGGACATTCTACTTTTTGATGCCCTGTGCTGCCACAGGTGGCTGCTTGTGCCAGCAGCTGTTGACTTGTTTTATTTATGAGTGTTTTGTTATAAGCGGGTTTATTTGCATTATGTTTTCAATAGTTGATTGGTGGCAACAAGGTAAGTGTGAAGATAATTATGAAATGTGTTTCACCACAGTGGACCGAATGAACTGTGGTACTTGGGCAGTCATAGTCGCAACAGGAGGTGTATGTGTTGTAGCGAAGCCAAATCAGGATGGTTTGTTGTAATTTCCTTTTTTGTTGTTGGTGGAATGGAAACGAGAGCATTGCAGAATATATGTTAGATGTTTACAAGACCACCTCTCAAAGTGGTCCATTCTTTAGTGATGCGATTTTTCCGGATGTGTTCAACATACATTATCTAATGTTAATAAATCGAACCTTAATGCTAAAATATTACAGAGTATGAAAATAGGCACATATTAGACACTTGAAATGATAATATAGTCCAGACGCGTTATTGCATTGACGTTAGCATTTCTATAGTCATTTTCTCAGTGAATATACTGTATTTGTTTTGCTATATAAATGTTGTGTATAAATATAGTCATCAATGAGAATGTTTAGACATCATTAAGTTGCTCTTTTTACCTCTCGGACATCATTTATTGTGGGTAATCAGTCCATTCACAGTGGATTCATCACCAAATGTATTTAGCTTCCTGTAGTACGTTCAAATGTCACGCATCAGATTCTGGAGGTGAGTCAACACTGCTGTAGGGCGCAACATTCACAGCCAGTAAAGATCATAGCGTGTTGCATCACCAGCGGAGGAGCACCATGACCACAAAGGTGGTTTGCTCAGGGCGAGGTTCAGGCATTGTTGTCCAGCCATGGTGACCCCTGCAAATTTTGTGTTTTAAGTTGGAGGGATGAACTGTAGAGGTTATAAGGATAGAGCTGGTACAGTAACAGAATTAATCGGTCTGGATCAAATGAAAGGTTGCTGGTTCAGTTTTAGTAGCATGACTCTTAAGCGAGGTGCTTAATGGGATAGTTCACTCAAAAGTGAATATTCTGTCACCATTTACTCCACCTCATGTCATTCCAAACCATGACTTAATTTTGTAGAACACAAAATAAGATATTTTGAAGAATGTTGATGGCACCCATTAACTTCATTTTGGGGTGGTGCCATTGTTTGGTTACCAACATTCTTCAAAATATATTTTTTGTTTTCCACAAAAGTTGAAATCATATACCGGTTTTCAACCATAAGTTCAATTAATGACATCCAGTTGTGGTCGATTTTTTGGTTTCTGCTCTTGCATTTCAATGCCAGTGTTTGATTTTGTTTTTAAGGGAAATGAAGAATGGAACAATAAAAGCATTGTGTTATGGTGTCTGTTAACATTCATAAATGTTCAAACTCCTTCTATTGAAAAGCGTCATCGGCATTTGTTATCACATTCTGCTCAATTTGCGAAGAATTTTTTTTAATAAGTGACACTACAGGAGAATCAAAAGGCAAGTTACGAGAGACTTCAATACAATATCTATATAACACTTTCCGATTTTAAACTTTCAATCAGAAAAGATTAAGAAAATGTGAAAGGTCAGCCATATTGTCAGGTTATGGTTTGCGAAAATGATTTACAGGGAGGTGGAGTGCCATAATCTCTTGAGGAGAGAGGAAAATTGTGAACTAAAAGGTGAAAGAGTGCAATTTAACAACAGCAAATATCCAGCGCAAAGCACAGTAATCATGTTATCACAATATGTATTCCTGTCATAATCCTGTTCTGGCAAAAACTCATAATGGCACCATCATTTGCTTTGAAGAGTATATGTTTTATATGAAAATGTAAAAGCATCCCACGCATAATGTGTGTAATTATGGATTGTTTATTACCAGCGTTCCGGTACAATTTAATATGCTCCAACACATCCACTATAATCCGGCACATTTTGTACCTTGGTGACTGTCTCTTCTAAATAGCCGCCACAGAATCATCTTAACACATGTACAAAAGCCTGATTATAAAATGCTTCTATCCCTAATTGATTTAATACCTAGCACAGGCTTAAATGTGCCCCTGGGATGAAACACTTGGCTGGTTTGGTGGACTAAAGAGGCTTGTTTAGAATAAATCATTAGCTGTGTTTTGCTGTAATGGCTCTATAGAAACAGTTCATTTTGGATTCTTATTTACATTATCACCACCACTTATGAAGTACTATATATCCTTTTTATCCGATCATCTTTAAATCACAGGGATTTTATTAACTATGGACATGTGCTATAAAAACTGTATAAGGGCCCCAGAAAATGGCACTGATTAAAGAATGAACTTGTGCCTCCAGCGTAATTTATGGTAAACATTTGGCTTCCGACGCGCTACAGATTCACTTTGTACTTTTAGTACATGTAAAGAAAAAATTAGGATGCTTCGGATTCAAAGGAACTTTGATCTTAAATATCATCCATTACGTGTGGAATCAATATTTTTAACCTTTCATGTTATAATTTTGTAAAAGCAAAGAGACAGAGATTCATGTGAGATAATTAAATATGTTTTGGCATTCTGTCTTCTTATATTAGTGTCTTAAAGGGATAGTTCACCTCAAAAAAAATTTTATCATTTATTTGCTGTCAAGTCATTCCAAACCGGTATCTGTTTCTTCAGCACACAAAGGAAGATATTTTGATGAAAGTTGGTGACCAAACTACATAAGCCCCCATTGACTTTAATCATATGGACACATGGACCACTAAGACATTTCTAAAAAAATAATCTTCTTTTTTGTAACACTGAAGAAAAAATCATACAGGTTTAAAACAAAATGCAGGTGAATACAGTTTCTTGATCTATTTTGTCTTGTTAGGATTGCGAGACTCATCCGTGTCTTAACGGTGGATCTTGTGTGGACCTTCTGGACAAATACGCCTGCATCTGCCCAGATGGTTTCACTGGGAGGAATTGTGACATCGACCAGAACGTGTGTCTGCAGAAGTCCCTCAACTTTTCCCTCTGTTTCAATGGAGGAACATGCATGGATGGTCCAGGAGCCAACTTCACTTGCAGGTGAAAACAAGACTTCACATATTATGTAAATCTAGATGGAATGTCTGGTCTCTTTCATTATTATGTTAACGATATTATGTCACTGATTTGGTCCCTGTGGACTGTATTCATCCAGTTATATTTTGGTTCATCTGGCAGTCCTCTCCAAAAGGTCTGTAAGGTTGCCAGAGAGGATGATTATGCAGCAGCTGGTCCAACATTATTTTTCAGCTGTATTACTGAAATTGCATTGTGGCGTATTACTCGGTGTGCATAAATGGACCCATATAACATATCTCATTATGTGTTTCTGCTAATACGACTTTCCGCCGCAAAGAATCGGCTTGAATGTCCAGACGCTCGGTTTAGCCAGGCGATAATGCTATCTGCAGTTCTCATCGTGTCCAGTTCTCAACTGCGAACCGCAGTGGAATGAGAAAGCATTGTCTGTCCAAATGAGGGCTCATTGGATTGATTTTCTCGAATGGAAAACAAACGCCTCCATCCCACTTTGTGTTTACTCCCATTTGAAATCGCTCTCAGACTGATGACCTGCAGGCCTGCGATTGTATTAAAGCCGGTCTCATTTGTTAACAGACAAAAGCACATATTTTAAAGACAAAAAAATGGGAGCTCAATCAATTTTATATCAGACTCTGTTTCGCATGATATTTGAAGTTTCAGAGCACATTGAGTTTTGATATTAAAATCCTAAAAGCTTCCTCTGAAAGACAAAAAATGACTCCGATTTAGGTATGAATGTGTTGCCTTGTTGCTTTAGAAACAGTTATGTTGATCTGAAGATCCTATAATGTAATATGTTTACGTTTGATCTACAAAGTGAGTTGTTCTAAAGAAGGATTTGTTGTAGAAACTAGAGAAACTTAAAGGTGCAGTGTGTCATTTTTTTGGAGTATCTATTGACAGAAATGCAATATTACATACACAACTATGTCTTCAGAGGTGAATAAAGACCTCACATAATGAAGCGTTATGTTTTTATTACCTTAGAATGAGCTATTTCTATAAACACACCTCATGTCACCTTGGAATTCGCCATGTTGTTTCTACAGTAGCTCTAAAGGGACATACTGCTCCACAGAACGGTCCATAAATACGTATTATTATATTATATTCTCCTTTGACAAAAAGCTAGTGATATTTTTGTTCTGTGTCAGCCAACGTGGTGCTTCCAAAGGGAGAAGTAGGCCACAGTTTGCAATCTCACCACTAGATTTCATACACTGGACCTTTAAGGTGAAATTGAAAGGACGACTGAAGACTCTTTATTTATAGAAGTAAGCCTGTGGTCACTTCAGGACTCTTCTTGTCAGAGTGTTTCATGTTTGTGTGTTACTGTTTTGGTAACTGTTTTTTTGCCATGTTTCTGCTACGTAAACCCTGACATTTACTTTTGAGGAGCTCTCTCAATGTTAGACACACTTATTGTCTCTCACGTGTGTTTTTATTTGGCCAACAGAAATACAACAAATATTGACAGCCTTATAACATTCATAGCTTATTTGCTTGTATGTGGTCGGAATTTGCTGCTTTGTTTTTAATATATACCTTTGATTCATCCACAGGTAGTAATATTGTAGGAAGTATTGAAAATCTGCATTTATTTTTTGCCTTATTTTTTTAGATAGACTTCTCACAGAGCGTGAGCATACACAACTGCATCTGTTCAGCATCACGAGCATGGGGGAAGTTATCACCATGGCTACAAAACACTGAATCATACACAGTACCCTCACCATATGTCGCCTCAGCCTGATTTTTTGTGTTGTTGAGGTGCATGCAGATAATTGAATCTTTTTCTTAAAAATATTTAGCAATTTTCTGTATTCTAACAAACGCTGTATTAATGAGAATTTTCTCGCCATCTGCGTGGCGCCCAAGTTGTCACAAGCCTGTCTGACCATATGTCCATTATTAATGATATTTTCTCTTAGGGAAATTAGCTTGTCCATGGGCTCAAGGCTGTGGATCAAAAGTAGTTCCATTCTTTTAAACCTTTCGAGGGACATGTTTTTAAAGTCTGATTCCATGGGCGATGTTATAAAGAGGAATGCTTTTATTCAGCTGCTTGCCAGGTTTTGTTGGAGATTTCTGTGAGGTTGAGATGAATGAGTGCTGTTCGGAGCCGTGCTTTCAAGGGTCTATCTGCCAAGACCTCATCAATGCCTACCAATGTCACTGTCAACCAGGTGAGGCTTTATATTATAGGTAAAAAAGAAAATCCTACTGGTTACCTTTCATGATGTTGTTTAGGTTTTTTATGTTCGAAATTGGAATATTGCATAAGTTAGTACGTCATTCGATTTTATGCTTTAGGGGTCATCTGCATATGATCTTATAATGTCCAAGGCTTGGGAAAGTTGAAGAGATGAATAAAATGTTGATTATATGTGCAATTAAAACTACTAAATACAACAACAAAGTGAGCGATTCATAGAGTTCCTTGAAAATTCTAAACACTGGCTCAACATTGCTCTGTTTATTTAACCATATTTTAGCATATTTCATTGAGTGTTTACAAATCCAAATGGGTACTGCACTGTAAGTCAGGTTCTCCTTATATTACGTCTGAAGAACATGAGCAATAGAGGTTGATGAAAGGTCTCCACTTCATGTGTCTTAATTCCGCCATGAGAAACCTCTTACGTTCCTCTTGGGAGTAATTTGCTCTTTGAGGAGAGCGAAACAGACGCAAACCTCATCGAATATTAAAATATATTCAGTTTTCCTTCCGCCTTTACGTATGCGTGTGATTTTGCATTCTAGAACAGGGAAAGCAGGAAGAAGGTAGATGATGGAATGAGGGAGAGCTGTATGAGAGCGGAGGGTACGGGGGTTGGCTCGTTGTGGCACTCAGGGTTTTTGTTCCTGGCAGGTTGGACAGGCCTTCACTGTGAAGATGACATTAATGAGTGCTTGCTGCAGCCATGCAACCAGGGAATGTGCATCCAGAATGAGCCCGGCCACGGCTACACCTGCTTCTGTCGGCCCGGATTTGTGGTGAGTCTTGCTAAGTACCCCCAGCCACCCTCCTCACTCCCTGAGCTCTTCATCTTCCCCTGAGGTGATCTGAGAGGGGAACAATCCTGTTTGTCGTTCTCCTGTCAAGTATTTGCTATACGCTTGTTGCTGTTCCGTATGGCCTTTAAATATCCTTGACATCTTTAGCAATGGAAAACCTTGCGGTTTCTTGGTAACCACGGCACCAGGGGAGAAGCGCAGATGTCACTTATGGTGTCCGTGAATAAAATATCTACTCCATTTATCTTCTTTGTCTATAATATTTTCTGTATAAACAAAAAATATATGTTTTTTCTTTGTGTGTCTTTAATATACTTCAAAACAGAAAAACAAAAAGCTAAGCAGCAGAGCAAAGCAAGAAGAATCAAATAAATTGCTTTATTATTATTTTTATTTTTTGTGTCCAATAAAATGTGATGATGTCAAAAGACATTATATACTGTAGGTAAATGTTCATCAGAACACACTTACATCAACTTAAAGGTGCTGTAAGCAAGTTCTGTTCCCCATTGCCTGACAAAAATCACTGAAATAGGTGTCTTGAGAAATCACATCAGACATTGTGACAGCCGTAGGCTCTGTAAACAGCCAGAGAGAGCCAAGGGAGACAGTCTACCCTTTTATTTATTTATTTTTTGTAGAAAACCTTTTTTTGTGTGTTCATGTTTTCCAACACCGGATTGGCCTACAGCACACGTTTAGGAGAGAGACGTTTACAGCACCCTTAACTTCTTTTGCATCTCCATGCAAATATCTGTCAATCGATTTAAAATACTGTCTTTCATGTACATCACTATAACAGTCATTGGCTGTTTGTAGCAAGGTCCCATCTTTGTGACCTCTCCCATCAGCTTGGCTCCATTGGCTGTGGAAATGTTTGCATGTGGACCAACTGCCACTTAAAAAAACATAATTCAGGTAATGCTATGCCACCCCATGTAGTCTTAAGCAGTTGCTAACAGCGTACATTGATGCCGTTTCAGCTGAAGGCTTTGTTAATAATTGCTCCTTCTGCCGGGCTTAAGCTAATTTACACCCTTATTTAGCAGGATTTGAGTTTTGCACCAGGCTTGAATCCTAATGCCCTGAGCATAGTTGTGTACAGCGTGTTTATTACAGCACATTGCATCAAACTTTCGACTCCTTCACTCTTATCCGGCATACTCTCTCAATTATTTCAAAAACCTCCCCGCCATTTATTATTGTAATGACAGTATTGTTGCATGTGGCATCAAACAGTCTTATAACCCGGCAGGCATTTTTAAAAAAAGACAGAGAGAAAAGATTTATGTTCTCTGAGAAGTCTTTTTTCTTCGTTTCACTCTGGAATTAGTATATTCAGAGACATTATAAGGTGATGAAACTGATCATTCATAATAAAGTGAATGGGATGAGCTGTGGGGGGTGGAAGACCATACTTGTAGTTCAAAGAGCCAATCGCATTTTAGTTGAGGGAAAGTTTCATCATACAGCCAATATCATGAGCCAATAACTTTTATTCAGGTCTTGAACGACGTGGCTGATGATATGATATGATATGATATGATATGATAATATTATATGATATGATATGATATATGGCCTGGTATATGATATATAATATACTATTTATGATATAGAATATGGTATATTATATGGTATGATATGTGATGTGATATATCATGTATGATATGGTATGGTATCGTATGATGTGATATGGTGTGTATGATATGATAGGCTATACAATATATTAAACATAAAATATGACATATGATTATATTTGTATATTGTATTGACTATATTATTGTATTATACTAAAAGGAACTTTGGTATATTTTTTATTTCAGGGCAAGAACTGTGAATATAATTACAATGACTGCATAATCCAATCCTGCCCTAGTGGGTTTTTTTGTGTGGATGGCATCAACAATGTCAGTTGTGTGTCTGTGGATGCTGACACGCCCCCTGCCCCTCCCATCGCTGTTGTGCCATGGAGACCCATACACCACAGCCAGGAGTTACGCCCCAGTTTTGATTCTGTAGAGGACCTGCAAAGTGCAGAGCAGCCAACAGGTTGGTGGAAAACCATCAGAAGGGTATGCTTTTGTATATACTGTATATATATTTTTTAATAGTTTGGGTTTTATAAGTCAGAAACTTCAAATTCTTTGTGGAGCTTGTATAAACTGAGAGCAAGCAATGATATTTTTATTTTTTACATCATGAGACAGACTCAATCCGTACTGGCTTTCATTGTTATTGGCAAATTTATTGGGTAGCCTAAATGAAAGACATCATGAAACAGAGATTCAAATCAATGACCTCGTGTTGTTTGTTTTGATTGATCGACTTCATTATCTGCTCGTATTTGGAATACTAGTGACACTCCTTACGACGCCTGTGATAAATATTATTTATGGAGCACTTATCAATCTTTCAGTCAAATATATAGTTTAGCATTGTGTTCTAGCAAACACACTGCAGATAAACAAATGTTACGGAACCACAACGATAAACGACATCAGATACTTTACCACATATCTCAAAGATGCGACGTCCTTGAGATGTGTTTGTTTTGTAAATATCCCTAAAATAACCTACATTTCACTTTGCTCTATTTCAAAATGAGCCCGGGAACCCCTAAAGGTTGGAAAGATAAACATTCACCATCTGTGGTATGTCTGATAATAAGAGCTTTCTCCACATTTGTTTAACTAATGTCCTCGGCAATAGTTTGAACAAACTCATTTAGTTTTCACTGAAAAATTAGGCTAATTAGGAACTTAAACTGCACTGCAGTTTGTGATGTTTATTGAGTATGACACAAAGCGCCCATTGCTAACAATGAAGACATTGTAGGGAGCTGAAATGTCAACGTGGAACTTGAGAACTAAATTTACACATCGCTTAGGAAATTGAAGCAGCCTACCAATGTTTCCTGACAATAGACTAATAAAATGGATTAAATTTTTCAAATCACTCTGGATAATTTAGCAAATCAAAGTCTACACAAGTTATTTTAGACGTATTAAAGTGTGAATACTCTTATTTCCCCGAAGCATGACTTTTCACTTTCATGTGAATTGATTTCAAATGAAGTGCTCAAAACTTTTTGTATAAATACCGCATTTCACAGTGTTAAAGAGTGCTACAAACTCTGTTCCCTCGGTTGCAGATGCGTTTCTGTTGTACAAAAGCCGTATTGTTGGAACGGTATCTAAGATTGAGGCTATTCAGAGCAAACCAAAAATAATCAATGGGCCGGATAAAAGACAGGTATGAATGTGTTTCTGGCATATGCTGTGGGAATGATTTTGACTTTTAAGCTAGATGGTGCCCCACGGGGCACAAAACAATGGAATTAAACCTCTCTGCAGTATGAAAAATGAAGTAAACAGATCTCTAGAGGGTGCCGGCTGCATATCACTGACTCTATGAATGTTTGCTAGGAAGATATTGTATCCACAAATTTTTTCTGCCACCGTTGAGAGAGTCCCATGAGAAAGTGTCCTCCGCGAGCAGCACGGTTCATTTTCCAAACGTGCACTTTGCAGAAATCAATGAATTTACATTGTGGAAAGCTAATGCTATAAACAGCTTTTAAAACTTCAGAGAGGTATGGTATCTTGAGTAATTACTATGAGACTGTCCAGACAGGATGGATTTGAGGCCAGTTTTTACGAATGATAAAAGTTGAGTATGTGGCTGTAATCCACGCTCAAAAAACGTTCAGGATAAATCGATCATCAGATGAACACATTGACTTTACTGATGGACAGCCGACCGGGGCTTTTTTCACTGACCGGCGAAGTGAACCTGAATTGCGAAAGCTCAATTCTAAAAGACATGATTGCAAATTTGTATTAGGGAGGGCTCAACAATAAGGATGGTTTGCTGGCCCAGGGCCAGTTTTTGTGAGGATGGATTTTCAGGCTGATGGATCTGTCATTTGTGCTTTTGGGAAAATGCTGCTTGGTCACTTAAAACTAATACTTTTTGATCTTGGTTTTATGCCTGCAAACCTAGATATTATGAAATAACTAATTTGTTGTGTTATTTTTGCCAACGTGTTATTTATTATTATTACATGTGATGTTTGTAATTTTTGGCCGTCATGTTTATTATTATATTATTGCAGTGTAAACAAATAATGCAAAACATAAAAATACCTTTATAATTCTTTATTTCCAACACATAAGTTTTGGTCGCAGTTGTTTTATTAATATACTTCCCTTTATCATAAAGTTACTAGCAATTCAGTATCAATTTACAAGAATCAACTAAATAAATAAACAGAACAGATGCTAGTCTAGCTTATACAATTATAAACTACCTGAGCAAAAACTACATAACAGCAGCACCACCAGGCTTTGCATGCTCCAAAATGTAAATAAACAACATGTATCAACTTCTTTTAAAAGACAGTCTTCTTTCAGCATCATGCTTCCCACAATAACGAAGCCTTAAGAGGAACTGCTTTTATCCCCAATGAAGGCTATTGCTTCATTGCAAAACTCTCTGCCTGCGTCCACGCAGCCCTGCGTGGACGTAGCGGGATGGCAGCAATTCATGTCCCCCCACCTGTGGACCAGTCCAGAACAGTTCATGATGTGTAATAGGATTAAATTAAAATGATCCGACAGATAAAGGCAAATATGGAGGAGATGGGGATGGAGGTGGGGTTTTAGTGCAGAATGATTAAGCAGCTGATAGGGAGCAAAGAAAGGCAACATGAATAGGATGCAGTCTAGTGTGTGTTTTATGACTATTGGTTAACGTTGATTGGGTGAACCTATTGTGATCGGCTGATGCAAGCTAGACTCACGTGACCTGCCAGAACTGACGCTACGCTTGATTTTTGTCTACAAATCTAATTTCTGAAATTTAAGCATACACCTTCAGATTAAAATCTTTTTAAGATAATGGGAAACCTTTCACTCAAGTGTTCTGAAACTTTGGATATATTTTTTTTTTAATAATTTATTCAGAACAGGCTATTTAAAAAATGTTTCTAACACATAAGAAAGAATGATTGAGGTGCCAGTGACAATTTTGTTAAGTAAATAGTATTTTTGTTCTAGCCCTTTTTCCTATCAGGTGTAGACCTATGGTGTTCTTTTCTTTGCACCTGCTTTATTTTTCCTATTTCTTCCTTCCTGGTGAGGTTACTTTGACAATTTCCAGATTCAAAACATTTGTCACCTAAACAATCAGAGCAAAATACCGGAAAAAGACCGTAACTAATGGTTAGACACAGTCCTCAATGTTTGCGGCAAAAAATATTGTTTCATTGCTTCACATTCATTCTGCCCACCCTACATGTTATCAACCATCGCTCTCAGAAAAAAAAAAAACTTTAGAAAACAATCCCTTTACACAATGTTTTCATTTCTATTATTATATGAATATAAATCTCATCATTATGTCTATTTAGGCCACTAGAAAAAAACATCTTCTGCCCTATGTGCAGCTATAAATTAGATTAACCCCAAACTTGAATACATATCTTCTCTGTCTTCCTTACACGCTGGGTGTGGAATAGTTTTAGAAAAAATTAAATACTGAACAGTTCAAATCTTTGATATTTTCGGTTTTAAAGGCAGCTGGTAATGGCTGTCGGGTCATGCTGGTTTTCGCGGATCTTTGTGCACGCAACACTTGGACAAATGGTTGATGCAACACTTCGGTAATGCGAAGAAACTGTGATACGATTGGGAGTTCATTTGTAATACCGTCATATTTTGAAGAGAAACAATCTAAAAAGCGGAGCTCCGGGGTGGTCTCTTGCTGTCTTTCTTGGGAAATGTGGTTGTTTTGAACCACATGCGGTGAAGGTCGTTATCAAAGATTATTATCTTTGTTAAATAACTTAAAAAGTTTATTTAGAAAAAAGTAAGGTTATGCAGCATGCAAATTGTAATGAGCTCTAAATTCAGGCCATGTACCCACAGTAATTTGCTAAATTCCCTCAGTGAATCGAGTGCTAAAACAATAATAGATACTAATGGGTCATTCCAACTGTTCTGAGTCTATATACTTTGTTCTGAGTTGTAAACTACAACTGATGAATAACGCAGTACACAGACAGGTCATAAATCAGATGACAATAAAGGAAAATGATCATTAATTTATTTGCATAACTAGCATTGAATTATTCATCATGGTTTCAATCTGCTCAATCTGTATCTCATTAGCATGAGTTGTGAGGTTTATAAATCTGAGAGTTTTATGTAGTGTCTGTCTTATTTTCTATTGGTCTTTTTTGTGCTTATGTTTTGGTTTATTGTGTGCATGAATGTGAGTGATATATAGTCATTTTGCGATATACAATATCTTGTTTAAAATTCATGTGAATATGGGTATAAGAACTATCTTTTAACATTTATGATTGTAAACCATACTAGATCTCAAAATGAAAAATATATATGTAATAATATAATTCTGATTATTTTATTAGCTTTTGCTATTATAGATCAATTGGACAGTGATGTCCATAATACAAATGCATCATGGTGATGATGCATAATGTGCCAATAATAATGTTTTTTAATGGAAATTGCTATAAAGTGTTAAAGTGATAGTTCACCCAAACATGAAAAATCTGTCATCGATTACTCACCTTTTTGTCATTACAAACGTGTATGACTTTCTTCCGCAGAACACAAAAGAAGATATTTCGAAAAAAGTTGTTAACTGGACCCCATTCACTTGCATTGGTTTTGTCTCCATACAATAGAAGTTAATGGGGGGCCGGTGCTGTTAAGTTAACAATTTAATTCAAAATATTTTCATTTGTGTTCTGCCGAAGAAAGAAATTCATAAAGGTATGAAATGACAAGAAATGATAAGGCTACAGAATATAGTTTGAATGAAAAAAAAAACCTTTTCATTCATAGATTTAACAAAAATCTGAGCATATGTTGACATGACCATATGGAAACCACTCTCTCACTCGTTCTTCCCTATACAGTGATCTACATTTATACATCCCATAATAGTGCTCATCAGCACAACTGGCATGGATCCAGCAGAGTCAGCTTTTCACAAACGTTAGCAGTAACTACACTGCAGACTTGTTTCATCCAGCAATAGTTTTATGCTAGAGATTTCCTGTAGTGTGCTTCATAGCACCGCGTCGATAATAGCCGCAGAATGAGCTTTAACTCACAGGTCCCGACTGACCAGTTTAAAACCATTTGAATATTAGAAAACCTGAGACCGCGTCCACATGGAAGGTAGGGGCTGAATTACAGAGTTCAAAAGGGAGTTACCTGGAGTTAACTGATAATGAGCCATGTGTTTGCCTCCCGGCTGCGTGAAAGCCTTATATCAATCCAAACAAGCATCTCAAATTAATGAATGGCTCAGTCTCACAGGGCTAATTTTCCTACATCAGAGCTGGTAAATCTGCCTGAAACACCTGGGGAGGGAGAAGGTAGATACTCTGTAGTTGCCCTGCATTCACCGCATCATTAAAAGTGATTTCATTCTCGCAGGTGCAGGTTTTGCTCCAAAGTATTTGTCCTATTACGTTGTGCAGGATTTTAGCAGAGGCGAGAGGATTTTTTTTTCGTATTTCTGTGAATGCACCACTGTCCCTCAACAGCAGAGGAGAAGACATCTACATTAAAAAGATTTAAAGGGGGCATGAATTTAAATCACACAATATAAAAATTTTAACCGAGCTTTTGTTATGTAAGACAAAATGTTTTCATGTGAACATCATGTAAGTGTCAGAACTGAAAACGCTGTTGTTACTGAGATTACGATCTGTTATTGACACCAGGCCCAGCGAACGGCAGGTTCTGGAATGCACCTATCTATGACGACATTGATAGATTGAACACCGCCTCCACAGAAAAATATCAACGACTACTTCTCTAGCCCCGCCCACTGGTTCGCGCATGACAATTCTGAAGTAACACAGGTGGCGTGGAACCAGATAGATCGAGCATGAAATAAACAAACATGCGTTTAAAGATCGATAAATATTGTGCCACCCCTGGTTGTGGAAGAATACAGTTGCTGCATAACCTTCCTTCGCATTCCGACATTAGTAATGCGGGATTAAAGTTTATTTTCAAAGATGTTCCAGTGCATGTGGAAAAACATGGAGCGTTTGTTTTTTTCAGTTCTTCGAGGATTCCTTCGTGAACAAGGCAGTGATCAAATGCTGACAGGTATGGTCATATATCATTAAACACCATAGATCTATAGGCTATACAAACTATACACAAAGCCGTGCCATCACATTCGGCAAATTAAGTCAGTTAATGTGAGTAAAATCATCCCTTGCGAATGCGTCACATGAAATACTTATGTGGGGAGGTCATTTATAAATCACAGGAGGACTCCAGATAATACTAACGCCGTGCGAAAGCTGTTAATTGACAGCTGACAGAAGGCTCCAACTACACAAACTGCTATCAAAGCAGTGGGCGTTTACTTATAAAGTCTTCATTACAACCGAGTGTTTGCAGAGCTGACCTCAAAACCAGTGTAATTACTTCTTGATTTTGATGTTTTTGAATGTAAAAATCATGGGAACATCATAACTAGACCTCATACAACAGTATGATAAACAAGCACAGTTCATGGGACCTTTAAAATCTAGCAAATATTGATAGAGGTTTCGTCGTAAATCCATTAATCTGGATGCCAGTCACAAAATGTGCGCAATTTTCCAGCCAAGCGTTGGTCGGTCAGAAAAATACCAAAGGCACATTATGGAGTGAGTTTCGTTGCATAACACCCTGAGGCGAGACCTTTCGTAGGAACCATTTGAGATTGAAGGGCATTAACTTCAGCCCAACGCTAATGCCCCGGCGAAATTGCTCAAGTCAGTATCGGTCTTTTAAGTTTGTCCGCATCAGTACCCTAAATGATCTCAAAGAGGGTGGAAGTACTTCTGAAAATGTCTCATAATTGCCGACTGATACGGATGACAGAGAGTGGGGATATCACGGCTTAAAATGAGGCATGTAATAAGCTGGTATAATTTTTCTCATCGAGACAGTCTCACTTTCTCTCATTGCTGTCCAGTGGGGGTTTATACACCGTGTGTTTGTTGGCCTAGTGTGTGATAATGCGGGCGTCACTTGGGTTACTGTGCTTAGACTCATGATACTGGGCTGAAGTACAGTAGCTGACAGAAAGAGGTTTGGAGGAAGCGTGGACACTGTTTTCTAGTCACAGTAAAGGAAGGAACTGGTAAAGGTACTCAGAATTAAGATTGAATAATGTTCTTTAAGAATGTCTGCTATTAAACAATTTTATAAGAGAGTATCTGTATTATACAATCATTAGAAATATAACTTCCACTTGAAAGAGTGTTAAAATACTTTGTGCATTATGTCAAGGAGAAAACTGAGTGACTATGAATGTGTAATTGATTTATAAAAATATGGACTGATTTTTTTCAGCCAAATCTGTTTTAGAGATATACTCTTTGTTTTCCTGTTGAACACAAAATGATATATTTTAAGAAATGTCTTAAGGGGTTTTCTGTCCATCCAAGTCAATGGGATCCAATTTTGTTTTGTTTCCAAAATTCTGCAGAAGAAAGAGTCGTATAGGTTTGGAATGACATAATGGTGAGGATATACCAATTTGGGGGGTTTCCCTTTATTATTGCATGTCCCATTTCCTAATCTTATTTTGTTGCACATAAAGAAAATAAATCAAATAAGGCAATATTTAAACATCTTGCTACAAAAACTAAATAAAATATGTTTTAAAAAGGTAAAACGGTCCTTTTCGCTGCACGTCCCCTTAAAGTTTAAAGACGGAAACCTTTCAAATGTTCAATATATGAAGAGCTCTTTTCCAAAACACATTAAATGCCAAAAAAAAAAGAGTTTGTTATGCCATTTTGATGTGTACTAAACCTATTCACTGCTCCATCAATGTTTCATGCCAAATCGTTATATTTCCTTGTTTAAAATGTTCTGCAAAATGCAGTTTCTTTCCATAACGCTATAAGTGCCGAACCTGTTTTTTAGCCTAATTGCGATATGTTCTCTCGACCAATCAGAATTTGCTCGTTAGTGGTATTTGTATGCGTGTTATTTTTATTTGTTTTATTTGTTGTATGTGGTGGAAAATATTGAAACATGAAATTGAAAATATTTATTTTATTTTACTATTTAGTTTGTTACTATTGTTGCTACTAATATTTTTAAAAATGATGGATTTGTAGCGTTTTGAAAAAAATAAAAATAAACTTTGAATTTATAATCGACAATATTGTTGTTTCATTTAACAATCATTGTTTAATATGTTCAGTGAGCCAACAGACCATTTTAACAGGATAAATGTAATATAATAAACTATATTTACTATAAAAAAATATAGTACTATAATAATATAATATAACAAAATGTATGGGTCTAGGTAAAAAAATGTAATTTTCATGAAAACTATTAAAATGGATTTATAGCGTTTTGAAAAAGAGCTCTTCATATAATGCTTTACATTTAATTAGAGATGAGAGATTATTTTAAATTGTTTTTGAACATCATTGGATTTCTTTGACAGCAGTAACACATTAGAAAAGGCTCTGTCCATGCTGTCACTCATTGGAGCAGAATGTCCCTTGACAATAATTTTTCAGTCCCCCCATTAACTATTAACCAAAGGGTGTCTTTTTAAATGTAAGTCATGCCATGTTTTGGGTCACTCAAGGAGTTTTACCTTTGATCATTTTCCAACGGGAGAAGAAGCTACTGTACTAGGCACAATAATCATTGAAGGGCTTTAAAATGAAAGACATTGATCATACAAGTCCTCTGATTATTCTGAATGTCAAATGAAGCGCAGTTTATGCCAACAACCTGAAAAATCTCTTTCATAAGATTACATTCTTTATTGGTTTAAAACAAGCATGACTGTTCCCATAATTCCACCTAGGGAATAGGAAACACATAAAAATGAGAAATCTTTCTTTTCATCGTGATAACTATTCATAATACACCATAATAATATTTGCATTTTTATAACATGTGTATATAATATATATAAAAAACATTATTATTATTATTATTACAATACTATTATTATAATTACAATTCTATATTTTTAAAGCAAATTTTCTTTTGTAATTTACATAATGTTTCTTAAGGTTTCTAACGTTCAAAATGTGTCAGTCCTGCAGTTTTGGTTTAGACTGCTCAAATTGATTATTAAAGATGTGGTGACAGAGATTACATAAAAGTTTCTCTTTTATCTGAGAATGAATTCGGCCCTTTTTCGATGCAGAGTTTATTCAGAATAAAGGTCGCTCCCTATCCTTATTGACTCATGCTTATAAAGTTTCATATTTTTACAGTGCTGTGCAGAATATTAATAGGATTTCTCACTCTTTTTGAGTGACATGCAACAGTACGTCTGTGATGTTTATCTTCATTCGAGCTTACATTTTCCTGCTCCCAAGATGAGACAATATTTTATTAAATATCATTGAATTGTATTAAAATTTTTGTTCTTGTTTTGATGAAACAAATCTTGATATATCTAAATTTAGTTTACTATATGTAGATTGTGTCTCTGTATTGTTGATTCCACGCTGTTTCTGTCTGTATTTCTGCAGATATTATCTTTGGGAGATATTTGGGGAACTCCTTTCTAGAGTTTGAGGGCATTGAACTCGGAGCTGTGTCTAGCCTCACAGTAAGATTCATAACTGAAGTAAGAGAAGGAACACTGCTGTATTTGGATCAGGACACTATGCCCAGGGGGGACTTTTTCATCAAACTCTACATTTCCAGTGGCACACTTCAGGTAAAACTACACACGATTTCCTGTTTTTTTTAAAGCTAATTCAACCATTATCTGTAAAATAAAACGGTTCACTGAGTTATGTGGAAAGTAATTATATGGAAAGACCTGATATATACCTTTCCTCCCTGCAGTATGATTTTTCGTGTAACCAAAAGGAGAGAGTTCAGAGAATCAATACAACACAGCAGGTTGCTGATGGAAATGAATACGTGGCGATTTTACGGTAAGGTTTTGATTTCCATCTTTAAACAGTTTGAAATTGAGTAGAGGTTTAAAACCAAACGGCCGTCCAGTAATGGAATAAACAGACCTGAATAAATCTCCTTTGCAGAAAATCAATGCAAAACAAACTTTGATAGTTTGTTGTCAGATCTTCTTTTTCTTAAGTGCAGAGTGCTACTGATACGATTTTCTGTCCCACCCAGTTCAGTCCCATAGACCTCTCCGGTAACTAGCTGATCATTCCTTTCAGCTGTGATAAATAAAGGAGACTCACAAAAAGTGCTTAGCTCCCGGTCCCCAGGATTGTATCATTATATATTTGTTAGTCTTGGCTGAAAGCAGAAAGATTGCTGAAAGATATTTTGTGTATAGAGCACCGTCTACACTGTTCCATGAATCCATAAGGTTTGTTTTTTCGCATGATTCAGCAGAGACTGAAATGCACGGTCACACAGTCATTGAAGGATTTGATCACATTCAGAGTCCCCGAGAGAAACCGCAGCCTCTCCACATGCGGACGTTTCCATATTCTGTGCATCTTCCTGCTTTTATAGAGATTTTGAAAAGCTTCCAAGAAGATACTAATCAGTATTTCTGTGCCAGCTATCAAGACTTCAAGTTTGAGAGAGTTGTCAAAACAAAGATGAAAAAGAAGGATTAAAAGACCATCCCTGTGTGTGCCGTGAAACCATATTGTAACATTCAAAACAAACAACCGGAAATTATTTTACTTTTTTTAAGAAATTCTTGGAAAATGACCTCTTTAGTTCCACTCCCTCACTCGCGTCTCATGTGACCAAGTGAAACGGTTTAATGCTCACAGCTCGCAGTTTTATCAAAGGCTTTTAAGACATCCCTAAGTAAGAAGAGCGTTTTCTGTGTGTCCCGCTGTGGAACTGTCTTCTCTAAGACTCAACGGGGACCAGTGGCTCTCTGGCGAGCATCCAGGCAACTCTGTCAGAGCTCGTCTAAATTAACCGCCTCTCCGGCTGCTCCAATGGGAGGACGCTGAGGACCCGGTGGTACGCCCTCCCGGGGAGGCCGAGGATGCAAAGAACTCACAGTCCGCGAAGGCTTAACAAATCAGTCAAGATTGTCTTCTGCGAACCTCAGGAAAAGCAGAAGTATCATCTCAGGGCCGGGGAGGGAGGGAATACTGCCATTATGAGCCGGGCATCTGTAGGCCAATCCTCCAGCTGCACATAGTTAGCCCAGAATCCACACCGAGGTAATTATCTTTCCTCCCCTGTTGTTTGGAAGGGCTGAAAAAGCTTTGGAAAAGTCCCAAGACTTGGGTACGTCTCCGGAACAGACTGTCCGAGAAACATAAAATGAGGAGGAAAAAAGATTTGATGAGCTGCAGGTGAAAGATGCCCTTGAGCTTAACAAATCGTTTGTTTTGCTTGTGGGTGTTCGTGTCTTGATTTGTGCTTAACTCGTGACACAGCTGTCCGAAGAATAGGCTGACGATTTTGATAAGTGTTTAACTGGTAATAAAATTGTTTGTAGAAGTTTCAGCTATTGCAATAGAACTGGTTGTGTTTTCCATCATTTCCTTTACATTAAGGTTTTTATTGATGCTGATTGAGGAAACGTTATATCAGATGCATTTTGTTATATGATGTGCTTACTGTATGTCTGGATAGATTTTGCATTTATTCACACAAAGACCATAAGTTGTTTTTCGTCCTAAAAAAGCCAACCGTGATATTTCAAATGATTTAGCGACTAATGAATTCATAGTGGACCCTTTTTCCTCTGAATGCTTTCCTGTATCTCTCGTATCCATGGAAACAACGCAGTCATTAGGAGTCATTCAGCATAACCTGTTTTTGGTCTGAATATTAAATAAGCGGAAAATAATAACAGATAAAACAAGCATTAGGGGTGCTTGGCTTTTAAAGTAATTGTGTTCTCCTCAAGGCAAAGAAAATGTATCTTATTAGCATAAACCGAATTGCTTTAAAATCCGTCTGCGGTGTTAATACTAAACATCATTAATTACGTGCATTTATGGCCATTAGGTGAATAGATACAGCCAAATAGACTTGGCATGTTGGTTTATAACAGGACAGAGGATGTTTTGTACGTACAGTATGTAGTACACTGAGGATCTATGTTTTTTGCAGACAACATCTGGCTCCATGTGAGGCTGAAGTTACTGTGGTTGGCTTTAGGACTGTTAAGAGCAACCAGAGCAAATACACATCACCTTTGATTTTACAGAAGACCAACCGTCTCTTCATAGGAGGTCTTCCTCTGCGTTATTCACCACATGAGGTAGAGAAGCTTCTGTATGATGGTTTTTAAGGAGACACATCTTAATAAAAAATGAAATACTTTGTAGTAGCAATTGTTAATTATAATGTTTCATTTGGTGGTTGAACCAAAGTTAGATATAAACATTTATTTTTAAGAACAATTGTTTCCTATCATTGCTGGTTTGTCCATATCTACACAAAAAAAGGTTAGACTGGTTAAACCCATGATTTGGTAAAATATGGACAAACCCAACTGTTGATGTAAATAAAAATATCCATATTTGACTCAACTATGTTAGCATTTTTTAACTGTAAAAAGCTATTTACTGTATATACTGTATGTACATAGTTGTGGGAAAAATGAGAGACCATTCCAGCATTTCTATGCATTGTCATCCAACAGCAATGTGAAAGAGTGACAGCTGGACAAGGCACATTATTAAAAACGTACAAATATTACTGATGTATTGCTTATACGTGAATCTGAACTCGTTTTATTTGCAGTATTTAAGGTCTGAAAAAATACAGAGCATTGTTTCTGTTATTTTCACCTGTATCTCCTGTTAAATTTTCTGGAAATAAATGGAAATAGAAACAATTGATGATAGTTTTACCAAAACTCATACCTTTAAATAGTAAATAAAAATAATTTTGAAATGTCTCTTAATTCTTTCCGCGACTGTATAAACACACAAATTGTTGTAGTTTTGACACTTTGCCATTGCTCTTGCTGAGTCAGTCTAGTTCATAAATAAATTCTAAAATATTTTTTTAATTTCTTAGTATTCTCAAATGACTGTAACATCGTCCAATCTTACTACTGTACCTCGACATGATGGTCTCGCATATATTTATTCATTCCTGACCCTATCACACTGTATATGCTGCTACTGCAGCAGCCATCCTCACATATAATGAATATGAAGCACAACCCACTTTAAATAATATATTGATGAAAACATCACATATTTTGAAAACAAACGGAAGCAAAATCATTTGTCACATGTCTTTGGTTCTACGCCACTGAAGCTACTGATAAAGCGACACTATTTTTACACTTTTTATGGTGAAGGAGCCACCAACATTTTTCGTGCTTTCGTATGCTCCTGCAATAAATACACCAATAAAGCATTGCTTTGAATTGACCTGACCGGACAGCCAAGGTATGGCAGCCGCCAGCCCCTACCATACCCAAATGACACCCCTGCACTAACATAAGTTGTATTAAAATGAACAAGGATTTTTTCAAGGTCCACACATTGACAGTCATAAAGCTTTGAGACGCTAGCAGATACACTTTTCATTTCTCCCTCATGCAGCTGGAAGCAGGTCACAGGCACTTGAGAAATGGATAAAAGAAAGAAAGGAGATGTTCAGATGTGTTTGTGTAGAAAACAATTTTGAAGTGCTTTTTTAATTTAGCTGCTCTTTTTGTGGGCAATACAAATTCTCCTTTATAAAGCAATGCTGTATAAGCCACTTATGACCGTCAATTTTATTAGTGCAAAAAAACTTTAGTTTGCATTTGTCAAGTGTGTATAAATGAAACTTTATGCAATGAGTGGTGTCACTGTGCACATGTGACTCTGTAATGATTCCTCAAAAAAAATCCATGTTTCCATGGGATAAATAAACTCATATCATACCGGTTCGGCACGACACCAGGTTGAGTAAATAATGACAGAATTTTCATTTTCGGAAGAACCGTTCCTTTAAATGCAACCTCTTTGTTGTACAGTTCGTTCCTCTCCCCGAAGTGTTTCTTTGTACCTGTATTTCGTTTCACCCTCAGGACTGAGATGATTTTTTCTGTTTTCCTCTGAAGTAACTGCTTAAGACTTTGTTGTTTCCTCCTCCCTCAGGAAGCCGAGCCTTTCCACAACTACACCGGCTGCATTGAAATAATAGAAATTAATAAGCTCGGAAGATTCCGTGCGGCCCGTGCCAATGCTGGGAACAATGTTGACAACTGCAGGTAATTGAACCCGATTTTCTGTCAGGATTAAATACAATTCCAACGTCTCCTGGTTTTATTCCACAAAGCTTTTTTTTGTTATTACTTTATTTACCATGTTTCTCATGGCTCAAGAATGTGGAAGTTGACACATTTCGTCTGTCAGCGGTCTATCAAACACACATGCTATAATTTACAGTGTCGCATTGAGCACACAGGTGTCGTACGGCCGTGCTGTTTGCAAATTGCTAATCAAGACGGAGATGCTTCGGTTATTTAAGTTTGGCTTCACACACTGCGTGTTGTTGTTTGAAAGGACAATGCAATCATTCATGCTGACTTGAGTGTTTTGCATTTTATCAGAGAGAAAGTCAAGACCTGTTTTACAGCAGTAGGAAATCACAGATCATGAGAGAGACAAATATAGAATAAACTATATTTTCCTCTGTTTTATTGTTTATCGGGGGATTTGACTTTTGCTGAATGAATGTATACAGAATAATAGTTTTGATATGAAAATATATGTTAATCATACAGTATTCACATTTATATATATATATATATATTTTTAACATAATAAAATGCATTACTAAATTAAACTTAAACAGTAGTTCACCAAAAAATGTTATTACTCACCCTCTTTTCGTATCAAACCTTCATGACTTTCTTTCTACTCCAGAAAATATTTTGAAGAATGTTGATAACTTGCCCCCATTCACTTGCATTAGTTTTGTGTTCATACACTAGAAAGGAATGGGTGCCAGTGGTGTTCGGTTACCAACTTTTTTCAAAATATCTTCTCTTGTATTCTGCGGAAAAAAGAAAGTCATACAAGTTTGAAATGATAAGTGGGTGAGTCAATGATTGTATTTTTATTTTTGGGTGAACTTTGAATCATTTAAAGAGACAAAACAAAATTATTCTTGAATATTCTTTCTCAGGTGGAGATGTTTCACAGATTGTTCACTCAACAGTGCTGTCTTTATTTTGGCACTGATGTTAAAACAGCAATCAGTATGCAAAGTTCTATTTTTAACCCTCCTGTTTTGAGCATATTTTTTGTGGCGTTTTATTGACCCTAAAAAAGTTTTAATTTATGACAAATTACTCAAATTTAAACTTGTCATTTGATTTTCTTACTCACACTTTACCTACCTTATTTAAAATGAAATATTAGGATAAAACATCACTTTTTGTATTGTATATATATTATTTGTACATTTGATTCCTAAGTTCTCAGAATTGAGTCTTGACTCTTGAGATCGAGTAATTTTTTTTTTAGGGTACAAGACAGAAGTCTAATTCATAGTAATTATTCATTGCTAAAAACTTTTAAGCACATTCTCAAACTATTCTGAAGCATACTTCTAATGTTTGTTGGCTCTGCTATAAGTCAAATGTTCATAATCTAAGTCAGTGGTTCCCAAATGGGGGTACGCGTACTTCCAGGGGTACATTGGGGTACTGCAGGGGTACGTGAGAGAAACTGATATTTAGAAATAAATAATGAAAATAAATCAATAAATTATGATAATAGTATTGTTATATGAAATTAGGACTACACAAATATGGAAAAAAAATTATTCATACATTTAAAACGCATTTCAATTTATAAGAGTTATTTTTTGAGACCTGGACTCGGGATCAGGAGCAGTGTTTGGGAGCGAAATAATGCAAGTTATTAGAGGTTGTGGTTAAATCTTATTTTTATTTTCCTGAACTGAAAAACACTGATTTACCTTTTAACTTTATGCATAATACTTAAGAGATGTACATAGTTGCGTAAAGCTACATACAGAAATGTTTATAAGCAATAAACCTGCTTGGGGGCATCAGATATAATAACTGTCTGACTCTCATTTCACTGTATTTTAATGCAAAATGTCTGGTCAAGGGGCACTTGGCTTAAAAAATCATAAAAAGGGTACGTAAGCAAAAAAAGTTTGAGAACCACTGATCTAAGTGAAACAAAAATATAAAACCTATCATCTTACACAGCCATAGCTCGTAACTGCCTTTTTAGTTGTATTTAGTCCTTTAATAGGACAGAATAAAGCCTGAAAGGAAAGTAGACGCTGTTGTGGTTGAACGTGTTTAAACAGCCACAAAAGACTGCATACGGACATAATGCGTAAACGAGGGAAAACACAAGTCAGGATTTAAACTTTGGCTGAAGACTTAAAAGTTTGGTTTAATGATGAAAAACCTACCAAGCAAGCAGAATGTTTTTTCTCCATTTCAGATTTATAACACACTTATGGTGCCACGGTACACGGCAGTCACATTTGTTCATTTCATTTTCAAAAGGAAACATGCGGTAAGCGGCAAAAAACACCCGCTGCTTCGTTGGCGGTGCTCAAGTGGTGCTCGTGCATCCAAAATCCTGCAACTTCCAGGGGCATGGCTCTTTGCGGCATGCACTGCTGAAGATAATAATATTTTAACGACACCAGCAGCCAAATCGGCTTAAAGCCGGCTACCGCGCGGCAATTCCACCGCGTACTGTGTGAATGGCCCATTACAGTGTTCAGCATGTCTCACAGCTGTCAGAGCAGAAATAGAAAGCGCTTCTCTCTGTATGTTTGTCTGCCCCGGGTCATATGTAATAAGTAAATTGTGTGCACTTATTTCCTCCAGTTGATAGAAAGATCTACCAAAACACAAGACATGGCTGCAGAGTCTGAGTTGCTCCGTCTCACACACAGCATCAGAGGGAGAAAAATTATCCGGTACAGAGACAGTCGGCTATTGATAACGTCGGAATTTTATCTAGCTATACAATGCGGACTACCATAACAATTTAGCCGCTGGGCCCTTTACCAGGTTTTGGTACCCATACATACATGTAGCCTAAACTACATGGTTGAAGGCTTGCTAACAATACAGTTCCAAAAAGTTACTCACATTCTGAAGTAGCATCATATTTAATCAATGATATATACAAGGCTAGATAAAGAACGATGTTATAAGGTAGTTAAAATGGCAGAGGGGGACATCACAGCGTTATGCCGCTAGTAATATGTTTGCCGCCAGAGACAGCACAGCGTTTAATGGGACTTATTTTCCGGCACAATCAGCCGATGCCAGTTTATAAAAAAATTGTCCCAACCTCTAGCAGAAACCATAAGAAAATGTTGATTTAAGAGACCTTACATGATTCAAGCTCTAGTTCCAGACTGGATAGTGACTGAAAATAACTATTCTTTTCATAAAGTTGTTTCATATAAATCATATAAATGTATTTTCTTTTAAGTATATATATTTTCAAGACCCCCAAATATAACTATCCCTAAATTTATTTGCTCACCCTTGTTATTTAGATCACCATGGGGCCCAACAGCAAACCCCACAGCTTATCCATCTCTGCCCATCACAGAGGAAACCACACCTGGATGGCGGATCACCCCTCCCACTCAGCCTTTACCTCTCTGCCAGCAGGTGTTGTGTCTCAACGGCGGATCATGCCGGCCGCTCTCCCTTCCCAGCGGGGCTTCGTCTTTCCTCTGCGACTGCCCTCTTCACTTCACAGGACGTCTTTGTGAGAAAGGTGACGCTACCACTTATTTTTTTCTTTGAGGTGCTTAATAACAAGTCAAATAAATATGCAGAACCCTATAGATGTGAGGGTTTTGAAAACAAGTTATTTTTCTCCACAATAACTTGGGAGATTACCCCCAACTGTGGCAAATAATCCCTGGGCAACCGTTTGGCCTGATAAAAAAATAAAAGATATTCATTTCTAGTGGCAGATGCACAGTAAGAAACCATGCCCTTGTGTTGAACCAGCGATCTTTTTAAATTATGCATGATGTGATTAAAATAAGGTCCATATACACAAGTTGTAATGTCAGTGCCCCTTTTATCTGTTCTCCTACAAGTCTCACTACAAATGAGTGCTTGACCCTGTCACCTGTGTGCTTCAGATTCATTTTACCTCCTCTGCCTCACGCCAGACATGTGGGATATTAAATTCTGGTGAAGGGAAAGTCTTTTACACTGTGAACCCAACTGGTTTTGACTGACACTCAACGTGCTGAGCTGCCATGGCAGAATACCTCACACTTTAACAATTTGCTCAACGCTGAACTGACAACGGCCGTTCCTTTTATCAAAATCAGCACCTTGTCTCTGAAAACCGATTTTTTATGTGCTTCCAAGAGTCCGGTTTTCATTGTAATGTCCTCCTCCGCTGTGTTAATGGCCTTTTTATTGTATTTTACTCCCGCACCCGCTGACTCGCCATATTTCGTCCCGTGTCGATAAGCCGATGCTCAGGTAAAGAGCTAATTTGCTGAGCTACAAGTTCATGTGTCTCAATCGATGTAACGTTCAGATGCTCTGGCAGTTAAATGCTGGGCTTGAAATTAATTAGAAATAATTTATTCTGCTTTTCAGGCATCTATTTATGTGCTTGCTTGGACATTGATTGATGTGTTTGTGAACGGATCAGGTCAGATCTTGGAGGAGAAAAAGAAAAGGACAGTTCTTAACCTTTCAGATGAAGCTGTCTGTATATTCACTTCTTTTAGTACTGATTTGGGCCTGACATATTGAAGGTTTTTGTATTTTTTTAAGTAGCCAATAGGCTTAAGTCAAGTCACAGCTATGAACCATGATTTGCTTGTCAGATGCAGGTGGTGTTCACGTGAGCATTTGATTGGACTAAATCTCTGAAGTGCGAGATGAGTCATCATCGATGTTCTTCTCCTCGGTTATCTATGACTGTATGGAATAAAATGTATTTTATTTAGTCCACTTTAGATTTCAAGTCTTTAATGCAGCTTGAAAACAGGTTTTAAGATATTATCTAATCTGTCCTATTTTAATTTCAGTGGATTTTATATGCGAGCTTTCATTTTAAAATCTATGTGTGTGCAATAGTGGAATTGACATCAAAATTTAAAGTCTAACTTTAAAATCTGTTCTTTAACGTATAATTCTCACATTTGTAATACTTTGGTTAGTAAATAAAAGTACTTTATGTAGTTTAATATTATTTATTTGAATGAATTAAATAAGCTGTTTCATGTCCATCTTTGAATCACTTTACTAATCAAGGTTGATTATATTTTTGAAAAATTTGAAATCGCGCTGACTACCAAAACCAGAGCCGTTGAAAAACAGAGTTGCGACACAGTTTGATCTCTCTGCCGCATGGTCACATGGTTCAAAGAGCACTCAAAAGTTCCAAACAAATCCGTGCTGTCAACCTATTTGAATGGATTTTAGCAGGACAGACAACAGCAACTATATTTGCATACATTTTTCTAAATATATTAGCAAATTGTGTACACTGAATACTTTGCTGACTACATTTATAGCTGCATTTTGTGTGGGAAGTTATATGAATATTAGATTTATAAATAATTGATCTATGAATATAATATATGTCCGACACCAACTTGTTAAAATGTATAAACATGTTATAAACATAAATTATTCTCTAAATGTGATGACACAAAAATTACATATTATCATGGGCAAACGAAAAACAGTGGTGTGCATTTTAGCTGAAAAAAAAAACATGCTTATTTAAGCTTAGATAAACTAAACTTGGCTCTGTACACTGTAGAAGGCTTTGTGAGACATGTTTTTATTGCTCTTATACTTTTTGTTGTCCTAATGTTTGACCCAATTGCTTCCATTTATTTCCCAACTTGAAAGTCGCTTTGGATAAAAGCGTCTGCTAAATAACTAAATATAAATGTAAATGTAGCTGAGACTCACATGAACATTGTACAGCTGGTTTTATGACTAAGTCATTCCTACAAATGCTATTGAACTTAAAATATAGATGTGTATGTAACTTTGGAGATGGTCCCTAAATTCACGACTATCGAATGTCCCGTCAAACCAACTGTTTGGTAAATATGTACTTTCATAAGTTGTCAAAACTAAATAAGACTTTAAAATAGTACAAATTGTCTTGTTTTTTTGCTTCACGTTCTTGCCGTTTTTTCTGCTAACTACGCATAGCCTCGTTTTGAAGCCATATGTAAGACGCATCATCACATTATACGCATGTCATCACCTGCGCGCACTTGGTTATGTCCAAAGATGTCCCAGTAATTAAATAAATTAAGTATTAAGGACATTTTCATTCCTGTAAAGTTTGTAACAGAACACACAGAAAGTTGAATCCGCGTCTTGTTTACAATATGGTGTTTTTGTTTCGTTACTCAAGGAGGCCCCATGATGGTGCTGGTGCAGGGGCCCTACGCAAGTTGCATAGTATGCCTATTGGAAGAATTAGCTTTGCTTCTAGCCAATCAGCCTGCATTGCACAGCACGTATGAGGGCAGGAAGGGGCGTGTTCCTTTTGCGTATTAGTTTAAACTTAAAAAGTTAAACTTTGTGGGAGGAGAGTATTTAAATTAATCACACAACACAATCTACTAAGCTTTGTGCTTGTCATTGAGGCCGCTAAGATCTCCACATTGCTCCTTTAATATTTATCAGTCATAAAAGTGCTTAAAAACATGTGCTATGATACAGTATCTAAAATGCAATGTCATTGGTTGGCAAGACCTTGTCACTATAATTTAGTCCTCTCGCAATTACTCTGCTTGATGATTGGCTAACCTCAGCGGATATGCCAAAACAAAACAGACAAACATCCTGAGGTTGACAGGGTGAGGAAGATGAAACAGGGTGTAATAAGGTCATACATCTCTTCAGTGAGTAGTAAAACAAGAGGACCTCTAGATAAGACGAAATAACCAGCCTAGTAGACATGCATTAAAACCAGTTCAGCTCAAATGCATGTTGTCATTAAAACACACAGTAAAAGGACGTCACAAATACCAAAAAGAGCTGTAATGAAGCTTGTAATGGCTAAATTGGTGTAAAATTAATGAAAGTATTTATTAATAAAACTTTTTACCTTGGTGTGAGCATAAATCAACGGATGATAAATATAAGTATTTTTCAAAACCTTAACACAACTCACGTTAAATCATATTCATAAATTACAAATGTCACATACTGTCACCCGAAATTACAATCTTAATTTAGTCAATTGGATAAAAGCTTGTAAAAATAAAGAAATGTCAAGGAGAATGTCATCACATAGGCTACTCTCATTAGTTAATTAAATTACAGAAAGGGGAAAAATTAAAAACGTTAACTGTGTGTGTGTGTGTGTGTAAAATCAATTTTTCTTGACATTCTGAGACTGTTACAGCTGTCATGTTCTTTGCCTTTTATTTCTGGTAATCCGTGCAGGGAGAGAAAACAAAAGCAGGTAAATTGCTGTGATCTTAGGTTGTGTGAACTCTTTACTGTCAAGGAGTCAACTGATTAGCAAGTTCTTACCTCACACTTTTACGCAGTGTTTATAAGACTTCACAGTTTATTCACACAAGCAAGGAGAAGACAATCAAATCCTTCTGGTTACACAGTGTCTTTTGCTCTTTATGTGTCATTATTTTGGTTTATTTTAGGTCACAATCCGCACACTTGGATCCAAATCTTCCCTCTTACTGGTGCTAATTTCTTAGTAAGATTTCAGTTAATGCAGATACTGTGGATGTGTAAGACCAAAGCTGAACACACAGTTTCACTTTATAGTAAAAAATATAGGGAGGAAAAATACGTCGTCCACGCATAGCCGAGTAAAATTTGAATAGTCAAAAAAGTGTGATGTCAGCACAGTAGCTAATGACAGACTTGTCATCAAGATGAAATGACTTTATTTGCCTCTCAGCGTTTTCTCCCAGCTTGGTCAGATCGTGGCCTCCTTTGGGAGCGGCGGATGCACATGTGCCTTACATCTCAAGAGTAATACTACATACAGCGTCTGGTGTCAGGGCATTAGTATATATACAATATGGCTTCCTCTGTAAACTGCTCAGCTTGCGTTCTGACTTATTTTGGGGGATTGACACAAAAGTCCCTAAGCAGGAGCTGCTCTGCACATATGGTGTATGCTTTATTTCAGACATTTACAGCTGTCTGTCATTTAGTCCATCTGCTTCTGAATTCAGTCAGTTCTGGGTTAGATCTCTTGCAGAGACCCATCTCACCTATCAACAATTTCCCAGATTTTTTATTCATACACGCGTTTTAAAACCGAACAGACTGTACAGTTCTATAAAAAGAAGACGAGCAACAGTGACCCTCTCAATAACTCTCTCAGCACTTCTGCGCTCTTTCGCCCTTTTCGCGGCACCTCCGCCATTTGTTCTCCAAGTGCTAATTTGCAGATAATTAAGTAATCCACTGAAATGTTATTTGTCCCTCTGGGCACTATGTAAAGCAAGGGGGTTGCTATATTCAGGGCTGACTCATTTGTACTTCCCCATGGGAAATATCACATAATCAAGCAGACACTGTATTAAATAATTCCTCCGAGCTCTCTCGGTGCAAGTAAAGTTGTGCGGATTTTACATTTTTCCCATGGCCACATGGCAGACGCTCTTGTTTATCTGTGAGTAAATATGCCCATATCGCCTGGTTCTAAGCAATAAACTAGCCTTGAACAGTAATGGAGGAAAAAGAACATTACTGTATAACGTCACTTAGCCTATGACACCACGGATGGCTACAAATAAGGTTACACAGCAGCATAATACGGTTGTTAGTCTGGTTTTGTACCTGGATCTGGAGATTAAAAAAATTTGGTTTGCATGTTCTGTGTGAAATAAACCACAGTAGATTACTAGTAATCTGTCATGTAATACAGTTTAGTTATATATAGCACTCTATATTTACACTGTAAAAAAACGACTTTAAAACAATTTAAGTTAAATCAAATTAGCTTTATGAGTCAATTAAACTGAATTTAAAAAATTGAGTTGCAGTAATTCACAGAAATAGAGGAATAAGCCATTTTTTTCCGTTCCTGCTCTGTGTTGGGTTCTTGATGTGACCCAAATGCCACTTTTTACACCAGAATTGTATTTTTATATTTCTTAGTTTGATTAATAATTTTTCAAATATTTATCCTTTTTATTTGTAAAACTATGTAATACGATTTTATTAAATTATCATTTCTTGGTATATTTGTTATGTTTTATGTTAAGTTTTTATTTTATTGTTTACTTTTAATTGATTTTCAGTTAATAGTTTTAGTGCCTCAGTTTATTCCTGAGCATCGCTGCAGGAACCTATTTTTAGCAGAAGTTATGACTGCCATGGGCGAGGCGCTTAAGTTGAATAAATATTAATAAATAACCGAAGCAAAAATCAGTTGCTGCCGAGCTAGGTTATTATAGTTTACTGAAATTAAAACGTTTATTGAAATCAAATCAAATATTGATCCAAAAATTATTGGAAAAATGAAATGTTGCCTCAAAAATAAGTTTAAAGCAGTAAAATTATAATAATAAACAAAAACTAAAGTGAAACTTAAAAAATGTATTAATCTTATATAGCTACATTAAAAATAAACAAATACATTTAAAAATGATCAAAGCGTATATCAAAATTGCTAAAACTTTAACTTAAATTTCCAAAAAAATAAAAACTCATTTAAAATATTAATAAAACAAAAACTATAGTAACTCTGCTGCCCAGAATACAGAAGGATGCCAAGCATAAAAACAAGCACACCAACACATGTTATACTGCATATATTCCTGCAAAGCACAATCTGTTGTACAAAACTACAAGCTGCGTGATGGCAGACTTCATTAAAAGAAGCTTAAGTTGCTGGTTAATGAGGACGAACTTGTGCCTTAATTGGACTCATTTAGCAAATAATACTGTGCACAACTTTGATAAAACTTTCTGGTATTTCGGGAGACTAACTATTTTCTGTATCATCTACAGTCTGTTAGTTACCCTCATCCTTAACTATTTCGAGTATAGAAACAGGCTTGATTTTGTCTATTCTTTATGCACCCCTCTAAAGTCAAAGTCTGTTTTTTTGTAACTCCTCTTGCAACCAATTAATTTGTGTGAATAGAGCGATTTGAGAGTCACATGTGACTTGTTAGTAAAAGTAGTTGTCAGTCTCACACGCTGACTGTGTGAATGCAGCCGTGGCATCTGCTGTCTCGGAAAAAAAAGGCATCGGCCGGGCGTTTGCTTTTCTTTTACCCTCGTCTATCCATCATGACTATCTGCGCTATCTCACGGTTCATCACCCTCGTAAAACTCCCCTTTAAACAGCAGCCCTAAGAGTGTGCACTATTTTCTGCTGAGTTAGAGGAATCGAAAAGCCGTTGAAAGACTCCTTCAGTGTGACTGCAGTCCAATCTGTGTCGAGCGCTGGGACCCGCTCGATTTGCTTGGCTGCGTTTTGAGCCTCAGACTCTGTGATGGCAAGCCTTTTGAGTGCTTGAGGGGGTGGAGTCCAAAGGCTGTTTACTTGCTGACAAAGTTTTTCAATGAGAATTATAATAACAAGTCTTGGGATTTGAGAGAGGAGCCTCTCTTCCTTTAGTCTGAGTCAAATTAGAGTCTGCCGCTTGGCACGATGAATATTGTCACTGTTGGTTTTCGGGTGCAGGATGCAGAAGAGTAATATTCTCCAGGGTAACAGGCGGGATTAATCCTGGTGTACCAGTGTGACACATTCTTCTGGTTCTGCTAAACAGCTATACAGACACTGCTGAAAATGGATGACTTCAAGCCGTCCGTTGCATTTGAAAACAAGTGCTTTTGTTGTCTTAGCGTTTTCGTGGTACAATTCTCAGAACTCACACTGATCAATGTATATCTTGAATGCACTGTAAGTCGCTTTGGAAAATATTGTCTGCTATATTTATAATTGCATTCATATAAAAAGTGATGTAGGAAAAATTAATCATAATATGCTCAGGTCATTTTTTTCTATCACTGCCAGTCTTTTAGCCCCATGAGATTAGACTCGAAATCCCATTCTACTAATGTGTGTTTACATTCAATGTGACCTCATTAGTGTTTCTAGACGTTCAGTAAAGTGCGGTTCTAGCATACATGGATGGATGATGAATTGTGCATTATTGTTTTAACAGTAAACTAACCCTTTTACACATGTGCATGAACTAAATTTTCCATGTATATAAAAATATAAACATTGTCGTTTTTGAAACAATGTTGGCCGTTTATCTGGACATCTGTACAAAAGCCATGCCATGTAGATGTAGTTTCTCAAGGTCAGAAGGGTAATCGAAGTCTTATTTTTCCACAAGACATTTGGAAGGATATGTTGTTTCTCACTGGCATTACTTTCATGACTGATGGTAAGCGGTCAAGACTTCCCCTAACCAGCATCTGTAACAAGCAAGAAGACACATTGTTAGACTCGAACACTTTATCATCCTGATCATAATGGATCATTATCTGTAACTCTGCATGTCCGACAGTTACCAGACCAGGGAGCGCATGCAGAGAAATAATGTTGTTTGTTATATGCGATGTGTCTGCAGGCTTGCCCCATATAACACTAATGAAACACTTTGGCTTATCGAGGTCTTTAGGGTTGCTTGTAGAGTATAGACAGCTGTATTTGATTTTAGTTGAAATATGCAGGGAACTATAGCGCTCGGTCTAGTTGCACCATGTATGAGATGTGTTTGGTTAAAGAGGACATAACTAGGAATTTTTAAGGTCCTATTTTGAATTATGGAATGTCCAACAACAATTTTATACATAGGTGTACAAACAGTATTATTTCTTAAAAAATACTTTTACCTGGCTTCTTGACCGTCTCTCAAATGATTCGTTCCATGATTCATCTGTGTAATCCCCTCCTTTCCGCTAGCCTAGTCTGATGAGATTTGTCAGATGGTCTAGTCAGCTGTGATTGGTCTTCCGCGAATCACACGAGCTACGTTGTTTGGGGGTCAAGAGTAAGTTTTTGTGGGCAGTCCTAGCAAAACGTAGGGCGGGACTATATGTAGTGACGTAAATCCCCGGCGGCAGGAGAATCAGACTAGTGACGACTCGTTTGCCTGACTCTCTTTTTTCCAAGCCAATAACTTTGTTATTCATTCACCTTCAGATCTACAACTTGGCAGACTGCTTACTTTTCAAACACGGCAACGTAACACACTGCATGAAATGTACTCTTTAAGTAATGGAAAAAAATCATTTCAGAATAAAAAAAACAGTACTGTACAACTACATGCATCATGTCTCTTGCTGAATCAACCTCACACAGACCGTTATAAGAGCAACACCCCGATGTACGTTCGCCTGTCACAAATCCACTGACAGTGTGCCACTGCATACATTGGCTTCTGTGTTAAAGCTAACGGATCATTACTGCGGTAGAGAGGTCCTGACCATAACAGGCTGCATCCACCTTCTACTTTCCCCCAAAGTCACTGTCGCCTGTCACCCTGTGGGAGATAACGCAGCTCCAGTACAGGTCCTGACAGGATCCTCCTGCCTGTGCTTGTAGGCTACTTATCAGAGTATGGCAGACATTACTGCTCTTGACTCTGTATTCAGCTGGAGGTCTTACCTGACAATACAGTCAACTTTCAAATCTGTAACTCTTAGTCTGTCACAGAACGGGATGAGACAGAACCCAAGAGCAGGCAGGAAACCGGTAAACTAAAGACTTTTATTAAATAAAACAAACACAAAAACCCACAACGGGGAAAAACGGTACAAACTCAAAATAAGGAATCAAACCTGACATTACCTCTGCCCCAAGGGACGAGCCATGGCGTCCTAAGGGAGAAACCTCAGTGGGCTAAAACAGAAAAGTACAAGGACACCCTCAACACAACACAGAACAAGGTAAGGGTAACATGAAGAAGGCAAAGATGGGGTTGGGGTGGTCCAATAAAAATGGGGAGGGGAGGTGGGGGAATGGGAGGCCAAAATCTGGGGACACTAGGCATGGCTGGAACAGGAGGAGGGGACTTGGGAGGACCGGGTGAGACCGCCGGAGACATGAAGGTGCTAGGGTGAGGGGAGTACCCTAACATATAGGGTGAAAAAATACTATGTCCTGGCTGGGCCGGACCGGTTACCTGCTGGACCGGAGCGGGAGCCAGCTGGACCGGACTGGATGTCGGCCTGGGTGCCGGCAGGATCGTTGGCTGGGGTGCCGGCTGGAATTCCAGCTGAGGTGTCGGCTGGATCACCAGCTGAGGTGGCCGCTGGATTAAAAGTTGGATTGGACAGGGCACCGATGGACCGGGCTGTGGCTGGTGCAGGCAGTGGAGGAAGTGACCCCCCTTCGCTTCTTCTTCTTAGCCCGGGGCACTGAGCATGTGGCCTGCTGCAGAGATGCGATTTGGGGCGTAGCAAGCTACACGCCGGAGGAGTCGGACAGGGAGTCACACGACTCCCTTCTCCCATGCCTTCCACAGAGGCTGGGAGGACCAGGACCAGTGGAGGATGAGGCGGATGGATTTGAGAACCTCACCATCCCAGTGGTCAGAACGCAGTCCTCAGGGATGCAATCCAGGTGGAAATAGGAGGAGTCCTGGGGGTCGCTGGAAGAGAGATCCTTTACCAGATCCTGGAAAGACCCCAGGAACACCCTCTCCCATTCCTCCGGCGTAGGAAGACTGACAAGGCCCGCAAGGAAGTATGAGTTCAGCAGGATCTCTGGGAGAAAACCCCACCTAGCCACTGATGCCCGGGCACACTCATCCAGGGTCCGATCGCCCTGAGGAGGAAAAGGGCCGTTGCCCTTCTGTACATCGGTGGTGGTTGACTACCACCAAGTCAGGGACAAGTTGATGCCTGCTGGGTTCATTTGTGGCGGATTAGTTCTGTCATAAAACAAAGGCAAAACCCCACAATGGGGAAAACACGGTATGAACTTAAACCGGAACAGCAAGGTCAATAGGATCATAACAAAATAGACCATAACAAAACCGCACAGGACAGAGAACAAAGGGGCATTAAGTTGGGAACAAATAACGAGTGATAATTACAAAAGGAAGGTGACCGGCAGGTGACGGAGATTAAACACTAAGCGCATGATTACGGGAGACAGGAGGGCCAGGCGGGGCGAGATGACACGAGGACATGCGGCGCAAGGTGACAACAAAAGCCACGTGTCTCCATACATAACACATCAAAACCCAGAAGACGCGGTACTGTCACAACTCTGTCCAGGGAGTTAGAAAACTCATGGCAGGAAGGACAGAGTCGTGACATAGTCTAATATTCGAAAAGATGCATTTTGAGTAACGGAAGGTGACAAAATAATGGTAAATGTGTAGTTGACATCATGAATGAGTGACATTTTATTCTTTAAACAGTGTCTCGATAATTATTTATACTTCTTATTCATGCTATACTTTTATGGCTGTATATTAATTTAGAGGACAGAGTTATCATAGTTTTATTTTCAGTTTAATAATAGTTGTATTCATATTTTAAAATAACTTTTATATTTATTTTTTGTTTATAAGTTAATTTCTGTTACATTTTTATCTGTATTTTTTGTCAGTTTATTTGTTTATTTTTATGTTGCCATACAAAATGAATTTATTTAAATTTAAATTTATTTTCAAGAAATAATATTAATCCCTTAATTTAGATTATTCATGAGGCAGCATTTCTCATTTTCATTCATTGTAAGTTTTTTAAATAATATTTAGGCCAAAGATTTGTTTGTTATCAATAAACAGAAATTATTTAACAGTTTCAGTTTTTAGTAAGGCAAGGAAAGGCAAGGCAAGTTTATTTATATAGCACATTTCATACACAAGGGCAATTAAAAGTGCTTTACATAAAATGATTGACCGAAAGAAATTAGACGTATCTTTAAAATGCAAATGATTTAAGATCGAAAATACTTTAGATTTTAGGAAACAATAAAACAGCAATAAAATTGATTAAAATTGTGAGTGTATATATAAAAAGAATAAGAGCAAAATAAAAATAAATTAGAAATAGAAGTACATTTGATGTAAACCAGCAAAGTGCTCAGGTTGTGAATGCACAATTTAACAAGTTACTGTTGGTGAACGTCTGATGTCTTTTGGAAGCAGATTCCAGCTACAGGTGGCGTAATGGCTAAACGCTGACTCGCCATGTTTTAAGTGAACCCTTATTATCTCTAACTGACTTGATCCTGATGATCTGAGAAGTCAAGTTATTACAGTAATATTTGTATATTAATTATATAACTAACTAACTATATTAGTAGTAATAATGTGTATTTAAATAATCAAACATTTATAGATTAAAATAAAGGAAGCCTTGTGAAGTTAAGTCATAGGAATCAAAATATACTCTTTACTTTATAGATTCATAAATAATTTGAATCTGTCTTAATAATTTTTTATCAATAAAATGTTTATGTTGATTTTAAAAAGCATACACAAGTTCTGGTCAGCTACCAAAATCTATGTGAAAAGCAATATTTTTGATACCACTTTCATTTTGAAGAGCAAAATATTGTTTACTTGAGTTTAGGTTTGATTGTATACACCAGTGCAATAATTGTTGTTTTTGTTCTCTTATTTTGCAGACACATCTGTGTTTTTCCCACAGTTTGATGGAAACTCTTTCTTAGAGCTGCCGTCTCTTACGTCCCTGTCTCAGTCAGACACTCACTTTGCGAGTCAATCCTCTGTTGACAGCAGGACTGTGTATTTGACGATGAAAAGCAAGTCGCCTCATGGAACAATTCTCTACTGTGAGTATATGAAAGCACTGCTCTTAAAGGAACAGTCCACTATTATTAGGGACCTTTATGAAGCTTCTGTTATATAATATTATTAGACAGATCTCTGAAATACTTGTTTCTGATTGGTCAGTCGCAACATTCTAAGGTCTGTTATTCCCATATAATAACTGCTCAAACTGATAACCCTTATGTGTAATTATTTTCTACATTAACAGGCTTTGTTGTCTTTGTTCTTTTCTTGAACTCGAGGAGACAAGACCTTTATTTTAAATGTTTTTCATTGAGTGCAGACGTTTGACTAATAGAATTTACCATGGAAGCCTCTTAGATTTTTTAAAATATCCTGCTGAAGAGTTCCATAGTTTTTCAACCAATTCCAAACATATTTAATATAGACATTTTTTTAATAAATTCTTTGTTTCTATGGCTACTTGCACATGTAACATGTTCAAAGATTGAAGTGAACGTCTGGGCATATACACACAGAGTGTTTGCTAGAAAAAATAACATCAGTTTGATTTGCGAGGTAAATGATTTATCCTGACATCACACTCACAGTTCACACCTGATGTGTCTATTGAAGAGCAATCACCTCCAAGCCATGCCCGATATACTCACATTCTATTAGTGTGTATGAATGAATAATCAGCCTCTGGTTGAAACCCGCAGATTACACACACTAAATATTCCTTGAATTATGGGGCTGTGAATAAAACCGTAAGTCAAAGTGCTAAATTAAAAACGCTGGACCGACTACCTCTTTATCCAATAATGAAGTCGTCTCTCAGGACATGTTAATGACATAGCAAATGTCTGCCTGTGAAATCAATCAGAGCAGATGAGGAGATGTGCTGGAGACCGCATTTAAAGTTATGATGGCTCATCCCATTAGCTAATTGCCAAACGCTGTCGAATGATGCTTTTCAATTAGTATGTTCTAAACAAATATGCTCTCCTGGGTCAAGCAAACTCGAAATAAATTAGTATTTGGTGATTTCACATGTAACTGAATGAATTATATAAAATATATAGTTATATTATATAATATATTGTGTTTCAAAGGAAATGGAAATGGAAACAAACATGATCAAATGCTGTGTTATCAAAGCTGAAAAGCATATTGCCTTTTATTTGCTAGATATTTACAAAACCCAGTGAGAAACATAAAGTGTGATTTATGGACAAAATAAAATACATTACAATGCATTACATTACATTATATAACATAATTTGCACATGTAAAATCCCCAAATACTCATATATTTTGAGTTATATGATGTAATTAATTTAACATGATATTGTTCTTTTGTTTAAAAAAAAACAATCTCTTATTGAACAAGTACTAAGTCATTTAACGAATTGTCCTCCTTACAGTAACTCAATCCACAGGTGTAAGCTTATAATAATGATTAAATATTATTATAATAATGAAGTTGAACAATCGGGTTGGTTGCGATGTAACAGGAAATCTTAGTTCAACTTCATTTCAGCCCACGCTGAATTTAAAAATTAAGTACAGTAACTTGCAATTTTATATTTCAAAGAGAGTTGGCAATTTAGAGCCCAAAGTTATAGACTGCAAAAATAAATAAATACAAATAAATAAATAATAAAATTGTAAGTATAAAGTACTTTGTTGAGAAATCTTTGTTGTGTCTGAGATGAAATCTTTATTTTTTGATCAGTTTAAAAGCACTACATAGTGTTTCTTGTGGTCAGGCTCTAAACTCACGATTGCTTGCTGGCTGTGAGACAGTTCAGGTTATCAGATCTGAATATTGTGCTCTCTTTCACTATTTTTCTTAATTTGTTATTGAGGGTAAATCAGTGAGTGTCAAATTAGCAAAAATTTACCCAGGCCAGGAGATATTCAGAATTGTAATAATTTGTTCCAATTATGCAGATGCAGTCGCTGTGTATATTTCTACAGGCACACATTTTCTTTTGCTCATGCCTCGGCACAGTTGTAAAACATTTGTCACTGTTTGCTTGGAAGGTGTGAACAACTTTTCAGTTTTCGAGATTCAGCCATGGTCACATTTGTATTTAACATTGTTTAAAGTTTTCCCAAGCTTAGTTCAATCGAATATAATGGTCCACATTACACACAACAACAGTCCCCGCAATCCTCTGACATTTAAATAAGCTGATAGAAGATGACTCATGTCTATAGATTGTAGAGACTAAAGCCAGCGGGGCTGGGCGGACTGTCATCTTTGAATAAGATCGCTCTTGATGTCAAGTTTGAAAATTCATTTCACTTCCACCCCGTCAGATTAGCTGTGCATATGCTGCTCACCTGACATGGTCAATCGAATGGTGTTTATCTCATCTCTCTACCTGTCAGAGCGCTCATGAAATCCCCTTTCTAGATTAGCTATGTAAAAAACAAAAACAAATAAAATAACGGGAAGAAAGCATCAGGGTTCACTTTCTCATCCGGCTTGTGTCAGATTCATCAATTCAGGCGGGGTAAACTGACTGATTTCATTAGAATGCTCTCTAAACCTGACTTGAACTTGATTAGTAACTTCTGTATTGTTCTGTTGTTTGTGAACTTTTGATCAATAACATTTTTATTCAAGATCCAGATTGAAATAAAATTCATTTTTTTTATTTATTGAATAGAATTAATATTTTTTTTGATAAATATTTAAAGGGATAATTCACCCAAATGGAACAAAGTACCCATTGACTTTTATTGTATGGACACAAAACCTATGCAAGTCAATGGGTACCGCTGTTATTCAGTTAACAACATTCTTCAAAATAGCTTCTTTTGTGTTCTGCAGGAGAAAAAAGTCATACAGGTTTGAAAAATGACAAGAGAGTGAGGAAATGACGATAGTATTTACTGTGAACTATCACTTAAAGATGTTAAATGCATGTTGACATTTAAAACATACCATATACTGAGAAATTCTGAATGTCTTGTTTAATCTACTTTTTGTGTAAAATGTTTCGCGAATAATTCATTTAGCTTACATTTTTTAAAATAAAGGTTCTTTGTCAGGTTTTATGGTTCCATAAAGAACCTTAAATATCCACAGAACCTTTCTGTTGCACAAAGTGCTGTTCAAAGTAAAGAAATTTTTTACAAACCGTAAAAAGGTAAGAAATTATTGTTTTAAGAAGGAACCAAAAACTGTTCACAATTTTAACAAGAATTTCAATTGTAGTGTGAGACATTCGGACACAGCATGTCTATAAAACTGAAAGAAAATGAAATTACAAAACACCTCGGGTGTTTGACTGATTATGAAATACCCCAAACAACCAAAAAATAAAAGCATTTCCATTATTCTTCTTTGCATGTCCCTAAATGAATCTCCCGAGGCCCCGTGTTTTTATGCATGTTGATTATATAGCACTCAGATCAGGTGTGCTTCAGCTCTCAGTCAGCGTGCAGAAGACTCCGTGTGCCTTTAATCTTGATATGTACTGTTCCTCGAAACCAATACAAGCTCTCCCGGGGTCTGAGCCGCAGCGACAAACAGACAAATTCTAGAGATCAAAGAAAGTTAATCAGAAGACAAGCCAAAGGCATGCATCAGAATGCAGGAGATCGCTCAAAATTACACCTGCATCTCATCCGCCCCAAACAAACCTTCCCCCAAGCGCCGCGTCAGACTCCCGATGGTTTTCGCTCATCAGATGAGTAGAGAGTGAACAAAACAGGTGACAGGTTCTGACAAAAGGGCGTATGCTCGGTTAGACCCATACTGGGTAACAGGACCACTGGGACATAAAGTAATTTGTCATTCCTTAAAGCCCCCATTCCCTTGAAAGAGAGAGAATGGAGAAGAAATGATGGCTGGAGATGATGCAGTGCATCTGCAGTCGCTGGAGTTGTTGCCAAATATGTTACACAGCAACACACAGACTCAACAGGGGACAGGAATGTTGTGTGGCAACTCAAGCTCAAAATGGAAGAAACTATACAGGTGTTGATTTAGTTCGCAGTTAATAAAATATTGTAGACAATTACTAGTGCGTAAAGGGATAGATGTATACTCCGTACAGTCAGGTGCTCGTTTCTTTAGCTTTTAGCCATCAAATCTTTTATGCTCCACAAATATAATAATTACAAATTAAGTCCTCCATGTCAGTGTTTAAAAAGTCAAGCACTGCATTAGCTTTTTTTCACTTGGATTAATGTGAAAAATGTGTAGTGGTATCAAACACCGTACTACTTTGGCCTATAAGAATCGAGTATTCCCGACAGATTTGTGAAAATGATTCTGAATTATTTGCTAAATGAATCAGTCCTGTATGAGAATTTGAGGAAAGTTGAGTCAAATGGCGTGAATACGTGTTTTTCTGTGTCTTTGGTGTGTTAAGTTGCCCACAAATGTATTTGACATGTAAAATTGCAAAAATTAACGTTTGGCAACAAAATATGCATTCTATCTAAAACCAAATGTTTACCCAGACCAGCCTCAAACGCTTGGTGTAACCACACCCCCACAAATTTACGTCAATTCATGGTATGATTTGACAAAGACCGTCCAAATGTATACGCAAGTAAGGTGGGCATACCTGTCAGCACAATTGCTTTGGAACCTGATTCAAATTATGGTAAGAGGCGTCACATTTCTGTCACACGCTTGAAGTATTCCACCAATTACTACGCACTGGTAAACTGGCCAATCATAGCACACCTCCTTTGAAAAAAAACGTTTTACAGAGGCGGGCAAAGAGTAGATACAAACATGCAGGGTATGTGAAAAATACACATTTTTTAACCTTTAATCGTGTATACACTTTGCATTATATCTAAAATAAACAATAACATTTGTTTCAATATTAAATATTCAATATTCTGTCATATGACCCCTTTAAATAGTCCTAATTTAGAATAGAATAGTACAATATTGCTCTGTTTATTGTTGCAAACTGTTTATTAAAATGAAAATACACTCTAGAAATCCCAACTAGGGGTGTCAATATAGTATTGTCAATAACCGTGATATAAACCATTATTATTGATATTGTGTTACTTGTACACATTATCATTTTTGTAATTCAGCAAGCTTACATTTTGCCACAATGCTACAAACTCTCAATCTCTAATTCCTACACTCGAATTTGTGTTTTGTTGGCCCACAAATAACTGAAATCTGAAGTGGAACAATATTTCTTTGTTAAAGAAATTTAAATAGGTATTGTGATAACACTGTTGCATGAATTGTTTTGCCCTCAATTACTGTAAAGTGAAAACATAACATCATGACAGCCTTAATCCCATCGATATTTTCTCTGTATTGTTTTTATTAGTTGTGTTAAGGACTTAAAAAATATATTTTGACATATTTCATTTTTTTGTTAACTTCCTTGGTGGGGCTCAGTCTTAACCTGGCTTTACAGTGTATACAATCAAATACCATATTTTTTTTACATGAACAAGAAGAAATGTGCACAAAACAAAGAAACAAACTTGTCTAGTATTTACAGTATACCAAAATTGTATCGGCGTATTAAAATATATCAAATGATACAAAAAAATTAAAGTCACTGATCAGATCACCTAACATCAAGTGTACAGTTATTTCCAACAATTGAAGATGTTCACTTATATGCTTGAAACAGTTCATGGGATGAGACCACATAACAAGGTGTTAGACAGATGTTGGAGATGCTTGAAGTGCACAGCCTCATTTTTCAGGGCATGTGAAATCCCCCCGCAAAGACAAAATAACACAAAACAAACACCTCCTGCTTTGCTAAACTGAAAAAGCGATACATGCAAGCTGTTCATATACACTGATGTCATTATGATGTATATTTTATTTTGTGTTTTTGACTTATGTTCTCTTGTAATGAGAAATAGAATGTAGTCCAAATAAAAAACATTATATGAAAAGAATAAATCAATAACTGCATATTTTACTATGAATTAAAGCCCCACACCATGTAAGACAGTAAGGATGATTGTCATTTATCTGCCTAATATAGAACCTCGAGAGATCCTTTTAGTTTAAATTTGATGCGTGCTACTGAAATCCATTTCAAAGAAATTTATATTTTATTTCATATTAGTATTTAATGGGCTCATACGTGTCCTTAAATTTCGGTGCCTTTGTCAAAGGCAGAGATTCATTATAACTGAAACAGGTTTTTGGCCACACGTGAAACGTCATCTCTAAATCTTATTATGGTTAGCCCAGACTGAGTCAAATCTTCCTCATCTCTTTATATCGCCTCTACCTTTTCAGCCCGGGAGCAGAATTTGGAAGACCGTTTCCTCCATGTGTTTCTTCAGAATGGAAGAGCGGTTGCCAGATTGGGCTGCAGTGCTGGTCATGTTTTGAGTGCTGTTGCTCATCAAGACATGATGAATGACAGCTTTATGCCGGTTACAGTGAGGTGAGAATCATTTTTCCTTTTAAAATGTTGTTTTACTTCTGCATTTAAACCCTTAGCTTTAAACTTTTGTTATAATGAATTAAAAATCAAGGCATAACTCACAGTGTTCAGTTAAGCAAGACCAGAGTAAAACCAAATCTACACATCAAAATCATTTGCAAAGTACTAATTACATTTGAAGGTCACCTTGGAAGTCAATTCCATTATGTAAATGGGAAAATGGCATATAAGTATTTTTGACATGCAACATACAACGGATATAAATGTTTTAAAAAACCTTTCACTTAAAGGTCTCATGAACTGGCCTTGTTTATTGTTTTATACTGTTGTATGAGGTCTAGTTATGACGTTCGCGTGATTTTTACATTCAAAAACATCATAATCAAGAAGTAATAGACTATTTTCTCGTGATGCGTTCGCACGGCATGATTTTAATTAAATTTACTGACTTATATCCCAGATGTCATGGCAAGGCTTTGTGTGTAGTCTGTATAGCCTATAGTTGTATTGCGTTTAATGATATATGACCGTACCTGTCAGCATTTGAGACCAGTGCTCCCGAACCGGACAAAAGATCCCCCCGATCGCTGATCTCAAATGTTACGAGATTATTTATGATAAATGAACAAACAGGAGACTCCCGGTAACTTATGGATGTCATCCAGCATCCATAATAATATCAAAACACTTTAAGCAGCCTCCATTATTCGCAAGCGGTGTATAAAACCTTGAAAAGTTATATATGAGCCCACCAAAAATCACAAAGATGGCGATTCGCACGGGATTAATATTACAAACAACCTCTGCAATTAATACAAATGACTAGAGGTCCCCAGGTAAAACTAATATTGTGCGAATAGAGCTCAGGACACATCAAGCGATCTCTATCAAAGCTTAGTGACGCATAGTACAAAAATGTTTTACTCACACAAGATTACTGTGCCATTCCTATTGGATCCAGATCGGCTAGTTCTGCGTGTTTTGATAAACATATCTCTGTAGCTCACATGTATGGTATGTGATATGTCATGGGAATGACATTAAAGCTGAGTTTGAATGAGTTCTTTGTCATTTTCATGATGACTAATTAGCTTCTATCTCTGCTATTGCAGCTATGAGATTTCCCTCATAACATAAATAAATAAAGCCAAATAACATTCTCTTGACTTCAGTTTGAGAGGGTAATTTCTCTTTCATGAACCAGTGAGTAATTTTGTTATTAAAATAAAATGAACACCGTGTGTATTGGCAACCCTCATTTTTGACAGATGACCATGCTTGTACTGTACATATTTAGATGGAATTCATAAGACCTTTAAAATGCATCATGTTTTGTTATTGTTATCTCTGTGATGCGATATTGAATTATCCATTTTTTTTTAAATTCAACCGTTTATAAACCTTAAAACAACCTAAAGTGTTTAATTCTTAATTGCTTCCATTTATTCAAATAGATTTTAGCTCACCCCTGGCATAATATTTAGCATGTATGTAATTTTATTACTTCTTGGCTGTAAGGCTGTTTTGCTGAGGCAGCAGAGCTCGGCCGTTAGTGTGCTGTTTTCACTTGTATATTTGATGGGTCTTGTGAACAGCTTTTCTCCCATAGGGGATGCGTTTGGATGCCAAGTGCTTCTAACTTAACAATCCGACAGCCTGTATCAGTTGTCTCTAGATATTCCTTCTGTCTTGTTTGACTCAGTGGTCTCATCTCTAAGGATTTGGAGAAGGTTCCAGTCCTTCTGTCACTTTCCACTGTCTGAGAAAATACTCCGGTTGATGGGATGGAGATATTGTCGGATGTGCCATCTGCACTCCACCGAGTGTCTGCTTTCCTGTGGCGTTCACTGTGTTCCACAAATTAAGTTATCTTTTTGAAGTTAATATATCAATTTCTAATAATATTTTGGATGAAGATGTTCTGAGATACTTTAAAATCTTCTGTGTGATTCAAGTTTGAGTTGACTGAAAGAAATAGTAATTGAAAAACTCACTATTTAGTCCAGAACCTTTTCTGTGTTTGCTGTTGTCACAGCTCTCAGATCTGAAGATATCAAGTTTACACACTGGATATATTACAAGGATGTTTGAGTTTGTTTCATTTATATTATGCATTTGGCACTTGTTCAATAAAAACATCTTAAATGCACTGTAAAAGGAGTGACGGTGTATTTAAACTGTACTTTTTATCATACCTGATATAGTTTGAATAGTCAGAAAGCATAGTATTAAAAGTGTTCAAATCAAGGATACAACTATACATATACTTGTACTGTTTATGCTACTGTATATAAACTGTACTGAAAAATAGCAAAGCATAATGATGATAGAATACATAGAACAAATAATAAGGATATAGCATATTAAAGTGGATGCAACACACGCGGTTTCTGCCAATCTCATATTAATCTTGAGTACCTATAGAGAAGTATTGCATAATTCGTATCTTTGAAGAGTCTTTAGACAGATACAGCAGTATTTCCAAAAACAGGCGACCTCCTGAACGGGTGAATGCACCTCCTGAACTCCTGAATGCATGTACGCACAGATTGCCAACAAAACACAGACATATGACTCAGTTTCACTTACCGCGTGCAGTTCTTGACCGGCACCTTTTAGCGCTGGGTCCGTTGCTTCATCTGTCAGTCCAGCGTTGTATCCACCATTTATTTAACATTCCTCCACGAAATGCAGTGAATAAACAAACACAGCTGAATTGGCAAACGAATGAGCACATTGATGGGTGTGCTCTTTCTCCCACTTTCCACGGTTGACCCGTGGGCGGGTTCCTTCATCTCGCTCTCACGGGTTGACGCGTGGGCTTGCTTTTCTGGGAGAATTGTCCAATAAGGGATAAAGAGTACAGAAATACTACATCATACGTCCAACTCTTTTTGAGAATTCAGCATGAGAACCCATGAGAAGCCAGCACGTTTAATATTGTTAAGAATTAAGAATGAATGAAACACTCTGGCACCCCCCCCTTTAAATAACATCACATCTGACGTCTTCTTCCAACAACTCCAGGTGATGTCAACATAACTCGGAGGTGGAAGCTTTGCAACTGAGCAGGTTATTTAAGTGGCACATGTAAAGTCCTCATGTACTGTACATACAGTATATGAACACCTAGCAATGTGGATGTAGCACCATTAGCAACATATAAGGTTTACCATGTGAATTTTATACCTTCATCTCTAGGTAGATCTGATTTTAATAGATTGTATGCACCCTGTCCCTGACCCTCATTACACTGACATGTGATGAAGGCTCTGAGCTACCTTTTCTGGTTGGAATAAACTTGACATTGTCAATATCAATAATTCTGCCTCTTGATTTAAAGGTCGTCCCACTCTGGGTCTGCAGAAGCCGTGAAGATCTGATGAGATCAGGCCTTGCGTGGTTCAGCATCAAGGTCAGCCAAGTGGCACTTAAGCAGAATTTTAATGCTCCTGGAAAGAGCAAATAACCTTTCATAAGACAAGAGTGTCAGAACAGCTATTTAAAATCTTGGAAATTAATTTTTCATTTATTTATTTTTATTTACCATATATGAATTGGCACTTTTGTGTTAAGAGATTTGCTGTGTATGGTTGCATGCATGTGCATTTCATGTGTACTGTATGGAAAATGAATGGCAAAGGTAAAATCGCCTGCTCCCACGAGATTTGCCCGATCCCAATGCAGTCCTCTAGCCAGGGCCGCTGCCAGGAATTTTGGGCCCCATGACAAAAATCTAATTGGGCCCCCTGTCCCAACTGTCCCATCAAAAGCTTTACATAACTCTAATTAAAGGGTTGCAACTGTCTTGCTTCTTGTAGTTCAATACTAGTACTAGCACAATATTAACTGCTGGTAATTTGTACATGCATGCAAGTCTAGTATGCAGTTCACTATTTGAAGCAAGATTAAAAGCAACCATAAAAAATGTGCTGAAGGCCATCTTTTACAGTCTCAATGTATTTTTATTGTAGAATTTGACTAAATGGAAAATTCTCTTCACAAAATGATTATTTATTATTATTATTATAATTTTTAAAGAAAGATAAAAAAAACGATTACTTTTGATTACTTTTCAATCAAAATAAATCAACATCATCCTCTCAAAACAATTACAACAGCAAATCTTCTTAGCTGCACATATATTAATATGAATATCTTGCTAAACGTTTTCCTGCATAGGTTAAATGGTGATTAAATGTAGGCTAACACTATTCTGTAGCTAGCTAACTTATTTCACTACGGACAGTAAGCCAACAGGTTAATACCACTCAAAGACTATAGGCTACGCACCTTTCTTGGTGAAAAACTGGGTTACAGTTTGACACCCTTTCCCTTGTTTTTCCTCTCTCTCTTTTCTCTCTTTCCCTTTTCAAAAACCAGATTTTGATTTAACGTTACTAGGCAACATTGTGGTCACTGTAGCTCTGGCGCATCTACTGACTGCAACTAAACATAGTCACTGATACCCGCTTTACACCAGCAGGAACCAGGTGCTTGTTCAGAGCCATTGCTAAAGCCAGTTCTTAGTTGGTTTGACTGGTGAGCCCTTTAAGAACCGGTTGATTTTCCACACGCTAGAAAGCCAATATAGAGCCAGGTGTTACGTCACTGAATATGTCTCCTTTTTCACAGCAACGCTAGCGTGAAAGCGGCAAACACAAACATACCGGCACAACGGCATGAACAATGACGAACGTTGCGTTGCTTATGATGTTGGCTTTGTGAACTAACATCGGAATCCAAACATGGCGAATCCAACGTGTTCGAGCAGCTCGCTGTAACTTGTATAGACAGAGATTTCAAGCGATTTGCGCAAAGGCAGGATCAAACCATTTTATGTATATACAGGGGTCCGTCAATATGGATGTTTACATTTTGGTCAATGGGGATTTTTAACTTTTACTGCCCAAAAACAAAGAGATCATTAATTTTATTATTATATAAATATATATACTGAATAATTTTATATTAGTTTTTACCTACTTTTGGGGCCCCTGTCAGTCATGGGCCCTTGGAATTGTCCTAACTTTTCTCCCCTATACTGCGCCCATGCCTCTAGCTTATACTATATCCTAAAGCACCTGTGTTTAGCATGCTTTTAAGCATGGCTGTTTTAATATGTCTTGCAATTACCCAACACTTCACACAATAAAAAAAAAACATTATCCCCACTTCAAACTAGCCATCAAAAACAAACGCTTTCAGGCACTTATGGAGATTATAGCATATTTACTGAAGTCTAGTGTTTTATGATGTAGAGACCATATTTCCTGGTGATTTACTTTATCACAGTGTTTATTTTTTTATGGTGCTGTTGTACTGTTGTGCCCTTTAACATTACTGCTACATGGCACACGACTCTGTGTGACACTGTGCAATTGTGACAAGCAAATGTCCCCTTAGGGATCAATACATTTCTATCTCATCTGATGTTACTCATCTCACATAAATTCAGATCAAGTGACAAGTGGATGGGCCAGCGTACCATCGCCGCATCGCTCCAAGAAAGGAAGCAGAGAAACCTTAAGTCCAAACTTTTTGATCTCTCTTCCCAAACTGCTGAACTAGATCGCAGACATCAAAGAACGCCTCTGAGTTTTAAAGAAGACTCGAGCTCATACCTCGTTCTCTTCTCTCCCATTTCGGGGGAATAATGTGCGGTTGTGAATGTTTGATGTATTCAATTCACTTGAAGAACAATCTTTTATTCATACGTTGATCTTATTAATTCATAGTTTGTGAACGCAGTTTGACTGCGCCTGAGCAGTCCAGTATTTCTCTTTCCGTTTGCATACTAGACCGGCTTTCTTGGGCATTTTATGTCTTGTAAGATGTAGATATGGCCGCTGCAGTAAATATGACAGTTGGCTTTTATCGAACACATGGTTTTCGCAGTCGACATGGTCAGAACACATGTAAGGTTATTTCTTTAATGTAATAAATCCTTATTTATGTACTGCCGGAGTCTTGTCAGTGTTGAGTTGGTGTTAACCTGATTTAATACCAGACAGGTTAAACTAGGTTAAAGACCTGAGGGTGGTGGTGTATTGTTTAGCCTCCAAGTCTGGTGTCGGTATCATGTCTGTATGTATCTGCATATATTGTCATGCCTTCACCGGCTTTGCTCCAAGCGTACTGTGTGTGTGTGTGTGTGTGTGTGTGTGTGTGTGGGGGTGCTGTGTGTGTGGACATACATGTGACTCATTTCGATTCCCATGAAGGCAAAGGTCAACAAGCGTGGGACACTGCATTACAAAGCATCGCTTTCCATCCTTTATTACACGTGAACTTTCTGCTCCCTTGCAGATATTATTATTTAAATGTATGCCATTTATTTCTGGGGAACCACTGCTGTTTTTTCTCAGCAGAGGGGAAGCATTTTTAATGCGACAGCTCTGCGGATCGATGCTTTTGATCTACAGATATTTTTGCCTCGGTTGTATTTAATTCACAGCAGCCGCAGTTTTGGTTATTTGTGTTCTGTCCAACATTTGTTGAATTTGGTGCATATTTTTAAAGCCATATTCCATTTAACGGTCCAGTGTGTGATTTTTTTTTTTTGAAGGATCTATTGACAGAAATTCAGTATGATTTATAAAACTATGTCTTCATAGATGTATAAAGACCTAACATAATAAAGCATTATGTTTTTATTGCCTTACAATGAGCTGTTTCTATCTACATACACCGCGGGTGCCCTGACATGGAATTCATCATGTTGTTCCTACAGTAGCCCAAAACGGACAAACTTCTCTACAAAGTGTTTTTCGTAAATAAGTTATCTCCTTCGCCAAAGAAGTAGAAATGTGATGAAATCTTTGTCCTTAGAGCCTTGAAAGGGAAGGGTGGAGTGAGCCATTGGTTGCAATTCACAACCTTACCTCTAGATGTCACTAAAATCTCCACATTACTCCTTTAAAGACCCCATGAAATGGCTCAATGCAGGTTTTTTATCAATGTACTAATTATTGAAGGTTTATTGGTTTATTAAAAAAAATACATATATTAAAATTAAAAGAAAATTATATTACAAACAAAATTAAATTATATTACTGCAATGGACCTTAGTTGCTACTTTCAAGTCATTTCCAGGTGATATCTCCACCTCATCTCTACGACCATTTGTTTGACCAAAATCTGCAGTGAAAGAACCATTTTGTTGTCAATTGCCCCAAAAGACAAAGACTTTAAGGGATAGTTCACCCAAAAATGAAAATTCTGTCATCATTTGCTCACTATCTTGTCAATTCAAACTCTTATGACTGTTTTCTGCAGAACACAAAAGAAGATATTTCGAAGAATGTTGGTAACCGAACAATGGTGGTTGACAACCATTGACTTGCATTAGTTTTTATTCCATAAAATAGAAGTTAATGGGTACCGCCGGCTTTCAGTCGGGTCACCTATCCCTTTAAAATTGGAATTCACTACTTGAAATCCCCTACAAACTCTAATAAGATTTCTATTGGGTTAAAGAGTATTGGCTGCTTTAAAAAACTAAATAAAACAAAGGTGAGGAATTCAATATGCCCGATTACACATTCAATATGAAGTACATCAACTAAATAAAAAAATCTGTGCTTGTTGTAGGATTTCACGAGGTCATTAATCAGACAAAATAGTCTTATTACTCCAGAAATACCTCATCTGGAGGAGCATATCAAAGCCGTAGGGCGCATATCTAATTTGGGTCTGAAAGATCAGCTGGATACATGACTTAGAACACAGGCTGAACCCGCCAGAAAATGCCATGACACTTCAATGCAAAAATGTCAGTGCAGCTTCTTGAGCGAGTCTGAGGGTCTGCGTCTGTCTTTGTCTCTGGGGAAAGTGATCAAGGGAATCGGCATGATCTGCCAACAGCCCTAACATAGAATTTGACACGTTGATGCGGCTTCATCAGGAGTGCGTGTGGGATCAGAGCTATTCAATCCAACATCATAAATTGCTATGATGACTCAGTGGGTGTGAAATTTTGACATGCAAATGATCAATAAGTGCGACCTGGTGACAGAATTGTAGATCTGTCTGTTATTACTGGACGCAGGGATGTATGTTTATCAATGTACCATGTTTTTGTTTTATGTTTTGTGTGCCAGATTGTTGGCCATCAGATTGTCGCTTGTTATTTTAGCTGCTCCTGTTGGATTCGCAGTGTAGTATGAAGTGAAAATCCTCTCTAATTTCTGGCTTTGTTTTCACATCCAGCAATAAAGAACCAGCTGTGTGTGTGTGTGTGTATGTGTGCATCTGTGTGTGTCTGCCGAGCCGCAGGTTCGTGATGTTTTACTGCCATCTGTTGCCAGCACTTTATACATGTTTTGAAGTTTCAGCCAATCGTGGTTCTGCAAGCCTCTGTATCTCCCAGCATCCAGTCTAGTGAAGTATGGTATGAACTGCAATTATTTTGAGTTCTTAGATTTCAAAAGGGTTGAACACAGAACGTGTGTGTGCTGGTATGTACACGTTTCCAAAATCACCTCCACACACAGTGGAGGCAAAACATTTTAGACTAATAAAAGGCTATGATACAAAAGAAGCATCTAGTTTTATTAAACAGATTATTTGGGAAAGATGTGGTGTAATTTAAGAGATAGTTCACCTAAAAATGAAAATTCTGTCATCACGTCGTTTAAAACCTCTATTATTAAACCTTTATTATTTTATTGCTTCTATGGAACACGAAGATATTTTGAGAAATGTCTGAGTATATTTATACCTACACAGATTTGGAATCACGTGATCTATCCCTTTAAGAGATTATACTTGATGTCTGCTGGCTGATCCATAGACTTATATTGAAGCAGGGCCCTGAACCAAGTTTAGAAATCTAAATATCACAGTGTTCAGTGAATGAAATTTAGCGGCATTTAGAGGTGAGATTGGGAATTGCAACCAATGGCTCACTCCACCCCACCTCCCTCCGTACTACTGTGGCTGACACAGGACAAAGATGTTGTCATGTTTTCGCTTCTTTGTCAAGAGGAGATCATGTATTTATGAAGAACACTCTTAAGGGCTACTGTGGAAACAACATGGCGAATTCCATGTAGGCTAAGGGGACCAGCGGTGTATGTTGATAGAATTAGCTAATTCTAAGCTAATAAAAACATAACGCTTCATTATATGAGGTCTTTATACACCTCTGAAGACATAGTTATGTATATTTTATTGCATTTCTGTCAATAGATCCTCCAACAAATGACACACTGGTCTTTTAAATGGCCCAATAAGCAAGTCTGTAACAACCACTCAACACAACCACCTGACCACATGCCAACACACTGGCTAGTGCAGAAAAGGCAATAAGCACTTATATTATCTTTGAAGAGCCACCTACATTGTGGGGACCAGAGGCCCATACACCAACGTGTGTTGGGCATATTTCTACATGCAATATTCTCTTTTTTGAAATTGAAATTGTCCTTTAATGTAAATGGAAGATAAGAATACAGCTCTTACATGAGTGAATTGTCCTTTCTCTCTCTGTAAATAGCCAGTGTTGTGCTCATTCATGTTCCCTGAGGACCATATCCTTGTGCCCACACAAGCTCATCAAAAGGATGTCACCAAGCGCCCAGTTAGATCACAGTGCTGTCATCACAAACACGCTCAGCCGTACTGCAGACATTACACTGCTGTGCTATATGGTCCCTCAGATCTATTTAATACAAGACTGAAGAGGTTAGTTTGTACCACAGTAGGAAAAAATGACAGTGGTAGTCAAAGGTGCCCTGGAACTCTTTGCTTTCCTACACTCTTCAACATGTTTGTGTTTAACAGAACAAAGAAATTTATAAAGCAATTTTTATGGTACACTCTCAAAAAAGGGTGATTCAAAAGGTTCTTTGATGCCGTAGAAGAATCTTTTAACAGACCTTTAACATATAAAGAACCTTTCTGTTGCACAAATAGTTATTTGTGGCAAAAAAGTTCTTCAGATTATAAAAAGGTAAAAAAGAAATGTTTCTTTAAACCAGTTGTTCTGATGGATCCAGGGTTCCACAGATTTTTTTGACATTAAATGAAATATAGAAATTTATCATGAACACTATCCAATCAAACATCAGAAAAATAAGACCACCAACCAAAGGTATTGATGTTCCATCATTGTATAACAGAATTTGTTTTAGGTTTAATTAAAATTCTAAGTTTAAGATTATACGTTTTTGATTGGGGAGGCCGCAAACTGTGCCGCAAACTGTGCCTTACAATGAAAAAGTTTGAGAACCACTGCAAGTTTTTTTGTGGAACCAAAAATGGTTCTTCTATGGCATCGCTATGAAGAACCTTTTAAGCACCTTTAAATGTATACATATTTGAGACAACTTGAGGGTGACTAAATGAAGGCATAATTTTCATTTTCAGGTGAACTTTTCCTCTAAGTTTCCTCATTCAACAAAATGACATCACCCTTAAGCTCCAACGAACTTCAAACCATCTAGCGACACCAAAGAAACTTGCGTTTACCACTAACGCTCAATTCACTTTCATTAAAAGACGCAATGATCCAGATTAAAGTCCCTATAAATGCAAACAGCTGTCCAATGCACCTAAAGTGATTATCATGGCATGATTAAAATAATTAGTACCTCATAACATCCCAGAGCCTGGACTAATATCAGGATATAAGAGTCGTCGCAGGAGTCCGGACGAACAATCGAATCAGCTCGCGTCCTTATGCTCGCCATTCATTGGCAATACCGGTTCGGCACCGGGCTGTCAGTCATGTTGAATTTTCCACTCGCAGGCCCAATGGTGGCATTAATTTGTCAATCTGTATGCAGAGCGACTCTCTATAACTTCCCCAGTGTGGTAATTAGTGCTACCTGAAGTTGGAGGGCTTTGATTGCCTTTAGGGAGGTGTCCCGCAAGGCCGCTTCACATTAGCATGAGGCCAATCGCCTTGATTGCTCGCATCTGGTCATTAAAGGAGAGGGAATATTTCCCCCTTTGCCCTGGACCCAACACGGCCTGAAATCAAAAGTCGGTGCTGGAATAATCAAGGCTCAAGTTGTGCTTGAAGGAGATGAATGAATGTCAAGGATATCAATGCTTTTTGTTTACGTATTCTTTACTAAATTAACCATGATTAGGCTATAGTAAACATCTTTTTTTTGTTTTTTATTGTAAAGTCATATTTACCTCATATTAATTATAGTCTATCTAATAGTTTAGCCAGGATTTTTGCACTTAAAGGAACAGTTTTACCCCAACATTTTAATTCTGTTGTCATGTAAAATGAATTTACTGACCCTCAAGTTTGTATATATATTTTTTTTTCTGGTGAAAACAGAGGAAGGTATTTGGAAGAATGTAACCAAATGGGTTTGTAACCAAACAGTATTTGGTCATCATAATAAAGCCATGATTATTTTATCAAAAGGGTCCCAGTTACATGTTGTGTTCCACAATGATGGTAATGGATTTACTATAGTGTCATTTTTGTCAATGTACAACATTGTAAAAAAATGTCGCCTTTAATTTTCAAGTACAATCAACTTGGCTTTACAAGTCAACTTACTATTTTAGGTTTTGGCCTGTATTCAGTTGAAATTAAGTTGATACTTACTTAATACTGAAAATAAATAGTTGCAATTGCTTAACTTATTTTAACATGTTAAAGAAATATAAAAAAGCTGAAATGACTTGTAAACCCAAGTTGATTTTACTTAAAAAGTTAAGGCAGTGTAATTCAAATGAGCAGAGATAACCAAGTTTGTAATTAAATTATGCTTATTTCTCCCCCTTAATGAATTTGAAAATGAAAACATACTGTATCCTATTTATGAATGTTCTTTTTAACTGCACATTTTTCTGACACACAAACTTCAGATTCAAATGTGCCTTGAAGCTTTCTCTCCTCTTCTTTCCAGTCTCGGACACAGCCGTGGTATTTGCAGAATTCTCGGCGAGTGAGTCCCCTGATCATGTCAGGATATAGATGAAGCCACGCTTGAAAGCTTCTGAGGGAGATTACTGGAACCTTCAGTGGGTTTTACTGTTGCATTAGGTGTCGGGATTGAAATGTTTTTCAACTCTTGAGCAGGCAGCAGTTGTCGGAAATGATTGAGAAAATGTCTCGCCCGAGTAGCAGAATGGAAAAGGATGTGTACCCCAGAAGATAATATGTATTGCTGTATATTTTTTTTCTCCGTGTAATACTTTTTTTCAGTGCTGGAGCCCGGCACTTAAAGAGCCCAAACTCACCTTACCAATTTGTGTAGTTTTCATGCTTAAATGGATTTATTATGAATGCTGCATGATCTAATGAGATTTTCCTCCTTTCCATGCCCTGTTTCTGTCTTACTTTTGATGTTCTTACTTTCTCTCTTTTAGATATGCATTGCCATCCAGTGCCAACGGGCAGCTCTGTTTGATTGAAATGGTGGTGGCTAATGCAACTGCTAATGGGCAGCAGAGATACATGAATGAGTCTGGGTCAAAGGTAAACCTTCATCTGCACATGACTGTCAGTGAATCTTTGATATATCTATCTACTTGACTTTGAAACCTCCAAACTAAATTTAAACCTGGCTATTGGAAATGAAGTTATATTGTATTTTTCAGCCGGGCAAAACTTACCTGACTGAGAACAAATATATATATTTTTTAAACAGCCGCTCAGTCTTTTTAAGAGCTGGTGAAGATGATATTTGTTCCTGAAATAATAGGTTTTATCGCTCTTGTTAAATGATAAATAAAAGGCTTGTGTTTTTAATCGTAATTGATGAGATCCTTGGAGGAAGCTATACGCCAATAATCAGACTCTTACAAATAGCCCTAAACTGAATATAATGACTTTGCAAAAGTTCATTCATAAGCTGTGTAGACATTTAAAATTACTACAGTTTTTAGTTTGTTGAATCAGCTGTAAGAGAGAAAGTGGCGTAGCAAGTAAGATCCGGTGTTCTGACAAATTGTCCTACCCTGTCCGATTTTCCTACCGCAGGGCAAAACTTCATATAATCTTAACCACATCGACAAAATAAAAGATAGGATGGTTTTACAATGCAAAATACCCTGTCAGATAGTCCTACCAGCTAAAAATAAACACATACAATAAATTTACATACGTAAATATGATGTCAGATTATATTACCAGCATAAAAGAAATATAGGAATAATTTACAGCGCAATACCCTATCAATGAAACTATCAGTATGAAATAAATATTTAGAATGATTTACCAACGAAAATATACTATCAGATTCCCGTAGCAGTATAAAATAAACAGGTATGATTTTATAGCGTAAAAAATGATGTAACATTGATGTGCGGCACGCATGCCTGGTTGGATAATCTGATGGGTAGGACGAGATTTCGGGACACTGGGCCCATATGCAAGAACTTTTTTACCGGACCAATCCCTCCGTTAGATACCGAGTTGCATATTACCGGACATCGGTTGTTTACTCTGTGCGTTATTTAAGTGTTGGTGTGTCAGTCGTACCGGCAGACCCCAATGGGAGTGAACACCTTCATAGGTGTGCATTCACTTGAAAGTTAATGCATACCCCTAGAACGTTCGTCGAAAAATCAGATTGAAGAATTTAACAGCCCGTGGTAAAAAAACAATAATAATTGAGTTTAAATTACTATATTTATTACAATTATTAAACAGATTCCAACTATTTGGGACAATAAAGATCTCTCTACTACCACAAACCTCACCATACACTTTATTATTAAACATCTGCCATTTTTCAAATATGTTCGTAATTTTGTTGAAAATAAATGCCTGTATGATCTGATTCTGATCTTGCATTCATATAGCGTCAGAACTACTTGTTAATCACCTTACTCTCTACGCCACTGAAGCTGCTGGCAAAGTGGCAAAGTTTTTACTCTCTAAATTGTTTTCTGGGGTAGAACCCACTCTCATATGTCCACAGGTAGACCAGATCTGAGATCAGTTATCTAGTCATTTCAACAGTATTGTACGGCCATGAATAAAACTTGGATGCGGACCCCTAATCCCCCATGCTTGTCTTGAGAACTACTGGCTTTTGAGTAAAACCCAATGACACATCTTTGCATTGAAAAAGGCTTTTTATTCTTTACAGAGACATGCGAAAAAGCAGTGATATGTAGTATGATTAACTTCAAATCAATATAAGCATCTTTTGTGCTAACATATGCTTAGGTGGTGTTTGGCTCCATGTTTCTGGGTGGAGTTCCATCTCTGTCAGAGCTCCACCACAGCGGTGCCAATGTCTCCGGCTTCATTGGATGCATCCGTGAACTACAGATTGGCTCCAGGGAGCTGTATGTTGTTGGTGAAGCAATCAGAGGCCAAAATATTCAGAACTGTGACTCGACAGTCTGTCAGCACCAACCCTGCCGCAATGGAGGAACCTGTGTCAGGTACGGTTTTGTTATGTCCTCCAGTTTTGCATTCACTAGTTTCAATACTACTGTATGATCTGTAAATTATTCTGATGTGACACTTGGTGAAAATAAACATTTTAATTAGATATGAGCTTTTTTAATTAAATCAGATCTCCTGGGGGAGGACAGCAGCTCAGAGGGTGACCCTGTCCCCTTATAGCAAGGTCACTGATTTGTGTCTATGTGGAGTTTCATGTTCTCAGTATGTTGGCAGAGGTCTCCATTTCACATAAATGCATTCGGCGAACGCTTTTATCCAAAAGGACTCAAAAGTGCATTCAGGCTTTACCTTTTATCAGGATGTGCTTTGCCTGGGAACTACTACTGCTACTACTGCTTTAGGGTGTTTCTTTGACTATGGCCTATGATGGGATAGGCTTCAGCTCTCCCTGTGACCCTTTATAGCATAGTCAGTGTAGAAGATGGATAGATGGACAAATGTATGGGTTTGACACATTTTTATTTCAAATACTGCTGTTCCAAATGTATTTCATTCAAAAATGTTATTGTCATATCTCATTCTTACCTTGTTTTTACTATTAATAATAGTAAAATCTTTGCGATAACAAGAAGTAAAATTTAAGTTAGAATACATAACAGTAAAACAAATATTTACAATATTTGGCTAATTATTTTAGCTTAATAATTTTTACAATATTGATTTAAGTTTGATAAGAAATAAGTTTTTATATACTACAATTGAAGAGTTCATTTACACAAATCATGTTTTTAATTCTTGTTTTATTCTTGTAATTCATTATAAATTAAACCGCAATTGGATTGGAAGTAATGATAACTCAAAAAATACAGCCAACACAATAAAACACAATAAAAACATGGTTCTATTATAAAAAACAGATTTTCGAAAATTTTGTTTAGAAAAGAGTTGTTTTGAATTCATTACATACAAGTACAGACAAATTTTTGCTTCTTTTATAATTGATGCATTTTTTTATTTTATTATAAAAATAAATTATACAGTATTTCAATATTTTTTTATATATTTAAACTTTCATTTTTTTTATTGCATTGGGTGGTGATGGGTGGTGTTATTCTTGCACACAAAAAAAAGATGAATCAAATTTAATCTTTGAGAGTTTGACTTTAAACTGAAGATTTCACCACTGTACATCTATCAATCACTTTCTTGCACGATCATCTCTTGCGTTTCAATATTTGGCATGTGTACAATTTTCGACAAATTTTCGTGCTTTGACAGAGCTCAGAGTTTGTAAACATTGGCAATGATTTGCAGATGCTGTGGAGATGCTCACTTGAGTTTTAAATAGCAGTAATCAGGAGCTTGATTGCAGGGATAAGAGTTTGTGAATGCGTTTTGTTTTTTTGTTAAACCACAAGCAGCATTTTGTGTTGTTTACTTTTTTGTGTGTTAAAAACATGTTTTGATTAGGGGTGGGAATCTTTAGGCCTCTAAAGCAATTCAAGGCTCAATCCAATTCCAGAACAATTCTTAGTGTGTCTCAATTTTAAGCGAAAGTCAAGGTAGGGGCACAAATCTTCTGCAAGTTAGGGCTTGTTGCCAGATTTGACTGCATAAAAGCCATCCCTAAATATATCTGCTATTTAATTCAAATAAATGGGTTTAATATCTTGGTGTCAGAGGCTCTGTGGCTTCTGGTGAATCTGTTAAATTAAATGCAGCAACAGTAATTCTATTGAATTCTAAATGTTGAACATGTACAAATCTAAAGAATTCTCTGTTCTAGTGCATATCTCACTTCATACATACAGGCATGTACACTCTGGTTAGTCATTAAATTGGGTTCTAAACCCACCTCTGCAATGACCGTTTTACATTTTCTTGTGCTCCAGTCAAGGCTCATGAACTCATTATATGTGAAAATAGAATTTTAGAAAAAATATCACAGGGCTCAACTTGGTACATCAGCCCTGTTTCTGACCTTTATGTGATGAGCCATTGAGAGGGAATGAAAAAGTCCAGGCTCTGCTTTTGTGTTAATTGGATAGTTCAACCAAAAATACAAGTTCTGCCATTTTACTCGCCTTCATTGTTCCAGACTCGTGTGAAAGTGGATCTTTCTCGTTGTTTAAAGTGGCATTAACTCAGTTCTCTCCATATCTCATGTTTATCTTGAGTCCTTACAGAATAGTATCGTACCCTTCAGAGTCTTTATTTCGATCCCATTTATCAACGACAGATACTGTACAGCTAGTCAGGCCACTCTCATGAATTGCATATAAATAACTGGTGCACGCAAACATTGGTGTATCATATGCACGCAAAATCAAACTTTGGCTTAGGTATTACACGATAATGCAACAGCGTGTTATTTATACGCAATTGATCAGACCGGGTTGGATGAGACCGGCATCATGTCCGGCATCTTTTAGCGAACTAGCTGCAGGCCTACAATGACTTACAAAAGTTGTTAGGAAACGGGATTTTCATGTACGAAAAAAACTTTTCCGAAACCTATACGAATGCTGAGGGAGTGTATCGAGCATGAACCTAGTACTTCTGTACATGCGTCCAACTCGCTTTTTTGACAAGTTGACTCTGTCAAGCATGAGGAGACAGCACGTAACATTGTAAATAAGTCAGAATGCATGAAACACCATTGCATGCCCCCTTTAAGGAAAGAACAGTGTATAAGAAAGTAATGTATGTTGACCATGAGGTTGAATAAATGACAGAAATTACATTTTTGGGTAAATTGTTTCTTTAACTGGTCTGTAACCATGACTGTCCTTTATTTAACCCTCTCTTTGTAGCATTTTTAGACTGTTGTTCTCTTTCATCTCATGCCTTTCTTTTCACGTAATGTATTTATTCCATATTTCCAGTCTGAAAGGGACGTTTATTTTCTCCTACATCATGTTTAGTGTACTTAGCATCCGCTTCAAGAACGAAATAACATCCCATTTATACAACAGAAGCATTTTCTTCAAAATAATAAAACTAGCCATACTCATATTACGCTAAAAGCCCTGGATGATGTCTTGATGCTAACACCAGTTAGCTGAGGTGAGCAAATGCAATGTTTTCTTCCAGCAAGCAGCTGACGTTAGCATGCCCGCTATTTCTCAACAGATGGTTCTTAAACATATTCCCTCCTCAGAGCCGTCTCTCCATTTTCAGCTCCAGAAGCGATGTTTTACCTCGCCTCCCCTCATCCGTTTCCTCCCCGGCACATTTAAACTTTCCGAAACGGTATATAGCTGCAAATTTGGACATGATGTGGTTATTGGAGTACCTGGTTTGCCGCGTTAAGGCCCCCGTCCTAGCGTTTCGTTCTGTCAGTGATTCATGGCTATAATGGCTGTAATCCTGTGACTTGCAGACAGATTCGGCCCACCTCCGTCGGGTAACGGCCCGAGCGTGTGGAGGGCCGGAGAGAACAGCTGTACATCAGCCGTTCATTTCGTTCGCGTATAGCGACATCATTCACCTCGCTGTCGAGCCGAGCACTAAACTCTTTTACCGAGTGTGTCACGCCTGCCCAAGTGTATAATTGAGTGCTTGGCCGACTAAACAGGCAATACAGCATGTTTGGAGGACCTGCCTCTCCATTTTGGGGTTTTCTGTGAGCCGTAACCTTGTGTCACGTTTACAGCTGGGATCTTTGAAGTAGAGAGGGCATCTTTAGTGTGCAACGTTAAAATGTTTGTATTGCATCACTTGCATTGCATGATAATCTATTGATGACATGCAAGACATCGTGATGCAAGTACAATTGCAGCAGGCAAAGAATGTTATTAAATGTTTATGTGAGCTCGAGTTGCAGCTTTGTAAGCACAAAATCGCCATAAGAATGGACTCTATAGGGACTCTATTTATATTTATGCTGTTGTGGTTACACAAAGAGCAAACTGGAATCCTTGTGGATCCAGCATGGATGCTGCTTTCAGACAAGCTTCTTGTTTTCTGAAACTTGTCCTGTGCAGGGAAATAGCATTCAGAGAAATGGCTCTCTTTTTGTATTCTTACTTTGGCTGGCTGTGCGCTTATTTAAATAGACATGCCAAACGCTTTCCTTGTTAAATTATTCATACACGTTTGCCTCCAGAAGCTCGCTTTCCTCGCAGCAGAAACGGCCAGTGATGGCAGCTCATTATATCTGCTGGGAGAGGTGTGCGTCAGGAGCGCGTTTGACCCAATTTACTGCAGACTTATGTCACCAGACCTTCAGACCATCACGTGGATTAGTAAGAAAAGTTTTTGTAATCTGTTTTGTGAAGGTCTTTAGTTCGCAGTGGTGACCGCTGATTCACCTCAGACAGACATACAGGCTTTGGTCTCTTTGCTGTCTTACGTTATACTCTAGGTTAATTTTTAAAAAGCATCTTAATGTAAGTGAATGGAGGCTGACCTCATTGAACCATATTAACAGTAATTTTCTGAAGCTAAGCCAGGTATGAACTTTTATTTATTTGCAATTTACATGCAAAATGATTGGATGAATGCAGTTTTTCTAAACAGAGCATATAAAACAGAATTTTCTTTTATATATATATATATACACAAGTATATTAATTCTACATAATTATACTGTATATGCAGAGAATATTTCACCTTTATTTTCAATTAGTTTTTCAGAATTTACTATTTATAGGAAAGTGTTCATGTAAAATTATCCATTTAGTTTCATTCTGGGAACTACTAATAATACTGTAAACTAAAAATGTCAAGTAAAAATATTGTTTCTATTTGCATTTATTATTATTGCTTCAGGATTGTGCATTTTATTTTACAGAAATCCTACAAAGTTTATCTTCTCCCAAAAAACGTGTCCATTTTTGTCACATCCATAACATCCCTTTTTTTAAATAAATATCTTTTTAATAGACTGACATTTTTTGATGTTTGGACTCTATCAACAAGGGTTCAGTAAAATAAAAACAAATTCATTCTCTGAACATTTTTATGTCACGATCATAACGTTGAAATTTCCCCAATATAACTTTTAGGAAACGTTCTCATTATTTTTATAAAAATGTGTTATCTCATTTTTGGAACCAAACTCTTCATATACATCTATTATTGGAGTGAATGGGCCTTTAGAGTAGAAGTACACTACAAGCATATATATGACCTCAAATCTAACAAACACAGTAATTTGCTAGTGCAAAATTCTCAATATGTCATTGCAATGTCAAGTTTTTTTTTCCAGTATGGTAAACACAATTCCTGTGATCATACACCTGTGTGTTGTGTACAGCTCACCATATGCAGCAGCAGACACCTGAGAGCGTCTTCTGATTGTTTCCCGCGTCAATCTGAGCTTGCACGCATGGCGAAGGGCAATCAGTCACAAAAACAGATGTGTTTGCATGTTCTACATCATGCGGGGCAATAATCTCTCGGCTTGCTGCTCTCCCGCTATCCGGAAAAGCAGTGACAAACCGTCTGAGCGCAAACCGAATGAACGTTTGATTATTTTTTTACAGAGTTGGAAGGTAACGGGGTTTTTTTTGTGTATTGATACGCAGTGATTTTATATGAAACTATAAATTCATTCCTGGAGCTCACAGGTTTGATTCCCCAGGATTTGAGCCTGAATGCGCCGTCTGCCCAAATACATAAATGTAAATGTTGATTTGTAAATTCCTTGCACAGACATTTCTCATTCGACACTTTTCCGTATGTTGTGAGAATATCTCAGAGCGTCACATGGGTGTATTTGTGTGTGTTTCAGTCACACGCACGGGTTCTAAATCCCAGCGACACAATGTAAATATTTCATTTTTACCACTTTGCTGGGGCTCCAAACACATTATTAATTTATAGATTTGAAACTTCTCCAACGCTTCCTGTGTTTGATATTGCACCATTGAAAAACATCTTCCAGCAGCTTATGAAGTTCTTGTCTGAATATTGCTTATCATGCTGGCCCACCCTCTGCCCCTCGCTCAGGGATAAAGGCTGGAATTATAAAAGCCCTGTTTGTGAAATTGCACCTCGACAGTCAGGCATTAGCTTTAACGGTTCTAATCATTCGGTTGCGGTGCGGCTAGATCAACATCAGCAGAATGTAACCGGATTTGGGAATGGCCTTCAAGCAGAGGTCTGCTCTTATTTGAATGAGCCTGTGATGTTTGATTTGTCGTACACGGTGAAATCGTGTTGGGATAGCGTGTTATATAATGAGATTACGTCTATTAACACTTATTACTTTTTACTATTATATTACTGTTTATGTAATAAGCAATTGAGTATTTCATGTTACTTGTCTTATATTTAAAGAGTTAAATAAATCAATTGCTAACAAATACGATTAAAACCTTTAAACGGTTTTATTCAAGGGATAATTCACCCAAAAATAATTAACTCATCCTCATGTCCTTCAAATCCTGTATATGATTCTTTCTTCTGTAAAACAAAAAGAAGATATTTTGAGAAATGTCTTGTGGTTTTGTGTCCATACAATCATAGATTGTTGTTTGGCAACCAACATGCTTCAAAATATTTTCTTTTGTGTTCTGCAGTAGAAAGAAAATTATACATGTTTGGAATTACATGAGATAAATAATGAGAGAGTTCTCATTTGGGGGTGAATTATCCCTTTAAAGCTGGTAATCTGTGAAGTTCTGCTTTCTCATTTGTATTCTCTTCTGCTGTTTTGACGTTCTCGCCCCAGCCCCTCATTTTCCTTCCCAATCTTTGCCTTCTATGCAAGCTCCACTGAAGTTAATGATGCTCTACGGGGACATATCATCGGTGACTTAACGATCTCTCTTTTTCTTATTTTGGTTCCCTGTGTGTAGCGACACGGAGAACTGGTTCTGTGTGTGTCCCTCCCTCTACTCCGGCAAGCTGTGCCAGTTCACCGCCTGCGAGCGAAACCCGTGCACGCGCGGCGCCACCTGCGTCCCTCAGACACTGCTCGAGGCGGCATGCCTGTGCCCCTACGGAAGGCAGGGTCTCCTCTGCGATGAGGGTAGGTCTCCCGTCAGAGTTTCGTGACTAGATGCCGATTTGTAACCGTGGAAATGTGATGTAAGAACATACAAGCCGATGTGGCCAGGGGGCTCTCGTTTGATATTATTACATCTGACGTTTGTTTCCCTCGTCTCCTGTTCTCGCACCTCCATCTTTGAGGTTAGACCCACAGGTGATAGATTGAGATGTTTTCCCAGGAGTTTTGTTTAACCGATGCCTGATGCAAGCTGAGGAAATTTCTTCCAATTAAAGCAGCTAACTGCTCTACAAACTCGCTAAACAGAAACCGAGCTTGAAGGCTTGCTTGTGAATGTTTTGAGAAGAACAGCCAGTTCTGCAGATGGCTAGCTTGGTTCTACCACAAGCACTGACCTTTAGAGGTATTTTCAGGTAGATGAGCACACCAAGTACTTTCAGTTAGAAACCGCTATCTGTGAATAATTCTTTACAAAATAACGTAGTTACAGAATGTGCTCACCAGTTTGTGGTGGTGTTTTAAATATCAGAGCTTTGAGGAGGTACCGCGCGTAATGCACGTTTCTTCCTTGCTTTACTTTTGCGGTGTTAAGTCAGCTTATCTGAAATATCTGCTTACACAGATAGCTCTTCATCTTAACTGCGCTTAGAGGGAAAGGAACTGCCTCTATTTTGCTCTAATCTAATTGGGTGGTGTGGTTTAAGGAGGCTTGGCACGGCATGCCAGGCGATGCTTCCAGACGTCCCTACACCAGACAGCAGAGAGCCTGATGCCAAATAGAGTGTTCTAATCTCCCACTGTCACACCGAGTGGGACCGACATTTAAATTTAAAGCCTGATAACAGCAGATAACATCAGTCAGTATTGATTACTGGCCAAGACCTCCTTGCCTCTGGGAAGTCACTCAACTTTGGATTTGCTGGACTTCTTCAAATAAGTCGAGATTTATTTGGATTCTTGTGATTTCTGAGAAACACCGGCTACTTTAAAGGTGCAATATGTAACTTTTGCCTCATCTTTGTTTGAAACATAATCACAGGTTATTCATTGACTACCATAGTAGGATAAATTTTTGTTTCTTTTTTTCAGACACAAAATGAAATGTTTTTTAAAATGTAGGAAAGCAAACAATTCTGGGGTACCATTGGCTATACCATTTAAATTTTTCCTACTATGGTAGTCAATGGTGTCCCAGAAGCGTAAGCATTTTTCCAAATATTTATTGTTGTGTTCAACAGAACATAGAAATTGGAACAACTTGAGGAGGAGTATGACAGGAGTTTAATTTTGGGGCGAACTATCCCTTTAAGAATACAGACAGACAATATATATGGAAAGGTGCAGGGATGACGTATTTTTGTAGGCCAACCCAGAAGTTAGTGAAATTTAAGATTAAGATCTGTGATTGAGAAAGTTTGATGATGTTTATACATTTTGTCTATAAAGATCCTCTTTACAAATGAACACAACATTTGTGACTTTTGAAGCCTAAATACAATAACAAGGAGTAAAAAGCAAACATGAGGCTATAAACAGACAACACTACAGCCGCTCAATATCAACATCACCACCAAGCCTCCCACAACTTTTCTAAACTTTATTAAAATTGTGTTCCCTGTTAAGGTATTACTCTGTGAATGAATCCTCGTCCATGTTTTTAGAGGTTTATGCCCATGTTGCATAATTTTTTTGATTTATATGCATAATGACGTCCCAAAGGAAAGTCGCTTCTAGCAACTTGTTAGCAACTGCCATTTTTAAGGCGCAATAAAGCTTAAAAAACATGAGGGGGTTATAACTGACGTGTTTCATGTCGGATTAAAATGTGAAAATATTTAGATGTTTTGTTAACCACCGAGCTTATTCAGGCGATTTACCAAAAACAAATAAAAAACCCGTAGACTTTAAGGCGATGGAACCGGAAGTGCTAAAATGCGACATCTTAGGTACTCAAGCAGATGGAATTGAGAGTTCAGACTCCCTCTGTTTACATCATCCTAAACTAAAAAAGATTCCTAAAATATCACAAGGTATCTGGAATAATGTTTTTTTTTAAACACGCAAACATTATGTGACTTATTTTCCTGTATGTGTGATTTTACATGAGGAGATTAAAGAATCATCTATGATGCTTATGGGAAGCATTCAGGATCAAATAGATTTGGTGAGGAGCTGCTCGCACGCATGCATATTTTCGTGGGTTTATTTATTTATTTGTTTCTTTTCCCTGTTTGTGTGAGGTAAGAGATGGAAATCAAGAAAGCTAAATATCTCCAGGTCCAGCAATCGCAACTGAAAGAGCACTATTGAATTTCACAAGAACCTCGTAAACAAACAGGTTTGGACTGGAACGAATGGAAATAAATGGATGATGTGTCACCTGTATAAACTGCCAGTGAGTTGGAGGTTGTGTTTGCTTCTTCAGACACCTCAAGCAACAGAAGCAGTATCATACAGACAACCTGACGCAGGAAAAAACACCCTGTGCACTGCGGTGCTTTCACTTGGAATATAAAAGCGCGTATGTGTTTTCGCCCATACGCGGTACAGCTATAAGTCAGTCATCATAGGTTGATTTTGCCAAAAAAAGTGAACACTGTGGTTCTGTGGCATTATTTATACAGGAAACCTGTCTGAAAGCAGTCATAGTTTTTTTATGTAGTTTGATGGCACAAATCAATTTTTATTTGAGATTCTGTATATTTTATAGATGTTTTAATTAGTATTTATGTTATCATTTATGCTTTTAAACATGTAAAATTTGGCTCTTTTGTTTCTGTGCTTTGGCAATAAAACGCCTCTTTATCTATAGCTTGTATATATCTTTGTAAATAAGATTTGACTATTGTGAATAGTCCCAAAGAGTACTCAGAACATCTGATGCTTTTAAAATAGTTTTGTAAAACTCTATCCAGGACGTATTTTTCATTCCAACAAAAACGTATTTCACATAGGATATTATGTCATATTGAAAGTTCAAAATATACATTCAGCCATACAATCGAATCCTTCATTAGGTACTGTCCAAATAAACCGTGACAAGGTAATAAAAGACATCAATAATTCAAGAGGAGAAGCAGAAAGAACTTCAGTGCTGTTCCACAGAAATCCACTGAGAGGCTCTGCAGACTGCACAGTTCATAAAGACAAAATGAGGGGTGGAGAAAAATCTTTGGATAGCACATTTTTAATGGTGGGTGAGAAAATGTGGTGATGGTTGAATGGCATACAGAGTAAGAATTGAAGTTTAGGGATTTTTTTGGTTTCTGCATAGTTTTGTTTAAAGCTTGTGGGTAGGTTTTTGAAAATATCTCATTTTTCATTTGGAGAGTTAAATTGTGATGGCACAAAATGAGAACAGTAACTGTTATCAGCAGCATTTTCCCAACATGAAAAAATGCCATAGGATTCAGAAAATGGATTGTATGATGCAATATCACCATCTTGTGGCCCCATCTCAGACAACTGCTTATAAATTTCCCTCTTATCACATTTACATGATTTGATGTTTTGCACTGCTTTTTATGTGCCTTATACGCATATTCCCAAAAAGAGCGATTTTTATGACTTCCTGCTAAAACTCCAATAATACATGATGAGACTATAAGATTCTATAGTTTATTAATTTTCTTATTAGCACTTATTTTTTGTAATTTAAATATGTAAATTTGTGTATTTTAAGACGCTGTTTAATTTTTTATATTGTGCCAATAAAAATATATGAATCTGAATCTTATGGCCCTATTTTAGACAGCTGCTGATAATTTCACTTTATAGTAAAAGAACATTATTTTGTGTTTTGCACATTTTTGTCTTAGTTAGTGCACTAAACACAGCTTCATTGGATTTAAATACACTGTTTAAGCATAACCATACTGTACCTAGATTTGAACCTGCACCTTTCAGACCTGAACTTTAAGCAATAGCTTACAACAAACTTGTTTTGTATTGTACATCCATTTTCTATTTATTTGTATTTGTTTACCAAATTTCTTTTCAGCTGTCAACATTACTCGGCCCAGGTTTACTGGACTTGATGAATTTGGATACTCGTCCTACATGGCTTATCCTCCTGTTCCCAATATGAGCCAGTTTTATGAATTCCAGCTAAAGCTCACCTTCGCCAATAATGCCTCGGCTTGGAGAAACAACCTCATTCTGTTTGCCGGGCAAAAAGGACAAGGTGAGTCAAAACGGGAATATTTTCTTACGCTCTTCTGGTTGTCGCGCCGTCTCTCTTTGTACTCTTTGACTGCAGTGCATCCTATAGCACTTGGAATAGAATGACTGTCTGGGTTCATAGCGGTACGCCTGTAAACAATTTCCCAGCACCAGCCGTGGGGTGCGAGAGGTCGTGATGGAGAAGGTGAGGCTGGGAAATGATATCGCTCAACAAGGAGATGTTAATGGAGGAGCTCCTGTAAACATCCAGAATCCAAAAGCACAGACAAATTGTCGCCGTACTCAACAGGGAAAGATGATTAATATTATTAGCTGGTATGAGAGAAAAAGCTGTGTCGGATCCTCCTTAAAGTGACAGTTCCCCTCAAAAAATGAAGTGTTTGACATTTACACTTTCTCTTTTCTCCTCTGTTGTTTGATGGAAGTGACTCATAGGGGTTCAAAGGATCTGAAGATGAGTAGGCTTTATGATGACAGAGTTTTCATTTTATTGATGCTTTTAATAGATTATACCGAGGATGTAAACTCGGTGAGGGGTATAAAAAGATCTTTTGAAAAGCAGTTTTAAATAAAAATGCATGTATAATGTTTCATCGCTGTTCTTCTGAATCCACAGATGTCAATTTCACAGTTTTTTTTTAAATGAGAAATGAGAAAAAGCAATGTTCTTTTGATGATTTAATACTGTGATGTCAAAGTTGACAAACTCTTTTTAATACATTTTATTGGTTTGATATTTCCAAAACCCAGTGACAAACATAAAGGGTGACTAATAATATCGATTTATGTCAAATAAGTACATATAACCAGCAATGGAAATACAAGGATTCAGAAAGACATGAGCATTACGATCTTTTACACCTGGAAATGTTTAACTGAGACATAACTAATACGCTAACTTTTACAATGCATTTGTCTATTTTCAGATTTTCTTTGTTAACAATCAAGCCGTAGAAACTGTTCAGTATTGTTCAAATTCAATATTAACAAATCCTCGTCCATAACAAAATCAACAAATCACAAATCATCTGTCTAAAGTTTCCTCGGCTATGACAACAGGCGACAATTTATTTTAAGGTCAGTTTGGGCTCTTGCTAACTGACACGTTACCGCCGCGAACATGTTTAATCAAAAGACAGGCAGCCGAATAAAAGCGTAAGAGGGCATGAATCTTCCTCACTTCATAGAGTGTCTCTCGGGATTACAGTTTAGGGTGATTCATTGAGGGAATGAGAGAAAGGGACAGCGCTGTGAATAATGAAGCGGTTGTCAAGGGAGCTGCGCAGAGCGCTGGGGAACGAAATCAAAAAGAAGGGTTCAGAGAGGAAGAGAATGCCACCGTTCACCTGATTATTGGACGGATAGAGCATTAGATCGGTCAGTTCCAAAAAAAATGGTGTGCTTTATAGATATCAGATTATGATTTCTGTTTTGGGGATTAGGATTAGGGGGTGGCCTTCACAGATGGGGACCAATCAGGTGTCGGCTTCACCAGCATGTGAACCAATCAGAAGCAAGGTGGGTGCTCAATTATAACTGTACGCTAATTGGATTCTGTTTTGTTGTTTTGACAAAGGCGTGAGCGGAGATGACTTTTTCACGCTGGGGGTGAGGAACGGCAGGATTATTCATAAATATAATCTCGGTTCAGGTGTGGCATCCATTATCAGCGAACGCTTGAATCTGAGGAGCATCATTCACACTGTGCACTTCGGAAGAGATCTCAAAAACGGATGGCTGAAGGTGCGTTATTTGCTGGCACTTGACATTGTTATTTAGTTGAAAAAATGATTTGATGTTCATCTGTCATGTTGAAACGAAATGATTAAATTGATGGGACAGAAGTTCAAAGCATCATGATGTTCTTAGCTGATGTCACATTAGGCCGTTCACTTCTGAGCAGGTGGGTGGGCAGAAGAAGAGGACTGGTGCATCTCCCGGACCCCTGACAGGTTTGAACACCTTCAGCGAGCTCTATGTGGGGGGATATAAAGAATACACACCTGAGCTGTTGCCTGCAGGCAGTCGATTCCAGAAGAGCTTTCAAGGTGAAGCGCAAGTCGTGTTTTTATTATTGTCTTTTTTGATGTCTTGATTCATATTGTCAGCTCGTGATGAAATCGATCTTTGTTACTTGCATCTTCTGTCTAGCGAAGTGTGAAGAGAACAGGATGTGTGATTTGCAATTCTGCTTGTGTTCTGGTGAGAACATACTAACCTTGATATGCGTGCAGCCATCCATCATACAACTTTAATAAAACAGCTGTTTTTAGGTTAATATTAGAATTTTAAATGTCTTATGAACGCACTGTTTTTCAGCTGTGAATCAAGAAGGAAAGAGAGGAATACAATGGATTAGTCTGGTTTATGTACTGAAGGCCCATTGACTATAAATCACAATGCATTTTTTTAGTTTTAGCACATTTAAAGTTTACAAATACTTCTTAAAGGTGAAGAAAAATTTTGAATGCTCAAATTTTCAAGTACCATTAAATTTGCTTTTCATGGCATTTCAATTTACTGTTAATTTGATGTATTTGTCATCAGGTCAGTCATTTGTCTACGTAGAAAGTGATGCATTGTATACATTATTTTTACAGTTAGTACAACTATTATACATGTATACGCAGCCCTACGAATTGAACAGATCAACAGTCCAGTTATACAATGTCCACTTACAAATGTTTCGTACATCATATTGCAAAAAATTGCAATAGTACCATATATTCTGTTTTGCTTGTTTTTGTCATAAATACGTCTTTCTAATTATGTTTCTACTATCTGTACATACTTTACATCTATTAAAATATTGCTTTTCAATTTTTAGTAGTTGCAAAGTAGTTGAATTGAATTATTTTAAATGTTGACCAGATGTTGTAACATTTTCTTGTTCTGTTGAACACAATGAAAGATATTTGGAATAATGTTAGCAACTGAGATTTCTGGGCCACCATTTACTACCATAGTAGAAAAAAGTATTGTATTTTTTATCGTTCTCTTAAACACAAAATGAGACATGTTGAGAAAATATGTGTGATGTATCTTTCTGTCTCTCCCTCTCTCTCTCTCTCTCTCTCTCTCTGTTGATTTGAAAGGCTGCATTTTCGATTTGCTCTTTCGGACAAGACGAGATGGGAAGTTTCATGCCCCGGGTGGGGTAGAGGGCAGGCCAGTGTCAGGACGTAATGTTGGTCAGTGTGGTGTTACTCCATGTAGTCTGGTCAAATGTCAGAATGGAGGAAACTGTGTGGATTCTGGATCTTCTGTTCAGTAAGATTGCATATTTACTATTTTTGCCTGAAATTTTTGAGTGAAACACATTTAAAATTATTTCTGTCTTATTTGCTTTTTTCCTCCAGCTGTCAGTGTGCGTTTGGATGGAAGGGTGCTCTTTGCTCTGAGAAAGTGTCGTTCTGTGATGCGGAACACATCCCACCTCCCTCCTGTGCCCGCGGCTCCACCTGCGTGCCGCTTCCTGATGGGTACATGTGCCACTGTCCCCTTGGCTCTGCAGGTCACTTCTGCCAGCAAGGTTAGACCATGATCTGACCTCTTCTTATTGTGTTATCATCAGAGTTGCTTTTAGTAAATCCAACTTGTGTGTTTTAAATTGGACTTTAATTATTTCCAGCTGTGTCTATAAGTGATCCCTTCTTCAGTGGGAATGAGTCGTCCTGGATGTCATTTCCTGTTGTAAACATAAGGCACAAAACTCATCTGCAGCTGCAGTTCCAAACTCTTTCACCAGAGGGCATTCTGTTCTATACAGCACGCTACCTGAGCAGCCGATCTGGTGCGGAAGTATCTGTATCTAAAACACAAAAATAATTTATAAAGGAATATTTGACAAAAAAATAAAATTGTTAATTTTTATTCACCCTCATGTTGTTTAAAACCTGTATATGATTCTGTTTTGTGGAACATAGAAGATAGTTTGAGAAATGTGTCAGTGGTTTTGTGCCCATATAATGGAAGTCAATGGGATCCAATATTTGGTTACCATAGCTCTTCAAAACATTTTCTTTTATGTTCTATAGAAGACAGTCATACATATTTAGAATGAGATGATGATGATGAATAAATTATGCAATAATTTTCATTTTCATGTGAACTTTAAGTGCATCTTTATTACAAATTCAATAAAGTGATTGAATTAATAATCAATAAATTACATTATCCATAATTTTTATGGATTTGTTACTATTCTATAATAGAAATATAATAATATTTTTAAGGATTGATAAATAATACCTAATATTAATAATGACTGTAAAATTTGAACGGTAGTGTATGTATATACAGCCGTGGAAAACATTAAGAGGCCATTCCAAATTTTTAGTTAATAATCATTTCTAGATGTAAAAAACATATTTCACAAACTCAGAAAAACTGAAATGTTCTCTTTTTTTGCAGCTTAATGTGTCTGTTATACATATTCTCTTTCTATTGACTGTGCATTAACATTTATTTTCTATCTTTTCCAAAGGGGATTTCCTTAGCGTGTCCCTATCATCTGGATTTGTGCAGTTACGCTATAATCTTGGAAACGAAACGATTGTATTACAGTCCCAGAAAAGTGTGGACGTGACCGGCATGAGGTGGCACACATTGAAGGCCGGCCGAGACGGAATCCGCAACTTTCTCATTCTTGACAACGAGACAATAACAAGTAACCCCTCAGAAGGCACGACGACTCTGGATGTTGCCTCAAATATATTCATTGGAGGGGTGTCTTCCCTAAGTGCAGTTTCTCTGAGTGCAACGGAGAAGGACCCTGTGGGGTTTACGGGCGGGATTCGAGAGGTCATAGTCAACGGGCGTGACCTTGACCTGACAGAGATGGGGGCACTTGATGGAGCCAATGTTGGCGACTGTGATGGAACAGCATGCGGGTATAAAGTGTGTTTAAATGGCGGCTACTGCCGTCCAGTGGGCACTTCATCATTCACTTGTATTTGCTCAGCATTGTGGACCGGCCCCAGGTGCCAACACTCCATTTATTGCGTCAACAACTCATGCCAACATGGTTCTCTTTGCATTCATAATGTCACGTCCACTTCATATTCCTGCATGTGTTTTTTGGGATGGAATGGAACTTATTGTGAGCAGGAAGTATTATTGAAGACTGTCAAATTTGTTGGAAATTCTTATTTAAAATACAAGGACCCAAAGTACAACTTGAGGAAACTTACATACACAGAGGTGTCATTCAATTTTTCATCATCAGCAGGGGACGGATTGATTCTCTGGATGGGAAAGGCAGAAAGTGAAGATAATGATCATCTAGCTGTTGGGCTCCAGGATGGTAACCTCAAGATTTTAGTCAACCTTGGCGAGAAGTCAAGCCTTCCTCTCGTTTACCGAGACGGCACGTTCTGCTGTAATCGGTGGTATTACCTGTCCATTATTCACAACCGAACAGTCATCCAGGTTCATGTCAACGAGGAGAGAGTCATTTTTGAAGACATTGATCCCTTTGAACAGTATGTAGCGCTTAATCATGGAGGCGCGGTTTATTTGGGAGGTTTTGAATTAAACAGAGATGTGTCATCGGTTACAACCGGTCTTTTTATGGGAGGGTTTGTTGGAAGCATTAAAGATGTGTTCTTGTATCAGGACACTAGACAACAGCAGTTTCTACAAAACAGTGAAGGTTTTAATGTCTATCCTGGAGAAGAGTAGAAACAATCTTGGTTCTTTTGTTAAAGTGTTGTTTACTTTTATGGAATAAAATGTGAAAATAAGTATACACAATCATTAACCATTTTCAAGAAGTAAAATTAGGTATGTGGCCACAAAAACTATCTTGCATGATTGATGATCGTGAGAAAGGGATGAAGAAAACTAAAAGTTAAAATTACACATTTAAAAGATAATAACTCTACCCTTTAACATATTTAACCATGTCCAGCATTTTCATAATTTTGGCCCATGAGCATTTTATCCTTTGCATAAATGATGTCCTGCTTTTTAAAGCCTTTACTGAACACGTTTTTCAATGTCAATGTGCAGAGATGTCAAAACATGCTCCTTTTCATCATATTGTGTACATAATCACTTTTGCAAATGTGTTCTGTATTCTCCCAGAAGGTAATTTTACACAAAAGGCCCGTGTATGACAATTTACTGCTGTGTGTTTACAGTTTTTCAACAAATTCCTTAAAAGAAATGCCTCCTTTTTCCACCCTCCAGTAGTTTTAATTGCTATTTTATTCGTTGTTTTAAACACAAACAAGTACTTTCCTATGTGCATTCTTCAATTATAACGCTTGGCTGTAATAAAAACAATGAGCCTCTTTAGGAAACAAAGATTTTCATTTTCATCTCTTACTATCAATAAAAACATTTTATGAACTGTACATAAACACAGTGTGCCAAATACGCACATTTCTGTTGCTGTGTGACGAGCCAAAATGTACAAAGTAATGTGTCACTTGGAACATAGAAAACCGACAATTTAGAAAAACGAAACGGAAGGAAAAATTGTGAAACAAACAAAGCTGTTATCATGATTCACAGGATGTTTCCCATGTTACACACAACAGTAGTTTCTGAGTTCTTGTAAATTATTATAATCAGCTGCTTTTGAGGACCGTTAGTACATCTTTGAAAAGATGCAGGAAAGATTACATTTAAAACCAACAAATATCTTTGTATATTTAAAAAAACTAAAATCTTGTACTATCCTCTTTTCATATGTATAAAATTCATTTAGCAACTTTATAAATAGCTCTCTACTGTTCAACAGAATTTTAAGGAAATGAAACATCAGTACGAAAGATCACGACCGCCTGTCTCTCGAATCTCTCCTGTGTTTATCATAATCGGAGTCCCGTCTCTGTTTATCTCTGTCCCTGTGATGGCTGCTGTGATGCTTCTCTCTCGATCTCTCGTGCCTATCGTCTTTCGAGTGGCGATCTTTGTGACTGTGGCTTCTTTCCCTGTGCTTTTCTCGATCCCTGTCGTGTTGCCTGCTTTTGTGATGGTGTCTATCATGGTAGTCTCTGTCATCCTTTCTATAGGTCTCCTCTGAGTGTCTACACGGCTTGTCTCCGTCATACTTCTCCGATGCCTTCTCATCTATGCTTACAGACGAAGAGGGCGGCAAGCTGGACTCGGGCAAACTCTGGGTCTCGTAGGTCGGAGGAGGTACAGCAGGCGTCTGAGGAGGGATGGTTTGAAGCCAAGGTGGAGCAATCGTGCGACTTTGAAGATCGCTTTGATGAAATATTTGAATTGCAGGGTGACCGGTTGGGAACGTGAAAGGTGGAGGAGCCTGTGGCTGAACAGGTATGAAAGGGGCAGGGTTGGATGGAGGAGGGTAATTGTGCAATGGTGTAGGGTGGTACTGGTGTTCTGGTGCACCAGTGTGGTATGATGGAAAAACCGGGGATGGTGGAGGGGCTTTGCTTAGTGGATTGTAAACCGTGGGGTTGAAAGTAGGAGTCCTGGATGGCTTTAGGCTTTCGTTCTTCCCCGCGGTTGAGACGGTGGTGATGGCTTGGATGTCCTCGACAGCTTTGCACTCTTGAGAAGGTTCAGCCGGTGGATGTTGAGATGTTTCTGAAGTACTTACTGGCGGTTGTAAATCAGAAGTGTCTTTATCAGTTGAAGCTTTCTTTAAAATACAAGAAGGAGGTGTCTTTAAAGTCGTAGTCGGACTCGATAAGGTATCATTTTTGGGGACAGAGCCTGAGCTGTCGGTAACAGAATCGTGAGATGCATTTGAAGTAGTGCTTTCAGGTTTAGTTTGTGCAGCCATGCTACATGACGAATCAGCCGTCTGTGTTACCTCCTCTTTGGGTTTGGCTGCTGCAAGAGAGGAGAGGAAACTCTCGGTCGATACATCCGCAGGTTTGTCGCTCAAAGATAAAGTTGTACTCTGAGGGTTTACTTCTTTCTCTTTACCTTCGTTCTCCTGAACTGAGCGGGACGTTGCCTGCTCAGTTTTAACAGATTTTGAGTCTTTTTTCTTGATAACAAAACGGTCAAGTCTAGAAACACTGCTTGGGGTTTTAGGAATGTTTCCTGTATGATTTCCACTGTCGACATTTGAAGTCTTCGAGGGTGTTGCGCTGCAGTCGCCTTTCTCGTTGTTGCTCACAGTGGATGCATTTCCAGGCACCTTTAGCACACCAGGAAGAAATCGCAAAGAAACGTTCTCATCTGCCTCTATATCCAGGATCGGTTCATTGACAATGGACTTTATCAAGTCTGCCGTGTCTTTTTTATGCGTGGTCCCCAAAATGCCGCTGATTATGCTAGTGTCCACGTCCTGCATCACAGGATCCTTCTGCTTGAAGTCAACCTGAGTTTTGCTTTCTGCCAAGAAACTTGGAGCTTCGCTTACATCGTTTGACAGGATTACACTAAAGTCCCTTTTAGGTCTCTGGCGAATGATCAGTCCGAGAAGAACATTTGGACGATTGCTTTCCAGTCCTGCAATGCAAGTATATGGAGCATCAACGTCAATATTATAGATATAAGATGTGAAATTTAAACCTGGAGAGAACCCGTTGAAAGTCTTACCTGGGCCGTCAAATGGAACGATTTGGTGGGGTATTTTTTCTGTGGAGCCAAGGGGAATGAGATACATGTCTTTAACCTGTTTGCGGTTGTTGGCAACAACACCGTATCTCCTACGGCTGCTGAAATAGGCGTAAAGCAACGCATATGAGATCTCGTCTTCCTCTGTGTCGGGGGTGAACCGAATAACACAAATTTCCTGAAATGACAAATAAAATTGTATCTTTATCAGAAGTTACAGCTTTTTCTGAATTTTCAGTTTTTCTGAATTTACTGTTTATAGGTATGTGTTAAGGTGAAATGGTCATTATTGTTTCATTCTACGAACTACAAACATTATTTCTCCCAAATTATAAATTTAAATTATTGTTTTTATCTGCAATTATTTGCATACTGGAGAAACAAGTTAAAATAACAGAAAAGCTATTCTGTATTGTTCAGACCTCAAATAAGGCAAAGAAAACAAGTTCATCTTCAATTTTAACCAGTACAAGTTATTTTTTTATGTGATCACCTGGATTTTTATCACAGTTTCTTGTCATCTTGTCTTTACATTGTTGGATTACTTTGTCACGTGTCTGATTTTGTCAAAATATACACTGGAATGGCCACAACACATCTAGAAGTGCTGATTACATAAAAAAATTGAATAGTTTCTCTTATATGAGAAATAAGAGAATAACCCTTCCCACCTTTGTCCCAGAGGCCCGAATTTTTTCAACATAGTCCCAGACTATTTGAGGGGAAATTCGTCCACCTACTTGAATGTTCTCAGGCAAATCCTGCAAACACAATTACAGATATTTATAGTACATACATTCGGGTACCAGACACATTTGGAATGCATTTATAAAATACCATTTACCTGTGACAGGTGCTCCAGTATCCCAGAGACCGGATAAGCTTTTGTTAGAAACCTGGCTACAGCATGCATGTCAACAAAACCGCTCCACATATTCTCCAAGTTGCTGAGAAACGTAGCTGTATCTTCTTTGGTACTTAGACTATCTGACCTGTGGGACAATTTTGTTGTAGATTGTTTTTTCTGTTCTGGATTTAGAACTGAATCATTCAATTTAGGGCTCATGTTAGGTATCTCACCTGGTTTCAGGAAATAAATTGAGAAGGCCTTCTTCCATGGCTCTTAAAGAGAGATCATCTAACAGTGCTGATGAAGATGTTGTGGATTGCTGACATTCGTCTGCAGCATTAGACTGTCTCCTCACCACTGTTGTAGCCACTTTCACCACCTTTGAACTGGCTTCCTCTGAAGGTGGAGGCATACGGCCTTGACAGAAACATTAGCATTGTTATTTTCCACAGAATAACTCAAGAAACGCTGTATTTGAACTAAAGTCAAGGATTTTTACCTGTGCAGATTTTGCAGTTGAGATCAAAAAGATGAGACTTGTGCAAGTTGGTTGTATCGATAGATTTCTTAGGACTGTCTGCTTTCTTCGCTACTGTCTCGGGGGAGTTTTCCTCTGGCACTTCTGTTGCGTTCGGCACCGGCTCGGGCTGTGAACATAGGAGGATGAAAAGAATATGAGAGCCAACTGACTTGTGCCAGGTTGGACAATAACACTAAAATGTATAGAAAGCAGCAAAGTCCAAAAATCTCACCTCAGCCTCTACGGGCTCTATGGCCTCTGGTGCCTTGGCAGGTTCCTGATTCTCTATTTCAATTTCCCCTTTGTGGGTGATTTTAGTGATGGGGCGTCTCTCTGCTTCTCGCTGCTCTTTCTCGATCATTTCAATCGTCTGTCGATAAACATCACTTGGGTTAATATTGGCTGCATTGTTGTAAAAAACAGCCATGCATCTGATGTTACCTTACAAAACAAAATGTTTTTGCCATTACTGGGTATATCTTTCTAAATTTTTCAATACACTTCTCAAACTAATTCTGAACTGACTGTACTACATCGAGACATACTGCATTAAAACGGTTTTACTAACATGTCGATTCTCTCTTTGTCTCCAAGCAGCAAGTTCCTTAGAGGCCAGCTCTTCTGCAGTCATACGCACCAAATCCGCAGGGGACACTTCCCCTTTTAGCACACGCTTGAATAACACCTGCAAAATAGCAGTTATTTACATTAATCCAGCATTATGTTCTTAAAATATTTTAGGCTTCACAAAGAAAATGCTTTATTGTTATCAGTAGATGCTAAAATACTTACATTATTTTTGGCATCTTTCAGGTTGAATGTCAAACTTCTGTATTTATTTTTGTATTTACTGTCAACGCCCTGAAACAGAGCGAAAAGCTCTTTCTCGGTCCTTCGGGCCAGTTCGGCGGGCTTGTCCGAAGAAATCTTCATTTCTGACTCCTTCAGTCTACAAACATTAACATGGAGAGCACGGACAGACATATATTTCAAGAACCTGAAAAAATCTATTCAATCACTTTAAATCACCTTGAGAAAAAAACACGAACCGTTTTAGAAGAATCTCCTCCAGAGAGTCCCGTACGCTTCGTCTGATATGTCCGGTGGATGGCTTCTTGGAGCTTACAGGGGACCCTTTGACTTTCTTCGCTTCGTGCTTCACATTACCTCCTGCAAAAGGTCAACTCAAGAACCTCAGGGACCAAATACTATTTCTTTTTTACACTTAAGAACAAAACAGAAATATCCATACCACTTTTTTGGGCTAAATCATCAGATGGCCGTCTGTCTCCTACATCCTGAATTAAAAAAAAAAAAGAAATATTTTTTTTGTTTCTATGATAGTACAGTACAATAAGGTGCAATACAGTGTGCCACATGATACAAAGTGAATCTGGTGTGCCGTATCAGTGGCTAAAGGGTTGTTGTCGAGTGTGGACATTTCTCACCATCGACACACACTGGGTGAAAACCATTTGACCACTTCACACTAGGGGTGTAACGATATATTGTTGCACAGTATATTACTATACAAAGAAATAACAATATGTATGTATCGTCCTGCGTTAACAATGTTTTTATTTGTGCTTTTACTGCTTTAAAATGTTGTGACATTTTCTGTGATTGACCTATTCAATTACTACACAAAACGTACAAAATCTTACAGAAAAGATTCATCCTTTAAATTCTGTTTCAAAATATTGTAATTCGCATTGAACTGTGAACCCTGTTTCACATATTGTAAAAAAATAATCTTACAACCCTGCTTCACACCAATGTGGAAAAACACAGAACGGCAGATATACAGACCCATTTAATGACAGCTGGTGACTAGTGCCATACAAACCAAAAGCTGAATCAAAAAGACAGAAGTATAAAATACAATTTTATATAATTTTACTATTATATAATTTACATATATATCTTTAATTATATTAACTATACAGATAAACAATATAGGCACCCTTTCCTAACTTGGGATCCATATGGGACAGATGTAATTTTTTGGACCAGGGAGGAAATTCTGATCTCATGACCATTTCGTCAGTACACCAGTTTCCATACGTAACAGTAAATGTTAACAACACTGCCAAAATGATATTAGATTTACATATTCTATAAGTGAAGTATGAACTTAATTGAGTTAAGTCCTCATAACTTGATTTATGTCATCAATGCATGAAAAAATACAGACAATGCTTGTAACCATTCTTTTCATGCACTAGTATTGAAGATATTGCTTACTTTTCGGAATGGTCGAATTCCACCAGCAGTGACCATCTGCGGAGGTCTCTGTTTTTGTTTAATTAATATCTTTTCATCTGACTGCTCTGTGGTCTGAGCTCCCGTCTTCCCATCCTCTTCAGCGCAGCATTTTAGACACACATACTCCTGATCTTCCTTTTCCATCTGCTGAACTTTAGTCGGATCCAGACCAACACAATCCCAATGAAACCAGTCATTGCAGCGGCCGCAGCCTACCATGAACCTATTCCAACAGCATAAAGAACTTTGAGCATGGAGAACTACAGTAGCTTTAAAAGATATTTGGTAATCCAATGAAGCTTAAAAATACAAGAATATTATTGCTTTAGATAACCCCTGATATTTTATCATGTTGGATTTATTTTATAAATAGCAAGGGAACAAACTTGTTCTTTAAAAAAATCTTAACCAAACACTCAATGTAAAGTTATAAGTTATATTATTTAATTTATGAAACAATACTAAAAACTGTACTAAAGTACTAAAGGCCATTTGGCAAAACACTGGTCCAGACCCAGTTCCTGTATTTTTTTTTCCACATATGTAATTAAGTATTATAAATGGTAATTTAACTCTTAATTTCACTTCTGAATGTTGGTCACTTCTTTGTTTACGTTCTGAAAAATGTGACACTTTCTGGTTCTTAAACTTTGGTTACTCTACAAAAATAACAAATAAGAAATTGTTCTGCACGCTCTGTTTGAATAAAAAGGCATTTTATATCATAAAAATGGCCAACATACCCGTTATTGTGAGGTTTTTTGCATAATTCACACTGCTTGCTGGGATCCCACACAGCGTCACTATCAGGGGGAGGTTCGGCCTCGGCCTCCTTCTTCACAACAGGAGCGTTATCAGGAATGAACAGCTGTGGTTCTTCTATCGAGATACTCCTGGATATTCTACTCTTGTGCCTTTGCTGGATTTTCTCTGGCTTTTTGATCTTTATCTTTTCTTGCTCCTCGTCTGGTTGGCTGTTTGACACCGGTGGGTTTGTTTTGTTTACCGGAGTGGGGGGATTCTGTGGTCGTTTTGGATGTTGAGGAGATTTATTCAGAACAGGCTTAACACTAGGGCCAGAATCAGACGACGGTTTTCTGCTGACAGTCGGAGATGTCGGGAGAGTTGGGCTTACATTTGGATGCAGAGGATGTTCATCTTGAGTTTTTTGTAGTTTTGACGGTTTAGGAGCATTAGGCCCTCCTGGGCGTTTCAAGACTACTTTAGCCGGCTTCCCTTTGTGACTTTGAAGATTTTCTGGGCGGCCCACATGCGTTTCTTTGTCTTTGGGTTGTGGGGATTTCTTCTGTAAGAGGCTTGGTCTGCCAGGATGAGACTGCTTATTTTTTACTCCAGACAGGGTCGGTTTGTGTTTCAGGACTTTTTCGACTGCAGGCGGAACTGCGGTACCATTTTTGTTCTGAGATTTGTGCGCGCTCGGTTTATGAGATTTGATTTGGTCATTCGTTTTGGTTTCCGCTGATGCTGCGTTTTCCACGTTAGGCTTTAAAATAGTGCTGTTTGCTTCTTGTACCTCATTGGGGTTCACATATGGTCCAAAATCCATAGGCGTGTCGTCGCTACTGGGCAGGCCGACGCTCGCTTCAGACACTACATCTGGTGTGAAATTATCTATATTTTCTGTGTTTGAATTCTGATTTTGTTCCCGATTGAGTGCGACACCCTCATCGATCACGGAATCATCCTGTAAGCCCAGGGACTGAAGAGCGCTTGCGTTGAAGGATCCAAATGTTTGAGATGGTCCTGGAAGTAGTTCGATTTTATAGCCCCCCACCGTGACAGTTAATCGGCGTAACACAACAACCGGATTCATCGATGAGTCAACCTCATTGACTTTAAATCGACGACTTAGCAGTGCTTCCCTTTTGTCGTCCAGGCTTTCATCCCTCTCTGGTGTCGACTCTTGGTCATGGTTTTTCTGTGCTGCTCTTCGCAGAGGTCTGCCCGGTGCACCTCTAACTCTACCTCGGCTTGCTGAAAGACAATTGTGATTAATGAAAATTGTGGGGGTAAAAATGTGGATAATCTCGGTATTTAATTGTTCATTTCTTTCCAATGTGAGCTCAAAAAAATAAGTTAATACAAATAAAATACAGTTGCGGCAAAGCAATCCAAATGAATTCACCCACATCTATTCATGTTATATGCACCTGTTTGTTTTCTCTGTATTTGACTCGCATTCCTCCTCCTGCCCTGTGGAAAGCCGGGCTGACTGTGCTCCCCATCAGATGGACTCTGTATAACACCTGCTGTTTTCATGTCTTGATTTGTATCTGCAATACATAAAGTCATAGGGAATTTTATTTAGCTCCTATGTTGATTTTACACACAACCAACTATTTATAGATGAAAAAACTGTTTATATACCTGTTGCGCTTTCAAGCTTAAAATTAACATCTTCATTTTCCAATAGATGAAACTGAGTGCTAGCAGATCCGAACATGGGATCTTTGTCACTGAGCATGTTTTTTAGCGTATTGTCGGATTGATTCCGACCCGGTTCGAAATCCTCACTTGCTTCACATTCCAGATTCTGTCCGAGCAACAAGGAATCGTCCAGCTGGTCACTTGGAATCAGATGGTTGAATGAGCCACCAACTATATCCATGAATGCCTAAACTGTGCTGTTTGATCTGAAAGAAAGTCAAAGGGCAAAAGATTTAAATATACTCTTAGCACTCTCCAAGACAGAAGATTTTAAAGAATATTAGTAGAAGTCCTCATATGTTACTGAAAAGACTTTGGCGTCAAACACCTATTTTTGGGTTGTGGGTTAAACATTTACTTGACGGCTTCAAACCATGTCTTGTAACTAGTAAGTGCCATACAAAATGTTTTTGTAAGAACTTATGAAATAATTGTCTTCCATTTCAAGATTATAAAGCTAATTTTACAGTTAGCAAACAACACTGTTTTATTAAAGTACTTATCCAATGATCACTGTTTGATTTGAATACAAGGGTATTTTAACACCTTCTCAGATATGTATAACATATGTATATACCTGTGTAACACAGAATAATTGAACTGCTTATTTAAAGGTATGAACCTAATTCAATAACAAAATAACTACAGTAAATGTAGTATTTTACAACAAATAGAGCCAACAGCCTTTCATTTTAAATTAAACTTTATTTATTAGATGTGCCTTAACCAGAACAAAATGCATGCATGCATGCCTGCATTACATAATAAAAGCTCTTCATATTTAAGATTTGAGGAGAACGTAGAATATCCATGCACTGTTGTATTAAAATCTGATCCTCGTGACCGAATGTCTACTGTTTTTATTTTGATTTCAGACCAGCTCACGTGCACAAACACCTAGCGCGTGCTTGCTAGAACAGCTCAAAGTCAGACAGTGTAAACAAACTAGAAACAGCTCCGGGCACAGCCCCAGAGAGCTTTAACGACATTTTGCACAAAATGCAATGCTAAACCGTGCAAAGCATGCCGTTAAATTCTCCTCAGAACGAACCCAAACACGGCCGCGCGCACGGGGGCCTTTATCAGCTTGTGTGTCTCTTTCGCCCCCATTGTAGCAAATTAAACTCACTTTTATAGAAAAAACTGTAGTGTGGATTGCCAACACGTGGTTGCGTGAAGTTTAAATGTAAATTTGACTAGGTTTCTACTCAAACTCGTCTCGAGTTAAGAGTCGCGTCGCGTGCACCTCAGTAAGGCCTCTAGCCTAACGACAGAAGCGCGTGCACGCCCACTTTACACGAGACGTGATATAAAACACTCACCGTCCGTGTCACTGTGGTCGAAAAGCCAGCGCATAGTGAGAGAAGGACTTGTATTATCGATTGCAATAGTGGGACGCCATACGGGATGCCGTTGCCGTTAATGTCGTTGCGTTTTCCGCTTCGGATCTGCGGTGGGACACGCAAGTAGTACTTCCTGTTGACCCTCTGAGCAAGCAAGCAAGCCAGCAAACAACCAACCCATCAAGCGATGGACATGCCACCAGGGGGCAGTGTGCTCCATGTATTTTAACAAAATGTAAAATATATATATATATATATTTATAAAAAAACATACTTACGAATACAAATAGATGTTTTAAATAAATCTTTGTAATAATATTTCGTTTATTATAATTAAACATAAAAATCAAAATAATACTCACAATACTTAAAGGAATACGTGAAACTAAAAGATAAACAAACATAAACATTTTCAAACCGCGAAAACACGTAGTTTGAATTTATCACTGCTATCTATCAGGGGCATGTTCATACTCAAACCGACACGTTTCCTGGTAACGGTTTGCAACGGTGTGCAACAGGGTTTGAGATACGTTTTCTAAGGGTGGGCGATCGATCCTAACATAAAAACATCGATACTAGTGTATTTTACTACATAATTTTTTCATTTACTTATTATTTACTAATAATTGTATATTTCTTTCCCCAATTTCCCATACACCTAGTTTTGCACGTTGCTCCTCCCTGCCCTGCTGTGTTTTGTAGTCCGCTATCACGTGACTCAGCTGCGCCAAGCGCAAGCACGCAGCTGCAGCCAGCGAAAAGAATCAAAACACTGCAAACTGCGATGTATGACAGTGGGCCTTTAGGGGTAAAAAGCCAAAGATTAAAAGTACTTTATTATTTAACTCACTTTATTTCATAAAACAATTGTGTGCACTTTGTTTATAAATTCCCTTAAAAATGTAATGAAAGGGAAATGTAATTTGCTATATTGTTGTGTCTAAACAAAAACGGAAAAGCAGTTTTAAATGATTTGTTCTTCAGTAATAACTAACGTTTTCTCTTGTTTGGTGGGTGTGAAAAGAACATCAACCCAAATCAGCTGCAACATGTATATTACCCACGCGGTATTAAAGAGACAATTAAAGATATTAGAAGATATGTATTTTGCAGTACTCAACACGTATTTATAACGATTTCCTCAGCTCCGAAAAATATACAAAAAGAACAAGAAGAATGGCCTTCTCAGCTGCCATAGTACGTCTCTTGCGTCATCACAACAGGGTGTTCAATCGCACCACCGTTTAACTTTTGCAAGGTTTTGTCGGGGCTGAACCCAGCGGTGTTATGTTGTTCTTAGCTTTGATATGGTTCCTACGCAGTGTTCACTGTGACTGCTCCCTACTCCCTGAGCACGGGATATCAGTTGAGGTGGACTACGCTGACAAAAAAACGCTTACTGTCATCAAAGAAAGGCAACGGCAGGGTTGCACAGATTATATTTTTAAAACTTAACTTTAAAATAAAGTTACAGAAACGTACTATCTACTCAATATAATCTTAACTTTTTTAAGCTTGTATTTATTATTTGACTGATGCAGCTTTGATTATTTGAAACTCTACTTTTGCAATATAAACATATATTTTAATTTGGTCAACTATGTGAAGATGTGTTCCCATGGATGCGTTGGTCTCATCTCGCTTTTTTCACTATTTGGTGCAGCCATAAACATCCCTGAGGTTTATAACATAACATAACAAACTTAATTTTTTAAGAATTGCTGCTGCTTACCACTTTTACATAGTTTTTTTTAATATTGGCCATATGGATGGATATAAACGCATATGAAAACAACTTTTTAATTGTACAATAAAATATAAATAAATACATTCAGCATGTCGACTGCAGCCTATATAATAAAAATGCTACACAAAGTAAAATAGCATATTTATGCGAAGCCATCCACAGTATTTAATACAATTAACAATATAAAAAATAAACTTTCACAATGTACAAAGGCATACGTAAACTTGTTTTACGCGAGCCCCTTCCACTTCCGGCAAGTGATGCATGTTCCCTTATTCCCTACGCCGATCGCAGTTCCCTTCGAACAGAACATGCGCGCTTCGGATTGGAATCTCACTTAAAATGGCGGAACACCCTGTGAAGTCCACTTCGCAGTCCACTTACGACTAAATTGAACGCACCCAAACATATGTCGTTGCTCTACAAACGAGAAGACTTTAAGATTGACTAGTTTAACTAGTCGAACAATTCAAAATCATGTCGAAAGGTAACAGCTCCAGTCTCTGTCAGGCACGTCAGTACAACAAATATCTCGTGTTTTGTTACTTTTAATATCGTTCTTATTTTCATTTTCAGAAATCTACAATATCATTAGACTAACGGCAGTGGGGGCTGGTAAGTGTTTCTAATTTTATGAAAACACCTAAAACAAAAAAATGTTGACGCTCGCTCAGTTCAATTGTGTATTTGTGTTTCAGTCGGCTCGGCTGTGTTGATTCCATTCGCGATCGGCGCAGCTGGATTCACAGTCGCCGGTATCACTGCAGGTTCTGTGGCGGCCGGTATGATGTCATCTGCGGCCATAGCTAATGGGGGCGGTGTTGCAACAGGAAGTTTAATCGCCATCCTCCAGTCAGCAGGTATAACTATTTATAAAAACAGTGTTTATTTATCCATTTAAGCAATTAATACAGCAACTTTTGAATCAATACGGCTTGATTTGTACATGTAGACGATTCAATCCTGTAAATATTAACAGATTACGTTAAATTGAATGATTTGTGAAATCAGTTTTATGCTCAATTTAGGTGTGTAGATTAAAGTGTTAATTCTGACTCATGACTCATATGACTATGACTATGATCATATGTTCTCCATGATAGGTGCTGCTGGGCTGTCTGCATCTGCTACAGCAGGTTTGGCATCGGTGGGCGGGGCTACAGGTGCTGTTTTGGGTGGAGCTGTGACGTTGTTGAGGAGGATGAGAAAATGAAATTATGAGGGACATACTGGAGTTCCAGAGGTGCTTCTCAATTCCTGTTTGTGCATATTGTTTCTTTTCCTTGCATCATTGCCTTGCCTCTCAGCTCCAATCCATTCACGATGCAATGCAAGAATAGGCTACACCTGCGTGTATCCTCGATCATTACTGTTTGGGAAACTTCTTCACTCCTCACTGTGCTATTGGAGCATTGAGGAGTCCTTTGAGATGACTGAGCTCAATCGGTTTTCAGGTCTAAGGAGCAAGGAAATTAGGTCAATTCAGATTTAAACAAATAACATTATTCTGCTTGTCAGCTTTCTTGGCATTCAGCATCAGCTTGTGTTGTGTGAGTGGACATGCATTTGAAATGTGTCTGTAGTGTAATAAAAACAATTACAAAGTATATCATTTTTTATATTTGTATGGTTTTGTTTGAGTTGTACTAAGTTATGTTAACTGATATGTTACCTGACAAAAAAGTGAATAATCATACTAATATTATTCACAATATTTTTTGACCCACCATTTTTTACACAGAACTCTTTCAGTTCTGCTGAGAAACAACTCTAAACAATCGCTACAATATTGAGGGACAGTGATAAACTTGTAAAAATTGTAGTTTTACTACAATCACCTTACAACAAAAAAAGTTTTAAAGGAGTTTGTTGTCTACCCTAAACGGATTTAGGATTTGTAGGGGTTGAGAACATGATTTCCAGGAAACGGTTTCAGTTTTGTTTTAAGATGGGTAAAGCAACTCCAAACCGATTCATTCGAGCGATTCATTTTAATGAACCGGTTCAAAAACCACTTCGGTTCCCGTTCGGCCCCAATGACATAATTCAAAGTCAAAAATGCAGTACCAGGCATAATTATTCTATTGTTGAGTCCGTGTTGGACACTCTCGAGACACATATTCACAGACTAAGTTGTTCAGGGCCCATTGATTCAAGACTATTAAGACTCGGTTCACTGAAATGAACCAGCTTAAATAACCAGGCGTCATCATCATTCTCCGCGTTACGCCCAGGAATTGACACTCGTTTGGTCGCACCAGCATAGACTATTGGAAATAGTTCTGTACTAGCAGTCGAAACTTAAACATCGTTTTCTTAGTCCGTTGAAGGCATGGCACCTGGTAAGTATAGTGAAAACTCTTCTGTTTTAGGGTAACGTGCAAATAACGAATATGATGGGAGAGTGGTTCTCAAACTGTGGTTCTTGAAGAGATGTAGGTGGTATTGACACGACATTACTCTATATATTATTTTACATTTCGTGTTTTAAATACAATTTCAAAAGTTTAATACATGATTGATAAATACGGAATAGATCTCAGCCTATGAGCAGTTTTAAAATAGTTGTATGAATTATTATTTATTTATCAATGGTCGATGTAAACACATAGCGGTAGCAGACAGGCACTTGTGAGTCCCTTTCTCTTTTCCGGACGAGCTGCGTACAAATAACGTTTCATTTGTATCTCTGCACTTGAACCACTTTTTAAAGATGTTGTTATTACGGTAAACTGTAAAATTAAACTCGTTGCGATATAGTTTTGACAAAAGTCTCTACAGTTAAGTTTAATGGCTGGAACACACTACAATACTTTTCAACCCGGAAACATTGTTGGGTGTAACTAGTTAGTAAGTAATTAGTTACTGTAATTTAATTACTTTTCCCTTGAAAAAGTAAAGTAAGGGATTACTCATATGTTTTCTGTAATTTAAATACAGTTACTTTTGATGTACTTAAACTAAATACTTTGTTAAATATATACTAGTGCCATAGCGTAATTGACTTCAAAATTCAAAGTCTAACTTTAAAATCTGTGCTTTAATGTATAATTCTCACATTAGTAAAACTTTGGACAGTTAATAATATTATTTGAATGAATTCAATAAGCCGTTTCATATATATTCTTGAATCACTTAACTAATCAAGGTTGATGTAGGATATAGAAAGTAATTAGTAATGAGTAACTAAATACTTTTTGGACAGAGTAATTTGGACAGTAATCTAATTACACTATTGAATATGTAATGAGTAACTAGTAATTAATTACTTTTTCAGAGTAACTTACCCAACACTGCCCGGAAAGATACACTTGCAGACTTTTTGAAAGTTTCAGATAGAAACACACTAACTGAACAAATCTGCAGACCAGTCCATTCTGAAAATGTGAGCAAAAGTATTGTAATGAAATTAAATTTCTTTAATTTCTTGATGTTTAAGTTTATCTTCTGTGCTAAATATTCTTTCCACATTGTTTGTCTTTAATATAATTTGTAGTCTTTTTGAAAGTCCCTACAAAGTTATTAAATCCCCCATAAATCTACAGAAAAGTGTTTTACAGAAAAGTGTTTTGTGTCCACTATTACAACTGACCAACAAAAAAAGTTTGAAAACCGCTGGTAAACACAAAAATGTTTGTATTATTTATACATTGGAGGACGAGGTGTGAAGATAAAGGTTAACAGCTCTACTATTAATTTGAGTGTTTATTCGTGTGACTTTCTATGGTGGTCATTAGGTGGTACTTGGAACAACTTATTTTATAATAGGTAGTACTTGATCTGAAAAGTTTGAGAAACCACTGTGATAGAATATGTATATTGTCTAATTGTTGCACTTTTTTTATTAAGGACGGTTTACCATTATTGGAATCGCAGTTGGTGCAGGTAAAGTTGTTTTGTTTATTTGCTTATTTCTCAAATAAAAACATACATTGTACACACACTAATATATATATATATATATATATATATATATATATATATATATATATATATATATATATATATATATACTGTATATATAGTATATTTTGTGATATATTATTGCTGTTTATGTGCATTAGTTGGTGCAGTTGTGTTGGCCCCAGTGGCCCTTACTGCAGCTGGTTTCACTTCTGCTGGTATAGCTGCTGGTTCACTGGCAGCCAGTATGATGTCTTCTGCGGCCATCGCTAATGGAGGCGCCGTTGCTACTGGAAGTTTGGTGGCAATCCTCCAGTCTGCAGGTTGTCTCTTGCTCTTCACTTGTTTCACTGTATATGGAACAGACAGATCATACACTCTAAAAAATGCTGGGTTATTTCTGTAAACACATTTTTGGGTTAATTGTGCTGGGTCATAATTTTGGGTTGTTTGAGGTACTGTAAACACACAGTTGGGTTGCTCATGCTGGGTCAAATGGACTGTAGGGGTTATTTCACCACTGAACAGCTGGGTTGGGTTATTTTGACCCAAACGGTTTGTTCATTTTACCACTTCATCGAACCTTCTGGATCCTTCACGCGTCTCCTTGTCAGACGGCAACACACATCACAGCAAGCTGATTTTAAAAGGTAAATAAATATGATAATATGATTATTTTTAATAACTTGTGGTAAGAGCACACTGATTTTACTGTTTAATGCAGTATTTGATCTGTCGCTGTGCGGAGGAAGTGTTTTATTCTGTGATTGATTAACGTTAAGTAATTTAGCAGCTTAGCATGCAATTTTTTTTACAAAAAAAGGCCTTAACAATCGCTTTATCGTTATGTTATATATATGTGTGTAAGTGTGCATATTTTTACTTTAAAAGGTTTTTATCCTTCACGTTAAATCCTAATGGAAATGTATGAACTAGCCTTAGGTCAGAAATACATGGTATAGTTCGGTTACTGTTTGTCTACTGTATGGCTTTGTAATGTTTAGTCAGAATTAGATAATTTCATACAAAACTTAATCTAAGGGGATATTTTTTCAAGTGTCTGTGACGTGCTGGATCCAACCAACTAGCAATAATTTAAAATTTAGCATTTTCCCGCTTTTTTCCCTCAGGTAACGTTACTGTTAGCTGCATTAGCTAAAAGCTTAGCCTCTTAATCTCACTGATTATTACAATTAATGACAAGAATAATGTTTGGAAAATTAAACAGAAATTTCCTTCTGACACACGACAGCAAACGATAGAAATAACTGTCTTTTATACCATTTTCCAGCTGGTAAAAATACTATTGTTCTAATAGTTTTGGCCATCACTGTGTGATATATGTATATCCTCAGAAGTAAATGATATACAGTATGAATGTAGTGAATGAAGTAAAATACTAAAAGTGAAGTTTGAAGGTTTCTTCTAAAATTAGCATTTTTATAAGGCCTCTGTATTTGTTCATTAAATGCATTTTAACTTAAATGTTAGTTATGTTTTAAGACTAACTGTCATATATTTAACAGGTGGGGACTTTAATGGTGGAATACTCGCAAAATGCAGAGAACAGTGATGTATTCTGCACATTTTGTGCCTTTGGGACGAGGCAGCAACGACATCCCAGACTTTCACCATTGTTTCAGGACATGCCATTGAAAAACTGACTTGTTGCTAAGTTGATCTGTTTCAAGTCCTTTTCTGTGCTTGATGTTAACTAAGCAGTCTCTTCCTACTTAGAAATTTCTCCAGCATGCAGTTTATCGTATTGATGGACATGAGTCTTCATGTGGGAAGTTTTTGAGGACAAAAGTTTTTTTCTGGGCACTTGTAACATGCTTTAAGTTGTCACATGTATTGTCTGTTGTTTGGAGTCTTTGTTTGGCTTAGTTTTAATGGCACACTGTTTGGACTGATTCTCATGTGCCAATAATATTATTTTGAGTGTTCTAATGCTGCAATGTTGACATATAGAATAGGAATCTACAGTGCATAATTCACCCAGTTTTGTGTTTTTAAAGAAACTGATCTACAAAAACTTTTTTTATGTGTCTGTAGGTGTTGGATGAAATGTATGACAATTGCACCCATTCAATAAATGTAAAGAAATAAATTTAATAAAAATGCATATTTACAATTGCATTTGTTTTGTGTAATTGTATTACAGAAAAAAATATAATAATTTTACATTCCCTTGAGATTATTTATTTTTATTGGTAAATATAAAAGTAGCAAGGCAATGGGAAAACATATAACCCAATGTTTAGGTTACACTCTAAAAAATGCTGGGTTATTTGTTTAACCCAACAGCTGGGTTGAGCCTGTTGGGTCATTTTGTTGGGTTATTTTCTTAGTGTTGGGTCATTTTTTGAGTAACCCAAACGCTGGGTTACCAGTCTGGTCCAATTGAGTGACAGTGAGAGAGTAAACCCCTCCCACTCCTCTACGCATCAGACAAACTTTACCTTCGCGGGCATTTTGATCCACTTCATCTCGGAAAGTTGTTATTCGGAGAAGAAAAGGTATGTTTTACGAGTTTTTAATGTATAAAACTATTACTGTAAAAAAAAATGCAAAAGTATGCAAAATTCGGCTGTTCACATTAGGTTTGAAAGTAACGTTACAATCTAGCTTCGTTAGCTTTGGATAGCTAGTCTGTAACGTTATGCCCACGTTGTTCTAATTTACAGCTTTTTAATCATTTAAACTTCCTTTTTGGTGAACATTTCCTCTGAAATGTGTGACTTGTGTGAGGAATTTAGTTCAGTAACTTACGCAACTTGATATTAGTTTAAGGTCGACACGAGAGCGACGTGTAAAAAGCAAACATCCAGCTCATTTTTTTTTATAAATACCGCTAATGTTCGGTGACAGAACTTAGATTTAAGAGTCTTTTAGACGAGAATGTTGTTGTTAAGAACTCAAATACGTGATTTATATATAAACATAACGCCTCTTTGAGATTTTGTTAAGACGCTGTCGGAGGTGTGAGCTTCAGGCTGTCAGCGGTCGTGTCTCCGTGGAGAGCAGCTCTATCTCGGCCATTGCCTCGGGAGTAGCCGCTCTTATAACGTTAGTGGTTAACAATGCGATATAGTTAATTTTGGGTATATGAGACGAACAATTGTTGCTCTTTTTAGACTTAAACTTATTCCCGAGTGTGTCGAATTAGTGAAGGGTTGTTTTAACGTTTATAATATTATTTTTTAAGACTGTATTTCACTTTCTGTACTATGTCCCACTCTTCTTCTTTCCCCCACTGACAGGTTGCAGAATAACAGCTAATATTAATGGATCATTCTATTCAAGAGAATGTCAACTGGAACGTGGATGTTTTCATAACAGGCTTAAAGGTAAACATTATTTAGGTAAAATGTTAATGTACTTCTTTATATGTTTATTATAATCCATTGTGCTCTGGGTAGGCCAGTTTCCTTACATTCTTCTCTTGTCTCTTTTCTTGTCTCTTTATAGATGAACAAATTGATAAAGAAACCCTCCTGCTGGACATCCACTTCCAAAAGTGCACACCACACTGTTGTCTACAACTCCTAGGAAAAGAATCCTCTTAAGTAAGACTGCTCCGTGGATATGTCAGGTTAAGCAGTGCTGAAACCGAAAGAACTAACACTATTTAAAATGTTTTGTGAGTTTATATGAAGAGGAAAGTTAAGGTGTCCCTTTTTCACATCCATAACGCTTGTTTATTTCTTTTTTTATAGAAAACTTGTGCATAGACTTATATTTTAACATATAAATGCGGTTCTATTAACAAGGGTTTAGTAAAATACTTTTTATAGCGTTTTGAAGTGTTAAGTTGTCTAACTATTTATATTTACTTGTGCCACTTTAATAACCTTGTTAAATGTATATGTTAAAATCTAAACTAATGTAATTTATTGAAATTAATGTTCTTTAAATATGTATAAACATACATTTCATCAAAGTGTTTTATATGCCATTTTATTGTTCATTGAGCATAACATATTGCATGTTTTTATGAATTCCTTTTGTCTTGCATTTTGATCCTTAATAAAACTATTGATTCTTACTGATGCCTCGAGTATTTCTCTGTGATTTTGTTATTATTATTTTTAAACATTTCGGGTTTGTTTTAAACCATCAATGTAATTTTTAAGCAAAAGTTGATTTAAATAAAACAACCCAGCATGTTGGGTCAAAGATTTAACCCAACTGGCTGGGTTAAAATAACCCAACGCTGGGTTTGTCCATATTTGACCCAATGTTGGGTTACCAAAATAACCCAAATTGGGTTATTTTAACCCAGCCTTTTTTTAGAGTGTATGTTAACCCAGAAACACAGTTAACCCGACCCACTAGTTGGGTCAAACAAACAACCCAGCATTTTGGGTCAAATGGTTCAACCCAGCACTTGGGTCAAAATAACCCAGCGCGTGTTCTGTCCCATAGTTACCCAGCAGCTGGGTTAAGGTTGGGTTATTTTCTAACCCAGCAATTCTTAGTGTGTATGCTTGTTTTTCGATATTATCTATGTTTCACAGTGCAGTTTTTCAGAAAATATATGGGCATTGGAGTGAAGTTTATAAATCTGTTGCGTAGCTGACTGTTTGCTTTACACTACTTGTACTTGTGACTGCTTTTGTATAATGCTCTTCTCTTGATGACAAGGTGCAGTAGGGCTGACTGCCGGTGCAACAGCAGCCGTGGCGTCTGTGGGTGGAGCAGTTGGTGCTGCGTTAGGTGGAGCTGCGGATTCCAACAGATCCTCTGGTCCCCAAGATCCATCTGATTCTGATGATGATGGAAATGACTTGGAATTGGAGAATGAGCTGAGGAATCCGGAGTCCAAAGAGCTTATGCCATGTTAAAGCCATTTGAAAGATATGGAGCCAAAACTATAAAAAATAAATAACTTGTTTTGTTTGATATATGGAAAGTGAAAGAACCATTGTCCTTACCTGAACGACTTGCGTGATGCTATTGCAGTTATTAACACAACAAGATCGAACTACCATAATTATATCTCCTAATCAAACGAAGAAGAAAAAAACACTGCATTGAACGCACAAGCAGGGATCCTCCCAAGATCGGTTCCGGATCCAGACCTTTGCTTCGTTCCATCTGGACCCCGAGACACGTTGTTTAAGTTGTTTAGGCTAAATTGAGCGTCTTCACAACGGAAAGTCACATCACATGCGCTCCCAGGAACATTTATATAGTTGATATTGTGCCGCTATATCCTCTAAAATGAACAAAATGCAGCAAAATTTAAGCATGTGTATCTGTTTACTGTTTGCTTTATGTCTCCAACCTTTCAACCAGTGATATTTATTAACCATAATGTTTTTATCTACATTAAGAATTAAAACATTTGTGACCCTCTAAAAACCCAGGCTAAAGTCTCGTAATCTAATGGATTATTAGATAACAACCATCAAAGATTAAATTCAAGCATTCATTTCACAAAATTATGGCATTTTCAGCCAATATTGAAGATTTCGTAATATTTTCATAGAATATTCTGTAGGGTGATTTTATGAAGGACTTTTGCTGGCTTTTCACAAGCAGGGTCCCATGTTCTATTTGGAGAAATGATGTAAGATATAATTATTATGAATGGCATGGAAAGGCTAATTTAGAAAATAACTTTGTTTTCTGTTTATGTGAGCATTATAATTGTAACATTATATTTTCTTTTTGCATGTTGTCAGTAGTTTATTTTTTTACAAATATAAATGATCAGACTTCTATAAAGAAGGCATTCCCCTAGTCACAGGGCCTACATACCATGGACATAAAAATATAAAATCAATGGCCTGATAAAAGATCCTATCTTTTATTATACAGTATATCCAACTTGGCTAAATTGATAAAATATTTATTTATTTTCAAAAAACCTATTGACCGGACCTCCGTTTGTAAGAAAATATAAAGATCTATTGTTCCTGTAGTTGCATGAATTTGCTCAACTTAATGTTAATTGTAACTGTTTGTAAGCAGTGACACAAAACTCAGCCAACGTTAACTCTTTCCCCGCCAGGCTTTAAAAAATGTTGTCCTACTAACCTACTAACTTAACCTTTTAGCGTGCTAGCTTATTTTAGCCAAACTCAAATTTCATGGAAGTTGACAATGTGGGCATTTTTTCTATCAGTTCCTTCGTGTCAAGTAAGACTCAACCACATACAAAATGTACTTACCCAACTGTAGTATTTGTAATACTCCGTCACTTTTCGAATAAGGACTACAGTTGGCTTTGTAATCACTTGACCACACAAGGCACTTTGCAAATATAATTGGTAATTTAACTAATTTATATAAATACAAAAGAATTTAAAAAAAAGATTTCCTGCTTTTAACAATTTGTGTTGCGTGACGTGTAATGTACGTCAGTGTACAGCTATTCACAACATTTTTTAAACTAATTGAGCGCTCAAATGAATCATTGCAGTATTATATAAGGTGTAAGCACAATTGCTTTTGCATACTTCATAAGAATTTTACAGAGGGTCAAGATGGACTCAAAATGCACATGTAATGCCACTAGAGGATGTCACTAGAGGACGCCCTTTCAACAGATTCAATATTTATAGAATAACACGTAGCTAAAGTCAAAGTGAAAATTATACATGCAACCCCAGAGAACTGTTGACATGTACACATGAACCTGAATGCATTTTAGGACATGTTCTATGTCACTTGTTTTTATCGATTTTTGACGTCCTACCGCGACTATTTTCGGCCAAGGACACAATGTGCGTCGGACCAATGTTTGCTGGGATGATCCAGTGAAAGTCAATGAAACGAAAGGTCTAGCTAGTGTGACCACGACAACGTCAGCTGAGCCCAGAATCGATGAAATTATCTTAGTGTACTACTTGACATTGTGGTGAAATGTTTTGACATCATGTTAGTTTAAATAAACATACGCACAGCATACTCCTTTACAAAAACATGCCTTATACGTTTGTCTTTGGGGTATGGCTATATTTATTTTGAGTTTCAGTTTCGTTTCTCAATAAAGGTCCACCCATAGCTTATAAGGCTCAGCTCAGCTCTTATACAAGCACCAGTTTAAGAGAATCCTGCTTCGGTACTTTTGACAGATATGGATCCTTGTAAGTGGACCTACTTTCTAACGTAACTGTATAGAATCTTAAATGTGCGATTTTAGCTATTTACAATGTACTATTCTTTCCCCTCATCTATTCATCTTTTAGTTACAATGATCGCGACAGGTGTAGGAGCAGGTAAAATTTCTAAAAACAACTATTTTGGTCACTTTAAAAGTAAAGAATATGTACTAATGTTTTCCATCTAAATCAGTAAGTAAATAAGTTTTCCAATCCAACCAAAGCCGCAGCAGTTGTTGCAGCTCCTGCAGTTATAGCGGCTGCTGGCTTTACTGCTGGAGGAATTGCTGCAGGTTCTATTGCCTCCTCCATGATGTCAGCTGCAGCTGTGGCTAACGGAGGAGGGGTCGTAGCTGGATCTGTGGTAGCAGTTCTTCAATCCGCAGGTGAGTCAAAAATCGGCTTGGAATACTTTAACATTAAATTACAATCTTGAAATAAATAAATTTGTGCATACTCAACTCAACTTTATTTATATAGCTTTTTACAATTTTCATTGCTACGAAGCAGCTGTATATGACACATATTGACTATAAGCAAATCAACTAAAGTTATTTACCTGTAAAAACAAGAAAAAGGAGAAAATACAAAAGACAGTCATATCCACACTCAAACGCTCCACACACACAATAAGCAAACATACTTAGTTACACACATCGATATACACACACACAGACAGACAGACAGATGGAAACACAGACACACACAGACAGACACGCACGCGTGCACAGTGAAAGCACAGAGAGAGAAACACAGGTCAAATATTAAACAGCAATATTAATTATGTATAATTTTAAATATCTATACCATTTTCACAGAACTGTCAAATCATTTCAACTCATGTCTTTTATTCAATTGACTTTTAGGCGCAGCAGGACTTTCTGTCGCAGGTCAAGCCGCAGTGGGTGCTGTGGGGGCCGCCTTGGGTGCTGCTGCAAGTATGGCTAGCAACGGCACTGCCTAAGTTACTTTGAATCCCCCCAAAAAAGTAAATAAGTACTTTCATAATCTCACTTACTGTCTCTTGTCTTGTGATTAAACATTCCTTGGTGTGAACTATGAGATCATGTAGCCTATATTGTTTGTTAGTAACCAATAATCTCACTTTTGCAATATAAATGTTGATGCTCAGTTTGCAAATTGATACAGTAATTATTTGTCAATGTTTTAAACTTTCAACTGCACTTCATGTGTTTATTACTTTGTATTAAAATACATCTTGTTGCTTCTTTTCTTGACGTTAACACCGGCCTCCTAAATGATTTGCTTAAACAAACAAATATAAAAGAGAAGATCTACATTTATATGGTCTAAACACAAGTTATTAGCATTCAGACACATTGAATACTGCAAATTATAAGCACTGTTCATGTACTTTTGTTGCAGTTAGTGTCCACACATCAACATACAAAGCATGAGTTTGAAAAAAGGCATTTGCTTACCCTTCCAACAGGTATTGCTCCGAATAATAATCTTGGTTGCCACAATCCACTCATTAGCACTGCACTTTATCCCCCACTAGCACGCACAACTTTAGCACTGTCTTACTGTAATACAACAATACATATCCGTCACTGTACACTACGCACATTTGGTGTACATTTGATGCTATTTATTTATTTATTTGTAAATTATGTGTCATTATCTTTTGTACACTACGCACATTGTGCAAATTTGCTGTTGTGTGTTGTTTTTATGTATATTACGTCTCGTTTGTTGTATTCTTGTCACGGCTTGCAAGGAGTTTGACAGGAAGAACCCAATTGCAGGCAGACACTGGGATGAAGGGGTTTTAAACAGATATTTATTATAACATAGAAAACTAATACAAGGCAAAACAAAACCCACGAGGAAACGAGGCAGGATAAACTATAAACGACAACAAGGACGCGGACTTACTAGACTAGGAAAACAAACATAAGAACGACAACTAACTACACTAACTTGACAAGGTACAAAGCAAACAAGATACATGGTTCAGTGAACAATGAACAATGAACGAGGATGTTTAAAGGGGAACAAACACAGGATAATTAACAATGGGCAGTTGTGGGTAATGAAACACCAATGGGAAGGCTATCAAGACAAAAGGGGTGGAAACACCGAAGAGACTCAGAGAGAGAGTGAGAGGATCTCTAAAGCCCAACCTCTCTCTCCACAAAGAACCTTAGACTACATTTACATTTAGCAGACGCTTTTATCCTAACAACTTACAAAGAGTTTAGGAGCAATAAGCGATAGTTCATACAGGAGCCATAATATATTAGGTGCCAATACAAAGTTACTGGTTTCAACAAAAGCTAGACCACTACCTGTTAAGAGAAAGGGTTAGTGTAGTTTTTTCATTTGTTTGTCAAGTATTCACAGAAGAGATGGGTTTTAAGTAGTTTTTTAAATGTTGTGAGAGATGTGGTTGAACGGACAGAGTTAGGAAGAATGTTCCACCAGGAAGGAGTTGTGAATGAGAAAGAGCGGGAGAGCGATTTACTGCCCTTATGGGAAGGCAATACGAGAAGTTCATTTGCGGGAAGTTCAATTGCTGAACGCAGGGATCTTGATGGGGTGTAGGAGTGCAGGAGAGTGTGGAAGTAAGCCGGTGCAGATCAAGTGATAGTGTCAAGGTTGTGTGTGAGCAGAACCCAGATTCAGGCAGATTAAGGTAACAGAGACTTTTATTAAATAAACATAACAAAACCCACGATGGGGCAAAACAGAGACACGTACAACAAAACAGAAAACTTTCCACGAGGGGAACAAAACAGCTAGTAAATAATAAATCCAAACACGAAATGGTACTCCACAGGAAAAAAGGTAATCCACACGAAAATGGCAATGCGAGTAAAGCGCACGTACAGATGCCATAAAAATACACACAATAAACAGACACAGGACTAGGAAAACACAGGGTTTAAGAAGGGAAACAATAACGAGGGATAATGACACAGGGAGAGCGACGGGCAGGTGACAGGACTAAACATTAAAGGGAGACAGGTGATTGAGATAAAACACTAATGTAAGACTAGCGGAGAAACAAGGGGGCGGGGCTACACGGAACACCGGAGGACACGCGGCGAATTATCAAAACATACCGCCACGTGTCTACGTTGTTCACGGATGATGTCAGACAGCCCGGGGCAGCGGGAGTGGCACAAGCCGGTCTGGAGGACAGAGGACAAAGGTTAGACTATGTCATGACTCCCCCCCAAGACCAAGAATAAACAAGACAAGATGGCGGAACCATGACAATTCTGGTGTAAAAATTGCAAGGAAATGTTTACTGTGTAAACGTGTACAAAAAAATGTCAACAAACAAATATAAAAGGGAGGATATAAACTTTATTTGGTCTAAACACAAGTTATAAGCATTCAGACACATTAAATACTGCAAATTATAAGAACTGTTCATGTTCTTTTATTTCAGTTAGTGTCCACTATGAAATAATGCACAACATAATAAGGAAGTGTGTGGGACACAGAACAACTGAGACAACATTAACATACAAAGCATGAGTTTGAAAATCGGGATTTGCTAACCCCTCCAACAGGTATTCCTCTGTATAATAATATTACTTGTAAGATCAAACATTTATAGCCTCAAGCAGTTTAGCATTATTATTATTTTGAAACAATTGTCTTACTTTCTGATAAGCGACTTCTTTGAAAACATCATCGAGCTGTATTTCAAAATCACCAGACTGGCCCTTTGATCTTCCCCTGGTGGCTGGTTGTAGTAGGCTACAGACCCTATACCCTTCCCTCTCCAAGTAAACAAATTCGATAGGAGCCAAAATATAAAATCGTATAACACTTAAATGTTCATTGTTAAAAAGCAGCTGTACATGAGACATATTTTTTTAAGCAAAATACTTAAAGTTATACCTGTATAAAATAGGGGATTTATTTGCACTATTTCCACTTTTACACTGCATTGTACAATCAGGTTTAGTACGACTCGGCTCGGTACAGCTCATTTCCCTTCGGCTGTCTTTGCTTTTCCACAGCAGTTTAGTACCACATATGGGGATTACAAACTTATTGTCATTGTTGCGCCACCTCTAGTGTCGTAGGATTTAATTGTCTGTTTGATATATGGAGAAATGGAAAGAGAAAGAACCAGGAGCTTTTCCTCAATGACTCTGTGTTTGCAGTTTTTAACACAAGAAGATTGACAAGTTATATTTCCTATTCAAACAAGAAAAACAAAACACGATGGTTTTGCATAAAGGCTACTGCACGCACTACCTTTCCTCAATTGACATGCACTTCTTGCGACCTCTTTGCTCCACAGCTTTATCGTGCATGTCTGACTTCACTTGGCCTACAGAAGGACGAGTTCAAGAGCATCCTGCTTCAGTCGGATTCACTTTGGACTGATGGATCCTTGTAAGGCCTAAATTTACATTTAGTCATTTAGCAGACGCTTTTATCCAAAGCGATTTATAAAGAGTTAGGGAGCAAAAAGCGATATGTCATACAGGAGCCATAATACATTTGGTGCCAATACAAAGTTACTGGTTTCAACAAAAGCTAGACCACTACCTGTTGAGACAAAGTTTTTTATTTTATTTTATATGTCTGTCAGGTATTCACAGAAGAGTTGGGTTTTACATAGTTTTTTAATGTGACAGTAAATAAATGCTTTCATAATCACACTTACTGCCTCTTGTCTTGTGATTATACATTCCTTGGTGTGACCTACGAGATCATGTAGCCTATTTTGTTTGTTAGTAACCAATAATCCCTGCAATCTCATTTTTGCAATGTAAAAAAATATGTTGATGCTCAGTTTACAAACTGATACAGTAATTATTTGTCAATGTTTTAAAATTTCAACTGCACTTCATGTGTTTATTACTTTGTATTAAAATACATCTCGTTACTTCTTTTTCTTGACCTTAACACCGGTCTCTTCAATGATTTATTTAAACAAACAAATACAAAAGGGAATATCTACATTTTATTTGGTCTAAACATAAGTTATAAGTTATAAGCATTCAGACACATTAAATACTGCGAATTATAAACACTTTTCATGTTCTTTTATTGCAGTCAGTGTCCATTATGAAATAATGCACAACTTAAATAAGGGAGTGTTTGGGAAACAGAACGACCAAGACAACATTAACACACAAAGCATGAGTTTGAAAAATGGCATTTGCTAACCCGTCCAACAGGTATTCCTCCATATAATAATATTGGTTGTAGGATCAAACATTTATAGCCTCAAGCAGTTTAGCTGAATTATTATTTTGAAACAATTGACTTACTTCTTGATAAGCGACTTCTTTGACAACATTAATAAGCTGTATTCCAAAATCCGCTGCTCACTATGCCTTTAAATGTCTTTTCAATGGCAAGTCCTTAGTAATCCTCTGCAAAATATTTACTTATTCTTATATATATTCTTATATATATTTACTTATCTACTTTTTCAGATGACACTGCCACACCGGCTGCTAAATATTTGTCTTAGGTTGGGCTCTATGAAAAGGGGTCTTATGACACGACTAAAACGTATATAATCATTTGTTTAAGATGTAATGTAATATGTATACACATTCTAAGGTTAAAAAGTGGTATTTTCCACATACCGTGCATGTTAGTCAACTCAACCCACGTTAGTCCGTAGCAAAGTCTTTTACAATGACAATATACTTACAGGCTGTGAATCTGAAGCGCCTGTCATGCGAAGTTGTAATGATTGGAATGGCCCCACTTTTTAACCAAAGCTTTCGTGCATTGCCAGTCTTGATATCTAATGCGCCAAACAAACTTGAATATTCAGAGTGTTGTTAATAAAATGTAGACATTCATTTTTAGTTGTCTCATCTTTTGGATGTGCAAACAAAGAGGCTTTCTTTTCGCAACAAAACACAAAGCGTGTCCACGACATGGCTGCGGCAGTGACGATACAATGAGATTTACAAGTACGCCCACCTAACTTGCTTTTAATTTGGGTGTTCTTATTCAAGTCATACCACGAAATGATGTACATTCGATGAGGTGTGGTTACACAAGGTGTTTCAGGCAGGACTGGTTGAGCAATCGCTGTTAGATGGAATGCATCTTTTGTTTCAACACTATAATTTTTGCTATTTTACGTGCCTAATACATACATACAAGGTTTGAAAGATGTCCTCTTTACTGAAGAGCTTGGTGGATATACAGATGTGGTTTCTGCAACAAGTTAAACCAAGAACAAACTTAAATCACATGAATATACAACGTTTTCACCTTGAACAGCTCTTAAACACTGAACAGTAAAATAATTACCATATAACAGTACTAATTCAATACATATATATGAGGTAATTATCTTCTAAATGTCCGCAAGGGGGCCCTACCAGCATCCAAAGTTGTTTAGCGGCAGCCTTCCGGACAAAACATGGATTCCCGCGTCAACGAGCATTGTAACATAACACATATGTCCAACAATAATGCGGATAGGTAATACCAACAGTTTAAATATAAACATCTTGCAGAAAACATCACTGAAGCATTTAGGAATGTACAGAATCGAGCATGTTATATCAACAGAGCTAGCCTTATCGGTTAAGATGAACAGCACAAGAACGATAGCGCACTTTCTACATAGTAACGAGAGATATGAACAGCCATTACTTACTTCACCTTTACGCACACTGTATCCCAATGAAGTCTCCAGCTCAGTTGTATCTGAGTGGATTAGAGTACAGCCGTCGAACTTTGCGTCTCCTCACGTGCGCTGTCTAAACCAATGTCTATTTCCGCATCACCTGATGACGTTGCTGAAGCGATGCAGGCTCTGATAGGTCCGTATCATCCGGGGCATTGAAGACAGCCGGGCCTTTTGTACACCATATGAGCCCTTTTATATTGAATTGGTTTCAGCTAGATCTTATCTACAAACGACACTGCTCCACTCATCACTCCCAAGGCACCCAGCTGCACACATCAGATAATCGCTTATCGGTCTCTGCCACGCTCCCTCTCTCTGAACAGCTTCGATACTAACAGTGCCACCCACACTATTTGCTCCACTCTAACCTCCTGTTTAGACAGCTTATGCCCTCTAACTTCTAGGCCATCTCATGCATCCCCTTTTGCCCCCTTGTCATCTGATGTTCTGTCATTTCAGCATGCCTAGCCGACATTTTGCTCTGGTGCTACTGTTGCTTCAATCTGCGGAGCAGTCAATATGGGACATGGGAAGTCACGCTCGGGACAAATCAGGCAGGCTCAATATACGGGACGTCCTGGCTAATACAGGATGGTTGGCAACCCTATGTACAGTTGTGCTCAAAAGTATACATACCGCTTGCAGAATCTGGAAAAAGCTGACAAATGTGGAAAAATATGAGGATTTTTGAAAATTAAGGTTTATTTTGAGTTTAGTCCTTCCCTGAGCAAGATATTTCACTAAAGAAATGTTAACATAGAGTTCACACTAAATAATAATAACAGAGTATCTTAAAGATCTAGACCTAAGACCAAAATGGAGGTGAGACAGTTCCTGGGGCTGGCGGGATACCACAGACGGTTTGTGCCTTACTATTTGCACCTCACCAGCCCCCTGACTAATCTCACTAAAAAGGAAGCGCCAGATCCGGTCCAGTGGACGGCGCATTGCCAGCAGGCTTTTACCCAAGTGAAGGCTTCTCTGTGTGGCATTTTTTGTTGCATACTGATGTGTCGGACAGGGGGCTGGGTGCCTTACTGGCCCAGGAGGTGGGGGGAGAAGCGGTTGGTGCTTTACATTAGTCGCAAGTTCTCGAAGAGGGAGACTAAGTACAGCACCATAGAAAAGGACTGTTTGGCCATCAGATGGGCCGTCCTCACCCTTAGATCTACTGGGCTGGTAATTCACCCTCTGTTCTGACCAAGCTCCTCTGCAGTGGCTCCATCGCATGAAGGATACCAATGCCCGGATCACCCGTTGGTATCTAGCTTTGCAGCCTTCGAAGTTCCAAGTGGTCCACACGCCGGGTGAACAGATCACATTTTAAGTTTAATTTTTTCTCTCATGTTCTCTATACATGTTAATTTCATATTAAGAAATCATGACTAAAACGTGGAACCACATGATTAAATCATGATAAAAAAAATAGCTTTTTTGAGTGCAAGTTTGAGCTCAAAATCTTAACAATCATGTGAAATGAAAATTATTTGTTCATGTAAAGTGTAAAGCCTCCAAAAAATGTTATTGGAGTATGGTTCACCATGTGCCTTGGCTTAAAGCCTCTTCATTATGGAGTCTTTCATAAATGAGAAGTCAGACATGCTCTTCCAGTTTTCTATTTGAAGCAGGCTACGCACTGAGAAAGAATAGGCTTGTCAGCTGACGTTAACAGCTGACAAGCTGACGTTAACTACAGAAAACAGACGAAGCATCGACATCAGAATTCAAATTATTTGACATATTCTGAGTAAGCTAACATTATGATTGCAGTGTTTACATGAGTTGCTTTGAGAATATACCTTTCATGTTCCCGTTTTACATGTTACACTTCATAGTTTGAATATTATCATACGTCATTATCTCCCTAAGCGACGCCGTTCGACATTCCCTCAAAAATTCATTTATCAACAAACAGTTTGTCCTCGCCATGGTACCACATACAGTTTTGGGTGTTTTTCTTTGACCACGTTTAGAGGGGCAACAATAATCTGATATTAACACTATAAAGACAATACTCTGATTTAGAATGGACCATGTAAACAGAGCTTTTTGAATAACTTAATCCGACTGAACTCATAACCATATTAAACACAAATCGAATTAATACGGGTGGAGTACTCCTATTTAAATCGCATTATCGAAGTGCGGTGTAGACATATACACACCTTAATCGCACTATTACTGGCGTGTAGAGACTTTCCCTGCACTTTGCAACAGATTACACACACACAGCAGGGGACAGTCGTTCCGTGTTACAGAAAACAACATGGCTTAAAGCAAGAAAGCACATTTTTGGTCTGAATGGGAGATAAGAAGGTTGCCAACAATTCTATAAAAAAAACACCAAAAACTGTATGTGGTACCATTGTGAAGATGAGCTGTTTGTTGACACTGTACATGAAATAATGGAGTAAACGTCGAACGGCGTCGCATAGGGACATAATGACGTATGCAATTAATCAAACAATATGTAGTGTAACATGTAAAACGAGAACATGAAAAGTTTATTCTTTAAGCAACTAATGTAAACACAATAACCATAATATTAGCTTACGCGTCCATGTGCCAAATAAAAAAAAATGAGTTTGTCATGTCATTTTGTTGTGTAGTAAACCTATTCACTGCTCCATCAATGTTTCATGCCAAATCGTTATATTTCGTTGTTTAAAATGTTCTGCAAGATGCAGTTTCTTTCCAAAACGTCATAAGTACCGAAACGGTTTTTTGCCTCATTGTGATATTTCCTCTCCACCAATCAGAATTTGCTTGTTAGTGTGTTATTTTTAAATAATTTGTTGTATGTGGTAGGAAATATTGAAACATGAAATTGAAAATATTTATTTTATCTGACTATTTAGTTTGTTACTATTTATTTTATTTGGCTGTTATTTATTTCATGCATTTGCATGTCCTGATGTCATATGTTGCATGTTCTCTTGTTTGTTTGTTTTTAAAAAGAAATAAACCAACATTTTTGGGGGAAAAAAGGATGGATTTGTAGCGTTTTGAAAAATAAACTTTGAATTTATAATCAGCCCTGCGATGGGTTGGCACTCCATCCAGGGTGTATCCTGCCTTGATGCCCGAAGACTCCTGAGGCGCAGGCTCCCCGTGACCCGAGGTAGTTCGGATAAAGCGGTAGAAAATGGATGGATGGATGGAATTTATAATCAAAAATATTGTTCTATATACATCGACAAAATGTATGGGTCTAGGTAAAAAAATGTCATTTTCATGAAAACTATTAAAATGGATTTATAGCGTTTTGAAAAAGAGCTCTTCATATCTTACATGCTGTGAAACATGTTTTCAATTAAGGTGTCAGGGATGGGCAGTATTTCAAATATCTGTATTAAAAATATGTATTTGAAATACAAAGCAGCCTACTATTTTGTATGTTAACCCTCAACATGCACAGGGCCAATGGGCGGGTTAACACTTAATTGCCTAGTTTCACAGACAAGGCTTAAAACTTGTCCCAGACTAAAAGGACGTTTTGAGCTGTCTTAACTGAAAGATATTGCTGTGACATGTCTTAATATATGTCATTGCCATGGAATTGTCTCAAGATGCATGCCAGTATTGTTTATATCTAAGGCATTTTAATAAAAGCTACTTACATATCCTAATGTAACTAGGCCTAGTCCTAACCCTTGTCTATAGAACCAGGCTAATATTTGTTTTGTTGAAAGGAATTCATTTGGATGTCACCCTCATGGTGATTAGTGTTTCCTTAAATTGTGATCTTGACTCTTAGTATATTCATGTTTGTTTTCATGGTGTGCTTTGACTGTGTGCTTTTAAAGTACATTTGTTTTTGTATTTTAAATATACATTTGAAATATTGTCCATACTTGTTGATAAGACGATTAGTTACTTAAATATAACATTTGTCTTCATTAAATGAGGACAAATTAGACTATGGGGAAAATAGGTTGATTTAAAAGTTATCTGCTAATATCATATTTTATGGAATATTATTAAATTATGTACAGCTGACCCCCTTTTTTGTTTTGTTTTATGATAGAAAGAAGGCAGAGCTTGTAGTTGCCTCCACAAAGTAAACCTTGTCTGTGTCTCTGTTTATGTCTGTCTGTCAGCCATTCTATCCTCATTCTCTTTATGTTTTGTGGTATCAGATCTAAGGGCTGCGTTATTCTGTATGACTGGACCAGGAAATAGTGCATCAGGAAACACCATTCTGGGAAACAATGAGTTAGGGGAAAGTTCGTCTCCATTTGCTGTTATTTCAACTTCTCAGAGAGGAAACACAGTGATCGGTGAAAGAGAAATTACAGTCATTGACACTGCAGGAATTTCCGATACATTACTGAGTGAAGAGACACTGAAGACAGAAATGATGAACAGTATCAGAATGTCATTTCCTGCTGCTCATGCGTTCCTCCTGGTGATCAAACTGGGTGTGACATTTACAAATAAGGAAAAAACTGCGAAATGTATTCAGAAGGACTTTGGCTAATTACACCCGCACATGCAGGTTATAAATACCCGTGAATGCGGACGCATCATCAGGTCATCAGGTTCTGTATGAAAGGACGTCTGGGCACGCCTATAGTCTGGCATTAAGGGGCAGCATCTCGTTCCTGCTTTTTCAGGGAACAGGGTTACATCCAGGTAACCCGAGACGTTTCCTTTCAAAACTACACTCGAAGGTGCTTTTCAAACGCTATGGGAACGAGAATACCAACGCTGCGCACTGGAATTGTCTGGAACCCCCAAGGTTGTGTAGCGTGTGTGCACGATCCGAGAAGAGGCCTCAGATATGACTCTGGGATGTAGACTCCAGGACACGAGAGCCTAGAGTGGATCTGACAAATGTGTGCGGAGAGGACCAGCCCGGTGCATCACACACTTGCTGCAAGGGCACACCTAGGCCAGAGGAATAGAATCCCTCACACAATGTGATATTGTTTGCTTGGTGGCAGCCACCCCTTTGTTGCAGCCCCCGTAGCATATAAAAAGTTGCTCGATTTACGCCACTGGCCAGTGGACGTAAGTCTGAAGAGCACGTACTGGACACAGTAGGTGTTATCGTTCCTGCTCCGACGTCGTGAACGGCGGAGGGCAGAAGCCCTCAGGAACAACCGGATGAACGGTGGAGAACGGAACTTTCAGCAGATTACTTGGATGAGGATGAAGAATAGCTTTGACCATCCCAGGGGCAAAATGTAAACAAGACAGCGAGGTCAAGAGTGCCTGCAAATCTCCGCCTCTCTTAAAAGAGGTGATTGCCATTAGAAAAAACATTTTAAAGGTCAGAAGCCTGACAGGCGCTAACTCCATAGGTTCGAAGGGGGCGCTAACTAGACCCTTGAGCACTGTAGCTAAGTCCCATGGAGGGACTGTCTGTCTAGGAGGCATCAGCTGCCTTGCTCCACGAATAAAGCGGGCAACTAAAGGGTGTTCTTCCACAGAAAGCCCATCAATCAGGGCATGTCAGACTGAAGTGGCGGCCACATAAACCCTGAGAGTACCGGGGCTTGTCCCTGAGGACAGTGTCTCTTGCAGAAACTACAACAATGAAACGATCTGGCAGTGAATTGGGTCTGAATGGTGTCCAATGAACCATCTGACAAAAACGCTCCTTCTAAGGGCGTAGCTCCTTGTAGTGGAGGGAGCCCTAGCACTTAGAATAGTCTCTACTACGTTATGCGGAAGCCCAGCACTTCTTAGCTAGTGCCCTTCAGGGGCCAGACATGCAGGTTTCAGAGCTCGAGATGAGGATGAAACACTGTCCCCTGTGCCTGACACACAAGATCTCTCCTGAATGGAATCGCATACGGTGAGTCCTCTAGGAGGGGATTCCAAGTCTGAAAACCAGATCCTGGTTGGCCAGCGGGGAGCTATCAATTAGAGGCGAGACCCCTGTTGATGGACCTTCACCTGGACTACGGGAAGCAGTGCTGTCGGAGGAGATGCATAAAGACGTAGTCTGGGCCAGGTATGGGCCATCGTGTCCAGACCCAGGGGAGCTGGATGAATCAGAGAGAAGTAGAGGGGACATTGTGCTCTATCCTGCGTAGCAAAGAGGTCCATCTCTGCTTCGAAAAATCTACTTCGGGGTGGAGTTTCCATTATTCCCCGTTTGTCACAGCTTGTCTGGACAGCGAGTCTGCAACCACATTCACATGCCCCGGGATGTGAATCACTCTGAGGGACAGGAATTTTCCCTCTGCCCAGGCGCAGACGTTTTATTCATTATTTTTAATAATTGTGTTACTTTCATAGGCTGTTTTTCAATATCCATATCTACACAGTATGGGTTTTTATTAAGCATTCGTTTTGTGCAAATCACATAATAAAAGACAAAAAAAAATTCATCAGTTGTCATTAAACAACCAATAAATGATGTGAACTGAGCAACATTTGTAGTCGGACATCCATTTTTAAAACTTAACTTTTTTGGTTCAGTGTCCTCCATCAATCAGTGCATAAATCAATTCAATTAATTAACTGTGAAGGTGTGGTATAAATACTTTTTCAACACATACAGAACATGACTCACAAAATCTGTTTGTCAAACAGTCATTCCTGCATATCTATTATGACTTTCATATGACAGATTTAAAAGGAAACTGATCACAGATGTCTGTCATACAGCCCAGAATGGGATTAACAACAGCATTTTTGGCCCCCTTGAGAAATCAGCAAAATTATGTTTATTCGAAAATGTAAAAATTCTGAAAGTTTTCTGTGACGGCTTGGTGTGCGTGCGTGTGTGTGTGTCTGTGTGTGTGTGTAAGAAAAGGTAGGAAAGAAAAGTATCGGGTGGGAGCGTTTTAGCGACAAGGATGAATCAAGTGCTGGGTATGTACACTCTAAAAAATTCTGGGTTATTTCTGTAAACACATTTTTGGGTTATTTGTGCTGGGTCATAATTTTGGGTTGTTTGAGGTACTGTAAACACACAGTTGGGTTGCTCATGCTGGGTCAAATGGACTGTAGGGGTTATTTCACCACTGAACAGCTGGGTTGGGTTATTTTGACCCAACCGGTTTGTTCATTTTTCCACTTCATCGAACCTTCTGGATCCTTCGTCTCATTGTCAGACGGAAACGCACATCACAGCAAGCTGATTTTATAAGGTAAATTAATATGATAATATGATTATTTGTAATAACTTGTGGTAAGTGCACACTGATTTTACTGTTTAATGCAGTACTTGATCTGTCGCTGTGCGGAGGAAGTGTTTTATTCTGTGATTGATTAACGTTAAGTAATTTAGCAGTTTAGCATGCTAATTGTTATACAAAAAAGTCCTTAACAATCGCTTTATCGTTATGTTATATATATGTGTGTACGTGTGCATATTTTTACTTTAAAAGGTTTTTTATCCTTCACGTTAAATCCTCATGGAAATGTATGAACTAGCCTTAGGTCAGAAATACATGGTATAGTTCGGTTACTGTTTGCCTACTGTATGGCTTTGTAATGTTTAGTCAGAATTAGATAATTTCATACAAAACTTAATCTAAGGGGATATTTTATAAGTGTCTGTGACGTGCCGGATCCAACCAACTAGCATTAATTTAAAATTTAGCATTTTCACGCTTTTTTTCCCTCAGGTAACGTTACCGTTAGCTGCATTAGCTAAAAGCTATGCCTCTTAATCTCACTAATTAAAACAACAAATGACAAGAATAATGTTTGGAAAATTAAACAGAAATTTCCTTCTGACACACGACAGCAAACGATAGAAATAACTGACTTTTATACCATTTTCCAGCTGGTAAAAATACTAGTGTTCTAATAGTTTTGCCCATCACTGTGTGATATATGTATATCCTCAGAAGTAAATGATATACTGTATGAATGTAGTGAATGAAGTAAATTACTAAAAGTGAAGTTTGAAGTTTTCTTCTAAAATTAGCATTTTTATAAGGCCTCTGTGTTTGTTCATTAAATGCATTTTAACTTAAATGTTAGTTATCTTTTAAGACTAACTGTCATATATTTAACAGGTGGGGACTTTCATGGTGGAATACTTGCAAAATGCAGAGACCAGTGATGTAATCTGCACATTTTGTGCCTTTGGGACGAGGCAGCAACGACATACCAGACCTTCACCATTGTTTCGGGACACGCCATTGAAACTGACTTGTTGCTCAGTTGATCTGTTTCAAGTCCTTTTCTGTGCTTGATGTTAACTAAGCAGACTGGTGTGCTAAATCGAAATATTAGATTGAAGCATTTACAGACAAAGACATTGCTAGAAAATTTACTAAGTAATTAAAGTGACGATCGGATCCGGGTCGGGTGCGGATAACTATATCAGAGAAAATTATACGTGAGGGCGGGTGGATAATTTATTTGAAGCAGCGGATGCGGGTGACATTTTAGCTTATTTGCGCATATATGTGTAACCCTAACCTGGCATCAAAAGAGAAATAATAATTTACTTAACCTGGTGTTTGTAACGTGATTTGGCTTAAAAAAATATTCACATACTATGAATTGTCAGAGTCTCTATCTCGTAACACACAACTTCGTTTCATGGCTGGCCGTAATATGGAGTAATTTAGCTGTATTTGATTAGCCCTTTACGATATGTAAACAGGCTATTTGCAATTGAGGTAATCTTTTGAGTATCACGACCAGATAAATAGTTTAAGAATTTCAAAGTTAGCTTAATATTTAAACACTGGTGGTGGCTGTAGCTGACGTCAGCCTACATTAAGTAAACAGGCAAATAGTGTGGCAATGTATTGGCACTGCACTGTTTATGTGTATATAACTAGCACAAATGTAATGTTAAACACAGTGTTTAGGCTAAATCGGGAACCAATCTCTCTTATCTGATTAACCCGTCTAGCGCCAACATTCATGTTTACTCATACAGCGACTTCACTTTCAAAATGATTTCCGCAAACAAAATCCCGATGCCTAGTCTTAAAACTAACCTTATATGCGAAATTTCATTATTCTTCGGTTACTCGGTTACGGTTACCGGACGCTTTTTCAGCAAGTGGTGAAATGAGATGTCAATCATCATTAAACTGCCCAATAAAAACACCTTTCTGGCTCCGCCTCTGATGAGATGGACCCACCTACAGAGCTAAAATATCTCGCTCACAGAACATCAGACATAAACCACAAAATGGGTCTCTGTAAGTAGGCTATACTAAAAGCTGATTTTTTGTTATCGTGCACTGACAAGCGGTTTATACCTCCTGTCTCTCTCTTTCTTAGTAACATACGCAATCGGTGCAACAGCGATGGCTGCGGGAGGAGGTAAAAAGTGGAAAAACATATTCAGAAATTTTAAAGACGACATAAGATTTGAACGTTAAAAAGTGTTAAATCTTATGCAACAGAATAAATATTATTTATTGCCATATATATATATATATATATATATATATATATATATATATATATATATATATATATATATATATATATATATATATATATATATTTATCTAAACCAGCAAGTTTATTCTTTCCTTGTTTTGTAGCCATAGCAGTTGTTGCGGCTCCCGTTATAGGCCTGGCTGGTTTCATTAGTGCAATGTCAGCTGCACCTGCGGCTAACGAAAGGGCCATCGCACCTGTATCTATGGTAGCATTCCTTCAATCCACAGGTTAGTTTATTGTCATGAAGATGGACCCTTGAAGTATTGAATCTTAAAGCCATTATGTGGATTTAGTGGTAAAACTTCAGTTATTTCCCATTATCAATAGGCCTAAAATTTATTTAGGAAATTTTAAACGTACATTTTTAATGTACGGACTGATCTAACGAGTTAAACAAAATTCTTCATTTAAAGATTCTATCTTTGTTGGGTTTTTAGGTCCTACTGGTATCCGTCTCGCAGATCAGACTGTGATCGGTACTGTCGGGAGTGGCGCGGGAGGCGCTCTGGCAGCTGCGATCCTGGTTTGATGTGCGTGCAGGAGCCGTGTTGATGTCCTAAATAATCTATCTTAATCTTAATTTAGATGATATATAAAAGCAGTTTTAAATTTAGTATTTGTAATAGATCAGTTTGACATACAAGTAATTTAATGCCAAACATAAAGAAATGACATTGATTGTAACTGCAACGTGTAATTGAAGCGGTTCAAATTATTCAAATAAAATACTTCCTATCATACAGTATCGTCTCTTGTGGATTTTTAAGAATGGCACTTAACAGACTATGTTACATGAGAAGACAGGATGTTTAGCATTGTAAAAAGTCAGAATGCATGAAACACCGTTGAACATCCCCTTTAACCATATTCTTGCTGTATCCACAAGTTTCCTATACGCCCCATGGCGCTTTGCTCAAATGATGGGTGAAACTTCCGGTTCAATGTAACTCGTTTTTACCATATTTCAAGATATTTGTTCATAGCAGAATATGAACTTAAACAAAGACAGGACTTATAAATATCAGTATACTGTCCACTGCTTCGTTTCGTTTCCTATGAGATACCTGCCTGGAGAGTTATTGAACATCCGATATTTAGGGTTAAGTTCAAGAATGTTGCTGCACCCCTTTTGTGCTGGCCATTGCTATCTTGTAACCATTCAATAATGTGACTGTTTTACATCCTGTTCTGGCACAATATTATATGTCATTGGGTGCAGCAGCAGGTGGAATCCCTGTCACATGTGATAAGAAAGTGCACTGATCCTTGATGTCTGTAAAATCAAAGTTTACTGTTTACTGTTTGCCTCTTGTTTGGGATCAAATGTACCTTATGTATAATTATGTTAATACTCCTTCAATAACTGTAAATTCTTACACACTCACATTGTAAAAATTGTAGTATTAGAATGTAGAAATTGTGAAATACTTTTTATTCATTATTTTTAATAATTGTGTTACTTTCATTGTTTTCAATATACATATCCTACCTACACAGTATGGGTTTTTATGAAGCATTCGTTTTGTGAAAATCACATAATAAAAGACATAAAAAACTTTCATCAGTTGTTCATTAAACAACAAACAAATAATGTGAACTGAGTAACATTAGTAGTCGGACATCCATTTTTAAAACTGCTGTAGATAGCTTTTTTGTTTCAGTGTCCTCTATCAATCAGTGCATGAATCAATTCAATTAATTAACTGGGAAGGTGTGGTATAAATACATTTTCAACATATAAAGAACATGAGTCACAAAATATCTTGTCAAACAGTCCTTCCTGCATATCTATTATGACTTTCATATGACAGATTTACAAAGAAACTGAATACAGATGTCTGTCATACACCTAAAATGTTTAATGTAAGGACTGATCAAACGAGGTAAACAAAATTCTTAATTTAAAGATTCGATCTTTGTTGGGTGTTTTAGGTGCGGTGGCAGCTGCTTACCTGAATTGATGTCCATGCAGGAGCCGTGTTGATGTGCTAAAAAATCTATCATGACCTTAATTTTGATGATATATAAATTCAGTTTTAAATTTAGTTTTTTTAATAGATCAATTTGACTTACTAGTAATTTAAAGGCAAACATAAAAAAATTACATTGATTGTAACTGCAACGTGTAATTTAATCGGTTCAAATTATTCAAATAAAAAACTTCCTATCATACAGTATCGAGAATGCCACTTAACAGTGCACACTGTAATGTAAAGCCATTATTTTCATGACATTTTAAGCACATTTCCCGACACATCACATTCTCAAAATTTATTTACATATGCGTTTGTAATCAATGTATCATATGCAAAGATCTGGACCTTCACACAGAAATGGCGAATGGACTTTAAAGTTATATTCTTCACTGAAACATGGCTCTGCAACGATGTCCCAAACAGCGTGGTGCATATGGATGGACGCTCTTCAGGGCTGACAGAGTAGCAGCAGCCACTGGTAAAAACAAGGTTGGTGGAGTATACATTTATGTAAACAAATCATGGTGCACAGACTCTGGCATTGTTGATACCCACTGCTCTGCTGATCTGGAGTTCCTGATTATTAGGTGAAGGCCATTCTATCTACCACGTGAGTTTACTTGCATTGTTGCTGATGCAGTTGATGTTCCCTCCGGACACTAATGCTAAAGTGGCTATGAAAGAACTTGCTATTAGCAAATTGCAAACACTGCACCCGGATGGATCCTTTGTTGTTGCTGGGGACTTCAGTCACTGCACTTTAAGATCTGCTCTCCCTAAATTTCACCAAAATGTGTCATGCACTCTTAAGGGGACACACAACATTGGACCACGTTTATACTAATGTGACTGATGTCTACAAAGTCACACCACTCGCCCATCTGGGTCAGTCTGACCACCTCTCTTTGTTCCAGCTCTCCAAGTATACCCCGGGCATCAAATGTGTGAAATCTACAATAATGACGGTTTAAAATCTGGCTGGAAGGTGCTGACTCCACTCTTCAACATCAATTCCAGCACACAGACTGGAATGAGTTTGCTACCCAGGCCACCACAAACTCTCAGATTAACATTGACACTTAGACCAACTCTGTCTTGGAGCACATCAACAGATGTGTGGGCAGGGTGACCACACACAAAAAAATAAAAAAAATCCCCAATCAGAAGCCCTGGATGAACAGAGAGGTTCTCCTACTGCTCAAAGCAAGAGATGCAGCCTTCAGGTCTGGAGACCGGGAGGCTTACAGCTCAGCCAGAACATCAACCTAGTGAACTGCCTCACACACTCTCCACATCAGATGTTTACTCTACTCTGCGTAAGGTGAATGCACAGAAGGCAACTGGTCCTGACGGAATACCTGGTCGTGTGCTTAAAGCGTGTGCGGAGCAGCTGGCTGAGGTCTTCACGGACATATTCAATCTAGCCCTGCCCCAAACAACTGTCCCCACTATCTTCAAAACCTCCACCATCGTACCAGTACCAAAACACTCCACTGCCTCGGTGCCTAACGACGATACTGAGCCCTCTCCTGTACTCCCTATTCACACATGACTGCATTCCTGTTTATGACTCAAAGACACCATAATCAAATTTGCAGATGACACCACAGTGGTAGGTCTGATCAAAGACGATGATGAGTCAGCCTACAGGGTTGAGATGCAGCACCTGGCTGTGTGGTGTGCCACCAACAATCTAGAACTAAACACCCAGAAGACAAAGAAGATCATTGTGGAATACAGGCGGAGAAGGACTCATGCACACACACCCGTCTTCATCAATGGAGCTGTAGTGGAGCGTGTGTCGAGTTTCAAGTTCCTTGGCATCCACATCTCTGATGACCTCACCTGGTCCCATAACACCTCCACCCTGGTCAAAAAGGCACAGCAGCGCCTTTACATCTTACGGACCCTTAAGAAAGTTCACCTGAATCCCAGGATCCTTGTGGAATTCTTCCGCTGTACCATTGAGAGCATACTCACAAACTGCCTTTCCGTATGGTACAGTAACTGCTCCACATCTGACCGAAAAGCACTCCAGCGGGTGGTGAAAACTGCTCAACGGATCACCGGCACCCAGTTAACTTCCATTGAGAACATCCATCACAAGCGCTGTCTGGTTAGGGCAAGAAACATCATCAAGGACACCTCTCACCATAACCATGGACTTTCCACCCTCCTTCCATCCGGCAGGAGTTACAGGAGCCTACGCTCTAGAACTAGCAGGCTAAGGAAGAGCTTCTTCCCCGAGGCCGTGAACCTTCTGAACGCCACTCCACCAATCTAACCGGCACCTGCTTTATTACTGCACTGGTCAAAGTACTTTCCATACATGTATTTGCACTACTCATATTTTGCACAGACTGCACACTGTTCTAACTAGAGCACTGTAAACTGTTGTTACTGTACAAAGCACAGTAAACTATTCTATAAAAATATAATTGCACTACTGTTTGCATAGAATACATTTTAACAATACTTTGCACACTCATACAAATGTATTCATTACCACTATTCTCACGTTGCTGCTGTTCATAATGTGTATTTATAATCCTACATTGCTCTGTTCATCATGTATATACAATCTCTACATTGCATTCCTATTTATATTTTGTATATTCTCTGCTCAATACTGTATATAGCAACTCCACTGTACACTCTGTACATCTTAGCTTCACTTACTCTGCACTTTCATGTTTATATAACACTATGCTCTTGCACTTCTGGTTAGATGCTAACTGCATTTCATTAGCTCTGTACTTCTACAAAGAATGAAAATTAATTAATTTTTAAACAAGACTATATAATTTTAAACATTTTGCTCTTACCCAAAAGTAATCACATGAGAACTCCGCAAGCCACGTTAAGGCCTAGTTGTTGCCTAATGTCAGTATCAGAACAGGGCCAAGATAAGCCTTCTAATAAATCTTTAAAATAAATTTTTCCCATAAAAATTCATTTAAAGCAATAGTTCGTCCAAAAAACTATTCCGCCTAAAGAATATCATTTATTCAGCTGGAGACAAAAGGATGTTGTATTTTTACCAAATCAACATAAAACTTTTTTTGTGTTTCTCAGAAGAAATGGTCACATGTCTGGAATGACATGGTAGGAAGTAAGTGATAAAACATGTTTTAATTTTGGGTTAACAGAGCCAGTGTCCTGAAATGTCAAGCAACCAGTCAAACTTTCCAGAATGCTAATTTCTTTGCGCTGTAAAATCATCTTACATTTTAATTTTATACTGCTACAACAATCTGTAAACTCATTCTGTGTGTTCATTTTAAACTAGCAGGACAATCTGACAGGGTATTTTGAACTGTAAAAATCATCCTACATGTTTATTTTGTCAATGTGATGTGGATAAAATACATTTTCTGACAATAAAAAATCTGACAAGGTAGGTATAGGACAAGCGTATTTACCGGCTGCTTAGGGCCTCACCGCCACTAGGGGGCCCCAAGAGCACATGAAGTTACAGCTTTTTCGGTACAGTCACGACATGCATTTTCTCACAATTTTCTCTGTGGTCAATATCAAATAAGTGAGGTGGCCAATCAAATTAATAAAGGGGGAAGCTACTGTCTACATAGCCGAGCAGTGACCATCAAATCAAAGAAGATGGCGCTACTGTCACATCACACAGCAAAGACGCTTCAGTTTCAAAGTTGAAAGAGTGCTTTGCAACACAATATAAGTGAAAATAATATATTCAATATTTGACAACTGTTTTTAGTGTTTAACGATAGAAATGTTGAACACCCGACAGTATTCACTGATGCAAACGACAAAATGCTGATTTTGATGAAAAATACATAATTTACGTGATTTATGTAATTTCGAATTATCTGTTAATTCAGCTTTTAAGTGGGATAATGTGAAGAATAATTGTGTGTGCATAATTTACATTAATTTAAATTAATGTAATAGTTAAAAAAACGTTAAAAAGATTAAATCATCATAAAGCACTGTGTGGTTTTAAAAATCAGTTTATATGTTGTTTTTTAAATAAAATAAAGATACATATATTTAAATTTAGCAAATAGTTAAATCCATTGAACAATAAATAACACAAGCTTATATGGTATTTGCTCAAATTTTAAATGGACAGTTCAGATAAAATTGTAATGAAATTATCAAATGTTTTTGACAATCCCAATACCCTTGTAATGAAAGGTTTATGTGTTGTTATTGCATTCCCAAACACAGCCACAACTAATATAATTGGGTGTGTAAAGTTTGAAGTGTGCATGCAAATAATCAAACATTGAATATAGTCGATGGAACAGGGGCCCCAAATGCAATTCTGCTTATAGCCCTGTAGGCTTGGGTCGGCCCTGTGGGTAAACTATATATTTAAACCATTCTCTAGGGAATGTCCATTGCTGTTGTTTTTTAAATATTATGTGTTCTTCTAGGCACAGAGAAAAACTCATATACACTTTCATAAACAAAGCCACATCCTCTTTCAAAATATTTAATTATGTTATCAATTATAACATTCGCTTTGTAAACAAGAGATTTTAAGTGTTATAGCGTTTTTATTGTTTGAGAAAACAGTTCGTATAGTAAGTGTGCATTCATAAGATGCAATTAAAAAAGTTGTAAAAATGTGTTGTGTGGCACATTTTTGGCACACTGGAGGATGTAAAAAAAGCACTCAAACTGCCGAAACTCTAGGTGGCGGTAATGAGGTTTAAACCGGTTAAAGTAACCCTATGTCTAAGCGAAGGAGAGAAAGAAACACACTACACACATGAGCACAAATGAGAATATTTTAGTATTTATAACTTTTAAACGTACTAGCACTGTAATATGTATGTTATATTGATTAAGTGAAAGAATGGATAATTTCAGGGGACCGTTTAAGACCGACTGCGAGGAGCGGCTTGGTCGTTTTCAAGCGACCGAGTCAGTTCGCTTCGAGCGCTTTTCAGCGATATGGAAGGACATTAACTTCAACAGCATATTTTAGTAAGTTTGTAAAGCGGTTTCAAATTGCTGATTTGTTGAACCTTAATGATATATAAATTAGAGTTGTTTGTGTTTCTTAAATGATGTGCAAGCGGTCTGATGCAACTTGTTTTTCTCTAATGTGCTTGCTTATAAATAAAAGTTAAAATTTAAAGCACAAGGGTTTATAGATATCTTTCTCTTTGAAGTGGTAAACCAGACCCTAAGGAGAGAAGACACTTCGCTCGTTTGGCTCTGTCTGTTGTGTCTCCATACTTCCACCCACCCTACACTTTCCAGATCAGAGTGGGCGGTCTTTATCTGCTCTACGGTCTCTTCCATACACAGCTCTGCACTCCCAAAGAAAAGGTGTACATGATGTGTCTTTCTCTTACAGCCTGCTGTCTATTTTTTGTTTTGTTTTTTACTATGTACAATTAATGAAATGCAAAATGTTAGAGCCGTTTTTAAACCTGTTTTCTACGTGTTGTGTAGATCCGGATTGCTCTGAAGGACTGGAAGGATGTCTTGCAATTTCAGCAGGATGCAGAGAACGCTCAACATCATGACGTGGTTTATATCTTTAAAAAGCTGATGTCAGATAAAGCTTTTCTTTTCACAGCCATGCGACAATGGTAGGTTAATATGACTGATCTTCATGGATCTAAAATCCTGTAGCTAAGGTGGGTTAGAGCATGGCATTCACGGGTTCGATCCCAGGGATTGCACATACTCAAAAAAAAATGTTCAGGCTAGTATAAACCAATGTAAGTCACTTTGTATAAAGCGTCTGGCAAATGTGTAAATGTAAAGTGCATGCAAGCCTCAGTTATGCAATTAAGGCAATGCGATTTGATCTAGCCAATCTAGGCTGGACAGGTTGAAGTTAATAGTGGTAGATGACTTGAGTGATCGTGCTGCAGTTCACAATAGTCTAAAGATGCATGCATAACAAAAACACACGGACTGTGTAGCATTGGGTTAATAGTTAACCGCCTATATCAACATGAAAAAATACATTATTTACATTCTTAATACATTGTTATAAACATCTTGAGGTTGCCTATCTAAAATTTGCAACGATGTACTCTTGGTACAAGTACAAGTACACAAAAAACAAACTCCATACAGTAATGCGAGTACATGTAATTTGTTATTTTCCACCTCTGAACAATACCTACAAAATGATAAAGTTCAGTGCCAAGCGAGATGTTGTCTTTAACAGAATTCACTTTTCAATGACTACAGAAATCGTAAAACATTACGACTTAGCTAAGCGCAAAACTACTTTCAATTTCAACAAAGTCCTACCGCTGGTAATAAGAATTCAGCTACACACATTCTAAGTTAACGAACGCTCAAATAACACCTTCCATGACTTAAACATTGGCTGTGAAACCTGTTCTGTGTAATACACTGATATTGGTGTGTGTGTGTGTGTGTGTGTGTGTGTGCATATACCTCTTAAACAATTCTATGAAACGTCATTGAAGTCCGGCTTTGCAAATGTCTCCTGGTCAATCTGCTTCTTTTAATATCCAACTCGGGTCCAATATAAAAAATGCACAACTAACGCTTCTGTTATTAGTGTTAATTAATATAATCGGTCTGATGCAATTCTGTCATTCCCTTTGCCATAGTAGGAAAGAAATTCATGATCTCTAACAAAGATTGACGTGTGCACATGCACTAATAGATACTTTGATCGCTTCGCATGTTTTTAAACTGATAAAGTGAAGTTGACGTCATTTTAACTGTTTATTGCTTAAAGCCAAAGTTTATGAATACACTTGAGAGGGGCACCGACCAATCACAAAGCCTGAGAAGCAGAAGCCAATCACAAAAGCCCTGGTCACATGGGGAGCGTTTTGGAAAGAGGGACTTTATATAGACCAGAAAAGATCCAGTCGTTTTGTTAAAAGAGGGACAGCGATGAACAATAGACTTGAAATATAAAGCGTTTTTTTTAAATTAGAAACATAAACATCCATTGTTAAACACCCCAAAAAAAACATAATAAAAGCCTCTAAAACAGCCTTTAATGTGTTCACAGCTCTTATGTCGGACGAAGAGGGAAGATGGAAAGGGGACGAAAATCTGTGAAGAGTTTGTTGATCCGCCAACACGAATCCAGGAACTCGTCACTACAGATGTGCTAGAGGTGACCAAAATTCTCCACCAAAATAAGACGTTTGCTTGTGGTGCATTGCATTGTGTTGATTGACATGTATTTTGGTATGTTCATTTCTTTTCCTTTTTTTTTTCTACAGGAACTTGCAAACGTGCATGAGCATTATGAGACTCTGAAGAAAGCTGTTTTCACAGATTCTGATTCGAACGTCAACCTTATCGAACAGAACCTGGTCTGCAAACTAAATAATGCTGTCCTGACTTATTCCAACTGGCAGGAGAATCGTACCGTAGTGTGTTTATAACTTTGTTTTTAAGTGTACATCTTTGTTTTACATATCTTGTGTGTCTTTATTTAATTTTGCCGGTTTTTTTTAGAAAGCTGAGCAGTTGGATACTGGAGAGGGGCCTTCAAATCAAGATGTAAGACCTTTGCAAAGTTGTCACTACTTCGGTTTTATGCTATTGCAGTGTTCTTATTTTCCAGCTGGTTTGCAGTTCTTTAACTTTTTACCTGTCTTTAGAGCTCCCGCAGAGCCCAGCTGTTAGCTTCAATCAAATCTAGATCCTATGGGCAAGTTATGGAGGTAAATGTGCACATAATCACAAGAGATTGTTTGAATTATTTGTTAAAACGGTCACAGTTGCAGCACAGTAAGCAAAACAAACAAAAGTAACAAACACATCTGGTTGGATTCTAACATTTCCATCATTTTCTTCTAGGCCTCCAAGGGCCGACGTCACAGACAGTCACAGCTGGTCCTATCAGCTGATGGAGATCACACACCTAACACCTCTTCAAGAAGAAGAGACCCCCGTCTCTTAAAAATCGCACGCAATTACGCTTCGAGATTCAAGGTGCCTCCAGTCCACTCAAAATATTTGAAAGATTTACATTTTACACAGTCCAAAACCAGCTCATTATAGCATTTGACAGAGTGGAAATACAGCATTGTCGTCAGATGTGAAAATATATGGTTACTCTTCGTTCTTGATGTCATGCACATATTGAAAAAACTGACAGGAGTTTTGTATGTAAAGTAAAATTTGAATTATTTACTATAGACTTGCACATTGTTAATTAAAATAAGATTTAAAAGTAAATATGTTAAGTGATTGGTGCTCGTGCATTCAAAGGCACTCATGATCGCCACTTTTCCCAGGAACTGAGAGAGAGAAACTGACAAAAGCGACCCGGTTGTGGAATTTGAGTAAAGTAAAAGAAGATAAGGTGACAGGTAAGAAAATGGGCCGGATTAAGTCAAATTAACCAATTAGAGCTCAGGATTGATCTGAATCTGCCTTGTTTTTATTCCTCAGAGAAAAAGAAGCAATTCAAATGGACCCCAAAACCAGAAAGTGATGTCACGTAGAAGTTCAGTGAAAAAACAAGGCTGGAGGATGAAATGAATGTACATTTTATTAAGGTTGCTGTTTTAACATTTTAATGAATATTTGGTATCCAAATACCTTTCGTTTGCAAGAAAGGCACAGATTTTACTTCTGTTTTAGTATTTTAGATGATAATGTGGTTTCTTGTATGGAGCATGATAAAAAAGATTGAAAATGAATTGAACAGCATCCAGGGCATGAGAAATAAAAAAAAATCCAGTGTTAATGTTAAGCCCACCCTGTTATACTTTTGTCTTCTTTACATTTTCATGTTAATACACCTACACACCGGATGAGAGAAAGAGAGTCGTGTGATTTTTTTCATGCCTTTCGTTCAGGTCTTTGTAACCTGATGGTTTTATTGATGCCCTCATTCGACTGCCTGTTTTTATCAATATCTTTATCATCTCCGTCTCAGAGTCTTTCTGTTGTTGATGTAAATCATAGGGTCATATGATAATTAGCACAGCTTTGCCAAATGTAAATTATAGTGGCAAGTTAGGGTCAAACACAGGATGAATAGTTTGCTAGAAAAGTGCCTATGATTAAAGGGTTTTGACCTTTTAAAAATGCACAATTAACAAAAAATATATTACTACAGCAGGTAGTCATGACCAGCCAGTAGAACATTTACATGAACATATACATTTAGGCATTTGACAGATGCTTTTGACCAAAGCGTCTTACATTGCATTATCCTATACATTTTACATAGGTATTTGCAATCCCCTGGACTCGAACCCACAACCTTGTTAACGCAATACTCTTACCACATGAGCTACAGGAAAGCTGTAGCTATATGTGTATATTTATATAAGTGGTTTTTTTTAACATTGGCCTAAGTAATATCAGTATGGAGTTCATATCTGTCTATCTATAACCGGTCCTTAAATGTTGGTGAGCATTAAGAGCTCTATAGCTCAATCTGGTTCATAGGGCCGTGTGCGCGCTGGAGAAAGGACCCGAACGCGCAGCGCGTCCTCGTTCACAAACATTAGCGTGCTCATATGTCTGCTGGCAGGCTCAGGTAATTCCGGACACGAACATAACTCTAAACGAGTTGTGATTATGAAAATGTGAATATAGGTTTTGTTTTAAACAAATTAAAGATACAAATATTAAATATTTGTAAATAGTAAACACAAGCTTTTATGGTCTTTGCTCAAACGGACAGTTCAGCTAAAATTGAAAGTAATGAAATTATCAAATGTTTTTATTTTGACGATCACAATACCTCTTGTAATGAAAGGTTTATGTGTTTTTATTTCATTCCCAAATCCCAAACACAGCTACAACTAATATAATTGGGTCTGTTAGGTTTAAAGTGTGCAAGCAAATAATCAAACATTGAATATAGTCGATCGAATTGGGGGGACAGGGGCACCCAAATAAAATTCTGCTTATGGCCCTGTAAAGGCTTGGATCGGTCCTGTGGGTAAACTATAACTTTAAAATATTCTCTTAGGAATGTCCCTCGCTGTTGTATTTAAATATTATTTGTAGTTCTAGACACAGAGAAAAAACTCATGTAGTGTCTTAAACAAAGCCACATCCTCTTTCTAACTATTTATTTGTTATGCAATGTAACAAATATAACATTCGCTTTATAAACAAGAGAAATTTAAGTGTTATTGCGTTTTATATTGTATGAAAATATAGTTTGTATAGTACGTGTGTGAGGACCTGCCTGAACTGTTTAACATCCGTCAAGAGTAAAGTTCAAGAATGTTGCTGCACCTTTATTGTTCTGGCGACAGCTATCTTCCTCACAGGTGGAATTTCTTCCGATGTCAACTTAAACTGTGACTAATAGCCCAGAGGAGGTGATTCACATAACTCAAAATAATATAAGTTATATAAGTCGCCTAAATAAATACCTCCGCAAATCACCTGCAGTAGCAATTACAAACTGAGATGGCGACAAAGAGGCAAATCCTGCGGACTGACGCTTTAATCTAGAAATGTTATACATGTGTTTATTTTTAGTAGAAGCTATTTAACATATTACAATATGGTTGTTAAGACAACAAATCAATTTTACAATGAATGCTGGGGGAGTGATACATCCAACTCGTTTTTATGACACGTTGACTATAGCATGAGTAGACAACATGTTCAACATTGTGAAAAGTCAGAATGCATGAAACACCGTTGCACAACCCTTTTAACCATATTCTTGCTGTTTGTATCCACAAGTTTTCTATGCCCCATGACGCTATGCGCAATTGATGGGTGAAACTTCCAGTTCAATGTTAACAAACTCTTTTTTTTTACCATATTTCAAGATATTTGTTTACAGCAGAATATGAATTTACACACAGACAGTACTTATAAATATCAATATACTGTCCTTTGATTTTCGACGGCGTTTTAGTGCCACGTAAAAAAAATCCAATAGATAATAAGTCGAGATCTTGCGAGAATAAAGTCGAAATGTTACGAGAATAAAGTCGAAATGTAACGAGAATAAAGTATAAAAGTTAAGAGAATAAAATCGAAATGTTACGAGATTAAAGTCGAAATGTTACGAGAATAAACTCCTCGTAATACGCGTTCTATTTACGTGAATGTTGTAGTTTTTAAGAGTTTAAGTTATGTTTTTAGCACGTCATCTGAACCAGTGAATGTGTTCTTAGTTCATTTTTGATTTTTTCTTCTGAATAATGTAGTTTCCTACATAACCGCTGCAGAGTCCGTTTACTAATTATAACTCCGTGATGATGCGCCAAAATACAAAGAATTTCCTTAAGGCTAAATCATAATCTTATGTGGGATTTAACCAAATCCTCCACATTCATTGTATCTATCAGTTCTATGATTTTCTCAAAATATTTCGATTTAATTCTCCGTATTACTCAACTCAACTCAACTCAACTTTATTTATATAGCGCTTTTTACAATTTTTCATTGTTACAAAGCAGCTGTACATGAGACACATTTAATACAAGTATGAATTCTAAAGCAGCCCCCCCGGCCAGGCAGATAGTGCAAAACAATATGCAAACGAGTTTATTAAATATACTACGAGTTTATTCTCGTAACATTTCGATTTTATTCTCTAAACATTTCGACTTTATTCTCGTAACATTTCGACTTTATTCTCGTAACATTTCGACTTCATTCTCGAAACATTTCGATTTTATTCTCGAAACATTTCGACTTTCTTCTCGTTACATTTCGATTTTATTCTCGTAACATTTCGACTTTCTTCTCTGTACATTTCGACTTTATTCTCGAAACATTTCGATTTTATTCTCGAAACATTTCGACTTTCTTCTCTGTACATTTCGACTTTATTCTCGAAACATTTCGATTTTATTCTCGAAACATTTCGACTTTCTTCTCGTTACATTTCGATTTTATTCTCGTAACATTTCGACTTTATTCTTGAAACATTTCGACTTTCTTCTCGTTACATTTCGATTTTATTCTCGAAATCTTGGATTACATTTTTAACGTGGCACTAAAACGCCGTCGTATGTATGGAGGACCAGTATGGAGGACCAGGAGAGTCATGTGTAAAGTAATAAAGCATTTCATTGTTCAATACCGAATTTTTCAATAAAAATAGGCATTAATCCATTTCTTTTAATTTTATTTTTTAATTCAAATATAAATAGGCGAAATGATAAAGTAATTTATTATATATTGTTTTAATGGGCAATAAAAAGCGTGATTGTAAAAATAATTAATAAATGACATATTAATCCATCAATGAATACTTCAAATTAAAAAATCAACATAAAACTCCAAATAAATTCATCATTTTTAAAGCGCATTAATGAAATCCTTTATAAATAGTGGAATTTCAAATCAATTTAAAAATGCGATTTAAAAAGGGAATAAATAATTGGATTTACAAATTAAACTAGAAATAAAAGTTTTAATCCGTCATTTAAAACACTATTTCTTTTACCATTTGCATTGTAAACTTTTAAAAGATAGTTCTTCAGCCCCAGCTGCATGTAAACATCCATTTTGCACAGATATAATATCAGGTGCCTATCACGTTAATCTGTTTTCCAGTTGGTGCAAACTAGCTAACGGAGCCCCCATGTGATTGGCATGTGCGATATGGGGAGATGGGAAGAATATTAAAAAATAATTATTTAGTATTTAATACAAATAAAGCTAAAAAAATAGAATATCATGGAAAAGGTCAATATTTTTTGTCACTCATTTCAGAAAGTTAACCCATATATTATAAAACAGGGGAAGGTAACAGATTTTCGCGCGTCGTGAAATATGGTGACCTGCTGTAGGACTACAAGGTTACTCCGTACATTATAGACATATCATTTTATAATATTATGTTCTTATGTACATTTTATAGCCTATAATGCATGTATGTATGTATACCACAAAGCTCATTTATGTTCATGTTTCTTAAATGGTCAACGTTTAGAATTGTCGTGATTGCTGTTCTATTATATGGGTAAAAGTGAATGCGCACTCACACACACATATAAATATATATATATATGTGTGTGTGTATTCACTTTATATATATATATATACATACATACATACACACACACACCTACATGTTGGCTATAAAACAATTACCATGGCAATCACAATAATTCCAAACGCAATCAGTACAGGAATTAAATGATCCTGCTTTGTACAGTTCAATATGCGTCTTCAGCCACTCACGTCACGTCAGCACTCTTAACAGACCTTCCGAAAAGTCCGCTCACAGTAACGTGCACGAGAACACAGCGCGTTATTGCCCAAGATTAAAAAGCTGCGCACGAGCACAACGCGCATCCTCGCCCGATTTTGCGCTCTTTGCGTAGAGAATTGTCGACAGTGACAACAGCGCCTACTGCGGTCAAAAAATATCACGGGTAAACAGACAATTTGTAACACCGGCACTGCATCTACTATATGCATATAATACACACCATGGTGTGTGTTTGCGTTTTCATAAAAAGTAGATATTGGCGGATTAAAACACAGCTGACATCAGTTACATGCTTTAATGGTAAAACTGTTACATTTCGTGTGAATCTATAAGCATTTTGGCCATAAGCACCGTAACTTATGTCACGTTAACTCCGCCTAAGCATCGCATCATAAATAGACTCGGCGCCAAAATGACCGCAGCACTGCTGCTTCCACGTGCAGTATGAATGTTCTAACCTGTTCTAACAATTAGTTTCATTTTCTATGATTTGTGTTAGAGAATAAGAAGGCGGTGATAACGCGCTGGGTACATGTGTAGTGAACAACAGGCTATATTATCCTCTCTTCTCCATTGCTCATCTGACACACCTCTGAACATGACGTAAAATGAACTAGCCAATCAGAGAGCCTGTAACATGTCTCTCTCCATAGCTAATTTGCATTGTGTTACCTCGTTTTACCAAAGAGAGGCTAAAAGGAAAAGCTAAATGACTAAGCTAATCGAATAGCAAATCGGAAAAGGAAATGCAGAGGGGAAATGGAAATGCAAATGGTAAAAGAAATAGTCTTTTAAATGACGGATTAAAATTTTTATTTCTAGTTTAATTTGTAAATCCAATTATGTATTCCTCTTTTTAAATCGCATTTTTAAATAGATTTTGAAATTTCACTATTTATAAAGGAATTCATTAATGCGCTTTAAAATATGTATTTATTTCGTGTTTTATGTTGATTTTTAAAAGTCCCTTTTTAATTTGAAGTATTTATTGAGGGATTAATATTTCATTTATTAATTATTTTTACAATCACGCGTTTTATTGCCCATTAAAACAATATATAATAAATTACTTTATCATTTCCACTATTTATATTTGAATTAAAAAATGAATTAAAAAATAAATGGATTAATGCCTATTTTTATTGAAGAATTAGTTATTAAACAATGAAATGCTTTATTACTTTACACAAGACTCTCCTGGTCCTCCATACTCCTGGTCCTCCATACGTATATGCATCGTTTCGTTTCCTAGAAAAAATACCTGCCCGGAGAGCTATTAAACATCCGCTAGGGTTAAGTTCAAGAATGATGCTGCACCCCTTTTGTGCTGGCGACTGCTATCTTCCTCACATAATTTATTGTGATGTAAACTAAAGCTGTGACTAATAGCGCAGAGGAGGGGATGCAAATAATTCAAAATTAATACAAGTCATTAGATAATGTATAAGTAAAGCACACACAGCCCTTCAATAATGTGACTGTTATACATCCTGTTTTCAATATTCTATGTCATTGGGTGCAGCAGCAGTTGGAATCCCTGTCACATGTTTTCAGAAACTGCACTGATCCTTGATGTCTGTAAAATCAAAGTTTACTGTTTACTGATTGCCTCTTGTTGGTTTGTGATCAAATGTACATTGTGTATAATTATGATAATTATAATTCAATAACTGTTAATTCTTTCAAACTCACATTAATAAAAAAATAGTAGGCCTATTACAGTTTATAAATTGTGAAATACTTTTTATTCATTATTTTTAATAATTGGGTTACTTTCATAGGCTGTTTTTCAATATCCGTACACAGAATGGGTTTTTATGGAGCATTAGTTTTGTGGAAATCACATAATAAAAGATAAAAAACTTGTTCATTAAACAACAAACAAGGATGAGGAAGGGGTGGCTCGTGTTGTTTAAAAAAGGCGAGGCGAGCCGAGCACGCAAAACTTTGAAGTCAATGACATCACAGAGTTTGCATTCTCCCTCAGGTCCCCGGCATGGTCAGCACCCGAGCATTCAAAGCAGAACTCATGTTTATCGAAATCGGAGAGGAATCTCTCACAGGGAGGGACACATCTCCTCAGCCATGGTCTCATAATTCCTACTTTGGTTTATTTTTACACTGGGCTACGTAACTACAAAGTGCTTGGTCACTAGTGAAATAATTTTCTTATGAAAAACTTGTAAACAACACAGAGGAGAGTTCTCCCTCACAACACATACGCACACACAAAGCGGTCCTTGAAGACAAAAGAACCTGATGACGTGTCCGCATTCACTCATATTTTTAGCATGAAGGTGCGGGTGTAATTAGCCACATCATGACAGCCAAAATCATTGTTGGCGTGTTTGACACACGTGCTTCAAAACCGGTCGAACTAAGAATGTTCTCCCATAACGTTTGACACGCTGCATCGAGTGTAGCTTTTGATGGGGAACAGTTGAGGAGTGTCTGGCTGCAGACCAGATGCACTCTCAGACCAGATGCACTGTCAGCGGCGCATGCGCACTCCGACACATGCAGTCTCAGCCTCGCATGCGCACTCAAACAAACGCACTGTCAGACACGTGTGTGAATTAAATGCACCTACAGGCCAATTATAAGTATATTTAATTAAATTAAATATTCAATTTATTTATTTATTTATTCTCATACAAGATTAAGTCGAAGTAAAAGTGTTATTATGAATTATTTGACAAATATAATCGAAAACGTTCTTTAACATTATCAGACGAATGTTGTAAGTATATTGATTTCATTCATACAGTATTAGATAGATGTAAAGTATCGTTTCAATATATAAGATAAAGTTTTCGAAACCTAACTTAATCCTTATAATCAATGGTAGATATATCGCATCTATGATACTTGGTTAACGATACATGTTATTCATACAGTAATTTATTGAAGAACTAACGTTATCTAAATTAATTTTGTAGCGTTGCTTGAAAACTCACAGGAAAGTTTGTAGGTGACCTGCACTAAATAGTTATTTTTTTATGTGTTTCTCAAAATTATTTAATATGACGTTGAAATCTATCAAATATAGTGATGTAACGATTCACTCAGCTCACGATGCGATTTATTCAAGATTTATTTTTACAAAATGAACAACTTCCCTAGTATTATTTCTAAAATGCTTCACGTTTCTTTCTATAATAAATTATGTTTTATTTCAAACAACAAAACTAACCTGCAATTTTAAAACAAATGAATATTAGAACAATTATTTTTATATAAAGAAAGGTTTTATTTAGTCATGTATTTTCATTATTAGTGTAGATGCTCATTAATGTATTTCAGCTATAATTATAATAAATACCTGGCCTTGAACCGAACCAACAGTATTCACGGTACTCTTAAAAAGCAGTAACCTTAAAAAAAAATTTTAAGCTTTTTTTTTCAAAGAGAGGCTAAAAGGAAAAGCTAAATGACTAAGCTAATCGAATAGCAAATCGGAAAAGGAAATGCAGAGGGGAAATGGAAATGCAAATGGTAAAAGAAATAGTCTTTTAAATGACGGATTAAAACTTTTATTTCTAGTTTAATTTGTAAATCCAATTATGTATTCCTCTTTTTAAATCGCATTTTTAAATAGATTTTGAAATTCCACTATTTACAAAGGAATTCATTAATGCGCTTTAAAATATGTATTTATTTCGTGTTTTATGTTGATTTTTAAAAGTCCCTTTTTAATTTGAAGTATTTATTGAGGGATTAATATTTCATTTATTAATTATTTTTACAATCACGCGTTTTATTGCCCATTAAAACAATATATAATAAATTACTTTATCATTTCCACTATTTATATTTGAATTAAAAAATGAATTAAAAAATAAATGGATTAATGCCTATTTTTATTGAAGAATTAGTTATTAAACAATGAAATGCTTTATTACTTTACACAAGACTCTCCTGGTCCTCCATACTCCTGGTCCTCCATACGTATATGCATCGTTTCGTTTCCTAGAAAAAATACCTGCCCGGAGAGCTATTAAACATCCGCTAGGGTTAAGTTCAAGAATGATGCTGCACCCCTTTTGTGCTGGCGACTGCTATCTTCCTCACATAATTTATTGTGATGTAAACTAAAGCTGTGACTAATAGCGCAGAGGAGGGGATGCAAATAATTCAAAATTAATACAAGTCATTAGATAATGTATAAGTAAAGCACACACAGCCCTTCAATAATGTGACTGTTATACATCCTGTTTTCAATATTCTATGTCATTGGGTGCAGCAGCAGTTGGAATCCCTGTCACATGTTTTCAGAAACTGCACTGATCCTTGATGTCTGTAAAATCAAAGTTTACTGTTTACTGATTGCCTCTTGTTGGTTTGTGATCAAATGTACATTGTGTATAATTATGATAATTATAATTCAATAACTGTTAATTCTTTCAAACTCACATTAATAAAAAAATAGTAGGCCTATTACAGTTTATAAATTGTGAAATACTTTTTATTCATTATTTTTAATAATTGGGTTACTTTCATAGGCTGTTTTTCAATATCCGTACACAGAATGGGTTTTTATGGAGCATTAGTTTTGTGGAAATCACATAATAAAAGATAAAAAACTTGTTCATTAAACAACAAACAAGGATGAGGAAGGGGTGGCTCGTGTTGTTTAAAAAAGGCGAGGCGAGCCGAGCACGCAAAACTTTGAAGTCAATGACATCACAGAGTTTGCATTCTCCCTCAGGTCCCCGGCATGGTCAGCACCCGAGCATTCAAAGCAGAACTCATGTTTATCGAAATCGGAGAGGAATCTCTCACAGGGAGGGACACATCTCCTCAGCCATGGTCTCATAATTCCTACTTTGGTTTATTTTTACACTGGGCTACGTAACTACAAAGTGCTTGGTCACTAGTGAAATAATTTTCTTATGAAAAACTTGTAAACAACACAGAGGGAGAGTTCTCCCTCACAACACATACGCACACACAAAGCGGTCCTTGAAGACAAAAGAACCTGATGACGTGTCCGCATTCACTCATATTTTTAGCATGAAGGTGCGGGTGTAATTAGCCACATCATGACAGCCAAAATCATTGTTGGCGTGTTTGACACACGTGCTTCAAAACCGGTCGAACTAAGAATGTTCTCCCATAACGTTTGACACGCTGCATCGAGTGTAGCTTTTGATGGGGAACAGTTGAGGAGTGTCTGGCTGCAGACCAGATGCACTCTCAGACCAGATGCACTGTCAGCAGCGCATGCGCACTCCGACACATGCAGTCTCAGCCTCGCATGCGCACTCAAACAAACGCACTGTCAGACACGTGTGTGAATTAAATGCACCTACAGGCCAATTATAAGTATATTTAATTAAATTAAATATTCAATTTATTTATTTATTTATTCTCATACAAGATTAAGTCGAAGTAAAAGTGTTATTATGAATTATTTGACAAATATAATCGAAAACGTTCTTTAACATTATCAGACGAATGTTGTAAGTATATTGATTTCATTCATACAGTATTAGATAGATGTAAAGTATCGTTTCAATATATAAGATAAAGTTTTCGAAACCTAACTTAATCCTTATAATCAATGGTAGATATATCGCATCTATGATACTTGGTTAACGATACATGTTATTCATACAGTAATTTATTGAAGAACTAACGTTATCTAAATTAATTTTGTAGCGTTGCTTGAAAACTCACAGGAAAGTTTGTAGGTGACCTGCACTAAATAGTTATTATTTTATGTGTTTCTCAAAATTATTTAATATGACGTTGAAATCTATCAAATATAGTGATGTAACGATTCACTCAGCTCACGATGCGATTTATTCAAGATTTATTTTTACAAAATGAACAACTTCCCTAGTATTATTTCTAAAATGCTTCACGTTTCTTTCTATAATAAATTATGTTTTATTTCAAACAACAAAACTAACCTGCAATTTTAAAACAAATGAATATTAGAACAATTATTTTTATATAAAGAAAGGTTTTATTTAGTCATGTATTTTCATTATTAGTGTAGATGCTCATTAATGTATTTCAGCTATAATTATAATAAATACCTGGCCTTGAACCGAACCAACAGTATTCACGGTACTCTTAAAAAGCAGTAACCTTAAAAAAAATTTAATAGAATCTTACAGTTCACTTCGTGAAATACGTTAGAGCGTGCATGTGACAGTGCATTTGTCTGACAGTGCATCTCGTCTGCAGCCAGATGCTATTGGAACAGTTTCGTTTCATGAGAAGGACCCGCCTGCAGAGCTTAAAGCTCTCCCTCAGAGAAAAGCAGACCACTTGGAAGCGGATACCTCATCCCAGCCAACGAGACAGGACGAAAATGGGACTCTGTAAGTAGGCTATACTAACTTGCTGATTTTTTGTTATCCTGCACTGACAAGCGGTTTATACCTCCTGTCTCTCTCTTTCTTAGTAACATACGCAATCGGTGCAACAGCGATGGCTGCGGGAGGAGGTAAAAAGTGGAAAAACGTATTCAGAAATTTTAAAGACGACAGAAGATTTGAACGTTAAAAAGTGTTAAATTTTATGCAAAAGAATAACTATTATTATTATTATTTATTTGCATAGATCTATTTATCTAAACCAGCAAGTTTATTATTGCCTTGTTTTGTAGCCACAACAGTTATTGCGGCTCCTTTGATTCTTGGCGCAGTGGGTTTCACTGGTGCAGGAATTGCTGCCAGTTCTTTTGCCTCCTCCATGATGTCAGCTGCAGCTGTGGCCAGGGGCGTTTCCAGCATTGAAGGACATCCGGGGCTTAGCCCAGAACATTTAATGCAAATACAGGGATCACTCGAAGAGGTTTTTTTTTTTTATTACAGTCAGTAACACTTTACTTTCAGTCAAAATACATCTTTAACATTATCTTCAAGGCAGGCTAACATCCTCTCAGTGCTCAACTGAGCACAACCTTTTTTTTGGATATGAAGAGCATAACCATTGCTCAACTGAGCATGATAACATTATACATCTTTAACATTATGCTCAATATGATTAGTATTATTAGTAATTAAATATAGATGAATCATCATTAAAGCTTCAATTTTCTCTGTTCCCGTTGTTCTGTGATGAACATTAATGACAGGCATCATCAGTGCTCCTGTCACTTTAAGAACAGCCGCGCATCTCACGCGATGTCCCGCGCATCTCATTTCCTCACAACTCTTTAAGTTCATTTAAGACGTTATTTAACTAATTATGACTCCTGATATGAGAATACTCAAAATCCTCTATGTTATTGTTTGTTCAAGAGCAAAAGAGAACTCGAGCAGGTGAGCAACTGTGAGCAGGAAACTGACGCGAGTCTGTCTGTGCGTGGAGTGTGTGTGTGTGTGTGTGTCCCTTGATTAGCTGACATAAGACGCACACACACACACACACACAGGACATTGGCATACAGCGCGTTCTCTTGTGTCTTGTCACGCTTGGAAGTATTTACATGAATAAGCGTGATGATCATGTAACGCTAAGCAAAATGGATATAAAAACGGACGCTGCGTTATTTGCGTTAAATATTTTTAATGCGTTAAGCTGAAAAAATGAACCGCCCGCGTTAACGCGTTAATTTGCCCAGCCCTAATTAATTTATTAAATCGATTATTGGACATTTCAGATCGATTCTGAATCGTTGCAAATGAGAATCTAGATTCTTCTGTGAATCGATTTTTTGGCACACACCCCTACTAACTTCTATCAGATGCTAGTAACATACAAGTGATGCTAGTACCCTAATAGCTAGTTAAACAAATAGACATACAGTGAAAGAAGACATCCAGATGATGATCTTTAGATTTAAAGGATTAAAAAAAAATGAATTCTTACCCACTGACTTCTTTCCAAAAAATCCCCAAAGTCTCGTTTGCTTCATTTTTCCTGCCCGCTGTCTGTCGTTATTAACAACACTCTCTCAGACACTTGACTTTGCTGCTAGCTCCTCCCCTACCTGCTGCATATTCAACAGGAAGAAACGACAGCAAATAAATGTAGCCTATACTCTAGGCTAGATTATTTTTAAGGTCTATTTTTACAGGCTGTATGCACTATGCAGTACGTGCAAAGCCAAAGCGCAAATAGGACAACTTATGATTTCGCGGGTTTACATAGGCTCAAAAAAAAAAAAAAAAGGGATTTTTTTTTTTTTCTCGTTCGGGAATCGGGGCTACACTCAAAACATCCGGGGCTGAAGCCCCGGCAAAATCGGCTGGCTCCGCCCCTGGCTGTGGCTAACGGAGGAGGGGTCGTAGCTGGATCTGTGGTAGCGGTTCTTCAATCTGCAGGTGAGTTTATAGTCATGAAGATGGACCATGGAAGTATTGAATCTTAAAGCCATTATGTGAATTTAGTGGTAAAAACATCAGTTATTTCCCATTATCAATAGGCCTTAAAAAACGTAGGAAGTTTTAAATGTACATTTTTAATGCGATGACTGATCTAACGAATTAAACAAAATTCTTCATTTAAAGATTCTATCTTTGTTGGGTTTTTAGGTGCTGCTGGTATCCCCCTCGCAGCTCAGACTGTGATCGGGGCTGTCGGGAGTGGCGCGGGAGGCGTTCTGGCTGCGATCCTGATTTGATGTGCATGCAGGAGCCGTGTCGATGTGCTAAATAATCTATCTTAATCTTAATTTAGATGATCTTAGTATTTGTAATAGATCAGTTTGACTTACTAGTAATTTAATGCCAAACATAAAAATAATTACATTGATTGTTACTGCAATTTTTAATTGAATCAGTTCAAATTATTCAAATAAAATACTTCCTATCATACAGTATCGTCTCTTGTGGATTTATTAAGAATGCCACTTAACAGTGCACACTGTAATGTAAAGCCATTGTTTTAATGACATTGTAAGCACATTTCCCAAAACATCGCATTCTCCAAATTTACATGTGCATTTATAATTTAGATTTATTTACATCTATAATAAAGAATCTCTGGAAAAAAATCAATTATAAGGATAATAGATGACACAGATACAAAAGCATTATAAAGAATGAAAATTAATTAATTTTTGAACATGACTATGTTATTTTAAACATTTTTGCTCTTACTCATAAGCAATCGGCGTTCAATTAATCACATGAAAACTCCGCAGTCCACTTTTAGGCCTAGTTGAATAATGTCAGTATCAGAAAAGGGCGATAGATAAGCCTTCTAATAAATCTTAAAAATATGTTCTTACTAAAAATTCATATATAGTACGGTTCATCCAAAAAAACATTCGGTTTGAAAAGGAGACAAAAGGATGTTGTAATTTTTACCAAATTGAAGAAGAAACAGAAGAAATCTGAAAGAAGTCATTCTAAAGTCACACATGTTTGGAATGACATGTTAGTAAGTAATTGATAAAACATTTTTTAGTTTTGGGTAAACAGAGCCGGTGTCCTGAAATTTCATCCAAACTGTCCTATAATGCGCACATCACAATTACGACATTTTGTTAATTTTATACTGCTACGACAATCTGATAGATTATTTTCGTTGTTAAAACATTCTGCATATTTATTCATTACTGGTAGGACAATTTGATAGGGTGTTTTGCACTCTAGATTAATCCAACATTTTTTTTCTTTTATGTTGTATAATAATCTGATAGGGTATATACACTGTAAACTCATTCTATGTGTTCATTTTAAACTAGCAGGATAATTTGACGCGTTATTTTGCACTGTAAAATCATCCTAGATGTTTATTTTGTCGATGTGATGTGGATAAAATACATTTTCTGACAAGAAAAAATCTGACAAGGTAGTACAAGCGAATTTTCGGGCTGCTTAGGGCCTCACCGCCACTAGGGGGCCCCAAGAGCACATGAATTTACATCTTTTTTCGGTATAGTCACGACATGCATTTTCTCACAATTTTCTCTGTGGTCAATTTCAAAATAAGTCAGGTGGCCAATCAAATTAATAAAGGGGGAAGTTACTGGTTACAGAGCCGAGCAGTGACCATCAAATCAAAGAGCATGGCGCTACTGTCACATCTTTTCCTGTTCAGCAAAGACGCTTCAGTTTACATTTAGTCATTTGGCAGACGCTCTTATCCAAAGCGACTTACAGTGCACTTATTACAGGGACAATCCCCCTGGAGCAACATGGAGTAAAGTGTCTTGCTCAAGGACACACTGGTGGTGGCTGCTGGGATCGAACCAGCAACCTTTTTGATTACCAGTTCAGTGGTTTAACCCACTAGACCACCATCTCCATGGTTTAAAAGTTGAAAGAGTGCTTTGCAACACAAGATAACTATAAAATAAAACATTTAATATTTGACAACTGTTTTTAGTGTTTAACGAAAGAAATGTAGAACACCCGACAGTATTCACTGATGCAAACGACAAAATGCTGATTTTGATGAAAAATACATAATTTACGTGATTTATGTAATTTCTAATTATCTGTTAATTCAGCGTTTTACTTGGGATAAGGTTAAGAATAATTGTGTGTGCATATTATACATTAATTTAAATGAATGTAATTGTTATCTAAATAAAAAAACTTAAAAAAAAGATTAAATCATCATCAAGGACCGTGTGGCTTTAAAGGGTTATAGGTTGTGGTTTAAATAAAATAAAGAGAGATATATTTAAATTTTGCAAATAGTTAAATCCATTGAACATTAAATAACACACGCTTATATGGTCTTTGCTCAAATTTTAAATGGACAGTTCAGATAAAATTGTAAGTAATGAAATTATCAAATGTTTTTGACAATCACAATACACTTGTAATGAAAGGTTTATGTGTTGTTATGGCATTCCCAAACACAGCCACAACTAATAGAATTGGGTGCGTAAAGTTTGAAGTGTGCATGCAAATAATCAAACATTGAATATAGTCGATCGTTTTGGGGGAACAGGGGCACCCAAATAAAATTCTGCTTATAGCCCTGTAGGCTTGGGTCGGCCCTGTTGGTAAACTATATATTTAAACCATTCTCTATGGAATGTCCATTGCTGTGTTATTTAAATATTATTTGTTCATCTAGGCACAGAGAAAAACTCATATACACTTTCTTAAACAAAGCCACATCCTCTTTCAAAATATTTAATTGTTATGTTATCAAATATAACATTCGCTTTATAAACAAGAGATTTGAAGTGTTATAGCATTTTTATTATTTGAGAATACAGTTCGTATAGTACGTGTGTATTCATAAGATGCAATTAAAAAAGTTGTAAAAATGTGTTGTGAGAGAAATTGGCACACTGGAGGATGTAAAAAAAAGCACTCAAACTGCCGAAACTCTAGGTGGCGGTAATGAGGTTTAAACCGGTTAAAGTAACCCTATGTCTAAGCGAAGGAGAGAAAGAAACACACTACACACATGAGCACAAATGAGAATATTTTAGTTATTTATAACTTTTAAACGTACTAGCACTGTAATATGTATGTTATATTGATTAAGTGAAAGAATGGATAATTTCAGGGGACCGTTAAAGACCGACTGCGAGGAGCTGCTTGGTCGTTTTCAAGCGACCGAGTCAGTTCGCTTCGAGCGCTTTTCAGCGATATGGAAGGACATTAACTTCAACAGCATATTTTAGTAAGTTTGTAAAGCGGTTTCAAATTGCTGATTTGTTGAACCTTAATGATATATAAATCACTCGCATAGATGCTACTCAGAGTTGTTTGTGTATCTTAAATGATATGCAAGCGGTCTGATGCAACTTGTTTTTCTCTAATGTACTTGCTTAAAAATAAAAGTTAAAATTTAAAGCACAAGGGTTTATAGATATCTTTCTCTTTGAAGTGGTAAACCAGACCCTAAGGAGAGAAGACACTTCGCTCGTTTGGCTCTGTCTGTTGTGTCTCCATACTTCCACCCACCCTACACTTTCCAGATCAGAGTGGGCGGTCTTTATCTGCTCTACGGTCTCTTCCATACACAGCTCTGCACTCCCAAAGAAAAGGTGTACATGATGTGTACTTTCTCTTACAGCCTGCTGTCTATATTTTGTTTTGTTTTTTACTATGTACAATTAATGTACTGCAAAATGTTAGAGCCGTTTTTAACCTGTTTTCTACGTGTTGTGTAGATCCGGATTGCTCTGAAGGACTGGAAGGATGTCTTGCAATTTCAGCAGGATGCAGAGAACGCTCAACATCATGACGTGGTTTATATCTTTAAAAAGCTGATGTCCGATAAAGCTTTTCTTTTCACAGCCATGCCGACAATGGTAGGTTAATATGACTGATCTTCATGGATCTAAAATCCTGTAGCTCAGTGGTTAGAGCATGGCATTCACGGGTTCGATCCCAGGGATTGCAAATACTCCAAAAAAATGTTCAGGCTAGTATAAACCAATGTAAGTCACTTTGTATAAAAGCGTCTGGCAAATGTGTAAATGTAAAGTGCATGCAAGCCTCAGTTATGCAATTAAGGCAATGCGATTTGATGTAGCCAATCTAGGCTGGACAGGTTGAAGTTAATAGTGGTAGATGACTTGACTGATCGTTGCGCAGTTCACAATAGTGTAAAAGATGCATGCATAACAAAAACACACCGGACTGTGTAGCATTGGGTTATTAGTTAACCGCCTAATATCAACATGAAAAAATACATTATTTACATTCTTAATACATTGTTATAAACATCTTGAGGTTGCCTATCTAAAATTTGCAACGATGTACTCTTGGTACAAGTACAAAAAAAAAAAACTCCATACAGTAACGCGAGTACATGTTATTTGTTATTTTCCACCTCTGAACAATACCTACAAAATGATAAAGCTCAAAGTTCAGTGCCAAGCGAGATGTTGTCTTTAACAGAATTCACTTTTCAATGACTACAGAAATCGTAAACCATTACGACTGAGCTAAGCGAAAAAACTACTTTCAATTTCAACAAAGTCCTACAGCTGGTAATAAGAATTCAGCTACACACATTCTAAGTTAACGAACGCTCAAATAACACCTTCCATGACTTAAACATTGGCTATGAAACCTGTTCTGTGTAATACACTGATATTGTGTGTGTGTGTGTGTGTGCATATACCTCTTAAACAATTCTATGAAACGTCATTGAAGTCCGTCTTGCAAATGTCTCCTGGTCAATCTGCTTCTTTTAATATCCAACTCAAGTCCAATATAAAAATGCAAAACTAACGCTTCTGTTATTAGTGTTAATTAATATAACCGGTCTGATGCAATTCTGTCATTCCCTTTGCCATAGTAGGAAAGAAATTCATGATCTCTCTGATCGCTTCGCATGTTTTTAACTGATAAAGTGAAGTTGACGTCATTTTAACTGTTTATTGCTTAAAGCCAAAGTTTATGAATACACTTGAGAGGGGCACCGACCAATCACAAAGCCTGAGAAGCAGAAGTCAATCACAAAAGCCCTGGTCAGCTGGGGAGCGTTTTGGAAAGAGGGACTTTATATAGACCAGAAAAGATCCAGTCGTTTAGTTACAAGAGGGACAGCGATGAACAATAGACTGGAAATATAAAGCGTTTTTTTTTTATTAGAAACATAAACATCCATTGTTAAACACCCAAAAAACACAATAAAAGCCTCTAAAACAGCCTTTAATGTGTTCACAGCTCTTATGTCGGACGAAGAGGGAAGATGGAAAGGGGGGGAAAATCTGTGAAGAGTTTGTTGATCCACCAACACGAATCCAGGAACTCGTCACTACAGATGTGCTAGAGGTGACCAAAATTCTCCACCAAAATAAGACGTTTGCCTTGTGGTGCATTGCATTGTGTTGATTGACATGTATTTTGGTATGTTCATTTCTTTTCCTTTTTTTTCTACAGGAACTTGCAAACGTGCATGAGCATTATGAGACTCTGAAGAAAGCTGTTTTCACAGATTCTGATTCGAACGTCAACCTTATCGAACAGAACCTGGTCTGCAAACTAAATAATGCTGTCCTGACTTATTCCAACTGGCAGGAGAATCGTACCGTAGTGTGTTTATAACTTTGTTTTTAAGTGTACATCTTTGTTTTACATATCTTGTGTGTCTTTATTTAATTTTGCTTGTTTTTTTAGAAAGCTGAGCAGTTGGATACTGGAGAGGGGCCTTCAAATCAAGATGTAAGACCTTTGCAAAGTTGTCACTACTTCGGTTTATGCTATTGCAATGTTCTTATTTAACAGCTGGTTTGCAGTTCTTTAACTTTTTTCCTGTCTTTAGAGCACCCGCAGAGCCCAGCTGTTAGCTTCAATCAAATCTAGATCCTATGGGCAAGTTATGGAGGTAAATGTGCACATAATCACAAGAGATTGTTTGAATTATTTGTTAAAACGGTCACAGTTGCAGCACAGTAAGCAAAACAAACAAAAGTAACAAACACATCTGGTTGGATTCTAACATTTCCATCATTTTCTTCTAGGCCTCCAAGGGCCGACGTCACAGACAGTCACAGCTGGTCCTATCAGCTGATGGAGATCACACACCTAACACCTCTTCAAAGAAGAAGAGACCCCCGTCTCTTAAAAATCGCACGCAATTACGTTTCGAGATTCAAGGTGCCTCCAGTCCACTCAAAATATTTGAAAGATTTACATTTTACACAGTCCAAAACCAGCTCATTATAGCATTTGACAGAGTGGAAATACAGCATTGTCGTCAGATGTGAAAATATATGGTTACTCTTCGTTCTTGATGTCATGCATATTGAAAAAACCGACAGGAGTTTTGTATGTAAAGTAAAATTTTGAATTATTTACTATAGACTTGCACATTGTTAATTAAAATAAGATTTAAAAGTAAATATGTTAAGTGATTGGTGCTCGTGCATCTAAAGGCACTCACAATTGCCACTTTTCCCCAGGAACTGAGAGAGAGAAACTGACAAAAGCGACTCGGTTGTGGAATTTGAGTAAAGTGAAAGAAGATAAGGTGACAGGTAAGCAAATGGGCGGGATTAAGTCAAATTAACCAATTAGAGCTCATGATTGATCTGAATCTGCCTTGTTTTTATTCCTCAGAGAAAAAGAAGCAATTCAAATGGACCCCAAAACCAGAAAGTGATGTCACGTAGAAGTTCAGTGAAAAAACAAGGCTGGAGGATGAAATGAATGTACATTTTATTAAGGTTGCTGTTTTAACATTTTAATGAATATTTGGTATCCAAATACCTTTCGTGTGCAAGAAAGGCACAGATTTTACTTCTGTTTTACTAGTGTTTTAGATGATAATGTGGTTTATTGTATGGAGCATGATAAAAAAGATTGAAAATTGAATTGAACAGCATCCAGGGCATGAGAAATAAAAAAAAATCCAGTGTTAATGTTAAGCCCACCCTGTTATACTTTTGTCTTCTTTACATTTTCATGTTAATACACGTACACACCGGATGAGAGAAAGAGAGTCGTGTGATTTTTTTCATGCCTTTCGTTCAGGTCTTTGTAACCTGACGGTTTTATTGATGCCCTCATTCGACTGCCTGTTTTTATCAATATCTTTATCATCTCCGTCTCAGAGTCTTTCTGTTGTTGATGTAAATCATAGGGTCATATGATAATTAGCACAGCTTTGCCAAATGTAAATTATAGTGGCAAGTTAGGGTCAAACACAGGATGAATAGTTTGCTAGAAAAGTGCCTATGATTAAAGGGTTTTGACCCTTTAAAAATGCACAATTAACAAAAAATATATTACTACAGCAGGTAGTCATGACCAGCCAGTAGAACATTTACAGGAACATATACATTTAGGCATTTGACAGACGCTTTTGACCAAAGCGTCTTACATTGCATTATCCTATACATTTTACATAGGTATTTGCAATCCCCTGGGCTCGAACCCACAACCTTGTTAACGCAATACTCTTACCACTGAGCTACAGGAAAGCTGTAGCTATATGTGTATATTTATATAATTGTTTTTTTTTTAACATTGGCGTAAGTAATATCAGTATGGAGTTCATATCTGTCTATCTATAACCGGTCTTAAATGTTGGTGAGCATTAAGAGCTCTATAGCTCAATCTGGTTCATAGGGCCGTGTGCGCGCTGGAGAAAGGACCCGAACGCGCAGCGCGTCCTCGTTCACAAACATTAGCGTGCTCATATGTCTGCTCGTCAGAGGGTCCCGGTGGGCTTTTCCGCTGTTTCCAGTCGTTTTGCAAGGCCTTATACCTTCAGTCGGACCACTTTCATTCTACGGCGCTTTAGACGTATGATGATATGATATGATATGATGGACATTAATCGTTAGGGTGTGATTGACGCGAAGGGTTCAGTGCGACGCGACCATGGCAGCTGATAGTAAGTATTGTATGATATTTCAATGAGACAGAAAATCGTAACCCATACCGATCGGAAATGCTTGTGTTCATGTCTGATCAGATATCGTTATGTACAGTATAAGATTCTAAATGTAAGAAATGCAAGTTGGTTGGTTTTGCGGCAGGATGGAGAGATGCAACACCAGCATCATCTTTAACATCGTCGTTCTTGTAATTTTTTCACGGTTCATTTCTTCTCCACCACAGGATTATGGGAGATGACGGTTCAGACAGGACAATTATAAACTTGACGGAAAGAAAATGTATAGTGTGTTAAGCGATGCGTGTTGTGCTGTTGGCCATGCGCATCCACGATTTATGCGTCTTCTCGTTTCATCACCTGCTGGTTTCCATTGTGTTCCCAAGAATTATAACAAACACATGTAAGAATGGATGTTTAAGTAAATTCGCTTTTAATGATAAGTGATTTAGAATAAATATCTATTTACAAATTTCACCATCATTGTAGTTGTATATGGATAGGCCTATGTCAAAATAGCTTTGTTTTTGTGCTCCTTGAATACTGTTTCCTTTCCTTTGTTTGGATTTGCTTGCTTTTAAACTTTTTAGGATATCTTTACGGCATATATTCAGTATTTAGTTCGTTATTTAAAAAGATATTATTTTGTTAATTCATTTATATTATGAATATTATTTTGATTATTCACTTTTAATTCACATTACAGAGCAGAAGGTATGTGTTGGTTTGTGTGTGTGCGAGTTCTGTCCTGCCTTACTTAAATTGCTTTATGTATAGTGTCGACCACTTGTTTCTTATTGCATGAACTATCCACCTGTGAAAAAAGAGGGTGATTTGTGATCTCATGTAGTATGTGTGTGTCTCAGAAAAGCAGTAACTGTGCATATATTCCAGAGTAAATAAACAAGATTTACAGTTATTTGGATGGTGTTTTTTATTTGCTATAAAAGTGACATATACCTGTCTGTTATATAGATTATGAAGGAAAAGTTAAATAATCTTTGAAGAGTTTTGTCAGAAGTTTATGCTTAATATCATTAAGTCTATTCATGCCTGTTTCTTGATATTTAATTTTATTTTAGTTTTCGTGAAGACCAGGTTGTTACTGAGCTGTCCCGTCTTTGTGGGAGGAGAGAGGCATATTTTCTATTTATTATAAAAACAATTTTTGATGGCACATTGACAAGAATTTTATATAATAAGACTTTATCAGTTTGTTTCTGGGAGCAGGAAGGGAGTTAGAGCCCAACAGGAAGTTTCTTTAGAAATTAGGAGCCCAGACATCCTGAAAGTAATTAACTAATGACAGAGAATGTTAAATACAAAGATAGAGAGAGAGAGAGAGAGAGAGAGAATGTGTAAAACTGTTGCGTTAAACTGAGAGATTTGCTAACTAAAATGCAAACTCGGAAATTTCATTGTAAAAAGGTATTATAACTACAAATTTATTAATTCAATGTTTTGATTGTTGTTACATCTTATTATAGACAACCTTGAAATTGACATTGTACATTAATAACGCATCTAATTTGATCAAAACTTTAAGTTGAATTAAAACTGGGAAATTGTATAGTCAAGTGGTCCTTGCACGTTACATAGAAGTCTTCAGTTCATGTAAATAACCAGTAGATGGAGACGTAAAACGTCTGATCACAAACTTAAAAACTTATGGAGATGTACACTTGTATTTTTAAGAATATACAGTGATGGGAATGGCCGAGATTCAGTAGGGTGGCATTAGTTGGGGATATATTGTGTTTGTAAACCATAGATGCAGCAAATCAAACCATGTGTATTTCAGAATTTTGCATACTTTTTGAAGGCAGTTTTTGGGGGAAAAGATGGAAATCCTCTATTCTTATTTTGAACTGGAATTAAATGAATGAATTGTACAACATGGTACTAATGGTACTACTTTATTACAAATAAAGGTGCTTAAAAGGTTCTTCACAGCGATGGCATAGAAGAACCCTTTTTGGTTCCACAAAGAACATTCAGTCAAAGACCAAGGTACTTTAAAGAACCATCTATTTCTTCCTTTTTTATCATTTAAAAATCTCTTTTCGCCACAATGAACCTTTTGTGAAACAGAAAGGATCTTCAGATGTTCTTCAGATGAAGAACCTTTTGAAGCATCTTTTTTAAGAGTGTAAAGAACAGCAAATCCATGGCAACGTGAACTTGCGTGTTTATATTTTCAAAGCCATAATCAAATCAGTCCTTACAGAATGCTTGAGCTGTTTCCAAGGAAACCATCTGGCTCACGCAGCACAGAGGTCCATGTGAACGCGTGTGTATGTTTCTCAGCTCACAGGGTCATCGTGTTCTCACATATACATGCAGAAAAGTGCCAAAATCAGGGTCAGCTGGTTTTGAATAGGGAATTCATGCACAAATGCATGTCACCTCCCCGCAAATCTCTTTCCAGTATGCTTGTTGTAATGACCATATTTCTCACGTTTGTCCAATATATTGTGTGAGAGCTGCCTATTTTCTCTGCATCGTCAAGTGTGTCTGTCTGGAAGGTTACACAGAGAATCAGTTGCTGTGTGTGCAGTAGACTTGGTTGCAACCTTGGTTAGCTTCTTTTATTTTAGCACGCACATGTAAACACTCGAATTCAGAGGAGTCTGCCCTGTTAGGCTAGAGAACTACTCTTATGCACATTAATGGTTCATTTTACACCCGAAGTGTTCACTTCAAAGCATCTTTGAAGCATTATGTGCATATTACAGCAGACACAATCTGTGCTCTCAAGAGAAGCCATGTGCTTATAAGACTTTTCAAGACAAAACCCGTGCAGGGAACCGGTAATGTTTCAAGAATTATGTGAAGTGTAAATTAAGCCTTGACATGCAAAGTTGTGAAAACTAATTTGTTGCTGTTTGGCTGATACCTTGTATCCTCAAAGCTACAAATGTTTACAAAGCTACACTGTATTTTTATAATTTAACACTGTAATGTCACATTTGAAAAGCCCTGCTTAAAGCCCACAGACAAATCTGAAAATGGCTATTTGAGGTTTCCGTGAGACAGCGATGATTGGATGAACTAAAGACATACTTTTAAAGGTGCTGTGTGTAATTCTTTTGGAGGATCTATTGACACAAATGCAAAATAATATACATACCTATGTCTTCAGAGGTGTATAAAGACCTTTCAAAACGAAGCATCCTTTTTATTTCCTTAGAATGAGGTATTTCCATCTACTCCCAATGCAGGCCCCCTTGCTTGACATTCATGTTGTTTCTACAGTAGCCCTAAACGAACAAACTGCTCTACAGAGCTTGTTTCGTAAATACGTTATCTCCTTCGGCAAAGAAACAAAAACATGAAGATGTTTGTCCACTTTCAGTTGCTGTAGTGCTTCAAAAGGGAGGGGTGGAGTGCGCCTTTGGTTGCAATTTGCAACCTCATCACTAGATGCCAAAACAACGTGACAAACGAAAAACTCCAGAAAATTAAAACACTATTAATAAATTAGCATACTAAAGTTGTGTGTTTTGTGTGGTCTGAACAGTGTGTATCTGTGTGTTTTCCCTCGCCAGTCACTCCTGAGGCGGTTGGCTTTCTGTCAGCAGTGGGCATCTTTGTCGTTTTGCTGGCCATACTCTTTCTCTTCATCAATAAGAAACTCTGTTTCGCCCGTGTGGGAGGATTGCCCTGCCTCGAGCAGTACAGTCGCCGTAAGCGAAGAGATCGGGCTGGGATACACCAGGGACTGGGTGAGTGTAATATTGGAACAGCTTTAATATGTTGTGTAAATGGAGATGAAGTAAGTAAGTGCTCATCTCTATGTGTTCTGTGGGTTGTACCTTTCTCTATTCATTTTTGGCAAACACATGTGATACACACTGACTCACATGAGTCAACACTGCACCTTTCGGTGACACACAGCGTGTGTACAACACACAGACGGACACACACAGTACAAATTACACAGTGTATGTTGGAGGAAGTGTTCTGCTGTGGTATTTCAAAAGCGGCTCCCTTAGCAAACATTCAGTAGGTCTGTCCGTCAGTCCTACATGAGGTCCTGACTGTGCTACAAACCCGGTCTGCATTCAAATGGTGTTGAACGGGCTTGACTGAAGTATTTTCCTGCAGGAGCTTCAATTGGAATAGTTATGTTTTTTACATGCCGTGCTGGCAACTTACTGAATTAGTTTAAAACCTGACAGAATGGCAGATGTTCCTAAGTCAGGTATCCCAGCATTCTCTGCGTGGTTCGCTCAGGTTTCAGACGCCATCTCCAATAGCTTCCGCAGCATCGGTCAGAATGGAGGTGTTGACTCTGAGGTATCCCACTCCCCTGATGCTGGGGTCTCTGTGGAAGGTTATTGTTCAGAGGTGGACTCCGATGGCGATTCAGGGAAGAACGTGAGCGATGTTAATGGGGATATAGCGGATGTTTCCAGGATGGATTCACAGGAGAAGCTAGAGGCACTTAAAGATCAGCTGGCACTGCATGGTTTGGGCAGCACGTTTGATTCCAGCCACTCATGTGAACGTCTCACACCCATCAGAGAGGAACTAGATGAGGTGGAGAGCAGGAGGAGTTTTGCTTCACAATGTTCTAATTCTGGTAAGATTGAGGTCAGAATTCATTTCAGTTGTCAATCTCCCAGGGGAAAAGGGGTTGCAGTATTAGAGATTGAACAGGAGATTTAATGGAGTTGAGTTTCAATAAGTATTAAAATTGATAAGGAGGAATGAAAAGAAAAACAAATTAGGCAGTTGTTTAAATTATACATTAAGAGTACAGAGGTGTGATATGAGATTCTTGTTAATTTGATGTGAAATGTTTGAGTTCATATTGAAATCTTAAATAATTTTGACATTTGATTGTAGGTGTGGCAAATCGTGGCTCAGATTGTGACATTGTTGAGATGTCTTTTGAAACTCTTAATGAAAACATTTGAGAGATTTCTAGCTTTTTTGACTGAGAAGACTTCCATATCCATTTGATGTCCTTTAAATGTAATTGATTTGAGAAAGATAATAAGAAGAGCAACTGGTCTCTGGGATCTGGTTTTAAATTTTTTATTTTCATTGTGTGTGTGTGCGTGCACATTTACATGCATGTGCTGTTATATTTATTAAAGTAGGTAAACTGAAAACACCCACCCTTCTAAAACAAACAACAGAATGACTAAATTTACACACGAACACACTGAACACACACAGGTCAAACACACCCCTCTCTGATATTGAGGATGTGAAGCTGACGTCACACCCTATTTTGCATGTGCTGTGGTGCCACCATCTTGGGAGAATAGGACTCCACTGCCATTATTGTTTTGATATGTACTGTTTCTTGTTTTGATTGATATATGGAGAAATCAAAAGTGAAAGAACCATGTGCTTTTCCTGAATGACACTGCGTTATGCTATTGCAGTTTTTAACACAGCAAGACCGACCTACCATAGTTATATTTCCTAATCAAACAAGAAAAACAAAACACTGCATTGAACGCACCAGCAGCCATCCTCCAAAGATGGCCCAACATTTAACACGGCACGATGTCGATCAACAAGCTCTATTGAGCTTTAGATGGTGAAATGTTTTCAAATTCTGAAAGTAAATTTATATCTTTGTACATTTTAATACATTTGAAAAATGTTGTACATTTCTAAAAGGCTTGAATGGAAAAATAATTCAGGCTTTAAAAATGATGGCAGCGTATTTGTCGTTTATCAGTCAATAGGTATGCATCCAGTAAATTGTTGCCATGGTTATGTCGTACAACCTGAGAAAGATGAAGAAAGAAGGACGGTCTTTGTGTTCAGTAAAGAAGTGATTATCTTTGTCCTACTGCTCACAAAGGTTTCACCTTCCACAGTGAAAACAGGCAAGGCCAACACATTTTAACATTAAATTGTCATTATTGAGTTCATTAAGAATTATTATTGATTATAGATACAAAAATGATTCATAAAACTGTCGCCTAAAATGTAGAATGCGAAAACCCCCCGAAAAACAACACTTCAGTCTGAGGAGCAAATAACCATGGCAACCTCCTATGCTGCTTCCCGAATAGCCACTTGGGCTGAACTGATATGTGTGAGTGAATGATGTATTGAACATTAAGCAAAATGAATGGAAGCGCAGCTATAACGGGCATGGAAAACATTTAAAGTCTAATCTGCTACTTTACTATGATTAAGTACACACACACTCCGTTACCTTTCAAAAGTACCACAGTGTCTGATTCATCTTCGTACAACCTTCCATCTCTCTCGCTGCTTCCGAAATCGCCCACTTCCATACTCTATAGTCTGAGTCATGAATAGTATGTCCGAAACCTCAGTATGCAAAAAACAGTAGGCGAGAAATAGCAGGATGGTCTATTACTTCCGCCAAGATTCGTGAGTGTGGATCGGATGGACACTTCTCTATCCCATGATGCCACAGGAGCAAATTTCAAAAGTAAATTAAATAAATATAGTTGAAAACTTCAAGGCGGACGTTTGTTTTAATGTAAGTGCCAATAATTGAATTCCTCGTGACTAAATTATGTTTTTATCAACACTCACTTATAGGTTGTTGTTAATACAACACATGTCCATAAAACATGGCGGACGCAGTATGTCCAAAATATATTCATACTACTCCCATATAGCACTGACTGTTTTTCCTGCACTGTTGAAGTTGGCAAAAATAGCACAGGTTTTGTGATCTGTGTATCTTGCTGAGTTTTCTTAACATTTCTAGTTTATCCCCTCTTGTCATTTCAAACATGTATGACTTTCTTTCTTCTGTAGAGGATAAATGAAGATGTTTCAAAGAATGTTGGTAACCGAACAACGGCGGCACCCATTTACTTCTACTGTATGGACACAAAACTAATGCAAGTGAATGGGTACCGCCGTTGCTCGGTTACCAACGTTCTTTAAATGAAGTGCTTTTGTGTTCTGCGAAATAAAAAAATTCATACAGGTTTGAAATTTCAAGTGGGTGAGTAAATGAGGGCAGAATTTTCATTTTTGATGGACTATCACTTTAACTTTGTCATCTATTGTTCTGCGATTCACGTGTGTGCAGTGAATAGTTACGGTGATGACGGTGAGATTTCCAGTTCGTCGGAGAGTGAGGATGAACTAGCAAAGCAGTTTGAAATCTCTGTCTCTCGCTCACAAAGTTTCCGCTCTGGAGTCATGGAACTCAACACCCAGGATGCACCGGGTAAACAGCACAAATTTAAACCCCTGCAGTCTGACCAGGAGGAAGGAAGCACAGAGCCGTCTGACTGCGAAGGTACACACACACACACATACTGTATATACATGCAGAGTGTTCCTGCACTCAAATAATTATAAATGAACATGCATACTTCTGAATGCATGATATAGATGAAGTCCATCTCACTAAATATTTAACCATCCTTTGAAAACATCCATGACTTGAGGTCAGAGTTGTGGTTTTGAGAGTAAAACATCCTAAAGTGCGATTTACATTTAGGTCATTTTCTCAGTCTCATGGTTTCAAATCTGCTCAGTTCTGCGGAACTCATGAGATGTTAGTCAAAGTTTGACCAAAGTGCATTAACAATAAAATAGAAACATTACTTAGTAATTGACTGTGGTCTTTTATAAAAGGCCGTAATACAAGATCTAGAGTAAGACTAAATTCAGATCCAAATCAGGGCAATATTCAAGTGGTTCTAAGAGGTCATAAAGGAACAGTTCACCCAAAAATGAAAATTCTGTTGTCATTTACTCACCCTCAGATTATTCCAAATCTGCATACATGTATATTTAGAAGACTGCTTGTAACCAAACGGTCCTTGCTTTATACATTTATTTGTTCTACTCTGTTTTGTTCACAAAATAAATGTAAACAGATTTGGAACAATTCGGGGGTGTTTGAATGATGACAGATTTTTTAGTTTTGGATGAACTAGTGAAAAGGTGTCCCTTTAAAATTAAAGAGACTTTCATGAAATGTAACAAAAAATGTATTAAAGTATAACTCACTAAATAATTGAACTGTGATGTATCATCTGCATTTCTGAATGTATAATGCAGACGTTTCTAATTGCTGCTGCCAGTCACATCACTTCTAAACCCCCTAATGCTCAGTAAACATCTCTGATTTACTGTACCGTGTGACGTGTGCCGAGCCATTTCAACTATAACATTCAGATTTGATTGCACGTGTCCATTGAATTCTTCCCGTATTAAGCTACATTTCCCGGAATGTGACTCGCAGCGTCAGTTGCCGTGGAAAAGCGTCTTTCCGGTTGCCATGGAAAGAGAGCGACCGGACCTGTCTGCGGTTAATTGGCTGCCGCTCTGGAGTAGAACAGTTTGTTCCCTGAATGAGATTTCATTCAGTGAAATGCACAGAGTCACGAACTGTAGAACAAGCACTCAAAGCATTAAATGACTATAATTATCATCTGTCGAATTTCAGCCCTGTGGAGTCTGAACGGTCAAAGAGCCCTGTTCTACAATTATGACATATGCCAGAGTGTCAATAAAATCGTTTAACGTTTTCTGCGTGTGTTTGCCATGGGTGTGTGTTACGGAGAGTCTGTGGCTGTACCTGTATGGCAGAGTTGTCAATTCATAAATGAAACTTTGAATGTTTTTTCCAGGATGATTTTTGAAACTCTTCTAGCTCTGAAAACATTTTTCTCCCTTTGTTTAGAAACGGAGAGAATCAGTGTTCAAGGGTTTCAAGATCCTCTCTCATCCAGACGGCGTGTTATGTCGGAGCCTAGAGACCCCCTATCGCAGAGCCCTTTACCCGAGCGGCGAACCCCAACAGACCCACTCTCTTTAATGGCTGAGCAGATTTCTGTTGGCTCCCAGGACACAGCGGATGGTCTTGAGGCCTTACCAAGAGATGAAGGCAGTCGGGTGGGCAGCATGGGGCGGCAAACACCACATAAGAGCCTGGCGATGGAGAATTATGGTTTTGACAATACTGAGGCTACAGATTCTGCATGTAGCCCTGAGGTGTGTGATGTGTGGGTCAGCACTTAAAAATGCTGACGTTTCTATTTTCGTTGACCTGTGCTTGCAAGGCACCCAAATGTCCAATTCCAGCAGTAATTGATTCACATGGATAAAGAGCATCCGTAATGTAACCAACAATGATTTAATTGCAATATTTGCAGTCTATTATTTGATTGTACATATTAAATGCATTTCAGCATCTACACCTTCATATTTGTTTATACGTATGTTTATAATAAATGAGAGTAAACAGACTTATTCTTCCTTTCCAACATGCTCTCCGACAGCATGAGCAATCTCCATCCCACCCTCTGAGCTCTTCCCCTCACCACATCTCCAAATGCGGTGACCTCATCATTGCCCTCGACTACAGGGCTGACACCCACAGGCTCCTGGTCTCCGTGGTAACAGCCCAAGGCATTCCAGACAAGACACGGAGTGGCATGGATTCCTGGCAGGTGCGCGTGGTTATGTTACCAGGGAAACGTCAGCGGCACAAGACGGCCGTACAGAAAGGGTCCACGCCAAGGTTCGAGGAGACTTTCCGGTTTTCGCATCTAGAACCAGGGGATTTAGGTACTTCAATGCTCAGGTTCCGTCTGTATGCACTGGGGAAGATGAACAGAGATAGGATGATGGGAGAGGCCTTGTACCGTCTGAGCAGACTGAGACATACAGATCAGCTTGAGATCACATTGGTGTTGGAACCTCGCAGTAATCTCAAGGTGTGTATGTTGTTTGTTAAGTTTTGACTCCAAATCAAAGAAAAGTCATGAAAATGTATTCCGTCTTAAAGCATCAGTAAGGCCTGTCACAATGTCAGATTTTCATTACACTATTATTGTGGCCACATTTGATACCTAACAAACTCTCATATGTACTGTTTATATGTATATATATATATATATATAAAATATATTATAAATATAATTTAAATGTAGATGGATCCATTGGACGCACACGCCTGGCCCGAATTATTTTAGATTTAATTTATATTAAAATTAATTGATATTAATATTTTATTGTATATTAATTGTATTGAATTAACTACTCAACTGTGATTCTTTGCGGAGGTCTAACGGAAGTTAAGTTTGGGCCAAATAACGTTTGTTAATTGTAATATATAAATGTAAAATAAAAGTAAATTGCAATTTCATCTTGAATTTTGTAGGAATGTTGTCACCAGTTCAGATAATGAATAATGAATATCGTTTTACTCACACACGTACATATACAGTAAATAGTAAATTCTGGAAAAAAATGGTTTTGTTATTTTTCCATATTATACACTGCAGTAAAAAAATCAAAACAAGACTACATTGAAAATATATTGTTTATAGTGTGTTGTTGTGCAAAATGAGGCAATAAATTAAACTATTTCTATCCCTTCTCTCTTCTGCAGACAGTAGACTCAGAGATGTCTTTCATTACACCGAGCGAAAGTGCTTCCTCAACTCAGTCCGTCTCCCACGGTGGAAATCCTGAGATGCTGTTGGGTTTATCATATAACGCCACCACAGGACGGCTGTCTGTAGAGATCATTAAAGGCAGCCACTTCCGCAACTTTGCGGTCAACAGACCTCCAGGTAAACACATTCACACAAGTACATAACATCGGGTTCAAAAGCACTCTTGGAGCCATCATTAAGGCACCAGAAATGACTCTTGAGCAAATAACCCTTTTGTAAAGATCTCTGATATTGATATACAGCAAATGTTCCGCGATAAATATCTTCTACACAAAAACGCACATTGACACACGCGGGCACGCTAAATAAAAAGACACTTTGAGTGTGTCATTCTCGCACATTACAGGGCCGTTGAGAGTCAGGTATCGGCCCATTGTGTAGTCCCCAGGAGTGTTAATCTGTCACAGAGTCACGTGTCACAGCGATGCTGTCAGTGAATGAGTTTACAGGGCAATTAATCTATCGAAGAACACCAGATTCTCTTTCGCATTCGGCTCACGTCATCCTGATGAGTCACCCCTGGAGAAAAACAAACACACACACACACACACACAGATATCAATAGAAATGAGCTGTGTGAAGTGATTTACTTTGTAAAGGATGTAAGGAAATGTTTTTTGTGTTTTGCTGGTCTACATTTTTATGTATGATGGAAGATTTTATCCAAAGCGATTAACAGATGAGCATATGCTTACGATCAGTTCCCTTCTTTACAAATTCTTCATTCTCTCTCTCTCTCTCTTAGACACATTTGGTAAGCTCACTATGATGAACTCTATGGGACAAGAGATATCCCGCTGTAAGACATCCATCCGTCGCAGTCAGCCAAATCCCGTCTTCAAGGAGACGTTCGTCTTCCAAGTGGCGCTCTTCCAGCTCTCTGACGTCACGTTAATGGTGTCCATGTACAATCGAAAGAACATGAAACGCAAGGAGATGATTGGCTGGGTGGCTCTGGGCCAGAACAGTAGTGGAGAGGAAGAACTTCTTCACTGGCAGGACATGAAGGAAAGCGGAAACCAGCAGGTCTGCCGCTGGCACACCCTACTTGAGGCTTAGAGAAGAGAGAGAACTTGAAGATTCCATTTGATGGAAATATAATTTACTGTGTTGGACCGGGAGGATATTCCTATGGGAAGGAGATAGACCATATAAAATGAGGCCAAGTATACTCTTGAGATCAACGAAAAAACATTTTTAACAGAGACTGGTTACAAAGATGAGGCATGCCATATTGTGAGCACGTAAAAACACAAAGAACACACGCCTTTCCTTAGGAAAACTTGATACAGGCCCTTATCTGGTATCTAGGAAATGACCTCACAATGTAATATACAAACAACTTACTCCGGCCCCTTGCAGCAACCAATCAAAACACATTAGCATCAGTAATTGTCGCTTAGCAATTTCAAGAATGGAGGTCAGATTTGAAATAATTAAATGCCTTTCCTAAGATGTTTTAAAACCTCAAGATAAGACCCACGCCAAGTGTGATATAGAGGTTTTGAGAGACCTAACATTTTATGATCTGAGAGCTGTTTGCTGAACTTGTGCACTTTCATTTATTTTATTTTGGTGATTGCAATAAAACGTTATTACCTGTTCAAAACATGCTGCAATTTACAGCCAGGGAGTTAAATAAATGGCTTTACTCTCCGGTTCACTTTTCTTCTGTAATGACATATTTTTAATGCTGGAAAGTAAAGAGCCCACATGTGGTCATCATTCATGTTTAAACAAGCTTAGGGTATATAATTAATGACAATTTATTGCCCAAAATGTCACCAACCTTAACCTACATTCATTGTCTGTACACCACACAGATACTTATGTATGTCCAAGAAACCGCAAGTCTAAATTATTTTCCTGTCCACTTGTGACCAAACTGTTTTGTATTGCATGTCTGTAATGACGTTATGCATTTAAAGTGCCTGTCAAACCCATAGGGAGTTTTTATTTATAGCTAGTGATATTACAAATTAGCATGGAGAGCTCTGGAACATTTGAGATGCATGATGATCTGTGTGTTCTCGAATCAATAGTGCCTGTTCTGCATGCTTTCAAGTACAGTGGTTTTGAAGAATTTTTTTTATATTTTTGTCAGTCATTAAAGATATATCTAAAATGCAACCGTTACTGACCATGCTGTATTGTTGTTATTTTTGGAATGGTAATGTATTGGTGTAACAGTGATTCAAACCTGTGAAAATAGACGATGCTGTAGATGACATTCTGCCAAAGAAAAATACAATTGACTTTAACCCACCACCATATGATCGCTCATCTGGTGATCGGGCTGCTTGGATCAGACTGACAGGGTGTCTGAAGCTGTCTACCAGAAGAGTGTGTGTGTTTTATTTTTCCCACCCTCTACTGTGTACTTAAGGGAGTGGAAGAATCGCTAATGCTCCAGGGGGATAATTAGACTCAGAGATGTGAGGGATACTACAGTTTAAGAGCTTTTAATGTGTCAATTTTTTTCAGTTGGTATTGTGAGTGAAAAGACTTTTAATTAATTAAGACATTTACAGACGTCAACACAGTGGCAACCCTTGCTGAAAAGAATTTACAAATCGTAACGGTTTCCATTACAATACAACTGAACCACAAACCAGAAGCTATTTACCGATATAATAATATTATTTGATGTAGTGTATTTTAGCCCGTATTCCCGTAAGATTTAATGGTGTTCATGTACCATCCACGATTAGAACCAAACACATTACCAGTCCAGACCCAAAGAGACCATTATAGCATTAAAACCAGTACAATTCCCATTAAATCCATAAGAAGTTTTTGCAATGTTTCATCAGAGAAACGCCCTTCAGAATATGTAGATCTTAGTTAATCCTTGGTAAAAAAATTAAGATGAAATAAAGTGAGTGAACCATATGTTGAGAAGAAAGAGGAAACGCAGCAGCAGAGGATGCGAGAAGAATGGAGTTTGATGCTGTAGCGTCATCATTGCCTAGTGACTCTCCTAGCAACAGGAAACATCTGTTTCAGCGTCGGCCAATCAGATGGCTTCAAAGTCTGTTATTGCTCGCCGCACAGAAAGGGGATATTATATTTTAAGAGCAGAGAGTGAGGCGAATACTACAGGGATTATATCAAAAGCGAGTCTTCGACATCTGGGGGCGAAGCGTCAAAGCTCTTGCTGTGCTGAAAGCGGCGACGTTCTTCACAATATGAGACGTGCGCGCCTCTGATCTGATGAACACGCGTGCGGGGACTGTTAATGTGGCTCGGGGTGTCTTTATAAACAAGGTAGTATTGTTTTACCTCTTTTATTGATTCTCTATTGTGTGTTCAGCCTACAACCTATTCTATTTATATTGCATGCGTCTCAACCGTTGCAAAATATAGAATTTGATTGCATACAACATTCTCAAAACGTCTAGGCTACTTTGCATTTTTTTGTCAAATGCGCGTTCAACCATTTGTTAATGCAGCAGTATGATGGCTTTGATTTGTACATCATTCTGACTAATTGCGTAGATGGGTGTCATTAATTTGTTTATTTAGCACATGTGTGTTGTTTCCCTCGCTCAAATTAAACTGAGTAGATAAATACTGTGTTGGCTGATATCTCCCTCACAAGCGCATAAACTCACGCTCAGCCCACACTTATTACCCGCCCACGGTTATAGCGCACGGCACTGTTGTGTTGACAAAGAATCGACGTTTCTTTTAACCTGTTGATTGGCGCATAAATCTCTCGCGCGTTTATTCCCATTGTTCTTATACAATGAGCTGCAATTTTCACTGAATTCACCAAGTTCTTGCTTGTTATTGTGTGTTTCTTCAGCAACAACTACAATATAACATATAGATAATAGACTAAAATGGGTTGGGTAGACAGGCTATCACGGTAAATCTAGTTGTCACGTGCATATTATTCTATATTATTTAGCCTACTATTGTTATCATTTCTGTTTTTCAGAACGATTGGTTGATATTTTGGCTCAGCCATTTTTGCTGTTTGGATAATAACAATATTCTCAATGCTCTCTCTTTCTCTCTCTGATTAGTAACCATTAGGCAATGTGTGTGAGCCAGAGGAAAAATCCCCAGGTGAATAGAGGATTTGTCACAGAGGTGTGTGGGTGTGTCTGCGTGAAGCAGTCCTCAGGTAATTGCAGGCTGAAAGATACAGACTTTGTTACATAACACAATGACTCTTGTTTAACCTAATCCGTTTTGTCCATGACCATCTTTGTGGACACAGTTACTGTTGTATAGGGAATCCTCTTTCCTGTGATCCAACAGTCATTTTAAATGAACAAATAAAAGAGGTATTAGAAGTTGCATTGAGCAATAACGTCATTGACAAGACCACCTTTCTTTTTCTTATATGTCCAGCATGCACGGGTTCCACTTTTTTTACACAATACCCAAAATTCACAATGTTTTTAAAGAACACTGGGGACTTCCTCAGACTTTTGACTTAGACGATAATTACAAAACATTGCTTGCTAGTATCATTTAATGTCCAGTATACTATACTGTTATTCCATATGATTTAGGTATATTGAATATTGCATTATTTTCTTGACTTAAAAATGAATAAGAACCCTCCATTAGATGTTCTTGCTAGTTTGATGAGATTTGTCTTAACACAATTTTAGATTTGATAATGACTTTTTCTCACAGCAATGTGGTACAGCTGTGGGCACTCGAATGGCCTTTAATTATGCAAATCTTCATCATGGATATATTGAGAAATTATAGGTCCTTAATGAAATCAATAATCCAATTTTTAAGCATATAATTCTATACAAATCCTACATTGATTATCTTTTTATATCGTTTCAAGGTGATTTGGGATCTTTAAACTCCTTTCATCAGTACTTGAATTCTGTAACGGACCATCTAAAGTTCACATTGACATTCAGTGAGGATACTTTGGACTTTTTGGAAGTCCATGTTGTTACAGATCTTTTTAAGAAAAAAACAGATAGTTTTAACTTCTTAGATTCTCATAGTTGTCATCTACCATCCATTAAAAGAGGTCTTTATATGTTTTTAGAAGTCCTTAAAGGACTTTATCATCTGTGTTACCACCTGGTATGTGGAAATTGCACCCAATGCCAATATATTAGGAGATTGAAAGGATTTGCAATTCCAAGAACTGGAATTTATTGTTATTTATGCTAGTCGTTGTCCATGTGGATTGTTATACGGTTGGGAAACATCAAAAGAATTGAGAACTTGTATTTGTGAACATCATAGTCCCATAAGACGTGGAGATGTCAGTTATCCGGCAGCACAACATTGCATTGAGCTAATTCAGTTTTATTGGTCGGGGAGGGGACATTGATGTAAAGCGTAAAAACATTTTGGATTTTCACTCTAGATACATTTTTCTCCGAAGGGGTGAATCAAGAAATTGACTACACTATGCTTTATTGATGATTTGCATTTTTTCTTAATTCTATGAAGAAGCCACTCCTACAATCAGCACAATTAGTAGCAAACACCTGTTGCTGTGTCTGAGTGTGTGTAAAGTGTGTTTGTTCCTTGCTGTTCTTGATGTCTGATGAAGGCCTTGATAGTGGCCGACGTCATTGATTTTTAGCTAATAATACTTTTTCTAAAAAGAGTGAGTGTTGCACCATTTTTCATTCAGTGTGTAAAGTGAATCCTGACACAATTTACATAACTCCTTTGTGTTTGACTGCAGGATCTTTCCTTTAAGAGTGCCCTCAGCAGTCAACAACGTCGAAAGTCGCCTACTTTAAGCGAAAATATGCGGAAGAGGAGGATGTTCAGGGAAGCCTACATGGATATATACAAAAAGTGAGTGTCAGTTGATTTATCTTATCAGTGCATGCCAATAAAGATAATTATATTATATATATAATATAATGAGATTTTTTTTCTTCATAATTTTACATTTTAAATGTTTTTGAACCTATTTCCTTTTTTTGCTGACATCACCAATCACTCATGTCAACATCTCAGTTACACCTGTGCTTAAGTCTATCTTTTCTCCATCTCACTGTCTTTTTTTCCCTTACCTGTCTGTCACTCCTAAGCACCTGATCCTTTGTGAGGAGCGCAGCTGCATCCTGCGTCTGTCTCTGCAGAAGCTGCGTTTCCTAGACGACCCAGAGGCTTACCTCCGTCGCTCCGTCCTCATCAACAACCTGCTACGCAAGATCCACCTGGACGAGGTCCAGAGAGAGAGGGAGAAACAGAAAGATGATGACAATAAGGAGGAGACGGAGACAAGGCGGATTCTCTCCCCCAGCAGGAAGAGATTAAAGGTGGTGCTGACCCAGTGTCGTTCCTCGAGCTTTGGGCTCCAGGAGTTCCAGCAGTACAAGTTGCTCCCGTATTCGTCCTCCCCGTGCACATGCATCTGTGGCCTGGGGGGCTGTCACACCCTGACTCCTGATCATGGAGCTTCTGTGCTACTTTATCATTTGGATGACAAAGGATGAAATAACAGTATGTGCATGCAGTCAGTCTTTGATTTACACAGGAGCGAAGATAGCAGCAAAAGAAAAAGGGGGATTTGGGTTTTTGTACATTTGTTTGCTTGTGCAGTCTGCTGTTGAGGGTGCACCCTGCAGTTTGTGACAGTGGAAAAGCCGGGTATCTGTCTATATCAGGGTATTTTTCCTGATGCAGGAAAAAATTGAATCTTGGTTTCACTGCCTCGGTTTATTATTCTAAATAGACGTTTTTTTGCTTGAGTTAGTTACAAAGAACTGTTTTCAGGGATAAAAAGGCAGAAAAAGCCATGCACCTTGTGGTTGTTATGTTGTAAGAAGAAAAGAAAACAATTAAAATGATCAGTGTCTCGGTTGCTCCGAAGGATGAAGTGATGCTGATGTTTAACTAAAGCTTTATTGCTGTGAAATTGACTTTTCTATGTAAGTGGCTACTAGTGATTTGCTCGAACTTGGTCTGCCCTTAAACTGAAGAGTTCAGTTGGGTTTTGCATTAAATGAGGTTTTCATACTGCTAGAAAAAGGAAGAAAAATGTTTCATCAAAAAAAAAGGAAAACTAAACTGACATTCTGGTTGGTTATAGCTTAAACAGGGTGTCTACACCACACAATACATTACAGAAACGAACATGTATTTTGCTTATAAAAAGATACTATGAAGTTTACAAGCATAATTTGAATCTCTTTTTTAAATATATGATTAACTTTGCATACTGCCCATCAAATAAAAGGTTATGGGACAGATACTGTTATATACAAATGGTTCTATACTGCCCTCTAGTGTTATGGTGATGAATTTTCAGCAACATAAACATTATTTTGTTTCATTCACTTATAATTGTCTGTACAACCTACAACTTTACTAGGTTGTTTTACCCTCTGCTGACCTCTGTAATGCATTTAGGAAATCTATTCAGTTTGATAAACCAGTGAACATTGCTAGTTTTCTGCCTCTTCAATCGTTGAATCTGGTTAAATCCCTTGACAGTGTGGGTGTCAAAAATCTCATAACAATGGCCTAAAATCAGTGCATGGGCCCACGGTTAATTCAGCTTTCTTTCAGTTGTGACTGAAGGAATGACAAGGTAAAAATGCCCAATGTACTGTAAAATCTCCTGTTCCCTCCCACACAGAACCGATTCTCCTGTTGTCAAATGTTGGTTACATAAGGTTTTTAACAGGGCAAAATAGTAACATATTTTGGTACGGTATATAATGAGTGGTACTCTGCCTATTAATATTTTGTGTGTGTGTGTGTGTGTGTGTGTGTTTATGCACATTTGTATTCTAAAATGATGTTTGTTTTATTTTAATGTCAATATCTGAATGTCATTTTCTAAAAGCTAAATTGAGAGTGCTGTCTTTTGGACTTCTAAAGTAGATATGGATACTCCGTTTATTTTGAAATTAAGCTATTTTTTCAAAGGAAACATTATTCCTCGGAGAATTTAGTGCTATTTTGCCAAAAGATATTAAAGTAGCATACTAAAAAGAGAGATACGTCTATTTTCAGGCACTGCTATTAAACAAAATAAAAAAGTGAATGTTTCACTCGTTTCAGTCTCCTTTTGAATTTACGTTTAAGTAAAAGTGTATACATGGAAGAGTTACCGGGTATTAGGCTTCATCAATCTGCTTTCCATCACTGCTTGCAACCCTTGAACGCATGTTGCTAGTTATCCTTTAATTGTCGCTTTGCTGTCCAAATGGGCGCTTTTAATCTTTTATTTTAAAAATTGATTTACACACTTTAAAATGTACTTGCTCACGTATATGAAAACATTTGTTCATTATAAGACTAACTTTAAGTGGAGCCTAGCAGTAATTTTAAATTACCGTGTAATTACATACAACTACGACTGGTCCTGACGAGCGCTACAAACAGCACAGGTGTCACTTGATAATAACGGTCTGGATATTAACACGTCAACATAAATATAACAACCGAGTTACAATTAAAGGCTTAAAGGAACAAAACCAATTTAAATTGTATTTAACAGAAACAGATTACACTTAACAGACGATTTAACAAGTTTAACGTCAAGTAACGATGATTCGCTTTAACAAGATATCGCGATAACGCGAGTGGGCTTTTGATCAGGCATTACTTAAGACTTCCCGTGGGTTTACACAGATGAGGGGGCTTGATCCTGTACCATACCGGACGTTGGTACTGACGTTACCTTGCAAGTGACGTTTCTGTATTCGTTTTGTTTCAAATGCCTTTCATTAATAGTATTAACGTTAATGGTTCACGTAAATTGTCTACTCGCCTCGGTTAGATTACCTAGCACGGAACTGACGGGAATGTTTTAATAATTCACCTCTCGGTCCATTCACTGTTCAGTTTCGCATCTCCAGTTTCTTCCTCCGGTTTTACTGGGTGGTTTCAGCTTAGGGAGTTTGTTGCCGGTCATGGCAGGGGGAATTAAAACGGGATTTGTGCGTCTCGTGAACAATTTACAGGATCCGCAACATGTCGCGCACTTCCAGCGGCTGTGCGGGGTTCGCGGGTTGGAGGCGCGTGATAGACTCAACGGGGCATCCTGCCTTCGCCACGGGGATAACGTAAGTCAAAACGGAGGCGGAGATGGCATCCGTCGCAGAGCAGCAGAAACCGAGACAGACCAGGAGAAGCGCAATAACGGGGTGGCGAACGGGGCGCCAGCGCGTGAAACCGTTAACGACCGGTCATGGGATGAACAGGACGGGTCCGAACAGGATTGCGCTCGGGGATCCACGGTAAAGCCGATGCGCAGAAACTCTCTCACCGGAGATGTCGGGCAGGAGTTCCTAATCGAGAACAAACTTCTCTACTGCCTTTTCATGCTCGGTACCGAGCTTGGTAACGAACTCTTTTACATCTGTTTTTTCCCCAACTTCATGTGGAACGTGGACGCGTTTGTGAGCCGGCGGCTCGTCGTGGTGTGGGTGTGGGTCATGTATCTTGGACAGTGCACGAAAGATGTGTTCCGGTGGCCGAGACCCGCATCACCGCCAGTGGTCAAGGTGGAGATGTTTTACAACTCCGAGTACAGCATGCCCTCCACTCATGCCATGTCCGGTACGGCCATACCGTTGTCCCTATTCCTGATCACCTATGGCCGGTGGGAGGTAAGACAATTTCACTGTTCAATGCATTAAAATTCAATGCACCCCAGATGTTGTCAGGTGCTCTGTAGCAACCTAGAATGCACGAGGATTATGTCATTGGATGAAGTTATCTGTGCTAATCTTTTGTTTTATGTATTTGTTTTTGTTGCAATGTCAAATACTTTTAGGGGTCGGTGTAGGTATGTTAAGTAGAAACACCTATTAAAATAATCTGATTGTAAGTATTACATAACCCCCTCTCTATTAGTCACCTTAATTAATATTTAGGTTTTAATTAAGGAAGAATTGTATTCATTCATGAATACTTTAAAAATCCTTTATGACACCAGAATAATTTTAGCAGCAAATTATGGAAACTTTCACACACTTCACAAGACCTTGAGTGCTGCTTTTAACATTTTCTGAATTGCTAAAGTTGTTGAACCTGCTGAACATGGATAAAGATGAACCAGAGTTAACAAAAACCCCGTTGACAGCATGTTGCAACATCTTAAGATGTGAGCCCACCATGTAAACCTACAAAAAGAAGTTTCTGTGTTGTTTCACCAGTGTGGCTTTGAGAATGCAAATTCAATCGCACTTTATCTCAACCTGATAACAGCCAGATAACAAAGTAATTTAATGCGGTGTTTCTTTTTATTTCTGGACACATTACGGTTGTAAATGTTTACTTATGCCCTCTTATTTTACAAAGAAGGGTCGCTGGCTAATGGATTGCTCTTTGAGAAATGTAATAAAGAAATACATGGTGACCTCAAGATTAAAAGTGTGCAAGACAAAGTGCGTCTACACCGTTTAGAAGTAGAGCACATTTTTGGGTTGACCCTTCAAAAGACCATTTACTTCAACACATGTTTAGGTTGTAACCTTTAAGCAGAAGATTGAACCTGGTTAGTCTTATAAAATAAACACAAAAAGGTTTGTTGGCCATTAGCAGAAAGAATATTTTGGAATGATTGAAAGTTTTTTGACTCTGCTGAGGGAAAGTTTTATGAGATTAAAGTGGCGAAACCCGTTTGTGCTTACAGTGTTTCTGTGTGTCCTAAATTGCCATTACAGTCATTTTGACAGGCCAGTTTAACAAATGAGTCATGTATTCCTTAGCTCGTGATTTACAGCCTTTGCACTTAAGGACCCAGAGTTTCAAGCGGTCATCAAGTGGTGTCATATTTGTTTTTTAGTTTAGTTTCATTTATGGTTCTTAAAGGAACCGAAAGATATGTTTGTAACCAAACAAGTTTTGGCCATCATTGAATAGCCTAATAGAAGGGAACATGACAGTGGTAGTCAAAAGTGCCCCAGAACTGTTTGCTTTTCTACATTCCTCAAAATATATTATTTTGTGTTCACCAGAACAAAGCAATTTAACAAGTAAATATTTCCTAATATGGCAGTCAATGGTGGCAGGGAACTGTTTGGTTACAAGCATTCTTCCATATATATTTTGCCTGTGTTCATCACAACAAAGAAATGTATACAGATTTGGAACAACTAAGGGCAGGGCAGAATTTATTTTTTTGGTTAAGGAGAAGGGGTGTCTGGTGACATGTATCTGAATTCTATTACTAATTCTATTACTAAGATACTAATTTGGCTCGCTTTCACCCAACTCGCAGGCTATTTTATTTCAGAATAGTATTTTTTTTAATGCAAGGTGAAAATAACAAAATATGATAATTGTTATCCTTACAATGCCATATCTGTTTACTCTAACCTTTGCTGCAGGCTTTAGAGGCGATTGCATTTCAGGTTGGGTTGTTTAGTTTTAGTCTTATCTGTAAATCCAACAGAAGAGATTTTTGTCCAAACCTTCGAGCTGTTCATGTTAGTAATCAGCAGAACTTCTGCAGGCAGACTTATAAGCACTTTTCTTATCTGTTGCTCTTTCTGTGGTTTATATCTTCACCTCTGGTCTTCTTTTTGTGCTGTCTCCTACTTTTAACTTATTTTGTTCATCCATTACATACTTTATAGGTTTTTTACAAACCAGTTATTTCACCATTGTCCCAGGCAGGCACCTGCTGTTCCATATACTGTGCTGGATATAATGGTCCTTGTATCACTTTACGTTTCTTTTCTTCAAACATAATACCATGATTTTAACTCAACAATGTTATGACCATTTTATTGAGAATATGTTAAGCAGCCATTTTAAAAGGATAATGCACAGCCATCATCTGCTTCTGTCAGGGTTCAACCAAAAACAAAAGTTCTGTCAACATTTACTGACCTTCGAGTTGTGGCAAATCTTTATAAATGTCTTTGTTCTGATGAACACAGAGAAAGATATTTGGAAGAATGCTTGTAACCAAATAGCTCTTGGCCACAATTGACTACTATAGAATGAAAATTACAATGGTAGTCAAAAGTACCCCAACTGCTTTCCTACATTCTTCAAAATATCTTATTTTTTGTTCAATAGAACAAAGAATTTTACAAAGCATTCTTTCCTACTACGGTTCTAGTCATTGTTGCCCAATAACATTTTGGTTACAAGCATTCTTCCAAATATCTTTCTCTGTGTCAATCAGAACAAAGATATTTATACAGATTTGGAACAACTTGTGAGGGTGAGTAAATGAAGAGAGAATTTTCATTTTTGGATTTTCAACTGTTCCATACTTACAACCAAGGTAGATGAATAAATTTCATTAAATTATTGTAATACTAGATGCTTTAGCAGGTTTAGTGAGACACCCACAAACCCTTACTCCCACATACAGGGTCTGTTTCAACCTCCCATGTGTCATCTCACTGACTCACACATTCATACTCTGACTGTACTTTACCAAAATCTACCATGCTGTTGTCATGGCAATCACAGACATGTTAGTGTGGTGCCCTTTACACACACAAACAGTCACAACCATCAAAAGCATCCGTCCTCTTTCCACACACACAGCATACACAGCTGCAGAGAGCTCAGCTCACACACGCTCTCTTGGTCTGTAATGAGAGGCAGATGTTCACCACATGAGGTTAGCTGATTCTCTCTCTGTGCTTTCCTTCAGCATGTGGTCCATAGATCTGTGTCATGTGGGCGCAGGGCATGAGGTGCGGTCTGGATAACAAGCTAGGTCCAAACGTCTGTGTGTGTTTGCGATCGTCCTAATCCTTTTTAATGGTTCTGAATCCTTTGAATCGTGATGTTTGCACTGGAGTTACAGGATGGCTTCAGAGAAGCGTGTGATACTGTTATCTTTTCAGTGATAGTTCTGTTTTCAGCAGCTTGAAGCACATATTTTACGAAGTACAGACTTCATTTAAACCTTTTTGTTTTGTTTTGTTTATGAACACTTTACAATCTTATGAACACTATACAGACTTTACAAGTCTGTATTGGTTAATGCATTTGCTAAGATGAACTAACAATGAACAATACTTGTATAGCGTCAAAATCTTAGTTGTGTTTTAGAATGAGCTAAAACACTTTTGAAATCAGAAGTTGTATCTGTTAACATTATTATATGCACAATGAACTAACATGAACAATCTGCAATGATAAATTAAAATGAATATTTAAATGTGATTTGATTTGTTTATTACATTTCTTAACTTACTGAATTATTTTCTTACATCCATAAATTGCTACTAAAACCCTAGAAAACACTTTTTTGGTTGATACACGTTTCTTTGTAGACCATGTCTGTATAAAGCAGATTTTCTCTCTCTTCTATCTTTTAAAGCTTTATAGTAAAGTCTTGCTACATTTCCAAAAAGTTGTTGGCAGGTTCTTATCACTGAGCCGATGTTTGTTGTCAGGGCAGCAATGGGGAAATGTCCTGTTCCCTTTTATTATGCATCATTGAATGGAAGTCCCAGAGCGAAAGCAGTTTTTTATTCGCCGTGTCATTTTCTTGGCAGCTGGTCTTTCAGTCCAACTTTAATTCCATCACTGGACATAAACATGGATGTCAAAGCATGTAAATCTCTAGTGTGCTGTAATCGGTCTAAAAAAAGCAGGTCGTCAGACACAGACAGAGCTTATGTTGGTTGAATGAAGACTGCGGGAATGTGTTGTTTCAACAAGTGTTTTAAAGCGACCGGACGAAATCTGTTATATTTACATGATAATTTACATGATATTTACCCGTATGAGAGATTCACCCTTTCACCTGATTTGTTTGGACAATATTCAATAAACATTGCAGTTCAAAGTTTCATAGTCAATCACCTGACATTGGAAATGATGTAATCTAATGTTATCTCTGATGATATACCATATATGTTTATGACCATTTCAATGTCACGTTAACCAGGACACTCGGTGAAGATTGTGGATGCTCTTCTTATAGTTTATGCACTATGGTTGTTCTATGATGGGCTGAGGGTTTGGCTTTAGTGTTTCACTGTTTGTTGGTTTAACGGCCCTTTTAGCAAACGGCCCATCTGTAGACAAATTGTTCTCGTTAAAATGGGTTTTTTATTTACAAAATTATGAATTTATTGCTATAATATTACTTGCTGTTTTCCACATAACTGTTCGATCAAGCTTCTGATGTTTCTGGTCTACGCTGGAGCTTAATTTTTGTTGTCAATTTATTTTAGTTTAACAAAAAGCAGGATGCAAATAAATGTTATCATTTTCGTGAAGGTGACAGCTTCCAACTTGTTGTATCCAATGTTTTGGGGTGTTGCACAACTGTGATTTAATAGGAATTGAAAGCTGAAGGGACTAAGCTCTCGTTGGTCTATTTTTAGATGTTTGCAAGTAAAGTTCTTGGCAAGTGTTTGTTTGTCTCACCAACTAATCGTCTGAATCCGTGTTTGTGTGTTTATTTCCACAGTACCCTCTTCTGCTAGGAGTCTCTCTGGCCATCGTCTGGTGTGTGCTGGTGTGTTTAAGTCGCATATACATGGGAATGCACTCCATACTGGTGAGATACAAAATGGCACACGCACTTTACATCCGGTTTTGTCATTTATTTTTTATTTAATATACAGTTTAATTCTGTAGACCGTAGATGAAGTGTAACATATACTTAAATGTTATGTCTTCATGCACATGTCTAAAAGTAAACCTGTGCGAGGTAAGGTAACGTTTTGGTTTCCTCGTGAGAGGTGATTTTCTGGGTATTTGCCAAAGGGCGGGCACACCGGGAGAAACAAAATCCCCAGATTGTTCTTTAGCAGGCCCGATCATTACCGGAACACCCATCTGTTTGAGTAAATGTTGGTCTCAGGTTGCCAGTTGCTCCAAAATCCTCATCCATAATAAATATGTCACATGCATGTTTACAGACACAGTAAATCACATTACTACATCAGTCATGTTAAAAAACATGACAGTTCTTTTACAGTTATAAACAAAAAGTATGTTCGCTCTAATGGTTTCATTAGTTGGCGAAGTTTGTGTCTGTCTGGATTTTTCCTCCAGTTCAAAAGATCCCAGTAATTTGATGGTTTATCTACACATCTGTGCTCCGAGCGGTAATATCACCCTCAGGGTGACCTCATGCGTCTAGTCGCCCTGTTGGGGGGAGGAGTGGCTGTTGCCCTAGAGACTGTTGTCTTGGTAACAGTTGAATTGTGTTCCAAGAGTTAAACCCCTGTAGAATGGACTAAATTGCACCATTACAGCAAAACAGATGTCATGCTCATAGACTGTCATGTTCTTGTGACAAACTGTGTTGGTACAGGTCAGGAAGATAAAAACCTATTTTGAATATTTAAAAATATGTATACATCTTAATCTTTCCAGGATTTACAACGTTGCTCAATTATTTTTTTCTGATATTATGACTATTTGATACATCTTATATTTCCAGTCCTTTAACAGAAGGGTGACATTGGGCCCAGAAAGATTTTTGTTCTCTGTTTTTTTCTAACATCTGCTAGCATCAAACATTTATCTCTAGCTTTTAGTTAGTTCTCCTATCGAGGAACTTTTTTAAAAGTTAAAGATATTGGGGTGTATTTTGAACGAAAATTTGGTTTACTGATACCAAAAGCTACATGTTTGACACAACTTTATTGAGATGGCTTGATTAGACTAAGGTTATCAAGTAACACTTTTAGAGTAGAATCACAGAGCTCGACTTAAGTCTAACAATCTTTTACTGTCAAGTACACACATATTGTATGCTAAAGCAGTGAAGCTGTGAGTCTTGTGTGGAAAATGAGCCCATTATGCTTAATCCTTAACGGAAGAATGAGTTTTGCTATTCTCTAAGGCAGTGGTTCTCAAACTGCGGTACGGGTACAACTAGTGATACGTGAAGAGACCCAGTGGTACGTGAGGTGACAAAACAGAAAATTAAAAACTATAAATTACAATTTCAAATGTTCTTCATGATTGATAAATACGGAAAAAAATCTCAACCTACGTGCAATTTTAAAATAGAGTTGTATGAATTCGTGTTGTTTATTTACCATTGGTCGATGTAATACTAAAATGCAGCTCAAATACAGAGCGGAGCAGACAGATACTTTGAACCGCTGTTTAAACCGTTTTTATTGCGGTAAAGTGCTAATTCAACCCCTTTTGAATCTACTCAAGGTTAAATCAATGAAGCACGTGTTGCAGTACTGGAAAAAAAAAGTAATTACGTAAAAGTAAAAATGACTCCACAAAAACTACTCCAAGTACTAGTTACTCGCTACTTATTAGGCGGTGTTAATTAAAGAACTAAGAATAATTATTAATAGTCAAATTTTGAGATTTATATAGAAAATAGCTACTAAAAATAACATCTTTACCTTACTGAAAAAGCATATAACTGGATACAACTCAGACAAAATAACCGTTCAATGTGTTGTTCTGTCTGTCTATTATGTTTTCATTTAAAACCATTTATGCACTTCCAACACTGTTCAATCATGTGTACTGGGCCCCACAATGCAGAAATTAATAAGTAAGAGGCCCAAATACTGCATGCAACAAATCAAAAATATTTCTAACCTTAATTGCATTGGATTAGCATTAACAGTCATATCTGTAGAGGAGCTGGCTGATCAAGTACTCAACCTCAAGCCACCCAAGATGTATGTGACATTATTTCTTAGGTAGAACAATAAAGATTTTACCTTGAGTTGTGGCCGATGGTTTTTCATGGTTTGTGTCTTTAAAAGTTCAAAATACAGACAGAGGCAACATAAAAGTAATCCCTGCGTCTTCTGTAGATGTATTATTGAAGTCTTATTTAATCGAATCGATCGAACTGAAACTGAACGTTATTTGCAACATTACAACCGGTAATGCACAGTTTGCGAAACTGATTCTCATGCGTACCAATCGCATATGTTCCCTATTCACTTGTAAGGGCAGAGCACTTGATGTAGAGACTTTGGAGAGAGATGGACGATTGTATCTCATGATATGGCCGTTTGGATGAAACTCGGCGAACGAAGTGATACAGGAACTCAATATTTCACCATATCTCGGAATTTTTTTATAACAAAACAATGTTACAACAGAAGCTTAACATTAAGAAACACTTGGATTAATGCAAAGAGAGAAAATAAAAAACATTACCATGGCTCGAAACAGACAAAAATAATAGAAAGAAAAATAATAATAATAATAATAATAATTAAACAAAACAAAAACATGAGAGGGAGTTACACAAATAATAAAAATATTACAAATTACTCCTCCTCCGTGATTGGCAGCAGATGTTTTGAAATCTGTGTGACGTCATTTTTCTAGCGCGATTTGAAGGGAAGGGGACAATGGGAGGATAAATAGTGAAGGAAAGTAGCGATACAGCAGTAAAATGTTCTCAAGTAAAGGCACACTGTTTTTAAACTCCTTTATCGTACAATTCCTGAAAAAAACTTCTCACAGTAATTTGAGTATTTTTAACTTGTTACTTTCCACCACTGGCACGTTGAGATGCATTTTTGACTCGTCGCTTTGACAAGAGCCGCTGCAGTCTCTGAAGTATACGTGTATTGATTTATCTTCTGTGTTAATTATTTTATCCACATTATTTGTAATTAATATACGTTTTTAGGATTTAGGTAAGTCCCTACAAAGTTAATAAATCGCCCATAAGAGTTTACATAGCCCTGTTTACAAAACATGTTCTTTGGTTTGAAAATAGCTAGTAGTAATACATTAGAATTGGAGGAGGCGGTGTAATGAGAAAGATTCACAGCTCTACTATTAGTTTATTCATGTTTTTTCTTATTCTATGGTGGTCATTAGGTGGTGCTTCGAACAACTGATTTGATTAAAGGTGGTACTTGATCTGTAAAGTTTGAGAAGCACTGCTCTAGAGGACAGAATTTATGAAGTAGTCAATCGCAAATGCACTTTGTCCTTAGGATGCCAAAAGGTGAATTTTGAAGTTAGTGGTTAACGTTAGGAGATGATTAAAGATTTACATTTGGGATCAGTTATGGTTACTTGTAAAGGAAGTCCCCACAAAAATATAAACACAAGTACATCTGTGTGTGTGGAAGGGTATACAACATGTATTTTTAAGTCTGGTCGTTTGTGTTCTGTAATTTTTTTACAATTTTATTGTTGTGAGATCTCAAATGAAAGTTGATATTTAATCCTGTATTTAAATCACCAGATTTGTTTTGCTTTTAGTATTCATTCCCTGATCAAGGCCACCTCTTGTATTTGTTTTTCTTTCTATATTGTTCCTTGTTTCCTTTGCACCTGGAGTGTTCGTTTTGTATTTGTGTGTGCTTTAAGAATGGCAGTTTATTAATCTTCCGAACTTCCTCAACAGCTGGTAGTCGTGTATTTGTTACGGATGGTTTGGTTCTTGTTTCTGCATTATATGTTCACATATTTTCAGTTTATTTATGTGGTTTGTCATTGTTTTATTTTTGTAGGATGTCATTGCTGGTTTCCTGTTCAGTTTGCTGATCCTCTTGATCTTTGGACCTGCTCTGGACACCATTGACACATTTAATCAGACCCATCCCTACGCACCAGTCCTCATCGTCTCGCTCCACCTGGGACTGGGCCTCTTCTCCTTTACGTTGGACACCTGGAGCACCTCTCGTGGCGACACCGCCCAGATCCTGGGCTCTGGGGCGGGTATTGCTCTGGCATCCCACCTCAATCACAGATTGGGCCTGTTGTCAGACCCACCCGTGTCGATGCTGCCGCTCCAGCCCCCCGCTTTCACTCTCAGCATGATCGGGCTCTGTGCACTCCGCTTCCTCCTCGGCGTGATGATTCTTCTGGTGACCAGAGCTGTGATGAAGGCCCTCACCATCCCACTCGTGTGCTGGGCTTTTGGGATTCCGAGCAATGACGTTCGGAAAGCCAGGCAGCACATGGAGGTGGAGCTGCCGTATCGATATATCGTCTATGGAACTGTGGGGTTCAATTCACTTTTCCTCGTGCCTTTTGTGTTTGCACACATAGGTCTGTTGTGATGACGTGGAAAAGACATCCATTTAGGTTTCTGCCAATATGGACTCCCGAGGCCTATCCCAGTCTGTGATTGGATTAAACTAATGCCAGTCATGTAACACTGTGCTTTCACCTTGCAGAAGTTCCCCTGATCTGAATCATAATTTCTGTTGATTTATACTGTGGTTTAACACCCGAATATGGTGTTGTCCTCGACTCGGAGATTATTAGCTTTTTCTATACAATTTACATTGCATAGTATCTGTATGATTTAAGATTATAAAACCAATTTTGATCACTAATCTTATGAACTTTTGTAACTTCAATATGCCTGTCAGAATTATCAAGCAATACAGTGGTTTGTGATATCTAATATCATTTGTGATATTAATAATAGATGCTAGAATAGAGCTTGTTTCTGCCACACTGAGTTTCTTAGAAGGACTTAAACTCTTGCATCAAGAGTTTAGAAAGTAGCTCAGGTTTGTATGTGTTTTTTAAAGCAAATGTGTATGGACTGCCCACTTTATCTGTCAGGTGTGACCAATGCAAATTAGTGTTTAACTATCTGCAGTAGATTTACTTTAGCCGGCATCAACATTTACATTACTCAGCATTACTACATTACTCTGGCCAAAATACTTAAAGAAAGTCACTGTACAAAACAACCCCGGCGTGATGGTTTGCTGTCAGGAGCAGCATTGATGTTTTTCGAATTGAAGTTGATTAATTTTATCCGGACATTTAACCTCTGATCTTATGCAGGTTTGACTATTTCTCCAAAGACTTTTACATCTCCAAAACACTTTAATGAGAGATTGCCTTAACAGACCACTCAAAACTAGTGTCTTGATGAGGTTTGACCCATACTGTGGGTTATTTTGTTTTTGAAATTGCACTAGTGATTTCATTTCAGGTTATAGTAACTTTAAATTAGTTTGTTAAATCGACTGTTTGTGTGGGAGTCTTGTAATTGTTTATCTGAAATTTCTCATTTTGCTTCTATTTGTATGTTGCTGCTTTAAATTTGGTACGACCTGCTTGAAAATAAGGAGTGGATTGACTAATAGCTTTTTCATTTTGTGTGGTGAAACGAAGTACATATCAGATAATTGTCACCTTTTGATAATCAATGTGTTAATGCATAGATGTATATTTTGTACTGTATTGAAATGCACTGTTCCCAGAATGCACTGCTCTGCTGCCTGCTGTTCAGGGTGTTTGGCGGTTAGGTTTGTGAGACACGCCAGCGTCCTTGTGTTTTTGCTCTTCCTGTGGCCTTGTGTGTCCTCACATACACACAAGTTCCTTTTTACCAAAAGGGAAGGTGGTTTCCCAGTTCCTTTTGTAAACACGATTGTTTTATGATTCTCAGAGTGATGATGAAAACCGTGATTCTACCAAGCAAGTTTACATTAAGGGCAGATCTAGGATGAGAACACGTGTAGGAACTTAATACACAAACACTTTCCTGTTCAGTGGTGACCGTTGTTTCCTGGACCAACTTATATGTTTGTTTTTGCTTGTTGATGTCCGTAGCTTTTAGCGTATTTGGAGATAGTGACATTGAACAAAGAGAAAAATAATAAAATTTTGTTTGACCAAAAACAAGTGCTTTCAAAAGCTGTAAATACACTACATTGTAAATTGTAGGTCCCACAAATTCCTGCTATTCACACAGTTCTAGGCATTTCCTTCCCCTGGCATGTTGGTTATCAATATTTTTATAATGCTTTAAGCTTCCACTGAGACTGCCTTAGTCGGAGATTGTTTTAAAATGTCCTCGATGTCAAATTCAGATGTCTGCATCCCCCCAGATTTACCTGTTAGTCTTAAACCAAATCCAATGGAAAAAATTAATATTTAAGATGTTTTAAGTATTTTTTTTATTTGGATTTCTCTGGGTTTTTACAAAAACGTGTGTAGCATACTCTACTGCAAATAGATACCACATAGAGATAACACACAGTGCCTTTAATGTATGTGCAAAACCTTTCTTCTGTGATGTTTGATCTTCAAATAGATTTGTTTTATTTTATTTAAAGTGGAAATATTCTAAATGAAAATAATTGCTGCTCTGTCCATACTGGCCCGCAGTCAGTGATTTATATCCTGTGTTTTAAACAAGCAAAAATAAAGTTATCATTCCATGTACAACTCTTATGTGTCCCATTTTTTTTTTCCCCCACGTGTTCCAAGTTATCTTCTGTTCTTTTGTAGTGGGTGATATAGAAATAAATATATAATGTTTGTGATAAATTATGACATTACGCCAGGTGGTCATGATAACCTGATATTTCTCTGTTTGTGTAGTTTTAATCTGGTGAAAATTAACATGTTCATGTGTTTGTTCTCTCGGATATATCAAGTATATTCATATTAGTCTCTAATACAGCACAAAGCACTGAAAAACATTGATGTTATTAGGCTTTCCAAACACATTATTGTGCAAAACACTCTCTGACACCTGGCTAAAGTTTATTCACAAGCTCTGTTGTTTACGTGTGTGTGTTCAAAGAGAATAAGCAGACCAATCTACAATCTAGTGGTAAATTATTAACATAAAGTCACTTGGATGCTTCATATTTTACCTCACACACGGTCTTACACACAAAAATGTTCATCGACAAGTCCACTATGTCAAACAACAGAGAATTGATGTTCTTGGTTGACAAAAAGGCATATATACTGGTTAGGTAGGTTTTGAAGCATGGTAGCTTGTTTGAGCTAGTTTAAGATGGTTTGAAATGGTCCTAAATTCATAACCAGCTCAAGACCACCTCAAACCAGCCCATGACCAGCTAAGGACCAGCTACCATGCTTCAGAACGTACCTAACCAACAAAGCCTACATGCACTTGCTTCTTTACATTTTCTATGTTGAAAATTTCCACGTGTCCTATACAGATTAAAAAGCATGAGGAACAGGATCTTTGGAAATATGATCATCGAGGTCAACACAGGCTTGTTCTGCTCAGGTCAGCATAAATACTTCCTGTCTTCATTTGATGAGAGTGCTCATTGTTGTCAAGTTTCACTTGTTCGTGTCCTATGGGAGAGACAAAGAAAATGCAATGATACCCATGTCGTATACAGTCTGTCCCTATAATCCATGTCCCAGTTCTTTATTTTTTACTAAATCGAGAAACTGTGGTCTGTTTTGGACAAACAAACAGAACAACATTTTGGAATATGTTAGGTTGAAGAATACAAAAGATGAAACATCTAATATCTGTCTATTATTGTCAAATGACACAAATGGAGGACCCCTGCCATGTTTACGTTCTGTAGTGTTGTTTAATAAAGATAAACACTGCCATCTAACGGTAGGAACACCGCCGCGTATCCTGTCTTGCACGAATACAATTAAAATATTTATTTTCGTGTCTTCTTTTATTAATATTGGTCAATCATTCCATGTTGGTACAGTTTTTATGTTTAAAGTCAATTTGAGTCGTGTATAATAATTGTGATAGTGTTTCCGTGCGGAACTAATAATCAGCCATACTGTGTTTCCGGGGGGACATTTTAGGTGAAGGGATTCGCCGATGTCTGTCACACACGCGTGTGAGTGTTTAATCGTTGGCATTTCATGACTAAAATATATTTTTCTTCCATTGCGCGAAAGCATATACAAACATCTAGCAATGACGTTCATATTTTAGGAACTGCAGGCGGATAATAGTCTCCATTAAGCTACTGATAATGTTGTTGTGTTGAGGTACATTTTTTCTTTACACCCAAGTGGAAATTAAACTGAAATCTGAAGCATGATTGGCTCTGGTTCTATGCGTGCAATAATTATAAGATTTACAAGTTTACACAAAAATGAATTCTCCGTGTAACTATTTCAAATAACTTATCAAATAATAAAAACAAATCAGCTCATGTGACTCGTGCATTTGACGTATTTTTTGTCTTTTGGGTCATAGTATAGCATTGTGTCAGGAAGACGCTGAAATGTAAGATAACTTGCATTGAAAATCGATATACTTATACGTATATGGTATATGGAAGACATTTGTAATTTGATTGTAATAACTAGTTGAAAGGTTGTTTGTAGGCTTATACCCTACAAAGTGACATGGACTCTTCTTTGTTACTGTATATTTCTTTGATTGTGACATTTAACTTTAGCTTACACATGGAGAATTTACACTTAATGTGACTTTGTATTACATATTTTGTAAAATGGTTATATCCACACAGAATGATGTGGAATCAGAGCTGCACTTTTTAATCTCATGTCCAAACTATACACACATCAGAGAAACATTCTTCCCCCAGTTCACAAACTAAAGACTATAACTAGTTTCCACAAAAAGACAAGATTTCATACATACTGGTAGAAAACTCAAGAAGCTCAAAACTGGATGCAAGATATGTGAAATCCTGCCACAACAAAATGGATCCGTTCACCCTCACTGAGAACTTTCTCCAGTACTTTGCTCTTATATACTTTTATTTTTAACTTAATTTGTATTTGTTTGTGTTTAATTTTCCTGTGCTGCGGCAATGTAAAAATTAGTTTTATCGTGCCTATAAAGCTTCTTTGAATCTTGAAATGACTAATTCGTTTTTTTTCCTTTAAGGTTTCCATGTGATCAAGTATGGACACTCTTGAGGAAACATTTAAATCTTTGTCAATTGCCAGGAGACTGCAGCCAAGCGAGCCCGTGTATCTTTTAGACCTCTCTCTTTCATCCAGCAGTGGTTCTGCTGCAGGATCAGATGTTCTAGCTGTGTGCTGCTCTAATCACTCTGTGCACCTGCACAGCAGAGAGACACTGCGCCCACTGGGCGAGTTTCAAGGTCACACGGCTCCTGTTTGCGGGGTTCGTTTCTCTCACCTCTCCCCTCACCTGCTGTTCACCGGCTCTGCTGATGGGACACTCCGGTGCTGGGATGTAAGACGACCCTGTTCAGACTCCACACAGGTGTTCCGTAGTGATTCGACACATTCTTACTGCTCGTTTGGCGTGAGCTGCAATGATCGTGTGCTGTGCGCAGGCACAGAGCAAGTGGGAGAGGACAGTTTTTTAGTATTCTGGGATGCTCGCATGGTTCAGGAAGGGGATGAGATGGCCTCAAAACAGGGCGGTCTGCTGGGCGTGTACTCTGAGTCACATAGTGATGACATCACTGCTGTACAGTTCCACCCAGAGCAAGCAGACCGGTTGGCCTCTGGAGCTACAGATGGACTTGTGAACATTTTTGATCTGAGTTTGGGAGGAGAGGATGATGCTCTCATCACGACATGCAACTGCAATTCCTCAGCGAGCTCCCTTTGCTGGACAGGTAAGCATTTTTTTGTTAAGTGTAAACATATGCTTTTGTAAATAAAGTGTGAAATATTTGTGAATTTATTTCATTTATTGACAGGCAAAGATCTTGACCAGCTGCTTTGTCTGACCCACGATGAAGGGCTACACCTGTGGGATGTGGCTCACCCAGACAGCGATGACACTTTGACCCTTCTGAGTTTCAATGATGCGCGAACACTTGTCCAGCTCCCTGATGGAGCTTCACTTGAGTATTTTGTGGGTGGAACATGGCTATCAGATGAGGGACGTATTCTTTTAGTCGGAGGGTCTAATTCTGGTGAGCTCCACCTGGTTGACTGCAGTGGAGGTGGTCTGAGGTTAATCAAATCCCTGAAAGGGGGTCACTCAGCCACAGTGAGATGCTTCCAGTGGGACGTGAACGGTCAATCTCTGTTGACGGGAGGAGAGGATGGCCAGCTGTTGCAGTGGAAGGCGGGAGCAGAGGAGATTGGTGTGGGAAAAAAAGATACTCTGAAAAGCATTTCTTCCATGCAGCTTAAAACTAAAGCCCACAGAAAAAATGCTCAAAGGAAAGACTATTCCTCCAAGTTATTATGATAAAAATATTAGTGTCACTAGTGTGGCAAAATGTTAAGATGCATAGCATTTTATATTCTGTGATTTGAAACATTTTGTCTATTTGAAAGCAATTTTGTAGCTTTTGCTGACTAGACCATTTTGATTGTGCTTGCTATTATTATCTTTGCCGTGGGCTGACATCAAAGCCTTATATATATTTTTTTATATATGTATATTTTAAGTTAAGCAGATTGCAGCAGCAGTATACATTTTATGACAATAACACAGACCATTTACATTTTAAAATAAATAATTAATATATAATACATTTCTACCATTTGTACTTCATTGTCATATTGATCTTGCTCAGCAAGCAGGTGCTTTCATTTAACCAAAAAAACTAGTAATGTGTTCTCCATACTGCAATAATTCTTTAAAAACTTGGATGTCCACTGTGTTAAAAGACTCATGACAGATTGGGGATCAAATTAAAGAACATTAATGAGCTCCAAAAAGTTGATGTTTTAATGTTTATCATATGGACAATTGGACATCATTGTTGTTTTCCTTATAAAACGCATTTTCTTGATGAATTTGTTTTACTATTTTGCATCTGCATCATGGGGCAAAATTCATATAAAATGAGGGGAGCCCATATCAGAAACAGACTTAAATTATGTACTGTTTCTGTTAAGGAAATCTATTTTAAGTTTTAGTGCCCACGCACTGGGGCATACTATCACAAAACGGAAGTGGCTGCTCTCGGTACTCCAAGTAGCTACATTTGGCCTACTTTAAAGGTAAAATTTTTTGAACACGTGTGGATTTTTTATTGCAACTTCAACAACATACAAACACAATGCAGGGGGTAAAAAGAGACAAATATCACAAAATTTAAAAATAGCATTTGAATGACAAGAATGATATTCCGAAGAATGTTAGCAATTTTTAATTCTGGAACATCGTTGACTACAATAGTAGGAAAAATGTCAATGGTAGTCAAAGGTGCCCCAGGACTGTTTGTTTTCAAAATTCTTCAAAATAACAAATTTTGTGTTCAATCCTTGAAAAATGGATGTAATGCATTTATTTTAAATAAGAAACAATGTGTAAAATGATAAATAAGTCAGAGGTTAATTTAAATAATTGATACGCGTTACTTATTTTGTCATCTTAAGTTGTTTGATGCCTCACACATTTAATTACATTTTTTGGTAGATTAACAGAGAGATTAATCCATCTCAAAATGAAGTGGAAACTACCTAAATGGCTTGGCCTCCACAAGCCAGCTCGCAGCAGTGAGCTGTACGTTCCAGCACCAGAAAAGTCCATTGAGAGCAACAGAAAGACAAAGATGCAGGGAGAAATAGATAAGGTACATTCTTTATCCGTTTCACTGCAAAACATATCTTGCAGTTTTAAAAAGTTGACATTTCAATTATTTAGATGAGTTTATGTAAAATCATTCTAGTCACATGGCCTTTAAAACTATCACTACTGTTTAGTGTGTTGACAAAATGTTAAATGCTCGCCTACTTGTTAGTCACTTTGGATAAAAGCGTCTGGCAAATTAATAAATGTAAATATAGATGTAAATGCAGAACATATTTGCATAACTTACTGTTTGCATTTTATACAGTGTCCAGTGGCTGAACCATTTAACAGTCATGTTACCTGAAGCTGCACCTGATAATATTCTGTTTGCAACAGTGGAACCCTTGAGTGACATGACCCCTCAGCATCAACCTTCACCTGCTGGGTTCAAACTCATTTCCAACACAGGAAATTAAATGCCTGGGGTTGAAGAGATAGACCACATAGAGATGCATGTGAAGCGTGAAGAAAGAGCATGTAAGAAACCACGGCTGATTAAAGTGGCCACTCTGAACCGAAGTCCATCCCCTGAAGAAGAAATCGTGTCTTGGTGCCCGATCAGCACAGTAGAAAAAAATCCGATCTGGGCGATAAAACAAGTAAGATCACCCGAAAATAATGAACAAACAGTAACACGTAAGAAACCACTCCTGATTAAAGTGGCAACTCTGAACCGAAGTCCATCCCTCAAAGAAGAAATCATGCCACAGTGCCTGATCAGCACAGTGAAAATATATTCAAGATATTCATCTTGATAATGTCAGATAACTTTGATAGAAAGGCATGCAATGGATTAGGCTGAATTGCGGCCACCTGATAAATTTTAGTACACAATTAGAAAATTTTCACAATTAGAAAAAAATCCGATCTGGGCGATAAAACAAGTAAGATCACCCGAAAAGAATGAACAAACAGTAACACGTAAGAAACCACTCCTGATTAAAGTGGCAACTCTGAACCGAAGTCCATCCCTCAAAGAAGAAATCATGCCACAGTGCCTGATCAGCACAGTGAAAATATATTCAAGATATTCATCTTGATAATGTCAGATAACTTTGATAGAAAGGCATGCAATGGATTAGGCTGAATTGCGGCCACCTGATAAATTTTAGTACACAATTAGAAAATACCAACTTAGTGCAAACAATGCTTAATTTTCTTCAGACTGTAGTGTAGAGAGGTCGCATTGGCAATTAGAGAAGAAAAAAAAACACTTAAGCAAAACAAGGTCAGGTCAAAGTGTCTGAATAATTTGGTCACAAAGTTGATCAATCCACTGTATGAATAATTTTTTGGGTATAATATTTCACAAGATTAAAAAACAAAAGCTGTTTAGCTTTCCTGTAGCTCAGTGGTAAGAGCATTCCGTTAACATCACAAAGTTGTGGGTTCAATCCCAGGGGATTGCACATACCTAAGTATAAATGTATAGGTTTATGTAATGTAAGTCGCTTTGGATAAAAGCGTTTGCCAAATGCATAAATGTAAATTTTTAAAAACAATACAGCCTAATTAAAGCAATAAGAAATGACATGCAACTGCCAACCGCTAATGAAATAAAAATAAGCTTTTTTTTGCCGTGCACAACACTCTCATATATAACGCTAAATGTTGTTAAATGTCATCACATACTGTTCTGTATTTTAAAAGGTAAGTGACTGTAAATGTCAGCATTATCATGTGTGTAAATCATTGAAGAATGTCGAGTGAAACGAGAGCTTATTCAGTTAGTTCAGTGAGTCTGCCAATGTATTCCTACAATTACTCCCAATGGGAGGCTTCCTTAAATATTTAGTTTATACGTAACATTACGCTTCAACTAAGTTAAATGGTGCACCTCAAAATTATTTAGTAGTGCGTAAATTGTAACTTAGTCCCCGTTTAAGTGAAAACTAGGCTAATTTGTAACTTATGCTCAGCTGATGCAGCTGGCCAGAGGTGGACAAACTACGTCCCCGCGGGCCACATCCGGCCCCCAAAGCGATTTCATCAGGTGTTCTGCCAATTTATGCTAACAAAACAGGACTAACCCCTCCCCCAACCCTTAAACCTAAAGGTTGGGTTATACTGGGTTATATATAAAAATAATTTATTAAATCACCAGGCCGGACAGGTGTTTTGAGCTTTGGTTTTAGGGTTTACTATGAGAAAGAGATTCGGCTGTGACGTGTTGTTCTGATTTTCTGCAATTGGTCATTCTTGGTGAGAAATGCTAAGAGAGACTGCTTTTACTTTCACTTCTCATAACGTCATCCGATTTAGCTAAATGGAGGAATAACACAGATTGTGAAATGGTTCCCGTCATAGATCTATATATATAGTTCCTGTAGTGATACTTGGCGAAATATGGCATGGCTCTCAGCCAATCAGATTCAAGAACCAGAATAATTGTAAATATGGCTCACGACAGTTATAAATTAAATTGAGAGCTGTTTGCAATGCCTAGTGATGTGCACAAAGGATAGAGGTGCAGAAAAGTATTAGTGGCTGGGTTTTTCTTTAAAAGAAAATTAAAAGATATATCAGACAAGATAATAACTGCATTTTAAAAGCCGTAAACTCCGTATGGAGCAGAATTCAGTTTAGCCTTTTGGTTCACCCTTCCACTACAGTCCCAGTTCTCACGTGGCCCCTTGGGATTAATTGAACAGCCCTGAAATAGAGGACTATTTAAAAAAAATTCAAGAATATAAATGATACTCTATACTGTAAATGATTATCATAATGTGTCTTATGACAATGTGCAAATGTTTTGCCCCCTTTTCAATAGAAAAGTGTTTATTAAACACAGGTTTAGGAGGAATTGCATGTCCATACAATCAATTTGTTATCAATTCCAGTTTGGAATAAATAAAAAAGAGCCTTAACATGGAGGCGAAAATGTGATGTGGCCCTTGAGGTAAAAAGTTTGCCCACCCCTAGACAATTCTGGAAAAGACCCTTTTCAGGCTCAAATTCAAACATCAAAACTTAAAACAGGATCGAACTTCTTTAAAGTATAAGAAATAAATTGGAATCAAACTAAAGCTTTGAATTTGTTTTATTGGGATTCCAGATTACAATTACATTCAAATAATCATGACAAATGATGAGAGGTACAGTCCATATTATGCATATATCTTCTAATTTGCTAGTTGTTTTATAATCAGGTATCTCTGAACACAAGAAGTGGAACAAAAACTGGAATCCTTCCTACCCTTTAATGCATCCTCCGAGGAATCTTACAGCTTTAGGTGAAGCCTGTGTCCTGAATAATATGTTGTGACATTATATATATTTTTTATATTATGGCTATCAGTTTAATTTTTGTTTATAAATATGTTTCCTTCCATACAGGGCTTTCTGAGGATGTTACTGCTAGGGAGTTAAATTTCTGACTGTTATAATCGCCAGTGGTCCAGTGGACATGTTGTGTAGCAGAACGGGCGACCCAACCTCGAGCCCTGGCTTTTGGTCATTTTCCCCTCTCTCCTATTCAGATGTATTTTTATAAAACAACTTTTATATTATAAATACAGGCTCTTGTCCTCCCAAAAACAATTGTCACTATTGGAGTCATTAAAAAGGTGTCTGTAGGTAAGAAAAAACTTCTGAAGTTTTTGACTTTCCTATCAATACAAAGCTACGAAGAAAGGTCAAAAATATATTAGTCATTGATCCCATTCTATTTATTTATGAAAATTAAATGTTTGTCAAACTCTCTACATTTATTTGTGAATCATTTTGTTTTTATTTACACAACTCTTCTAACGCCATATAATTTTACATTCTGGGAAAGCAGATGAGGAATGGGAAGTTGAATCTCATTAATAGAAGTTATTGTTGGAGTATACAAACGTGAGCCCTTAAACATACAGTGTTTGTCAGCCAGATTGTACATTCTTCAAGGTGTTTGATTTTTTTGTTTGTTTCTGAGATCACACAGTGTAAGCAGAGATAATGAGATCACATTGGACTTTCTGCTGTCATGCAGGACCTGGTGAGTCTAAATGTAAACCCCAAACACAACAGGATGGAAAATAGACTATTTGTTCATTACCCAGCGAACAGAAACTTCCTCATCCTCAGAAACATTCAACAATCCTAAATGTTGAACTGGATGAGAATTTGGCATTTGCCATCAGGAACAGGAAAGGATAGAAAGTGAGAAACTGTCATTTGTATTCATGGAAAATAAATAAACAAAAAAATAAACCTCAGATGTCTCTGAAATCTGATGTATTTTAAAAAGAAGACAACAATAATTAACGTTACAGAATATAGTTGATTTTTCATTACCCTGTCCAAAATCCAGAAATGTGCAAGTCTATTATTCATCCATTTAATTAAAAAAAATTATAAACTATTTTAAGAATCAAGTACACGAATGAACAAACCATTTCAAAATAAATTAACAAACCATTTTAAACTAAAAATAAATTAAACCGTGCTGAGCCTTCTTTTTGCGTATACAGACGTACGTCTGCGCCCCCGTGACGTGGGTGCGGGCGCGTGCACACACATTTCCTGTTGTGCAGATGAATCCGCAGCCAAACGTAAAGCAAACCATATTACTATGCACGTATGATGTGCTGTTGATATGTCATACCATGTCTGCTCGTCATCGGAATGAGTCGCTCCTCATAAGGGTTGGGTCATGGTAACACAGGTTTAACTTCATTCCTAAAACGAGGAAGTATTTCCTTTTCTTCCCCCTCCGAAAATGCCCACTATTGTCAATACATTTTCAGTTATCAATGGCGGAAAACAAGTGGCTTCAGTTTTATTTATACCATAATTAGCTTTTAACAATAGATTTGTTTAAAATAGACTGCTTTTGAGAGAACAGTGGCTTTTAGCATTACTAGAGGACAAATAAGTCCGATTTATGTATTATTAATGTTAAATGTAAAGTATGTTCTGGAAATATATAAATGAGATATAATAGTAGTAATGCGACTCTTTCCTGTTCGCACACACCTCAACCTAACTTCTCTATTCATCTGTTGAGAAGCCTCGGAGGTTGTCCGCCCCTTTGCTTGGTGATTGACATAAACATTCCCCAATCGTGTCTTTAGGAATCTTCAAACCAGCCAATGGCGTGTCGCTGTAGGCCCGAACCCGGCCCAGCAGGCTAGAGCGCGTCCGTGTTATGTGTGCCATGGACCTAGCCCAGCGGTATTGACAATAGTGAGAAAAAGGGTAGATTTTTCCTAATAAATTATATTTTCTGGATAAAAACACCATATAATCTTAGCGTGTGGATATAAAGAAACACCCGGGAATGATTATATTTCAACTGGATATTTTTCTATCGTCGGAAATTTGAGTGTTTGATGGGATTATTGCTGTGGGTTTGGCAGTTTTTAAGGCCAAAACAGATTTTGTGTCTTTCTTTTTCTTTTCCTGCTGCTTCGAGAGGCTTTGAAGGAGGAAAGACGCTTAGTAACACTCAAACCAGGTCCTCACATCGAAAACATCAAGGTAAGTTGAATATTTAAAGGTTTTTGCAGCTCAAGTTTGCATCCGGCTCGCGTTGATGGTTCAGATTTAACAGCGTAACGTTAGCCCTTAAAATGAGATTTGGATCGAAAGCATCATATACAAGTACGTGTAGCTAAAGTGGGGGGAAATAATGTTACTAAAACACATTTGACACGTCGATCTGTAAAACAAAAATTGCAAGGGTGGATCAGGGAAAGTTCATGAAGAATGCTTAATCTTCATCTGTTGTTTTTGTTGGTGTGGTTTTGGGATGCAGATCTAATAGTCTATCAACTGGTTCTGGTTTATATATATATTTATATATGTTTGTGTTAAGGTAGATCAAACATCATAAATTATCATAAACCTGCATCTCTAGCTGCTTTTGCCGACTTCTTGCATCGGCTAAGTGGCATTGTGACTTTGTGCCCCGTTTCCATGGTCTAGTTCACTTCATCTGCCCAGCTGTTAGGCACTGGAGATCTCATCACCAACAATAACACGACATGCATGCAAGCCAGACTGGTGCTATATGGTATATGGTATTAAAAACCTAATGGTAGAGTCATGATCACCTAGTTGAGATAAGTGCCATGTTATCAGTTAAATTTTGTTTTGAATGCATGGTTGGACTTGAATGGTTTCTTTATTTTAGTTACTGTGTGTATGGTCACTTGTGATTAAAGCCTGAGGCATCTGTATACATGCAGGTCACTAAACAGATAAGCTGGATTGTTGCATATACTATATATGGCACAGATATCAAAGATAAGTCCAGATTTCTTAAATTTGCTTAGTGTTTCTCTTGTTTAGATGTAGATTTTGGTTTGGTCTTTGAGAAGGTTACTGTTTGATACAGGTTGTGATAGTAGTTTTGTAGTATTACGACGGGGTGTTATTTTATTTGCCCTATAGGACAGAAGAAAGTTCTGTCAGCAATAATTATAATCAGTTTCGAGATGTATTTATTTCTGTGACTAAATTAATGTATAAAATTGATCTGAAGCCCAATATATTTCTATCACTATTTCTGTGATCTCAACGTTGAAGTAGAATATTGTTTTTTTTTTCAGAAGAAATTGTGTGCACAGATACAAGTTGACCAAAAGCACAGCTTTCCTAAGTCTGGAAGTGTGCAATATCGCAAAGTTTCTTACAAATTCTATTTTTCATAAATTCCATAGATTGTAATACTATTGTTTATATAAATGTATTGTTTTGACCAATCATATCTGTTAGAAATAAGGAATAACACCTGTTTCACCAAACTGTGTTGAAATATAAAGTTCTTAACAGGTTTCGTCAGATTTGTTTTTTTTCGTTAGAGATATTCTCAGGGACCGAACCACAATGAGTGCTTGTTTCAGTCAGTGCTCTGTGTGGAGTTGTTATTTATGTTAAGTTCGTTGATTTTGGATATTAGAGAGTTTCTTCTTTTACAGGTAGTGATACTGTGAGGCCTGTCATTTGGCTTGGAAAAAAGGTGCCATTGTTTGTTCATGCCACACAGTGCAGCATAATGGGATGTTATCATTAGCTGACATCAAAGACGTGAGATGCTGCCAACGTAAACGTCTTGGAAATCAAAATCAATGTTTTCTGAATGTTCGGATTAAAATGCAGGCAGTTGGACCATCCAATTTAGATCATGGGTAGTTGGTTTTTTGTTCACTGACTGGCTGTCGCACCTCAAGCAGTAGTTTAGATCAAAACCAGTTTTTCAAGCACTATTTAACTTACCAGAGGGGTTAGTTTAATTAAGTTAATGTAAGTCCCCTCTCACATTTACTTTTGTGTCTCAAGCTCAACTGATTTCTCATGCAGAAGTCATGACAGGTGTATGTGAGTATCTTCTGTAATTATACCATTGATGAAACTCGAGCAGAAACCTGTAGGTTTGTGGAATACAAGTTAACAGACTTTGTCCTGCTATTTTCCGCACATCATATCCCATTCGAGCAAAGTAATTTATTTTTAAAGCTTTCATGTAGCTCAGTGGTTAGAGCATTGTGCCAGCAACTCCACCGTCATGCGTTCGATCCCATGGATTGCACATGCTCAGATATAAATGTATAGTAAAATGCAATGTAAGTCGCTATGGATAAAAGCATCTGCCAAATGCATAAACGTAAAGCTTGATTGATTATTAAATTGATGATACTTTTCAGAGTTCCCAGTTCTGTCACTTATACATAAATGCCTAGATTTTTATTTTATACCATTGCATTAAAGGTGGGATGTCCGATTTCTCATAGCCATTGTTCATGTTCAAATAACCAAAACAGACCATCCCCATCTTTCGCTTTCATCAGCGCTCTGCTCGACTAACGTCCATCCTGTGAACTGTGCACCTTACTGCTGATTGGCTACAAGGTTGTTTTGGTACTCGTCCCGACTTTGTCTAAACAAGCGTAATTTGGAAATCGGACACACCGCCTTTAAGCTCTGTTGAAATTACTATAGCAGTTTATTAATTGATTGCATTTTCTGTTTAAATTTGCAAATATTTTCTTGCAGTAATTATTTTGTGTGACGAATATCGAAATGTTTCCGTTTTCTTTATTCAGGGCTATGTCCTCCGCAGCCACCACTCCTCCATCAGTGGATAAAGTAGACGGATTTTCCCGGAAGTCTGTCCGAAAGGCCAAGCAGAAGCGTTCTCAGAGTTCCTCACAGTTCCGCTCTCAGGGCAAACCAATTGAGCTCACGCCTCTTCCCCTGCTCAAAGGTGACACTTTAACACACACTCGCACACATCTAAACAGTCTCAGAACCACTATTCATTTATTTATTTAGTGGTGTTTCAACACTTTTTTTAACTAGTCTTTTGTAACCCCTGTATTTGATACGAGTTGAATGAAATCATGATTCAAACAGCATCAGTAGTACGTGTTGTTACATTTCAGTAAATGTAAACGATTATATACTTCCCATTGTGGCAAATGTAGCCTTTATTCTTTCATGCATGCAGAACATTTGTAAACAATGCTCATTATACATTATTATTGGTAACGGCAGTTTTCTAAGATAATTTTAGTATACAATTCCAAACAGGGCATCTGTTCAGAGTGCAAGGGATCATAGTTTTATAAAGTTACGCTGTAAGATTGTGAAATGTCTAGCAAAGCTTTAGTGTAAATCTCAACTTGTCTGTGCTTGTCTAGAATGACAACTAACAGTGTGCTGTTAAGGAATTTGACTTTTAAGGATACACAATTATTGTCCAGATCTATTATTATTAATTTTGAAATCCCAATGAATGTGATGCAAATAACGTAGATTATAAATTATATGCCGTTAGCATCCTAGTTTAATGAATCACTCTATGTTGTTTAAGGAGACACAAACTAAAATCCTGTTAAGTTGGACTCTTTTTATAGGATAGTTGAAAGAAAGTAGACAGGAAAGTATGGTGTGCGGGTTCGGTGCATGACCTGGGATCCTAGAAGCCAACATTAGATTAGATTAGATTCAACTTTATTGTCATTACACATATACAAGTACAGTGTAACGAAATGTAGTTTTGGTCTAACCAGAAGTGCAATTAGCAAGTGCAACATGTCCAAAAGCACACTGTGCCTCAGCTTCTACGACTTTTAGTGCTTGTGTTTGCAGGCAAAAAAGGAAATTAGGTTTCTTTGAAGATTACCTGCTGTCAGGCATCTTACACAGACAGATATGAGTGCATCAGAGCTGAGACATAGAGTTTTGTGTCAGCTGGCCATATGCCTGAAGAGATTGTATTAGTGCACTGTTTGAGAGAAAGAGCAAAAATGTGCTTGTGTGGATTCAGTCATGTGCCTTGCATTTGTCCAGTAGTCCGACTCGGTTTATCTTCCTTCTTGCCTTTGTTCTTAGACATATATAAACAATGCCTTCCTTCTTGAGTTCTTCACGCAATCTTTGAAACTCAACTTGTTCATTCAACAAACGCAGAAATAACTTTTGAAGTGATGCAGAGCTAATTTTGTTGTCTGCTGTAAATGTAGTTTTAAATAGACTTCCAACAAACTGTTTTGTTTTGACCAAATAACCTTTTACTCCTTGTGAGTGTGCAGAGCAGTCATACAGGTTGATTTAGTATTTTTAAAGTGCGTCTGATTGGCTGTTGTCCAGGCTACTGCCCTCCCACAGAGGCTTTGTCGGTTCACCTCTCATCATAAATGAATGCAAAATACAATCATTCACTCATCAAAGAACAGTGCAGAGAGTGTGCTTACAAGGCAACACTGTGTTGCCAAAGGCGTTGAATCTTTGGATGCGTCACAACTCTTGTTTTGCAGTTTATGCAATAACAATTATACGTTTGTTTATATATTTGTGTAAGTGATGCTTTAGCGTGCTTGTTAGACAGTTTGCATTGTGAAAGTTTAATGCAGATATGCCACGCAGTTTTTGCCAATCTCAAATTAATCTTGAGTACCTATAGAGTAGTAAATGCATACTTTGTATCATTTAAGAGTCTTTAGTTTGATAACATTTGTAAAAGACAGATACAGCTGTACGATTATTTCCGAAAACAAATGGCCTCCTGTACGCGACTACGCGTGCGGGGGGTGGAACTTAAGCACAAGCACACAATACATCCTCGCATTATCCCTGCATAACTGTGGATTCACTATAGGTTTGTGTTGTTTACCTTATGCATGCAAGCAACGATTGCCAACATAACAAAGACATATGGGGTTCATGTCCGGCATCTTTGTGACCGCACCAATAATCACGATTGAAACGATCTGCAAATCCAGCATAATATACACATTTATATAACATTCCTCATTGAAATTCAGTGAACAAACAAACAGCTGAATTTTGCGAACCAAAGAACATTGATGGGTGTGCTCTTTCTCCTGCCCTTGCTGGTTGATGCGTTGGCGTGCTTTTCCGGAAGAATTGTCCAATAAGGAACTAAGAGAAGTTGTTACGTAAGGAAATGTAATGTTCGAAAAACGTTCCGAAACATATACAAGCCTTAAGGGAATCTATCGAGCACAGAAATACTACATCATACCTCCAACTAATTTTTTGATAAGCATGTTTAGCATTGTAAAGAAGTCAGAATGAAACATTGTTGAAACACTCCTTTAAATCAAAGTTCATCATCTTTAGGGATTGTTCAGATTGACATTTGCCTAATACAGTGAGGGAAATAAACATTTCTGATAGTTGGTCACCAGGTTTTCACATGTGTCAGGATACATTTGTCCACTCCTCTGTCAATCTTTAAGGTTTCTTGGCTGTCGCTCAGCAAATTGGAGTTCACAGATTTTCTATAGGACTAGGGTCTAGAGACTGGCTAGGACATTAATGCACTTCTCCTTAAGCCACTCTTTGTTTGTCTTGGCAATATGTTTCTAGTCTGCCATGTTAAAGGCACATGCATGACCCATCTTCAGTGATCCAGTCAAAGATTTTACAGTACATGGGCCCATCCCTCAGCCCCTCAATGCGTTGAAGTCATCCTGTAGCAGAGAAAATGCCCTAGAGCATAATGTTTCCCCCATTGTGCTTCTCTGTAAGGATGGTGTTCCCTGTGTAATAGTCAGCATTTCTCTCCCTCCAAAAACAGGAGTACATTTTTGTCTTGCAGCACTTTCTCCAAAGCCTTTTCTGAATCATTTTGATGTTCATTGTCAAACTTCAGACGAGCCAGGCAGGCCTCCATGGGCAGGAGGACCTTGCGGGTGCTTCAGGATTTCAATCTATTGTGGCATAGCGTTACCAATGGTTTGCTTGCTAACTGAGGTCCAAACTGTCTTGAAATCTTAACAAGCTTCTTCTGTGTAGTTCTGAGCTGATCTCATTATCATCTTTACCCCATTGGGGAAATCTTGCATGGTGCTCCAGACAAAGGGCATTTGATAGTTATTCTGTATTTCTTCCATTTCCAAATAATCGCACCAACAGTTGTCTCCACCTCACCACAAGCGTCTGTCTGTAGCCTATTCATGGTTTGTGCAGGTCTACAATCTTGTCCCTGACATCCTTTGAAATCTATTTGGTCTGGACCATGGTGGTGGAGAGGTTGGAAAGGAAGATACAGATTCTGTTGGCAGGCATCTTTTATATACATAACAAGGTTTCTTAAAGTGACAGGACTAATCTTGAGTCAATATAGGCACATAAGTAATCTGAGGTATTTGGTAGAGGATCAAATACTTATTTCACTGATTAAAAGGCAAATCAATTTGTAACCTTTATATAAAAATTGTTACCTGGTAAATATGGTTTTGGTTGATATTCGGTTTCTATCAGTTAAAATAAACCTACCATAAAAATAATAGACACTTAATTTCTTTGTAAGCAGGCAAATTTACAAAACCAGCAGGCGATCAACTATTATTGCTCTCACTGTATGTTGTGTCTCATACATTTTTTTTTAACCGTGACACCATTAATATGCGTTTTGAGAAAATAATATTCGAGCATTTTAAAATGTGCTTTGAGACACCTTAGTAATGTGTCCCTCTGTTCTACATAGCAGTTAGAACTGAACCACATGCTATGTTAACGTCATCTGAACAACACATCAGATTGGGCTCACACAAATCAGAAACCAGCTTGATTTACATAGGTTTAAATCTGATTTAATCAGTCTAGAAATTTTTCAGGCATGCAACTGACTAGGCAAATTTGCAAAAGTACAGTCTGCTATTGTTGTCATTCAGCTTGTAAAACTGGCTGTTAAGTCAGATAAAGTTATTGATTCAGATGGATCTGTTCCAGTCACTGATTCAAAAACACGCTTCATCGCTCATGAACCAACAGAGGGAACAGGTGTGATGAAGTGAAAATGCTTTGCCTCGTTAGCATTGACCTTTGTCCCCTGCAGAATGCACAATAAGGATTATGGGAAGGATGTACCCCGCAGTCTTCAAAGCACCCCCCCCCCCTGCCGGGGTCACTCAAAGGTCAGAAAGATGGGTGTGGGAGTGACAGATATGATGGGCTAATTAAAGCCCTGTTTCAGTACACATGAGGTACATGGTAGCTTAAGTGGTAGTTATCCACAACAATGTCTGAAGGCTGTACCCCACTCCACAGTTTTCCCAGTATTCTAGAGTTTGGCATAATTCGAAGGATAAATATTTGTCATTAAAGGGGTCATATGACACGGCTAAAACTAATATTATCGTTTGTTTTAGATATAATGCAATGTGTATACAAGATGTAAGGCTCAAAAACACTGTATTTTCCACATACCGTGCATGTTGTATTTCCTCTCTGACCCGCCTCTCTGAAATGCACACATTTTTTACAAAGCTCATCGCTCTGAACAGCGAGGTGTACTATGATTGGCCTGTTAACCAGTGCGTAGTGATTGGTCGAATAGTGCAAGCGTGTGATGGAAATGTAACGACTCTTACCATATTTGAAACATCAGGTTCCAAAGCAATTGTACTGACAGGTACACCCACCTTACTGTATACCTTACCCGTATACATTTTGGCGGCCTTAGTCAAATCATACCACAAACTGACATAGATTTGTGGGGGTGCGCTTACACGAGGCGTTTCAGGCAGGTCTGGGTGAGCATTCGCTTTTAGAAGGAATGCCTCTTTTTTCCAACACTTACATTTTTGCAATTTTACGTGTGTATTACATGCATGGGCAACTTATAACATACAAAAGACACAAAAAAACACGTATTTGCACCATATTACCGCTTTTAAACATGTACATGGCTCTTTCTTTTGTGAAACGGCAAAATTATATCCTGAGAAATGTCTTGTTTCGGTTTTGTGTGTATGCGATGGAAATCAATGCTGTCTATTGTTTTGTGGTTATCAGCACCCTTCAAAGTATCTTATTTTGTGTTCTGCAGAATAAAAGTCATACAGGTTTGGAATGACTGTAAATGATAAAAGGACTTTCTTTTCGGTAACACTTTCTGTAAAGCATGTATGATAATGCATTATAAAAGTAGTTTTAAAGCATTGTAATACAGTATTGCAGTTAATACATTATAACAATAATGCAATTCATTATAACACTACACATTTTAAATTGGTTATAATTCTTTACAACTACATATAATGCCTTACTACACACATTATGAAGATTTATAATCCATTTTACCCTTTAATAACTCTATATAATGCATTGTACATACATGCTTTAAGTAAAATGTTACCTTCTTTTCTTTTTTTTGACGCATTCATTGTCTGTGTTTATTGTATTCTATCATTTTTGTTTGTTTACAGTTTACCTTTTCCAAGTCAGATTACAGCAGGAGTTTTTATAAATCATTTCATTATAATGTCCTGTGGGTTCTTATGCACTCTTTGAATAGAAGTATCAAACTGACATGTGTCTCAGTGGCCGTTAGATGGTGCTGTGGAAACATAACTGTTTCCTGACGAGACAGACATTTGACAATAAATGGGCTAAAACCGTCTATATCGGTATTCTACATACTTTTTACTCTACTATTTTTTACATAAGAAATTGAAGTTAATGCTTTGGGTTTATGTGTACTTATTGCAAATCACATCACACCAGTTGCTCTCATTATGCAGGACAAAGGCAAAAGCTAGCAAAAATCTGTGTCCATATAAAGTTCCAGACTTGTCCACCAGAGGGGCACTCAGTGTTAGTTTTTTCACCAAACGCACTGACAAATCATCTTCTCTCCAATCCCATCTTCAAGCCCCTCCTCCTCATGTTCTGACCTTGCGAGCTGGAGAGTTTAAAACGAGGAGGGCAAAAATAGAACTTTGGACGCAGAGCCCATCCGAGTTTCCGTGGGCTCAGCTCGGCGCTCTGACATCTGATCTCATGTGTTTCTCTCTGGAGTTACAGCTCTCTGCACTGTACACACATACATACATTTGCGAATCAATGAGTTATGAATCGATGAATCAATGAATTTTGGTCACCAACTTCCCTGGATTGATTGAGATTGAAGAAAGAAATCTGGAAAAAAGCTTGTTGAAGTGAGTGATGATGAAGATATGGTGTGGCATAATATTTTGTTGTTCTTTCTCTAGTTCTCCATCTTTTATTGTTTTTGCTGTATGGTGAGGATTTTGGTCCAGCAGGTTGCTGGCTCAAATGTCGTTATTCGGATTTGTAGGTTCTGTCTGCCCAGCTCTTGTTTGTTAGAAATAATTTCAAACAATGAGGTGTTTTTATTCTCAGGTGCCGAAAGAGGTTATTTTAGTTAACTAAAATGATCATTGAAATCAAATCAAATATTGACCTAAAAATGATAGGAGAAACGTAACTCAAGGAAAACTTGAAATGTTGCCTGAAAAATAAACTGAAGTAAGTTTAAAGCAGTAAAATTATAACAATAAAGCTAAATAAAAAACTAAAATAAAAATGAATTAATCTTATATAGCAACATAAAAAAACAATAAATTATAAATGATAAAAACATATACCAAAATTGCTGAAACCTTAACTTAAATTAACACAAAAATGTAAAAGAAAAGCCAATTTAAAATATTAATAAAACTAAAATCAAAACTATAACAACTCTGGTGCAAAACGTTCAGACATGTCAGTTTGAGCACACACAACATGACTTCCCTCTTTTGGAGATCACCGTGTTCAGAATTTGTGCTTAAGATCTGTATTGAAAACGTTTGTGTTTGTGACCTGCATAGGGTTAAATGTATACATTTTTTGAATGTGTGCATGAATTGTATGCAAAGCTGCTTTACATGCTGAAGTGGACATGAATTGTTGTATTCTCTTTAAATTGTGCATTGTTTACAGTGCAGCATGAACTGGGTTGCATTGTTGTGGCATTATTATTTGTGACTGCATCCAAATCTGAACATGCAGTGCAACATGCTGCTTTATTTGATGCATTTTTTTCAAGACTCAAATTCCATCTTAAATCGGACCGATTCATTTAGAAGAGCCATTGCCTTTAGCTGTCTTGTGGCACTCCACCTGTATGAGTCTTGACATTTCTGTCTACTTGGGTTTCTTCTTGACACTGAAATCTTTTTAGATAAAAGAACATCAAAATGGTTGGCTATACTGTCTGAAATTTTACTGAAACGGTGACAACCGGTATTAAGTTTGCTTTGTAGTTAATATACAGTTGATATGTATGTGTGGTTGTCAGTGGGCAAGTTGTTTGTTTATGCATTAGATACATGCAGTACATTTCTTTCCCAGTTTCTGGCTCTGTGAAAGTCACCTGCTGATCCCACCTGTCAGAACAACTCTCTCTCTTTCACACATACACACACTTTGCACATGCTGTGCTTAAGTAACTTAGACAAGACACACAACTTTATACACTTCTGTGATCAGTACTCTCTTCTTTTACACACACACTCGCATAGCTTACTTTCGCGGAGTAATCCAAGACCACCATTCCTCCGAAGAGGGGTTTTTCCCCACGGAATTTTTTTAACTGTGTTTGTGCGTATGTTATCGTGTACATGTTGTGTGTGTGTTGTAAAGCAGCACATGCCGTCACTGAATATGAATTTGTTGCTGCTTACTGGAGATCCATTTCCCCAAACCATTCAATGTCTCTCTGAAGAACCCTTTGGCTTCAGACCTGCTGCTGTTTATAACCTTTTATACTTTCTGTTTAAACAATTCAAGTTCCTTGGACTAATAGATTGAATGCAATAGGAATTCATTGTAGACACAAATGGAAAACAACAGCAAATGATTCAATCGATTACGCCAAAATGATGGTGAGTGTCTGAAGTTAATCAAGTTTCGGGTGAAGTTCAGTATTTGTATTGTTTTTTTGTTGAGTGATGATGTGATTAGAGGTCAGAATTAGAGCTAGTCTGAATGAGTTTGCTGTGGCTATTCAAAGTCAATCTTGACTTTGTTATCCACTGTCTTTCTGTGTTTTTAGCTGTTTGTGGTTTGTGTTGTGTACATTTAGGTGTTCGGTTTAAGTGGGAGGTTCTGCATCTCGCTCTTGTCTGCAATATCATAGTACAGTTTTTTTGTAACAGTCTGTGGTGCCCAAATGTGAAACACTCTATTACAGGGTTGTGTTTAGCGTTTCAGATTTGTGTATTTGACAGGTGTCAGGAGGAGTCATGTGCTTTTTAAATATTAGAGACCCAAACATGATTTTTTATCATAGCTTTATGGCTAGTAACATTAGTTATTATGACTGCAGTATATATCAGAATTATTGTAAAATTGCAAATGTGCATATCGCTGTGGTTTGCAACTAGGGATGTAACGATTCACTCAGCTCACATTGCGATGCTTTTAACGATACAGAACTCGGGATACGATTCACACATATGAATTAAGACATTAGAAATTCATATGTGTTTCATAAATTCCATGTCAAATAAAACTCGCATGGGCTCTCTTGTTACCCCAATTGAACTTTCAGTACACATTCACAAACAAAAGATTGCCTATAGATTATTTCTGATAACAATCAAAAGAAACCGAGAAGAACCGTTACTTGGCTAATCTTTACACTCCAATGTTTCAAATTTAGACTCCGATACCAAGCTCAACGGCTAGATGTCAATGTACCATACGGTTTGTGTAAATGTGACCGAACTACGAGACCCATTCAACAATTGGTTTATTGAATAAAATGAACATATGGTTTGTTTATTTATTACAATTATTATACAGTTAAATAATAATACAAATTGATATTAACATATATTAAATAAAATATCAATAGCAATGTTATTAGACACTAGCCAAATACAAACCGGGGTTAACTGGGGGTCAGGCGTGCACACGTTTGATGAAACAGTCTATAATCAAAGTTTAGACAAATATATGTATATATGCCTTGTGTATGTATGTGTTCTGACGTGTTTAAGATGATCAACACTGAAAAGGAATGTAAAACACATATTTTTTATAGTTCAGATTGACCGCTGATCTCTGATTTTCATGCCGTCAGATCTCTCCTCCATACATTAAAATAGAAAAAAAACTGTTCACAATTTCCCTAAATGCATCTCACTATCAGCTATTCTCTTAAGTCAGATTGATTTGGCATTGTATGGAAATGCATCCTGAATTTAGGTAGTCCGGTTCAATGTAAGTGCTTTTATGAACACACAATTCTGAGTTAATACGTGTGAAGTTTTTGTGATATTAATTTAGTCCTTCTTGTACGTGTTTGTGCACAGACGTCTCTGCTCAGGAGCAGCCGGAGTTGTTCCTGAAGAAGCTTCAGCAGTGTTGTGCGGTTTTTGATTTCATGGACACTCTGTCAGACCTGAAGATGAAAGAATACAAGCGCTCGACCCTCAATGAGCTGGTGGATTATGTCACGGTCAGCAGAGGATACCTCACGGAACAGGCCTACCCAGAGGTTGTGAAAATGGTGAGTTTACGCACTGTCAAATCACCCACGTAAGCGGTTACATGTCGGAGGGGTATCTATTAAGGATGTAACAATATTAAAATCTCACTGACCGATAATATCTCAGAATAAAGACCACTGTACGATATTTAAAATGACAAATGATGGTTTGGAAACGAGCCATAAGCATCCTCTTTTTATTATCCTCCATATCATAACTGTTGCTTAGAGGTATAAGTTATAATATGAGTGTAGAAATCTCCATAAAAGGGAAGGAAGGAGGCGGGAACCGGCAAACATTTAAACGTTTAATATAAATAATAACATAATAATAATTACGAACAAAACATAAATACAAAACACTAGAACATAAATACAAATATAAACACAAGTTCGGCCCGGTCCTCTCTCTCCGACGGTCCGGTCGCTCGTTCCTTTTATATGCTCCCAATCTCCTACGTGATTCGAGCCCGGTGTGCGCACAGCTGGCGCTCATTCACAATTACTCACCGGACTCGAACCACGGTCTCGCCCCGCCTACTCTACTACAATGAGTATGGTCAAATTACTGAAACATCCCTTTTATTAAATAAAATAATTGTACTCGCTGGACTTTGACAATGGTGACATCTATAATTTCACATCAAACGATAACTATAATGGGATCTGTATTAAATTTAACGCTAATGGATGATTACATGTTTATTCAAGGCTTGTTCACATTTTAAATGTGAAATGGATTTTGATCTATCATCAATGTTTTGTCATGTATCAACTGGAAAAAAAATCAGAAAATGTTGTGAATCTCTTTCTTTTTTCAGGTGTCCTATAATATATTCCGAACTCTTCCTCCCAGTGACAGTAATGAGTTTGACCCAGAGGAGGATGAACCGACTCTAGAAGCCTCGTGGCCACATTTACAGGTGTGTGAGGTGGTTTAGAATAAAGTCAAAAGCGTGATTTTTCTTTCTTTGCTTGCGTGCTCAAATGCTGATATTCATTTCGGGTCCCTCTCTCCTAATGTAGAGCTGCAGTCTGTCATTGTTTCTGCATGTTTGTGTGTTTCTACATACACTCTTTCTGACCCGCTCTGTGTGTGTGTGTACTCGCTGTATGCCTCCAGGACTCCTTTAGAAATGAGATGCATATCTCAAGGAGAATCTTCCTGGTAAAACTCCTCTTTCGTTCGTTTCGTTAGTAATCCCTGGTTTCGTGACCTATTCCGAGCAACAAACACGATAACCTAAAAACAATGATCCAAATATGTATTCCTGTCTTTTCAATCCTGTTTTTACAATGCAGACGACCCCTGATGGTAGTCAGGGTGTGTCTTTTAACCTTAACTGAACCGTGACATTTGACCCAGTTTAACCGTCCCCTTCTCTGCTTTAATAATACATGTTTTAAGAACAGATGTTTAAATGACTAAATAACATACCCTTCTATTTTCTATCTCTCTTTTTCAGCTGGTGTACGAGTTCTTCATTCGTTTTTTGGAGAGTCAGGAGTTTCAACCCAGCATTGCAAAAAAGTACATAGATCAGAAATTTGTCTTACAGGTGAGGCGGCATTGCATACTAAGGGTTATTTATTCCTCATTCTCTTCCTTGTGTTTGTTCATCTCTGTGTTTTCTTGATTTCTGCTCTTTTTGTATGTTTTCCTGATAGCTTCTAGAGTTGTTTGACAGCGAAGACCCAAGGGAGAGAGATTACCTGAAGACAGTCTTACACAGAATCTACGGCAAATTCCTGGGCCTGAGAGCTTTTATACGAAAACAGATAAATAATATTTTTCTACGGTGAGACATCTTACACATGATCTAAATGACTGGTTTACATAATATTTATTCGTGCAATCAGTATATTCACTCACTCTTTCTCTCTCTCTCTCTCTCTCTCTTTTTAGTTTTGTTTATGAAACTGAGCACTTCAATGGGGTGGCAGAATTGTTGGAGATTTTGGGCAGGTGAGTTTTTGTGCTGCTTGAGTTGTTTGTTATTTTAAGAATGTTTCAGTGCAAGTTTGTGTCATTCACACAAATATGCCAATTACATAATTGCAGTTAATTACCATAACTGCATAATTGGAGTTTCCTATAGAGAGGATATATGAGGTTATCTTGATTATGTAAGTATCTGAAGTTTTCAAGGTTTAGTTCAAGCTATAAGGAAAGTGTTATTGTATCATCCTCATTGTGTTGCAAACCCACAATGACTCCTTTTTGACAAAATCTAAAAGAAACAATTTCAAGAGTGTTTATGCGGTTCTTCTCCAAGCAATAAAAGCATGGGGATGAGAAAGAGAAAGATCAGTTTAAATCCAAGCTATGCCAAAATGGTGAACATTAGCTCTGTTTTGTCCTCTCAGCATCATCAATGGCTTCGCTCTGCCACTGAAGGCTGAACACAAACAGTTTCTGGTGAAAGTTTTGATTCCTCTTCACACCGTCAAGAGCCTCTCACTTTTCCACGCACAGGTACTGCCCCATGTTCGCATGCGTGTTTCCCATGGTCATGACTTCTGGATGTTTTTCATCTGTATGTACAGTGAAGTGTTGGTTTGACCTGATTGTTTGTGTTGTTTTTGCAGCTGGCCTATTGTATTGTACAGTTCCTAGAGAAAGATCCTGCATTGACAGAACCGGTAAGCACTATAAATTTTCTCTATCAAGTAGGGGTTGAACGGCCTTCTTGTTTTTAAGTCAAGTATTATTGATAAAGTTATGTTGACTGGTCGATGATGTCATTAGTAAATAAAATAAGGGCTAGGGAATGTTTTGCAACAAGATCTGATGGGTGAATGGCAGGATTTGCACAAAATAGCCTCTAAATATATGGTTGCACAAGAACAACTAAAATAAAATAAAACTATTTTAGAGCGCAAGGTCAGTGGTAGCTGGACAATGCAGTGAAAGAACAGCAGGTGGATCTCTACTGCAGCCTAACGTTGCTTCAGATCAGAAGCATGTGTACAGACCAAACTTCCCTGACATTTATAACAAATCAACTGATAGGGTCATGTGCACTAATACATGAAACAACAGAGAAATGTGTTGTTTGTTTGTGACTGCCTCTGACTTTAGAACAACGTCAATACATTTATTATGCTAATGCAGCAGACGCTATATCATAGTGGACTTACAAAAGGAGTGAGACAACAGCCAATAGAATGAGATTTTTATTTATTTATCTTGTTTCTTTCATGTTTTATTAAATGGGGAACAAGTACAAAAAATTCCTATAATATTAAAAGATCAGCGTGTAGAAGATAGCACACTGAACGTAAGGCTTTACCTGTGAGCTTTTGCGGTGTCAGAACAAATTGTGAATGTCGCAGGCGAAAACGAGACACATTGTCCTTGGAACATTCAGCCGTCTTCTTAAAGGTACAGTGTCGAAAAAATCACATGACCTGCGACTTGTCGATATCAAGCTTTAAATATTGCAGCAGAACATTACTGTCAATTAGTTTGTGCAACCCCTACTGTCAAGTCCTTTTTGGGTTTTCCATTTTTTTGTTAGCTAAAGTATCAAGGTCTTTACATTAACCGCCTTTCATATATTCCGCTTCTCTTTCCTCCAGTCTCACAGTTTCTGATGGTTTTCTTGTTTGTAACAGGTCATCAGAGGTCTGCTGAAATTCTGGCCGAAAACCTGTAGTCAGAAAGAGGTGAGCTAGAGTTTTTGAGATCTCAGCATGAGGTTGATCAGTCATGATTTCAGGACAATAGAGCCACTGATGAGGGCTCCTGTGGTATCTTTTGTGTCCAACTCTGATTCACACGACTGATGTCTGCATTGATATGCGTGTAGGTCATGTACCTGGGAGAGCTGGAGGAGATTTTGGATGTGATTGAGCCCACACAGTTTGTGAAGATCCAGGAACACCTCTTCAAACAGATCTCCAGATGCGTCTCAAGCCCACATTTTCAGGTCTGTGTGAACCCAGTGTGATCTGACAGTAAATTAAATATTAATCAGGATATTAAATGATATATTGGATATACAGTGAGGGAAATATTTATTTGATCCCCTGCTGATTTTGTAAGTTTGCCTGCTTACAAAGAAATGAAAGGTCTATCATTTTTAAGGTAGGTTTATTTTAACTGATAGAGACAGAAAATGTAATCTAATTTTATGTAAATGTTATAAATTGATTTGCATTTCATTCAGTGAAATAAGTATTTGAACCCCTACCAACTAGCAAGAATTCTGGCTCCACAGATTACTTATGTGCCTATATTGACCACAGATTAGTCCCATCACTTTAAGAAAGTACTCCTAAATCAGCTTGTTATGTATATAAAAGAACCTTTGATTTACCAGTTCAGTGGTTTAGCCCACTAGACCACCATCTCACCACCATCCCTTAACTTATTCACTGAAGATGGGTCATGGATGTGCCTTTAACATGGCAGACTAGAAATATATTGCCAAGACAAACAAAGAGTGGCTTAAGGAGAAGTGCATTAATGTCCTAGCCAGTCTCTAGACCCTAGTCCTATAGAAAATCTGTGAAGGAGACTAAAACTCCAATTTGCTGAGCGACAGCCAAGAAACCTTAAAGATTGACAGAGGAGTGGACAAATGTATCCTGACACATGTGAAAACCTGGTGACCAACTATCTGAAATGTTTTTCCTCTGTGCTTGCCAAGGGTTTCTTCAGCAAGTAAAAAGTTTTTTTTTTCTAGGGGATCAAATACTTATTTCACTGACTGAAATGCAAATCAATTTATAGCCTTTATATAACATTTTCCCCCTGATTTTTTAAAATATTCTGTCTCTTTCAATTAAAATAAGCTAACCATAAAAATGATAGACAGGCAAACTTACAAAATCAGGAGGGGATCAAATAAATATTTCCCTCACTGTACGTATATGAAGTGGCAGGTGTGATACTTGTGTATGTGTGTACAGGTGGCCGAGAGAGCTCTGTACTACTGGAACAATGAGTACATTATGAGTCTGATAGAGGAAAACTCCAACGTGATTCTTCCCATAATGTTCACAAGCCTCTACCGGATCTCAAAAGAGCACTGGAACCCGTGAGTCAAACATCAGATAATTCTCACAAATATACAATCTCCAGTGTATGTTGGAATCTGAATTGAATGTTCTTGTGTGATGATGATGGAAATGATCTTTGTTTTTTGCTCTCAGGGCCATAGTAGCTTTAGTCTATAATGTTCTGAAAGCCTTCATGGAAATGAACAGCACTTTGTTTGATGAACTCACATCCACTTACAAATCAGATCGTCAGAGGTAAGAATCCTTATTGTCGTGGAAAACGTGTATGCGTTTATATTGAACAAACATACATTCCGAGTCTTATCTGTTTTCATTGCACATCATCAGGGAGAAGAAGAAAGAGAAGGAGAGAGAGGAGTTGTGGAAGAGGCTCGAGGACTTGGAGTTGAAGAGAAGCTTCCAAAGCGACGGAATTATTCCCACTTAACGACGCGCCTCCTCCTGAACGCTTTCCCAACGCCTCCACCACACGCTCGGAACGTTGGCCTTTATTTTCCTTTCTGTATTTGTGCGACTTACTTTACTGTAGATTCACCTCGTCAGTCTCATTATTTCAAAAGCACTGTAAATAACTTTATTTTATCTCCTTTATTTCCCCCGTTAAAATATTATGCCGTAATAAGAACGTGACTAGAAAACACAGTTAAAAAAAGAAAACGAGCAAAAAAAGGAAAACCACACTGGAGGGGGAAGGACTTTAAACGGACAGTAGGACTGAATCGAACCACTACTGTGGAGGAATGAACGAATGAATGAAATCAACAACCAAACGGAGAATCTCAGCTCGCCAATCTGACATACCTCACCCATCCTTACAGAACAACACCAGCCCAATTCTCTCTCTCTCTCTTTTCACGCCCCTCTCCTATACCTCCCTTTCTTGCAACATGGATGTCCTGTATTGAAACAAAAATGTTCTTGACCTTTGACCCCAGTGCAATGGATCATCTGTTAAGATCTGGATAAATGCAGCAGGTCTGGATTGCAGACTTCTCAATAGGGACACTACGCAGTTACCTGCAGAGAAGAGGAAGGGGACACAGAAACATGATTACACACCAGCTCTGACACGCCCATGCGTTTTCCCTTTTCATTCTTTTTCTGTCCAAAGGTGCCGCCTAGTTCACGCATTTGGACTCTAGCGCCAGTCCGGTACTGGTACCAGTGACGCATACACACACACACACATCTGAGGAGGTATCCAGAATTCCAGCGCCAAGCCGGAGATGCTTGTCACGAGAAATGGAACTGCACGTTCACACGCACATTCTGCCTCGGAGTGTGCGAGGGAGTTTCTTACAGTGTTAAGTACCTGTATGCTGTATCTGAATGCAGTACTTTGATACTCTGTATCTAGTAGAACCTATAGCGTATTTTTCTTTAGGAGAATCCAGTATATAACGAGGAAAGATTGAACACAGCCTCTTGGGATTTAGTTTTCTTTCTTTCTCGGGTTTCACTTCTAATTTGTTTCGGGTTTATTTTTTGTCTGGAATTGGATTTGTTTTGACCAAGTGGAATTTGTTCTCTCTTCCTTTTTTACTTAGTTGCTGATTGGGGGGATGGGGGAGGGAGTGAGAGGGGAATTCTGGGATTGTGGAGGACTGATTCTGTGGTGAGCTTTGTCAGAATGAAACTGTGCTTAAGATCCCAGACATCAACAGTTACAAAAGTAAAAAAAGGGTCGGAGAAATACAAATGTTTAATTATTTTAAAAAATAAAGAGATATTAAATTAAACCTGTTTTGTGATATAGATGAAATTCACTTCGTGCCTTATTTTTGGTGTGCATGAGCGGGTGACTGCATAAGGGTTCAATAAACACCAAATTTGTTGGATCAGTTTGCTTAAAGGGATAGTTCATGGAAAAATTAAAAATTCTGTCATCATTTACTCGTTCTCAGATTGTTCTAAACCTGTTTAAATTTATTTATTCTGCTAAACGCGAAAGAAGATATTTGGTAGAATGCTAGTAACCAAACGCATCTCATCCCGTAGTATTTGTTTTCCCTAAAGATGACCGAATGTTAATTTTTGGGTGAACTATCCCTTTAAACAGGCAGACACGAATGTCAACACTGTTTACTCACCCTCATGTCATTCTAAAAGGTGAGTTATTTTATATCCTGTCCATTCTTTATCCATTTAATGAAAGTCAATGAAAACGGGATGTGAAGGTTCTAGAAAAAAACACCAACATAATCAGTTTAACTTTGATTCATGAATTAATCAAAACCATTGTTCATGAATTGAAAAAGGTTACTTTAATGAACTGTAATGAATTCGTGAACTTGATCTTTGTTTAAATGCTTTGTTCTCTCTAGAGCCCTTTAGTCAGCAGTAACAAATGTTACCAGCAAAGGGCAGCAGAGCTTATAATTGAAACTTTACAGGTGAATTTAATTTTACTGTTTAAAATAGTTGCTTTTATGAACCTTGGGTGTATTATCTACTATGTGCATGTAGTCTTTTAATGCAGGTCACTCTGGGTTGAGGATTTGGCAGGGGCGTTAATGTATATAATGTATATATGGCGTTCCAGGCATATATGTACAGTATTTAAGTGATAGGCAGGCTTTATTTTCTCAGTCTTAGCATTTACTTGTCAAATACTTGTAGAGAGGAGAAAAGGGTTTGAAAATTTGTCTGACTGCTTGCTTTAGCTGGAAACAACATAATCAGTCTCTTTCACAGGCAAAATAATCCCCCAATGTAAAGTTTTGCTAGGAAGATTGTCCTGCATCCTGTGACAGCGGATGTCATATGTATAAGTATGGCCTACTCATAAATGGAATAGGTCATTAACCTATTGATCCAATATTAATTCAAGTTTTATTTTTTATAGTGAGTGTTTGAATCATTTCAAACCTATATGCCTTTCTTTCTTCCACAGAACACAGATGATATTTTGAAGAATTTTAACTGGCCCCTATTCACTCGCAATGGTTTTATATCCATACAGTAGAAGTGAACGGGGGCCAGTGCTGTTCGGTTACCAACTTTCTTCCACAGAACACAAAGGATATTTTAAAAAAGTCATAAAGGTTTGAAATGACGAGAAGGTGAGTAAATAAGGACAGAATTTTCATTTTTGGGTGAACTATCACTTTAAGGATATCTTTTTTCTGCAGAAGAGACTGTTACAGTACAGTGATTTGTCTCTCTGTATATTCATTCATGCAATATTTGCCCAAACAATCAACTTCTATTTCGAAAATGTGCTTTGATTTCATAGAAATGAATATTATCTGATTTTATTTTTACTATAATAACATGCCACTTAAATAATGGATGTTAGGTATCCTTGGAAAATACTGAAAATAGTCTTAGTCATTTCCATTAGACACATTGATGAAATATGAACAAGTTTGTATACGCATATAAGATTTCTTTCCATAATCTAGATTAATATAAGAACATTGTCATGTTAAATTAAAAGTTCCTCACTTCAAATGTAGCTTCAAATCCAATGAATTCAGGAGCAAACTGACTGCACGTGTATTTTATCATCAGAATAAATTCAAGTGTCAGAGAGTTCTTGCAGCTGCTTATTTATCTATTACATTTCCACGATTGATCTTAAAAATCACTTATTTCCCCAGTATATGTTTTTGTACAATGTTCTTTGTAAAACCTTTTAACCCAGTTTTAACTCAATTATATTTGGGTTTCCCTTGTTTATGTTTCAGGAAAACTTAATGTATGTAAATAATAATGTAATGTACGTAAATATCTTATTATCCTATTGGTCAGTAGAGTGTGTGCAAGTGTGTGTGTGGACGTGTTTACAGATGGACAGCTTCTGAAGATTTTAGCTGGGTGACGTATGTGTGTAAATAAGCTCGGTATGTCTAAGAAAGCAGGGTTTTCACAAAGGACATTTGTGTTTTTTTTAGAGTCTTCAGTGTTTAATATGTTTGTCTGAATGAAATATGGTGATGTACACAGCAAGATCCACCCACTGCTGTTCCTGAAGTAAAATTCAACTGAGGCCCCCACTGTCTTTGTTCCGGGTTGTGATCAATGGCACAACAGAACTTTCACTAAAGCTGTGATGTATTTCACAATTGCGCTGTCATGCGGTGAAATAACACTCTTATTAATGTGATGAAACACTGCGCTGTGAGTCTTGATGAAACTTTTAAATTCTTGTCCGGTAAATAGACCCAAATGATAGGTTTGGTTATTGGCTGAATCACAAACAAGAGTCTTCCCACTCCTTTCTTAGCTCATCTCCCCTTCATTAGACTTACGTAACCCTGACTATGCTGTGTGGGGCTCGGAAAGTTTCATACTTTATTTTGGGGAATCCATGTTTTTAAAAAGCCTAAGCTTAATCCTTTACCAGTTTAATATGCAGAAATAGACATATTCCCCATGACTGTTTTATACGTTTTCTTTGAATCCTGACCGTCCTAAAATATCAGTAATGTCTCAATCACTGGCATATGTTTGGTCAGACATGGGAAGGTGGAGTGTTTCATCGGTTTGAAATTATTTTGTACTTACATTTGCTGACAGTATAGTTACGAAGAAATGACACACTAATAACATAATCATCATATAGTAAATATTAAAGCTGTACGCCGCAGGCTTTTAGATGTATTTTTATTGGTACTAAAAAGATGCATTATTAATGTTTGGAAATTAAAGGGATACTTCGCCCAGAAATGAAAATTCTGTCATCATTTACTCACCTTTGAGTTGTTCCAAATCTGAATAAATATCTTTGTTCTGATGAACACAGAGAAATATATTTGAAAGAATGCTTGTAACCAGACAGATTTTGCCCCCCGTTGACTACCATAGTAGGAAAAATCCAATAGAAGTCAAAAGTGCACCAGATCTGTTTACTGTCCTACATTCTTCAAAATATTGTGTACAGAAGTTCCTACTATGGGAGTCAAGGGGGACAAGACCTCTTTGGTTATAAGCATTCTTAAAAATATCTTTCTCTGTCTTCATCAGAACAAAGACATTTATACAGATTTCGAGGTGAGTAAATGATAACAGAATTTTCATTTTTGGGTGAAGTACTTGAGAACATGTCTCGCAGTCTCTCTCTTTTCCACAAAAACAGTTTCCTTCTATTTTGTGTCTTTCTCTCCAATCCTCTCTGAATATTTAAACCGTTTTAATGTTCTTCTGAAGATGTTTAGTGAGCTGTAACTAAACCTTTCTGACCTATCAAAGTGTTCAAATCCATTTAAGAGGCATCAGCGGGTTACCATGAGACACTCTCATACAAACTTATTAATAGACTTATTCTGATTAGGAAAATTGTATAATACATAACACTCTTGTTTTTGTTATTCTATATATCTATTAAGGGTTTTGAAGATGTTGTACATACTGTATACTGTCGCTGCCCTACAAAGGCAAAGTGCAGTGACTGCACAAACACTGAAACTGAGAAAAATGTCTTCAAAGTTTTCACACCAGCCCGTCCTTGCACCCAGTTTCTGCAATTTTGACACTCATGTTTCCCAAAAACGGGAGAAAATTTGACCAAATGTGTAGTTACTGCACTTTGCCTTTGTAGGGCAGTGTGGTAAGTGCATAACTCATGTCAACTTCTTAAATGATGTTGTTATTGTTATATTCTTTATATGAAAACGATCGCTCTCACATTCTGCTTAATATCTCTTTGTTGTTTCACAGAAGCAAGTACTGTGGGTTTTGAATGGGGTGAGTATGTATCTTTTAAAGCTTTACATATAACTCTGGATGTTCTGAAATAGTGGCATCCGTTTTTATCATCACCTGTGTTGCTCTCTGTGGAGAAACCCAAACCCTCCTCTTGCTCACACTTTCACTCTGATGAGATAATAAAAAATCTTGACTCCTTGAACTGGTCTGAGACTTGCTGTAATTATCCATCGTCTTAGACTATTAAACACACTTCAATCCTGGATAATGCAGGAATGTTTTAACTCATTAAATGAGGCCCTGACTAAATGTGAATCAGTGAGACATATCCAATCAAGATCCCTCTTTAATCTCTCTCACTCTCACTCTCTCACTCATAAAAAATATTTTCATCTCTCTTTTTTTATTATAATTTTAGCTTCAGTTTTTATCAAACAAAAAATGTCTAACAGTATAAACCAGATAAAATGTATATATACACACTTAAAGATTGACAGTTTTATCATGACCTCAGCCTAACAACAAGTAAAATGTTAACGTATGTTGTAACAAAAATCAGCCCCTGGGACATACAGTTATAGAGTCAGTCACATTATTTCTTGTTGTGGTGCTTGTGTGCAGAAGCTGATATCTTTGTGTCTGCAGTAGATCTCTTAAAAGCAGACCTTCCTGTGTATAAATGTTTCCGCGGCTCTGAATGTGAGAACGTGGACAGTAATCGTGGGCTGAGCTGTAATTAGCCCATGCTTGGAGACAAAAGAGATCGAGGGGGCGCTCAACATCACAGGCGGAAGGCGATGTGTATTTATCTGCATTTAAACACACATTCGTGAACTTAAACGTGACCTCAGGGAACAAATGTTACAACTTCACATGAGGAAAGGAGTCTAATCTCATTGGTTCCAGGTGCGTTATTTCAGTTCTGGGACATACTGCTGTTGATGTGCGATGTCTTTGAATTCAATTCAATTTTATTTATATTGCGCTTTTAACAATGTGCATTGTTCCAAAGCAGCATTACAGGAGAAAATAAGAAGAATAGAAAAAAACAAAAAAGGTAAAACTACGCACAGTGCATGCAGAACAAGCAAGATCATTATAGTAAATAATATCTAATAAATGCAGTCTCGTGGTAGGCATATGCATTCTGAACTAACTGTATATTTATAGATGATGCAGGACAACCACTAAGTAGTGCATTACAGTAGACAAGTCCTTAGGTCACAAATGCATAAATAAGCTTCTCTGCTTCAGCAACACATAGAATATTTCCTTTAAAAACAGTGACAGCCTGATGCATGAAATAAGATGTTTACAGCATAGCCAAATGGAATAAGGGTGGCAGAAAAACATTTATAAATAAATTTGATAGTTTCATGAACTAACTGAAATTTCCCCTGTATTAAGTCTTACTCGAATTTGTATCATGCTGTGAGAACAGCTGCAAAAATCACTTGATTCTCTGTTAAGAAGTCTTCAGTTTCAGTTATGGTCTTATGTTTGATTGTTATACCTCTCGTTTCTCTGTCTGCTGGGAAAAGCACAATGCCTATATGTCTGTCGGTTTCAGATGCTGAAGTCCTGCTAAGCTTTACAGCTGTTTCCTGTGAACTGTGCTGTACTAGTTTGATGACTAATTTTGAATTTGATCACAAACTTTTCACTGTTCTGACGACTTAATTTTTGTTTCTGGGATGTTTAGATCTATACAGTTACACAATAATTTTGCATTTCCAAAACACAGTCCTACAAAAGGTCCTACAGAAGGTCCAACGAAAGGTTCTCATCACAGTGATGCCATAGAATTCATATTTTTGGTTCCCCCAAAAAGTATTTACCTTTTTCCTGTTTAGTCTAAACAATGTTTTTCCTCCAAAAAGCCAAATGTACAAATTGAAAGTTTTATTCAAACAGTTACACAATTTCTTAAGATGGACATGGAATCAAAATGGATTTACTTGATGTTATTCTGCACGATTCATTAGGAATTTAAAGGAGACATGTGGATATATTAGTGGCATCTAGTGGTGAGGTTGTGAATAGCAACAAATGGCTCACTCCATCCTTCACCCCTCTAATTCAAAGCACTACGGGGGCTCTCACAGGAAAACGATGTTCTCACATTTGTGTTTTTTTTTTGTCGAAGGAGATTACTTATTTATGAAACGCACTCTAGAGCAGTTTGTCTGTTTATAGCTGTTGAAACGACACTGTGAATTCCATGAAAGGGGACCTGCACTGTATATAGATAGAAATAACTCATTCTACGGTAATACAAATATAAAGCTTAATTATCTAAGGTCTTTATACACCTCTGAAGACATAGTTATTTATTTTATATTGTATTTCCGTTCGAAGATCCTCCAGAAAATGACACACTGAACCTTTAAAAGAAAGTTATTGTCTTATGTAGTAAATTTGAAACAACTCGTCTAATATCACCAGAACAATGCAGCCGCTTAATATCTTGCAAATATTTTTATGTGAGCGGAGTAGTTTTGTAATTATGCTATTTTGTTTGGTATTGCTAGATTCAGTCCAATTCTGACGTATAAACACAGGATTTGATTTATTTATGACTAGCAATTCACCCATATACTGCATATACCATTACACAGAAGTAAAATGGGTTGTCCATGCTGTTTCATGTTAACTTTAAACATATCTAGCTCAATTAATGGAGCAGCCATTACTGATATCCTGTCTTCTAAGGGAAGTCTGGCAGAGCTACAGAAACCACTAATGGTGTAAAGGCGAAGCAAATCTATGATCTCTGTGAAGATATCATTGGATCTTTGACACTGTCACAATTGCTGAAGGAAACCTTTTTGCTTTCAGGTTCAGAGGCTATTGACTTATCGACAGGATATTTTTAGTTGTGTTCAAACAGATTCTAATCAGGAAGAACTTTTTGTATATGGCTATATATGGGCATGAGAAAGAGAGAGATACAGATACAGTATACACCAGTAGCCACAACTGAATGGAAATAGATTCAAATCTGTGTTTGTTCATGCGCAGATTGGTGAGCTAGTGAACACCATAGCATTACAGTGGCATGTTGAGTGTGCTTACATTATGACTATAAGTAACTGTGAACGTCTGCGATCTCACAGCATGTGTCCATCTCTGGAAGTGCAGCGAGGTCAAGACCCCCACTGTGTTTTGTGTTTGTGACATTTGAAATGAATCTTGAATTATTAAACATCTAGGAATATACTGTATTGATCACTTTAGGTTCATGATGTCCTGCTGTGGGGCATAAACTGTGCAACTCTTTAGACAACCAATAAACTGCAATAATCAGATAAAAAATTGAGAAATTAACTTTGTTTCCTTTTCTTTGTTCACAACTAGGACAAATCTCTTTTCTCCTGTTTTGATTCTGTCTCTTGAGTATTTGCCATGAAGATCTGCACTTTGCCTCTCTTTTTTGTACTGTTTGGACTAGTGACTGAGTGATTTAAATGCATGCTGACAGCTTTCAACATTTCTATTGTTCTCTGTAATTGCTGTACTGTGTTTTTGGATATGTGCACGTTTATTAAGCGTATTGATCAGATTACATTTTTTCATATAACTTATTTCGGTAACATTAAACTAATTTGTTCCAAAAATATATTTATAATAATTAAAGTATAATTATTTGGATAATAATGAAGCGCAACCCTAGCTTTTATTCTTTTGTGATAACATATGACCTGACATGTTTTAGTGTGATTCAGCCTACTTACACGATAAATTGTTACTTACATAACCATAAGTGCACATCCAGGCACACACAAAGACTTATTCGCCTGTCTCAGAAAAGTGATTTCACGCTTCTGAATGGGGGCATGACACCCTTTTGTTTGGTAATCTTTAGATGTTAAAAACAGTAATTAGCTTGATGGCTGTTGTTATACCCCTGCAGTGCCATAGTGTGAATTATGCAGTAATGCCCTCTAAATAACCCACTCTAAAACTATACTGTGCCTTATCAGGTTTTGGAGTGAGTCTTTCCATCGATCATGATTTTGTTTTAATCTGATGGAATAATTCCTCATAGACTCACCAACAAATATTTTACCTACAACGGTTTCAATCAAAGATGTAGAATTTTGGCCCTAACTGTCCTTAGTGGTTTCCTCTATGGTGCTACATGTGTCCGGGGCTTTTTAAGTACTTTAAACCAGAATGTATCCGGCAGTCATTTAAGGCTACGATGAATATACAGCATAAGACACCGACGTTGCTTGTGCATCGTGCTCATGCTGTAGCCTATTGTGTATTTTACACACTCGGTCTTGGAGATCCCCAGCGTCCACGGTGCGCCCTCGGAGCTGTTGCGCATGCGTGGGGAGCTCCCGTGCCCACGTACTGTCGCTTTGAGTCCGGACTGCGCGCGGGTGGCACACAGAAGCTCCCGTGCTGTCAGCGCGCGACGTTACCATGAGCCTCCTCGTTCCACCGGCAGACACTCCACGCGTAGACAGTGGCCACCTTACGAGTGCAGCGCAACACACTCAGCCGCATGATGCCCGGGGGAAAGAGAGGGCTGGTGGCACCACAAAACACTTTTCTGGAGAACATCGTCCGCCGCTCAAGTGGTGAGAAACCCGCTTATGGTTTTACATATGTCAGGTAGTCGTTAGAGTGCTCGAGCGCTGCGCAATTACGCAAATACGTAGCACTATGAATTGTGTTTACAAAAATTGTAATGTAATATATAGTACAATATAATGATTCGAGGAGTCATTGTTGTTGTTATTATTCCATGTTTTGCCCTTTAATCCTTTATGTGTTTGAGATTATTATCTGAGCAGGTAGCTCGATTTTTTATTTATTTACTGTTTCCGTATTAGTTCTTTCTGTTATTTTTTTCAATGAAGAATAAATGACATTTTAATTTGCATGTTGACGAATAAAAAACGTAAGAAAAAGCATTTGGAAAAACCAAACTTCCCCACCCCAGATGCAGTTTCTTAAAGCCAAAAGTCATGTATTATTTGGATGAGCGTATCTGTGGTACCCATTTGCGATTTTTTCAACATCTAAAGAAAAAAATGTATTTGAATGCGAAATACAGCGTAATGGACATTTAATAATTGCTATATAAAGTATCTTTGTATTTTAAATTAAAGATAATGTAGCTGTCCTTGCACATAGAAAACAGTTCTGTCCGAACTGGCGTGGAGTCGATCTGATGGTTTGGGAGAATTGTGGAAAATTTCGCGCTTGCGTTCACAACCGCTAGAGGACGCAGTCTCTCCTATTTAAGTAGTGCTGTCTAGTTTAATGTAATATTACCGCATTAAAACACCCCTTATTTGATACATTATATTACGTGAAACAAGTTAAATGTAATATAACTAATAAATACTTCTTGCAAATAAATATGAGATGCATTAATACTCCTTTCTTCCACAAATCTTCAGAGACAAGCTTCTTGCTTGGAAACGCTCAGATTGTGGACTGGCCCGTAGTTTACAGTAATGACGGCTTCTGTAAGCTGTCTGGATACCACAGAGCCGAGGTCATGCAGAAAAGCAGCACATGCAGGTGAGACATCTGACAATATGAAGTTAAACACTGTTCATGCTTTATTGAAGATCTCTGATTTTGAACTTTTAGTCTTTAAGTTATTTGTTGGGCTTTTAGACCCACTGATGCAAAACTTTGATGTAAACCCGAAAGGTTATGACATCATCGGTCAAGTTTCAAAATCAGGAACTTAGATAAAGTGTTAACTTGCTATTTATGGATGCACATTCCCGTTTGTGTGTGTATGCTGGTGCAACATTCATTATGGCAGCAAAATTGGCAAAGCAGGAACACATACACCCAAACTATTCTGGTAACTCAAATGTTTGAATAAATATGCTAAATATATTCACAAGTGTTTAATACTAATGTAATGGGATGAATGTTTGGTTTGTAGGAGTTTGATCAGAAATGTCATCCCGGTGTATTTCAGGCTCTCACGCATTTAACAATTAAAATTCTGATATGTAATAAGTACTGTGACTGCATTGAATATCATTCATATAAAAGAGTTTAATGGTGAAATCCTAAATTCGGTTTTATTAGCCGAAAATTGTGCAATGTGTCAGGCCATAGTCTTGCAGCATTATGGTGTAATGCATACAATTTTTTATTTCAGTAAGTGCCTCTGAAAAAGTGCTGAGCTACAGTTATAATGTCTTCCAGGAGAACATCTGTTCATGCCATTCTGACAACAGATCAAATTTAAAAACCGCACATTTTTGTCATTCTGTCAAGAAATCAACCACTATTGCTAAGTGTAACACAAACAGCAGACTTAGATCCTTTAATTGGTCACACTTTCCATCATGGGTACAAAATCCTGAAAGGATGTGAATTTCAAAACATTTCTGTAATCTTTTAATCTTTGTTTTAAATATGACCGCATCAGGTTTTTGACAAGCAGTGAATGACGGTAATCTGAACATCTTCCATGAATTCTGAGTTTGGGATTTATGTAAATTGTAATGAATTTAGAGAAGCATAATTATTATTAAAACATACACAATGTAAATCCCTTTTAAACTGTGCATGCTTTGGTTAGAAAAGAAGAGATTAAAGTGTGTCTGACAGATCTCTTTCTCCAGTTTTATGTATGGGGAGCTGACAGACAAGAAGACTATAGATAAGGTGAGAAAGGCCTTTGACAACTATGAATCGAACTGCTTTGAAGTCCTGCTGTACAAAAAGAACAGTAAGTGAGATGTGGAGCACACACACATGCACACAACACATACAGCTGTAAGGTTTCTTATTCCAGTGAACGTCAGATAGTAGTTCTTCAAAGCAACACAGAAACACAGAACTAAAAACTTGTTAACTCCAAATATAAACCTACACTTTGTCGCAGTTCTGTTGCGTTAAAATCCCATGCAAATTGCTCTACAAGAACAAACTATGTAAATCCGAACTAAATTTTGACTATACAGTGACCTCACAAATAACGTGTGCTGGTGCTGATGCTGCTCTTGACCTCCACAGGAACTCCAGTTTGGTTCTACATGCAGATCGCACCGATCCGTAATGAGAATGACAAAGTGGTTCTGTTCCTGTGTACATTTAAGGACATCACCGTCTTCAAGCAGCCAATCGAAGACGAGAGCACCAGGAGTGAGTTTTTAACACGTCATCATGGTACTTATTGTAATTCTTTAATTCATTTTAAAAGTTTTTTACTGTAACACCAAAACAAAACTGCTATAAAACTTTAACAGTCTTATAGGTCAACGTATGTACAGTAAGACCAAGTATACGCTGCAATGCCAGAGAAAAAGAGCATGCTGATATTTGATATGAATATTTGAGTGGTTATTACACTGTATTTCATCATAGCATGTTTATGCCACAGTGGCAGCGAAGGTTTTTTCCACTTTGATTCATCATGAACCACATTGCTGAGTCACAGGCAACACATCATCACTTGCCAGATTCATGTTTTTGTTTTGTATTCAATGTTTTGATGGACTTATTTGTATGTGTATATATTTTGTAGGCTGGACCAAGTTTGCCCGTTTGACTCGGGCTTTGACAAACAGCAAGAGCACCATTCAGCAGCTTGCGCCCATGAGCACGGCCGACATCAGCTCGCACAAACACTCCAGACTTGCAGAGGTGAGCACACAGACACAGCATTTGCTTTCATCCTTGAGTTCACAGTACAAGGTTATACAAAACTTCCTCTCACGGAGGGCAAACTTGTAATAGAATCACAGACAAACACACACACACACACAGACACCTACACACACACACACACACACACAGGACACTGTTGTAATGAAATCTCACACATGGCTTTTGGAGAGGAGAAGTCTACAGCGGGATGCTCTCGGTCTGGAATGACAGAAGCTGATGTAAATAATTAACTCTGAGAGAAAAGTGTGTAACAGTTTATACTTATTTTTTGATAGTATGTTATTTATAGTCACTATTGTGTGCAGATGTTAAAAAGGAGGAGGAATATGTGTGCGTGTGTGTGTTTAATGGCAAAAGAAACTTACACAGTCTTGTTGCTAAATCTGTGGCTCTCTAATGAGTTTTTGATGGGAGAACATTCAGTATTTTCTGCTTTTATCACTATTTGTTGTCTGATCTGTACTGTAAGTTGATTACAGAGCTTGCAAAGCGTCATTCTGTTTAATGTAAACCCAAGTACTGTATTAAACCTCTTCTGTGAGTTTTGCCCAAACTCTCTCTATAAAAGTTATATTAAAACTTTGTTTTGTAGATTATTTCAGCCTTGGCTGTGCTTACTATTTGTAAACTTTATAAACGGCACAGGAAATACAACAAGCTCGACTTACATACAACTTAAACAATTTTTTTGCTGACTTCAATTATTGTTATTTCCTTCAGGAAATGCAAATCGAGCTGATAATGTTTTAGCCCTGAAGAGTCATGTGTCTCTGTGTCTCTCATGAGATTTCTCTCTCCCTCCTTCATCATCTTCTCCTCTTTCTCTCTTTTAACATTCTGTTCTTCAATCTCTCTATCATAGGACATCATGCTAAATCTCTGAGTAAACCTCATGTTCTCCTTATGCAAACATGAATAATGTAAAACCAAACTGTGTGTTATCCAGAGAAGAGCGGAAATTAGCAAGAGCAAGAATGAATATTTAAAACTAACACACTTTCCTGAGGGGACACAATTTTAGTCTCTCCCTCTATTTTCTCCTTCCTTCAGTTTTAATCTGCATTTAAGGATGTCAATGCATCACATTTTAGGATGTAATGTGATTTATCTTCAAATTCAAATAAAAGAAGGACAGGATCTTTACACCAGGGGTAAATAGCATGTTAACACAATGTGGCAATCTGCACTCAATTGCTGGGCTATTTAGGTAAATCTTCCCCCAAAACAAACTTTAAACTATTAACTCTTTTTGGTATTTTTTTTAAATAAAAACTCTTTTATGAGACATGAACACAAAGAGAGCCCTAATGAAACTGTAATCTGTGAAGCGAATTAATTGTATTAATGCATTTATGTTTTATGCAGTAATTGAAGTGGTTTTATTTTATTTTAATCTAATACTTGAAAAGCTTAAGCAAGCAATATTTGCCAATTTTTTACTTTGTTCTTTTGTTTTTGTTTGTGTTATTGCTTGTAATTAGTCTCTTTGTTCGTTTGTTTTATTGCTGACTATTGATTTGAATAAAAACTTGAAGTCATGTTTACATAATGAAGAGTACTTGAAGGCTAAGTGCCACGACTTGTTAATATTTATAGTCATATTTAAAATTTAAATAAAGGAACCTTAAGAAAAAGCATTCGTTTTTATTTATTACCCATTATTTACTGTTATTATTGATATTAACTGCTAAAACGTTTGAAACGGATCACAACCTAACAAATAATAATTTTTCAGTTAATAGAGTTAATTTACATGTTATTGAAACATTTGTAATTAAACCATGTATTATGCATTCAGTATATTGCATAATTTACTCCAATTTTATCTTCTTCTGTCACTTCTCTCTTTTTAATATGTAATTACTGTAAAGCTGTAACGATGCAAAATATTATTTGAATTGAATTGATTATATTGAAAATTTCCCACTTTGTCTTGTTTGTTCCTCTCAGGTACTTCAGCTTGGCTCTGATATCCTTCCTCAGTACAAGCAGGAAGCCCCTAAGACCCCCCCTCACATCATCTTACACTACTGTACCTTCAAGACCACCTGGGACTGGGTCATTCTCATTCTGACCTTCTACACCGCCATCATGGTTCCCTATAATGTATCCTTCAAGACCAAACAGAATAACGTCACCTGGCTGGTTCTAGACAGCGTCGTGGACGTCATCTTCCTCGTGGACATTGTTCTCAACTTCCACACCACGTTTGTTGGCCCGGGAGGGGAGGTGATCTCGGATCCAAAGCTGATCAGGATGAACTATCTGAAAACCTGGTTTGTTATAGACTTGCTGTCCTGTTTGCCCTATGACATCATCAACGCTTTCGAAAATGTGGATGAGGTGAGTAACAATGAGAAAGAGAAATTGTCAAACCTTTGAGCATTTTACCTACATCATATTTTTCGGAAATAATTAAAAATAGAATGACACTTGTGAAGTGCTGCGTGTTCTTGCTGTTGTAATGTTGGGTAGTGTCGCTTAACAGATATTACTTTCATATTGCCCTCATTCTTTGTAATTAAAGTTGTCGCCTGCTGACATGAATCTTAATTTTTCCTCTTGCGTTCGTCCTTCATGTTGTGTTCCTAAAGATCGAATCTCCGTTAATGTGTCTAAACTTATCTAAAATGCCAGCTATTTTTGGATAAATCAATATATTTCTGTGGCTGTAAAATGATGGTTTATGTTAGCACAAACCGTTTTGGTTATCTGCCTTTATAAAGTTTGTGTTGTCTTTAAAGATTTGGTCTACCTGTACAGTATTTTTAATGTTACTTGACAATAAAGTTATTGCATTAACTAACAACATAAACTAACAATGAACAATATGTTGTGCAGAATTGAATTTATTCTTTTGAATTCATACAAATGACTTATTGTGCATGTTAAAGATACAGTTCACCCCCAAAGAAAACTGTCATCATTTACTCACCCTCGAGTTGTTTCAAATCTGTATGAATGTCTTTGTTTTGATGAATACATAGAAGTATTTGGAAGAATGCTTGTAACCAAACAGTTCTTGGTCACCATTGACTACCATAATAGGAAAAATTACAATGACAGTCAAAAGTGCCCCAGAAGTGTTTGCGTTCTTCAAAATATCTTATTTTGTGATGAACATAACAAAGACATTTATAAAGCATTTTTTCCTACTTTGGTAGTCAATGGTGGCCAAGAACCGATTTGGAACAACTTGACGGTGAGTAAATGAAGACAGAATTGTCATTTTTGGGTGAACTGTTCCTTTAACAGATACAACATTTAATAAAAAATAGTATTTATTGGTAAATGTTGAAAATAACAATAACTAAGTTAAGGCTGTGGGAGCCCAGATCCCACCCAGCTAAAATTGTTCATAGATGACCTCATTGTTTGTGGGCGTGGCCCTGTAGGGGACTACAGATTTGTCCCATGCGACCGAACAATAAAGTGTGTCACCGAACAATAAAGTCTGCAGTAATAGTCATCCATAAATAATTTAGTCTTGCTTCCACAGCTGTTACTAACGTCATGAACTGATTTTAGACTCCAAAATGAAAATGGAGCTTTAGTGGGTCACACTGGTCATGCCGAATGCACAGTAATGCTGTTTATGCAGTTGAAGAGCTAAAGTGCTGCCTGACTTCAAATGTTCAAAGGTTTTTAAGGCTGGGTTGTAATTTGTTAAATCATTTGGGCAAAGTGCTTCAAATGTCCAACCTGAACTGTCGTAACTGTTACATAGAGTGCTGCATTTTTATACAACAAAATGCAAAAAGCCATTCTCATTTACATATTTTTTGTTTATGAAATAGTACTTCAATCTAAGTTTTAGTGAATCATGCAGCACAAATGTCCGTCTGCACAACAAACTATGCAAATAATTAAAGACAAACTACGTTCATGTTCATATTGCCCAGGCACAGTTTTGGAAACGCGGTTTTGTTTGGTCAGTTGAATGCGCTGCTGCTAATTTTACACATTTTAACCCACCTGCTCCAAACATAGAACAAAGTGTTTGTAGGAGTGTATTGGGTGCAATAATGGTTGTAAACAGTAAGTTTAGAGAACTGAAACTTAAAAGTGCTCAATGCTTCATAATGAAACAGAGAATACAAATCCAATAATCCGATCTCAAAAAGTGTGCCAAATCTTATAAAATAGCTATCTGCCGTTTGTGAATAACGATTGTGAATAATGACAATGAAAAAATGATCTATGCTTTTAAATTAGAGATTTGTATAAAAGGGTTTGACTATTCTGGTACTTTGTAATATCATCCGGTATAAATGAATACAACTACTAATAACAAAACTGGAAAAGCTGTCTTATTGATTGACTGTCCATCATAAATGTTTCAAAGCTGCATGACAATCATTCGCATGTAAAAATAAATATACTCACCTGAAACTTAGTTTGACTTGACTTGAAGTATTTTTATCGTAACTTTTTTTTCACACTTTGCTTTTTTCAGGGCATCAGTAGCTTGTTCAGTTCTCTGAAGGTGGTACGGCTGCTTCGCTTGGGTCGCGTTGCACGCAAACTGGACCACTATCTTGAGTACGGCGCAGCTGTGCTCGTATTACTGGTCTGTGTGTTTGGACTTGTGGCTCACTGGCTTGCCTGTATATGGTACAGCATAGGTGATTATGAGGTCATCGACGAACAAACCAACACCATTAAGACTGACAGCTGGCTCTACCAACTAGCCACCAGCATAGGCTCTCCATACCGCTACAATGCAAGTGGGAATGGCCAATGGGAAGGTGGGCCTGGGAAAGACTCTCTATACATAACATCACTGTATTTCACCATGACGAGCTTGACCACTATCGGCTTCGGAAACATCGCACCAACTACAGATGGAGAGAAGATCTTCTCTGTGGCCATGATGATGGTGGGATGTAAGTGTTCAACATTACGATGTAATTACTTTGTGCAAAATTGTTTCAGGTTAGTAGTAGAGTACATTGAGGCCCCTTGGAGTTACTTTCGTGTCTCAGAACTGCAGTGTTATGGAGAGATGAGCGTGGGCTCTTTTGACTCGAGACACTGATGTGAGAGAACTGCCACATTTCATTATCAGAATCATAGAGACATGAGGTTGAGCTGTCGTCTCTTATGCGTAGTACATAACTCATCGTTTTTTTCAGCAAGTGGGAAATGTACCTATAGTTATATTTTTATTGCTTTCCTCTGTCTGAGAATCTGAGGCTAACTGACTTATATTGTCTGGCCTCTGTTCTCCAGACAGCAGTGATTTGCTTCTAAAGCAACTTTTGAAGACAGAGCTCTGAGACCGTAATAAAGAGAGATTGGGAGAGAGAGAGGCAGGCCACTAGCCAGTAAACTAGGAATGAGAGAGAGAGAGAGAGAGAGAGAGAGAGAGAGCTTGAGGACCGTTTTTGTCCAACTCCAAAAACCTGCTGAATAAATCTGTGGGGTTCAAATCTTGGCTATTGCGTCATTTAAAATATTTAATTTAATGTTAAAATGTTTATTTTTATTTGTATCTTGATAATCCAGCTAATCATTTATTTTAAGTGATTTTACGTAAAATCACTTGTTGGCAGGGATAATCTAGTAACCATCACACTCCATGCCACGATCCAGAGATTTTAAAGTAAATTTGGGCGATTCAAACATTATGGATTTGACATTTGCAGTCAAAACTTGAAATATAAACTCTCAGAGAATGTATTTATTACCATTATGTGACCCTGGATGACAAAACCAGTCATAAGCGTCAATTTTTTAAAATTGAGATTTTTACATCATCTGAAAGCTGAAGAAATATGCTTTCTATTGATATATTGTTTGCTAGGATATGACACTATCTTGCGGAACAACAACTGTTTACAAAGCTGGAATCTGAGGGTGCCAAAAAAGCAAAATATATAGAAAATGAAGCACTCTAGCAGGCCATCCACCTACAAAAAGAAACTTTTCATACATTTACGGTAGGAAATGTATAAAATATCCTCATAGAACATGATCTTTACTTAATATCCTAATGACTTTTGGCAAAAAGAAAAATCACAAATTTTTCCCCTCACAATGTATTTTTGGCGATTACTTAAAATGTTCCCCTGCTACTTAAGACTGGTTTTGTTGTCCAGGATCACATATATTGAACCATAGGCTTTATTTTCCTAAACCCCTGTTAATAGAGTCCAGACATAAAAATATCGGTCCATACAATTTTTTATTAAACAAGGCAAATATACATGTGTTATGGATGTGATGAAAAAAGACACACATTTTTTGAGAGACAACACCAAACTTTGTAGGATTTCTGAACAAATTGAGAAGGAATGGCTCTTTATAGAATAATAATAATTCATTACAGAATTTTCATTTTTGGGTGGAGTATCCCTTTAAAATAATTATTAAATAAACTTTATGAGGGACCTCACATGAGCTATTAGTATGATCAACTCTTTTGGTAAAAACTTTTATTTATTTACAATATCAAATGCAGTCTGGCACACTATGCCAATACCAAAAATCAAGCTAATGCATCTAGCATGCCTTGGGATTTTACTGGGCCCTGCAGATCTACTTATGATGTCTTTTGACCATTTTAGCTTGTTTGGGGCAGATGATCACACACTAACGGCATTAGTACTCAATTAATGGTCCCTTTAATTGCAGCTGTATCTATGTGTTTGTAGTTCTGCAATTTCTTTGATGATGCTTGTACGCAATGTCCCACCTTCTCTGTAATTATCCGAAAGCATTGTTCTCATCCTCAGATGCTTGTCAAGATTTTTTCTCTTTTGTTTGCTTGTTTCGCTAAAGATCCTAATCTCTTACTTTGTCTCCATTTCTCTCTCACTAACTCACTCACTTTCTCTCTCCTCTCTCTCTTGGTAGTGAGGTCCTATAAGGCCTCATTATGTGTGGTATTTGATATAGTCTCCCCTGAGAGGGTGTTTCTCTGGATCTCTCTCGCTCCTGCACCACCTATGCTGTTTGTCCCACACCTGTCTCCAGTCCTGCTCTTTGTGCTGTGAAGTTGGATAAAACTTGGATGAAACCCATAAAATCTTACTGGGTGGGGTGGAATCTGGATTCATTTGCCCCAAATATGTCAGACGTAACTGGTGATCCCTCATGGCGCGATTAAATTTTAAAGGGGGTCACATAGTGACACATCAAATATTTCTAGATCTTGTGAGATAAAAGAGATCATTGTCCTACGAAAATAAACTGTAAGTTCCAGAACTCAAAGATTTATTCTCACAGTCCTATGTCTGGTTTCTTTGACCAGTTAAAATGACACTTCACCCAAAAATTCTGGCATCATTTGTCATTTGGTCACTGACTTCTTTCCATTTTGCAACCTCTTGTCATTTCAAACCTCCATGACTTTCTTTTGTCTGCAGAACACAAAAGAAGATATTTTGAAGAATGTCTGTAACCAAACAATGGCGGTGCCTTTTGACTTGCATTGGTTTTAGTATCGTCGCGGTTTGGTTACCAACATTCTTCAAAATATATTCTTTTGTGGTTTGCAGAAGAAAGTAAGTCATACAGGTTTGAAAGGACAAGAGGGTGAGTAAGTGATGTCGGAATTTTCATATTTGGGTGTACTATCCCTTTAAAATGAGGACAAGTAAGTGACCGCCGATATCAAGAATAAAAAATTAAAAGTATCTGTATCATCACACGCTTTTTGCCTTAATCCTGTTGTTTTCTCTCTATCTCTACCTTTCCCTTTTGGTCACTGACTTCTTTCCATTTTGCTTTTATTCACTTGTCTGTCTACGATCACAGTCATTTTTACTGTACAGATTTTGGTTTCCATCATTTTTTTATCTCATCTTATTCTAGACACTTCGTTTTTGTCTTCGCTCATGCCTTATTGGTTGTGAGTGGAAGTATTTGGAAAGCTATTTCAGGGAAGGTTTCCATAGAAACGAGGAGCGGAGGTACCGTGGTAACACGCTAGAAAGGCAGTAAATACAGGAGCAGAAGTTTATATTGTGCTTGTACTTATAGATCATACATAGATTTTACGGAATACAACTATCCTAATCTATATGTGTCAGAAAATAGTTGCCGATGTGATTTCTGATCAAAACTGACTTCACTAGTTTAGATTTGTATGTAAGAGAAATTTTCCCAAATGGTAGTCTTGCTTGTCCCATGTAATTTTTTCCCCCAAACAGTCCCATGTCACAAGTTGAATATTCATATGGAGAGTTATAAAGTAATTAAATGTACCTATTTATTTTTAAAATATTGAAATAAACACAACAATTATTGTTTGTGCCTGTACGAGTACCTCTTTTACCTCGATTCATAATTAAAATGAGCCTTTCCAAAGGATGTCCAGTGGCTCGCATTATAATGAAAAAGCTTTTTGGTTGAAAAGCGATTTGAAAGTGAACGATTCTAAACCATTTGTGTAAAAAAATCATCTAATTTGTGTTATTGAAAGAAAATGTTGAAAATGAATTATAGCTTTATGATGGATATGAAATGTTTAAAACAATAATTGTTGTGATTTTCATTATTGCAAAATAAGTAAATGTACAGTAATTAATAATTTATTGATTAATTATAATTACACAGATTTGTTTTGATGATTAAGTTCTATTAAGCTATTATTTGTGTCATTAATTATTGGCAACACCATTAAAGTGCCATTAAATCTATCCTCAGGCCCTTCACATTTACATCTGAACTGATCTTTTTTTTCTGTCCTGTAGCTCTTCTATACGCCACCATCTTTGGTAACGTGACGGCGATTTTCCAGCAGATGTACGCAAACACCAACCGTTACCACGAGATGCTGAATAATGTACGAGATTTCCTCAAGCTCTACCAGGTGCCTAAAGGTCTCAGCGAGAGAGTGATGGACTACATCGTCTCCACCTGGTCCATGTCCAAAGGCATTGACACAGAGAAGGTTAGACTGAGATGACCAAATAAAAGTTGCATGAAAGTTGCAAGTTTTAAAAGTTTAATATGTGTTCCAATCCTGTTTATACATTTTTCACTCTAATGTAAATGAGAGGAAGAGTTGTTTAGGAGACTTTTTGTGAGGATGATTTGAATTCAATTAAGATTTTTTAAAATATGAATATTTTTAGGACATGAGATGAGAATATTTTTGATTTTTTTTCAATGAATTAGGTATTAACTATTGGCTAACGCTATATTATAAACTCACCTGTCCAACTGTGCACAGGTCCTCTCCATCTGTCCTAAGGATATGCGGGCAGATATCTGCGTGCACCTGAACAGAAAGGTGTTCAATGAGCACCCTGCATTCCGATTGGCCAGTGATGGATGTTTACGTTCACTGGCCGTGGAGTTCCAGACCATTCATTCCGCCCCTGGTGACCTCATCTTCCATGCGGGGGAAAGTGTGGATCTGCTCTGTTTTGTGGTGTCAGGGTCACTGGAGGTCATACAAGACGAAGAGGTCATTGCTATACTGGGTGAGTCTTAATACAGAGACAAATGCTCAGTGTTGTCAGTGCTGTGGCATGACTGATTTTTCTATATTAATCTATGTTCTAGACTTTAGACTTTAATACCTGTTTTTAGCTCCTGTCAGAGATCAAATGCTATAAATCTATTTTGGTAGACATGTTGGAAAAAACAGGGCAAAGAATCAAAATCATGTTAATATTTCTGTTATAAATGAACAAAAGTGGTATACATTTTTACACATTAGGAGATTTTAGTGGCATCTACCAGTGAGGTTTGGAATTGCAACCAACGGCTCACTTGACCCCTCCCTTTAGAAGCTTGAAATAAAGTATTTAAAAAATGCGCTGTGTTAAACAGTTTGTACGTTTAGGGTCAAAAACAAAGTGTCCAAATTCCGTGTAAGGGGACCCACAAGAAATGTAAATATAAACAGCTCATTCAAAGGTAATAACACTTCATTATGGAAGGTCTTTTTAAATCCTCTGAAGACATAGTTATGTACATTGCATTTCTGTCAATAGATCCCCCCCAAAAATCACATACTTTATCTTTAACAGTGTTTTTGTGTGTTCATATGTCATTAATATGATTATGATTAGGAGCTGCTGGCCTTATATTAAATCTCAGTTCAACTGCTTCACTAACATCACACTATATTATCATCCATGAGTTGTCATAGCAACGGAACCATACAGCGGCATCAGCCATTAATCTCTAATGGTCGCTAAATAGTAGCCTTGTCTCTCCTCCAGCTCAGCTGGAGGTCTGGACCCATTATGCCCAGGAGGGTGGTAGGTGTCTGGGCAGACCAAGATGGGCTCCTGGAGAGCAGAGTTAGCGAGGTGTGGAACAGAGCAGCTCTGCAGGCAATTAATGAACAGGAATGAAGTCATTAGTCACATCTATCCATATGGCCCACAATTCGCTTGAACGACATTCGCTGGACCTGCTTCAAAAGTCCTGGGTTGCTGATAAATGTCAATGTTCAGTAACTGTTTGAAGTTGTGTTCAAATGTGATTCATTATCGCCCTGCATTCAAGCCTCTAGACAGCAGCGTATAGACAGTTTCATCGGACGCATTCAACTGGCCCGATGTTAACTTCCGATCGGTGTTTTTAGATAGAATATATCAATTTATGTGAATAATAATTTATATTTATTCTATATTAATTGTATTAAATTAAATTAAGACTCCTCAACTGTCGTTGATACTTCACTAATGTCTACCAGAAGTTAGATTTGGGCCACATAACATTTGTTTATGTTGTTGCCGCTAAAATTCGATTCTGTCCCTTTGAAACAATATAGTTCCTAGGTATGAGTAACACTGCTGTCACGGCAACAGAGTGCCATGAAAACGTATGGCTCCGTGGAGATTATGTTTGGTGAGCTCTGCTCTTCTGTCTGAGATCAACTGTAAATCTCTTCGGGGTACTACAACTGTTTTCATAGTCTCTATAGACCTTTGACAAAGTCTCTGCAGACCAATCCGAGACACACTGTACATGTGAATCAAAATAAACAGCCTGACCATGTCACGCCTTGTTACCAAAATATTCTCTTTGTGAATGAAAACCTGCTACTTTTCGATTATTAAAAGCAAAAAAGTGGAATATTTGCAGTTTTGTAATAATTCAACTTAAAGCAGCAGTCCGTAGGATTTGCCTCTTTGTCGCCATCTCAGTTTGTATTTGCTACTGCAGGTGATGTGTGGAGGTATTTCTTTACGTGAGTTGTGATTCGGCACTGCTCAACTGCGCAGATGAGTCTAATGTTTTGAGTCGTGGCGTGTGACAGTGCAGCGGTGAGAATCTTCACTGTACATCAGTAGCACATAATAAACATAGATAACATGGCAGATGATATAACACCAAACAAATAAGAACATAAACAGACACAAATAGCCCAAATGGAGGCTGTGTTGAAGTGTTTTGATATTATTTCGGGTGCTGGGTCATTTTTTTATTTCTCATGGAAACTCCCGTAACGTGATCCGGACAGAAGATCCCCGAATGCAGGGCTAAAATGCTAACAGGCACGGTTATAAATCATTATTCGCCATACAACTATATATGCTATATGGAAAGCCTTGCCATCATATCCGGGATATAAGTCCGTAAATTTGAGTAAAAACTCACAGGCTTCACTTGTCCGTACTTATTCGCGCCAAATGAAGTACAGATGTGGGGAGGTAATTTCTTAATCACACGAGGTCCACAGATAATACTAATTCAGTGCGAATAGGCCTTAAACAAAGAGAAAAAGAACAACCGATGAAACTGTACCCATCAACAAGTGTGCAACGGTTTTGTGTTATCTATTGAAATATTGAAATGTCTTACCAGTTCAGAAGAAATAAAGCGATGTCTACATCCGTAAACAACTCTTTCAGATCACAGAGTTCACGCCACCTTTGAAATGCCTTGCCAATATTAATTCTTGTTTTTTCACGAGTCCGATCACATTCCCCGTTTCTTTGTAAACTGTGAGCAGTTCGTTCTTTCTTGTTTTACACAAACGATGAATCCCCAGATGTCAACATTGTTTGGTGATTAAAGGAAAAGTACTAAACGCAGCCATAAATAATACTAAACATTGTATGAAATCCTACCCAACAGTTGTGAGTACACGCTACAAATCGCCTGTCACTCGCAGCATCCACGCGCTCGCTAGTAGCCGGATCCTCTTCGTTCTTTGTAAGAATGTGACGAAATGACGCATAGACGAAAGACACCAAATAAGGATCTCTGGGAAAGACGACCCGATAGGGTAATGCTTTCCGTGGTGAATCCCGCAAGGGTAGTTACACAGTTTTAAACACCGTTCTTTCATGTACTTGCACAATATTTTTTTTTTTTCAAAAATATCTCAAAATACATACAGACTGCCACTTTAAATATTTTTGTGTATAGAGTCTACATGGTTAATATTGACTGTTTCTTCGGACAAGCGCACGCCTGATCCCCAGTCAACTTCCGGTTTGGGTTTATTAAATTCATGTTAATATTAATGTATATTTTTATTTTACTGTATAATAGTTGTTTTAAATAAACGATTAGTTGATTTATGTTGTATGTTCATTTTATTAAATAAACGATTTGTTGAATGGGTCCTGTAGTTGGATTTAAACAGATCGTACGGCACATTCACATCTAGCTGTAGAGCTTGGTATCCGAGTCTAAATTCTAAATAGTAGAGACAGAGAAGTTTAGCCAAGCAACGGTTCTTCTCTGTTTATTTGATTGTTATTAGAAATAATCCAGAGGCACTCTGTTTGTCAATGTGTACCGGACGTTAACCGCAGCCCATGATCGCTTGCATACATAGTAACATTTGTTTAACTTGTCACTTTGAAACCCTCTATGACTAATACGCTATAGAGGTGTGTGTTGTAAAGAAATGAAATTTTTGGTAAAAAAGATTTTTTCAGTTGTTAAAGGTTAATTAGACCGCATGTGTGTATTCACCCGCAACAGCTGCTAATTTGGATGTAATTGGTCTGGCATGCGCAGCCAATTAAAGATGTTTTGCTACTTGAAATAAATCTTTAATTGGCAGGACAAGCACCTGCGGCGGCCAAGATCTCTTCTGTGAGTTTATGCTGAACTCGGCAACAAAACTCTATTTCTATTTAACCCGCCCTGTTGAAAAAAACAGCATATGCTGGTTTAGGTATGTTTTGATACAGGTTTGACCATCTTAAACCAGCTGAGGACCAATACATGACCAGCTTTAACCAGCACATGACCATTTGAAACCAGCTCAAACCAGCAACAAAATGGACGAAACCAGCATTTGCTGTTTTTTTCAACAGGGCGGCCCGTGGTTTGGACAGGCACAGGTCTGTTGTTCTTATGATAGCAGTGTATAAAGCTGGGCTGTGTCCTGTGTGATCGACACAGGGATGCCACTTCAAGGTTAAAGGTCTATTTTGAGTTCCCAGCGCCAGGTTTCTGTGGAATGTGATTGGAGAGATTATTGTGCCATTGATCTTCAGCATCTCGAAGCGAGTGATGCTAATTGCACTGCTCTGTAATAAAGGCCGCATTTGTCTTGCTTTGTTTGACAGTTTGCAGTCATTATGTTGCTTTCATAGTCTCTTGAGTTGTTTTGGGAGTCTTTCGCTTGGAAAAAAGGAAGGGTAAATCAAGAAAGATGACAGAATTCAAGCTTTAAGTTCTCAAAAAATGTACTTTAAAAATCATGTTTTATAGATGTATTATGTTGGGCTGGGAATTTAGGAAATGGTTCACAAAAAAGGAAACTCATTTATTCATCCTCATGTTCAAGTTCCAAGTTTCCACCCGAAAACTTGAATGCCAAATAATTTATACAGACCACTTTTAGAACACTTACATGTCTTTGAATTATAATAATGTCATTTTGAGAGGTTGGCAGATTATTTAATCATTTTTATTAAATGGAGCATATAGGATATTCATTTTAATGTCAGAATCAATACATATATTTGAATAAATACATATATCCAGAGCTTTTCAGAGGTTATTTTTTCAGTACATAACGTCTTCCATTTTGTTAATCACAAAAACTGTTCAATGTATTAAAGCTATTCATAAGAATATAAAATCATATGTAGAAGTCTCGGTGGTTTGTATGATTTATACAATGTCATTTTGAGAAGTTGGCAGATTATTTAATCATTTTCAGCAGGTTGTACGTTTATCCTTTGAATAAGTTATAATAGAATAAAACATATTTTGGGACTAAATGAACAATTTTTAAAGGGCCAAATAGCGTTTTACACAATGCAATACAGAAAGCGAGTTCTTCTGCCAGCCAACTGTTCTATAAAGAGATGATAAATGGAAATGTCAGATTTGATCATTCCTCAGATCAGGCCTGCTGTGAGATGATAAATTTGATTGACATTAATTAAAAGCACTCCAGTGTCATATTCTTGCTAAAATATGGTTTTATATTTTTGATGCTCAATTACTGAGGATTTTCGTCTTTCTCTTTTAGGTAAAGGGGACGTATTTGGTGATGTGTTTTGGAAGGAGACGACTCTGGCCCACGCATGTGCTAATGTACGAGCGCTGACATACTGCGATCTTCACATTATAAAGCGAGAAGCCCTGCTGAAGGTGCTGGAATTCTACACAGCGTTTGCTAACTCTTTCTCTCGAAACCTCATTCTTACCTGCAACCTGCGAAAAAGGGTGAGAGCGTAATTGCTAATACATCGCACATCTCTTCTGTGTTGTGGATCTTAATGTATGTGCTGGGGTTTGTCACTTGTAACTGATTCATAGATAAATATTTTAAACTATTCACATTATTATTCACTAACAGAAGATTAGAGTATGATGTTTTCGGACAGTTTCCGTGTAAAATAGATCAGGATTGTTTTCATAGTTAAAGGAGCCATGTGGAGTTTTTAGCGCATATAGTGGTGGAAGTTATGAATTGCAACCAACGTATCAGTCCACCCTTCCCTTCTGAAGCAGTACGGCGGCTGACACAGTTCTGAGATGCCGTCACGTTTTCGCTTCTTTGCTGAAGGAGATAACGTATTTACGAAACTCAATAGAGAAGTTTGTCCGTTTAGGGCTACTGTAGAAACAACATGGTGAATTCCATGCAAGGGGACCCGTGCTGTATGTAGATAGAAATAGCTCATTCTGACGTAATAAAGACACAACGCTTCATTATGTAAGGTCTTTATAAAACCTCTGATGACATGTATATTATATTGCATTTTCATCAATACAGAACTGTTTGTCAAAAGTAAGAACACTCTTGTTGTTTTCCATCTAAGAGTTTTCCTCTTTTGGGGGAGTCTGGGCTTTTAAGAGAATAAAAAATTCAAGCATCTAATGGAGGACTGGAAGTGAGAGGGAAGGCTGACATGACATGAGGGAGTTTCACAAAAAGTTTAGTCCTGCTGGTGTGTATAGAATTGGAGTGTGAAAGCCACAGTATGTGTTGTCAGATATTGAAGTTTAGGTGTACTGCTGAATGGCGAGTGTGTTTTCACGAGTGTGTTTTCTGGTTAATCAGCCAAAGTCTTTCAGACAGCTTGTGGGCCTCCAGGCTGACGCATTCTTTATTCACACACGCACACGTTTCTACCAGAAGGCTTTTGTATAAATGATGGGACCTAGAATGATAATGCCTGGCACTAACCATTGGCTAACGTCCAAACTTTCTCAGTTCAGATTTTGTTTGCATACACACTAAACTACGGTAACCGTTCTGTGTAAAGACTTACAGTTGTTCTTCATACACTTTGTGACAAAAAATAGTTGTCAACTTCTTTCTTTGCAGATATATTAAATCCATTTACTCCGTGACTTCAGTTACTTTGGCAGTCACTGTCCAGGAATCTATTGAATGGAGTGTTATTTTCCGGCAGCGGTCGAGTGTCTTCTGTTGCAGAGAGATTTAGACAGGTTTAGAATTATTTTCCTTAAGCAAGAAATTGAGCTGAAGATTGAATCTCCAATCTCATTTCTCACTGTGACTGAATTAGTGCTGTTTCTGTTGGTGCATTCACCACGTTGCTGCATTAGATGTGTGTGTTTGAATGAGTCTGCAGGTGACAGGCTGGATTACCTATACATACCTAATGTGTCACCTAATCACCACTGAGATTCTCTCACCGAGGGTGCATGTGCGTGAGGGGAAGAGGTTTGGTTATCGTACAGTGGGGCTACCAGCAGAGATGGGCTGTAGGACAAAAATAAGAAAATGAGATACTGTATTTAAAGGGATGGGTAGAAGTTAATGTGGCAAGAGACGATGCGTCTTAGAAAGCACACATATTTTTACTTCCAGTCCAATATACTGTATAGTAGCTTTCATATTTCATTATGTAGGAACTTTTTTAGTAAAAGTACTTTAGCACTTTTTATAATAGTCACATATTCAGAGTATAGCACAGCATGGTGTGACATTATTTGAATCCTGACGTGACAAATGTTGATTTTTTTTTCTCGCTCTCCTTCTCATTTGTTCTGTTTCTTCTTTTCTTTCGCTCTACCCTCTTTGTTTTCTTTCCCTCATCCATCTTCATCTCCATTCGCTCTGTTTAGCGAACTAATTAATGTTGTTTTTAAGGTTATTCTCTGTAGTCCAGAACCTCAGGGGAGTATCGCGATACACACAACCTTTGGCGTTAAATGAAAAATATTTCAAATATCATTAGAAAGTTATTAAAGTAAAACAATGGGATGAAGATGAAATGCTTTTATTCATTCCTCTCAGGCAGGTGGTCCCCAAGAGCTATTACTGAGAACGAGATCAGACTTATCTAATCATGCAGACACACAGAGACCTCCCACGCACATAGGACCCCAGGCTATAAGAGGAGACTCCTCTCCCAATTTCGTTTTTGGAATAATGGCTTCTCTCCTGGGTGCTTGCAGAACATGAAGAAGATCATCTGAAAAAGATGCTGAGCCTTTTTTATTAGCTGGCATCAGGCCGCATGAGGAACTTGGAGAGATGTGGCAGCTGTAAATTTGAAGGCTGTTGTGTGTGATATGTCTGCTGGAGTTGAGTCAGGGAATTAATTTGATTTCTTCACCTGGTTGGGGAATTTTCAATTCAGAAAGGGTTGTATTGTTTATTTGTATTTAATTTGGTGTGTTTGTGTGTGTGTGTGTGTACACCTGATTTCATCAGCCCTGTAATGTGACAGGGTGTGCTGCATTTGTCAGTGATGCCCTCAGCAGTAAAGGCATAAGAGCCAATTACCTCCCGTCTAAGAGAAGACACTTCCCCACTGTGAGATGGCAGTTTGTGCGTGTGTGGGACTGTGTGTGCAAGCATACATGTCTAAAATATGTTGATATGATGCTTATGGGCTTCTGTGTCCTTTTTAAGGCAGTGAAACCTCATTGCATCACAAATATACCCAAGAAACTGGTCATAATGTGTACAAAAAGACAATAGTGCTTGTTTTACTGTATTTGTGAGGTCATAAATTTAATTACTATTATTATTATGTCAGACTAATGATAATTTCTAGCCTCTATACATAATCCTCACAGAAACAATGTAGCATTAGATTGAAAAACATAATTTGGCCATTTGTAATAAATTAGTTGCATTGATATTAGATGTTAGTGAGGACTTCCTATATATCTTAATAGACAGAATCGGATCTTTCATTGTTTTTTGGCTTATCTTGTTAATGGAATTGTTGTTGTGTATTTTGGTTTGTATTATGTTTTTAGATTTGATATTGCGATTCCAGATTTGTACTTTTGATTTTTGATTGTTTGCAGATTTTCAGTTATTAGTTTTGCAATTTGTTGTTTTGTTTGCACTTCCCGACCAACATACATTTGACCTTCACAAAGACCTGTATGGCTAAACCTGTACAGATGATTGGTCATGGACTACATGCTAGCAAAAACATCTTATGACACATTTTATATTTACGTCATTTTTGTTTAGTATAGTGATTTCTTGCTTTTATGATAAACGAACTGCTTGAACGTGCATGCAACACATTGTCATGGAGGAAACGCATCATGAAAATCATGCAACATAAAAATCTTTCAACGTTGTATCAATGCTGACATGAATAATGTGAAAGAGTCAGTGCATATGAAATCTCATCACTTTTTGGATAAGTTGCTGTGGCACGAAAATCTTGATTGCCTCAGTGACCCTAAACCTTTTCTGAGCCTCATGACGGCTGTTTTATTGACCAGAACATACTCAAGAAGGTTTTTCCTCTTCCTCTGGGCAGTTATATAATAAGTGTAGGTCACATTATATCACCATGCAGCGTTTGTTTTCTACTCCTCTCTGATCTGAAGTGGAATTTTAAAATAGCCTTTACAATATAGAGAGGACGACCTCCGAGGGCTTTAACACTGGAAGAAACAGCATGAAATTGACATGCATTGCTGTGATATGCATTGTGTGAGATATTTCTCTAGGGACGGGCAGTCGGGTCACCGGCCGCTGTCTCTCGTTTAGACACAGTGAAATGCTCAAAGTCTTAAACGGAAACGTGAGTCGGTCTATTCAGAATGAATCTTTGCGTATCATTGCTCCCCGTGAACAATATTAAAATGGCTCTAAAGACCCAGACCGAGGCTAGAGTTTCATGAGGCTATGGAGGTCTGTGTGGTTTTCTTTGATGCCTGATGTCATTATTTAGTGTTTTAATCTGACTTTAGATCACCACCTCATTTTTTAGTTCTTATAAAGGAAGTGTTATAAGGCAAAGATAAAGTTATTTGTGGGATGAAATTTTTTTTAGGAGTTATGCATTTGTTAATATGTGTGGATCCCTGAGATTGAATTCATGACTCTTGATCTGAATCACAGACACTGAGCAATATATAAATATTATAACATATTGACCTCAAAAACAATATTTGCTTTTTATTTTACAAACAACTACAAATGTAGAAGTTTCAATTGTTGCCTGGAGTGGTGAGCACAGTACCATATCATGTTTTTTCCATTTTTGTGTCCACATGAATGAATATATACCAGGTTTAATGTGTACATATAACTCAGCATAATAACATTAAATGCACTGAATGTTTATATACTATTCTTTCTGGCAATTCAAATTTCCATTCAATTACCATACGCATCTCACAAATCTAAATATGCATATTTACAAATAGCATAGTGATCTCTGAGCAAGGGGGTTTATGATTAGAGTGCCATAATGCACTTTATCTCATCTTCTGATGAAGATGACTTTGTAGTCTGCCAAATGTAAATGTATATGCAATATCACTGACAGATAACTCTGCTGACACTTATTCACTTCTCTGCTATAGGGTTTTCACTGGTAGCTTTTCCATTTGCCTCAATACATTAATTGATCATATGTTTTGTCATGTTTATTCAGGTCATGCCTCTATCTCTCCCCCATTCACTTACATGCACTCAGCCCTCTAATTTGCAGGGGTAATGTCCATGAAACGAGGTTCAATAAAAGGAAGGAAGGAAGGAGGGGGGAACCGGCGAACATTTAAAGCACTTTAATCAAAATAAATAAACGATAATACGGAAGTAAAATTCCGGTAGCCACCTCACGATCGAATGCCGGCCATAAGAACATAAAAACAAACTTAAACTGATGTCAGGGCTCGGTCCTCTCTCGTCAGCAGTCCTGTCGCTCGTCCTCTTATGCTCCTGATTTCCTCCGTGAGATATGCGGGACCGGTTTGCGCACAGCTGATTCCAACTATCACTCACGCCACCACGGCCCCGCCTCACGGCTCTCGTCCAGCCTTCCTCATCACAGTCCACTTATATCATTGTGAGGGTCCCTGCTTTATCGTTGCTCGAAGTAACGGATTGTTCTCGGATGGGTTTATTGAGGACACCTGCTGCTGATTTCCGGTCATGCCTTTAAAAAGGGCAATTTGCCATTGACTGGGAGCGCGGCCCTTTTGGACATGGTTTCCTTGGATTTGCTTGATTTGACTTTGGTTACTTTATACATTTAAAATTTACCTTCATTACACTTTTATTCATACACCTACTTCACACCACTGATTCCTGACTAATTCATGCGCTATTGTTTTTTCTTATGTATAGTTTCATTTCGTTAATAAATTATTTACATTGTTTGCACTTTTTTTGTGTGTCCCCGTTTTTGTTGCGTCCTTTTCGAGCCATGGGGAGTAACAATCATCATTACAGTTTTTGCCTCAATTTGAACCTTCTGTAAGATCTAAGGTCACAGCGCTGGAAGTGATGCAGGTCAGTGGTACAGTAAGAGAGAGAAATAAGAAAGAGAAGGTGTGATGGCTGGTATTATTTCATTAAGCGTCATCTTTAATTCGTTTTCGCAGGTCAGAGGAACATCCAGTCACACGCTTTAAGAGGATCGGACAATTCTGTCATTGTTTGATCACCATCATGTAGTTCCAAAAGGGCTTGATAAACAAAAGGTGGTCATTTCTAAGGTGAACAAAGCTCTGATATGACAAAAAAGCTCTACTTTTCTGTGAGATTTTTCTGTACCTCAATGACATTATGCGGTTTGCGGAGGAGTGCAAGCAGTTATTGGCTTGAAGGAAGTCAGAAGGAACGAGTTCTAATGAGATTGTATCGCCCGATGTTATTACAAAGCATGCAAATGCCAACAGTTCCCTTCATTACTGGAACTCATTAAATAATTTATATTTGTCTTATGTGAAAATATCCATGCTTGGGAAACTGTGTGTGTGTGTGATCTCGACTGGAAATAGGACAGAAAGTGGAGTTTAGACTTGTTCTGCTGACATTCAGTAAGGAAGCAAAAGAGAGTGCCAGACTTTCTGTCTCTGTGAACCATGTCTGAAAAAAAAGCATAATTTGTTTCATGGTTAGGTATAATAGTTGAGAAATGCACCCAATACGTGTTCTTAAAAGAAGAATTCACCCCAAAATGAAAATTGTGTCAGTATTGACCCTCAGTGGGATTTTTTAATATAAAACACAGAAGTATACATTTGGACAAACTTTGGACGAGAGCAATATCATTAATGCAACTTACATAATGTTTGTGTACGGTGCATATAAAATTTGTATTTATTTACACATAAACATACACAGAAATGTATACACATAAGAACATTTTGCATTTATTTATTTAAATTGTATATAATTAAATATATACGTAGATCTGTATGTATTTTTAACTACAAAATTATTCTGCACAGCACACATATATTATGTAAACACAAACTTTTATTCTGAATCCCGGTTAATCACGATTAATCTTTCGACAGCTATAGAATCAAGTACCACAGATCAGTTACCATAAAGAACATAAATGAATGATGATTTCATTGGTGGAGAAAGGAGAGTTTGATGCGGTCTTAGAAAGACAGGAAAAATATGTGAAGTGGAGGGAGAAAAAAGAGCAGTATAATGTATAATTTCAGTAAAATCTTTAAACACAGTCTTTCCGGTTTGTTGGTAAACCCTGACAGGGCACAAAATTGAAGCTTTAATGTAACTTTTTGTAACAAAGATACAAAATGCATATTTTAAAGCTTGTGTCCTTCTCCACACAACACACATTTATGTTGATGCAGAAAGCTGTATTTTTATAGGGATTTGGTTATTGTGGTTATTGGGAAATTATACAAAAGTTTTACATTTATTTGACTTTATTGTTAGATATTCGTACTATTGATTTAAACGTTTTAATACATTTTGCTTTGATGAATACAGTTTCTGAATAAGAAGGTCCTCAATAAAAAGCTTCTTAAAAAGTATTCACCGAAAGGAACATTGCCAAAAGTCCAATATTGTGTATCCTACTTCATGCCTGATAATGCTATTTTCTTTCTCCATATCCAGTTTGTTTTCCGTAAAATCATTGATGTAAAGAAAGAGGAAGAGGAGAGGCAGCGATCGAAGAATGAGGTGCTCACCATACCTGTGGACCACCCTGTCCGAAAACTTTTCCAGAAGTTTAAGCAGCAGAAAGAGCTCCGTAACCAGGGTGCTTCAACCCAGCTCGACCTGGAAAAGAACCAACACCTGCACGCTCACAGTGCCCTGCAGTCCACACGCACACCACTTCATAAACCTCATGGCCCCCTCATGCAAAACTCACTGCACACGGTTCACAACGGATCCACAAGCAGCGTAGTCACCATCTCGCAGATCACGCCCATCCAGAACTGTCTGGCCTACCCAAAACCGGGAGACTCCATCAAGCAGAACAACCGCGACATCATGAACTCAAACCCGCCGGTGATCAGGCCGCGAACAGGTTGAAGGTAAATAACACGACCCGGACCAAACCGCAGGAACCACCCGTGGCTGGATGAGACTGAAAAACAACGTGGGCGCTCCGGGTTCACCGCCAGAGGAGGACAGAAAGAGGACTGAACAATGCCGCCAAAGCCGTGTCCATGGAACACCTGTCGCCGGATGTCAAAGTTCAGATAGAAAATGTCGAGGAGGTTGGGGGATCCAGAAAGAATTCTCTTCGCAAAACAGACTCTTGGGATAGCGGCCCTGACCTACAGCGACCAGAGACTCGATCGAGTTTCGGAACCCCAGAGTCCCGTACCTGAGGTTGGCGGAGAAGGACCCGCTCGTGTATTCTTTCCCAGTAGCGAGATAGCCTTCCCAAGCCTCGCTGCAGGAGGCAAGGCTTGAGCTACGGGCCGAAATTCAGGCTTTGAACGGGAGGATGGCAGTTTTGGAGGAGAGGGTTGGAGAGATTCTCAGATTGCTTTTAGAACAGTCAAGGTCCCGTCTAGTCAAGAACCCACCTCAAAATCCCACAGACCCAAACTTAAAGCACAGACCAGTGATCCAGTATCCACAGCATGTACACCTTACTCTGAAAAAGATATGGGTTCACCGTAGAGGTAGAATGACTTCAAGGTTAATTCAAGATGAAGCATTTGTGGCATCACTGGGGTGTTTCTAGAGCGTCCAAATTTGGTATGCCTAAAGCTTATAGTGGAACCTCTTTACAGTAGGATAGCTTGGGATGGTTTCTGGAGCTCTGTAGCATCTAAGGTTGGAATCTTACAGCTGAACATCTGTACTGGATGGTTCTGGGGTTGTCAGAACCAAATGACATCTGCTGCTACACAAGTGCAGTTTTGCACTTACACTGAACTCAGGCAGGAATTTTCAGATGAGATTTTAATTTTCTTCAACCTGTGGGGTTGTACATACTTTGCACGTCCAGCTGGGTTCTGGCTTGCCGAAAATGTGAAACACTAATGATGTCTGTACAATTAACTTGATATTTAAATGCTTGTATATTATGCAGTTAACTGCATGCAGATCTATTTATTCTCACAGAATGCTTATTTTTATTGTCTACGGGACTGTTCATTGCCTTGAAAAAGTAGAAATTTCAGTACTGTGCATTCAGCTTTTCGGCAAGACGTAGCATGACAAACACTGAGAGAGATGGGTTTGGTGTGTAACATTTTTTGTAGAATATGCATGAATGATTTCAGTAGCACTCAAGCACTTCGCCTTAACTGACCTAGAATCACCCTTAAGATAAAAATGATAGATTTATAACAAAGACTTGCACTTCATTTAAGTGTAACTGGAATATATTTATGTATTATTTCAACCTGTTCTGCTAGCAGAATATCACAAATGTTAAATAATATATTTTATGTTATATTTAATATTTGGTTTTAAAGTATACATTCCTCGGTTAGAAGAAATAGACTCAAAACACTTTCATACTGTATTTGTAAGCATAAAACGTTGTTCATAATGTACACTGTAAAACAACTATTTATAAGATTTACTTTTAATGCAATGGTGTGCAAAGACTTGACACAAAAAATGTTTAGTAATATTGACCTTAAAAAACCGTGTATAATTTTTTTACAAAAACATTTAAGTAAAATTTACTGAAAAACTATCTGATACAAAAATCCTGATATGTTATGCTTAACACTTCTTTTGGTATGATATTATTTCATCATTTAATACTCCTGGTCTTTCCATCCACATTGACATCATATTTTTGAAGACTCTTGATAACCACAATATTTGTTGGTCTGTGTATTTATGTCTATCTGATGGTACATTTTACCTTTACAAATGTCAGCATTTATTTTGAAGGATCGTGATTTTTCTTTTCATTCAAATTTTGCAATATGTGATGTTTTACTACTGGTTTTGCCACTGTACTGTACATCTCCCTGTGGTTTCAAATGACTGTATTATATGCAACTTAATAAACATAGTAAATAACAAAAACATTATATTTTGTCCTCAGATGTATATTGACGATGCACTGAATTTATGCTGTTTTTACATAAAAATATGTTTTTTTTTATCTCTGTCTTAAAATGATCATGGACGAATGAACTTCAGTAACATGGAGATTCTTTGAAAGAACATGCAGAGTGACAGGTGCAAAAAAGAGCCAGGAACAGAACAAGGTTTGGCTGACTTTTACATTGTATAACCTTCCTTATAACATTAATGTAATTTGACAGGCCAAACTACTGATCACCTAATTTTTGGACAGAAGATTGAGTGTTCAGTTCTTTAGAATATAGTTTTTGTACAAACTTCACAGAGATCACAGAAATGAGTTACAACACTTCTTATTTTTTAATTGAAGCTTTGAACTTTGTCATTTTCTCACCCTTTTAAAATAGTAAGGATTTCAGAATTCCTGTTGATTACAGATAAACAGCTGTTTTGTGTTGGAAGGAATTTCTTTTTTCATGTCTTTTTCAGGTTGCAGACAGATGAAACTGCAGCTCTTCAGTACTGCGGATCGGTGGATTTTGTGAAATAAAGACAGATGAAGCTCTTGCCAGAAGTCATTTTTCAGGTAACTGTACTGCAGCTTTGCATCAAGGCCATAGGATTCTTACATTTTTGTGTAACTTATCTAAGTTTAAGTTAAACTCAATTACACATATTTTAAGCATGTCAGAGCATTAGCACTTTGTGTGGATGTGTGTTCTGAGGTGGCTAAAATTATAAAGGCTAACTGCCTATAAATAATTTAAAATATAAAGTAAAACTGTCAAAATCTAAAAACTTCTGAATTAGCAGAGCTTTGTATTGTATTTTTAATGCATTGTAAGTTGCTTTTAGGTAATAGCGTCTGCAAAATGCATAACAGTAAATGCTGTTAAAGAAATAATTTTGAGAGTTAGGGGCTACGACAGGAACAAACATAGTAGCTTTAAAAAAATCTGTATTTGTGTGTAACCCTTGCAGTGTTGGTTCTGTCATAAACATATAGAAGGTCATTAGATCCTAAAAGGGATCGTTCTTAATTTCATGCTTGATTAAACTCTGGTATTTAGTCTAGATTGACTTTTATTAATAGCTCAGCGTGGCTGTAACTTTAAGATAGCCCATATCACCATATTTGTAAGAAAGTAAACCTTTCAAAAGTGGCCAAAATCCCTTTAGTGGTTTACTCAAAGAGAGAGAAATACAAGCACCTTTGTAGAACCTATAAGGGAACTTTGATAATTGTTTTTAATTGTCCAGTAAGTGCTGTAATTTGATATTTAAGAATAAAAAAGTGTTTAAAAAGATTAAAACTATATTTTACAACTAAAAGATTAAACCAATTATATGATATAGGATAACAGTTCGCGTAAGAAGATTATACAAGTGTCTACAATACATGTCTTTTCTTTTTGATTTATAGAAGCTTATTTGCTTGAAAGAGCTTTGAAAGAGTCTATCTTGTACATAAATTGGGCCAGATTTAGAGCTTAACTGTTTGACAGTTAATTGAATAGAATTGATTTGACAAATGGTTATATGGGTATCAATCTAGGACAAAGATTCAGGGGAGTTTGACATTTCAGAGAATGCTGGTAAAGAGTACCGTAAAATAACCATCATGAACAACGTCTATCAAAAGTATTAGACAGGAAATCTGACCAACATCATGCAAACTCTGGGCATCAGAATTATCAGGGGTCAAAACCTGGAAAAATTATCTGGTGAGGTCAGAGATTAAGGGTGCTGAACTGTAAATTGTTTTTGCTATTGCTAGCTAAAATGTTGCATTGACAAATAAGCATCCAGAATGGGAACTATTCATTTTCTAATTATATATTTGTCATTATGGAGAGCATCTGGGTTTCCTAGAAGTCTATTTTAAAAGTAAACTACTATTTGTGAGTATGGAAAATATTGGGAATTAACTGTTGGTCCTAATAAATGTCATTCTGTATCTAAGCATATAGCAGAATTTGATCTCTGCAGCATATGTAACAAACTGTTCTCAGGGTGAAAATGGGGTAGGTAATAACCATTTGCGTTTGCTGCTCATTATGATGCAGGAGCAGGAGAGGAAATGTTTTTTTCCATCAATTTCACATTAGGAAGATTTACAATCATTTATCATGGAGGGACTGCTGCTGGCATATGTGACCACCCAGTTTTGCCAGGATCAGACATAATAGCATTCAATTCTGCAGCACATTGATGATAAAATTAGATGTTCACATATGTTGGATCTGTACTTTGTGCATATAAAGAGCAAATGGGCTGCTGCTTGTTTTAAATGAAGAAAACGTTTCAGTGTCACACATTGGTCTCCTCCCCTGATGAAGGCCAGACATATATGAAATTCAATACCTTTCTATATAAAAGATGACATTTTGAATAGGTCAGTAAAGTAAAGGCATTTGAATACATCCCACAACTTTGTTTATTGGAAATAAACATTAAAATACAGAAAGCGATATAAAAACTAGATCAGTGGTTCTCAAACTTTTTTATTGTGAGGCCCCTTTGCAAATACAGACTTAAAGTCTTATACTTGCAATTTTAATTAAAACAAATTCAGTTAACGAATCGAGGAACATCAGTTATTTAGGTTGGTAGTCTTATTTTTCTGACGTTTGATTGCATTAAAATTATGATAAATTCCCCTAACCTTGGATGCATAGGTACCAAGCTTTTTGAGAGTATTCAAGCCTTTTCCAGGGTCAGTTTAAATGGGTCTGGGTTTGTTGATATTCCCTGTTTAACATTTACATTTACATTTAGTCACTTGGGCAGACGGTTTTTACAGGGAAAATCCCCCTTGGAGCAACATGGAGTAATGTGTCTTGCTCAAGGACACACTGGTGGTGGATGCTGGGATCGAACCAGCAACCTTTGATTACCAGTTCAGTGGTTTAACCCACTAGACCACCATCTCCTCATCATGAACAACGGACAACGGTTTAACGGACAAGAGAAGTGGTGTGTTTATGTGCGTGTGTGAGTGCATGTAGGAAAGATAGAGAGGGCAGATGCTACATGCATGACCATTAATGACATTTAGAGAAGAACAATTTTAGCACCCTACAGGAGGCTGGACACCCTTCTGATACACCCGTTAGATCTAAAAGAGAATCTCTTCGTCCCCTGTTGTATTACTCACACATACTGTACATATGGGCTCATGTGTCATAGTCACAAGACATAAGCCTCTGCCAAGTACAGTACTTACAAGTTGAAAAAAACAAAGAAACTGATACAGAATACATATTAATTTTTCAAGAACAAAATAGCAATGCTGATTTTTGACAGGAGCCCCTGGTGTAGATAAACAAATACTGTTGAAACACAAGTCTGGCAGGTTTACATTACCCAGCATGCATTGTGCACATTTACGGAGGAGTTTTCTAACCACACACATTATTGCATATCGCATTATTTATTATGAATGCTTTAAAATACCAATAAGCGTGTGAGTTTGTAGTCTTCAATCAAAAGTCAGAAATTTCTAGTTTATTCTCGTCAAATTCTTCATATACCAAACAACTGTTAATATCAACTATTAAGTCCCCCGAGATATGAAAAAGCAACTCTGAACAAGGAAGTTTTCTTCTTGGATATAACTACTAAATATATGTTGTGTTTTTCAGGTTATGACAGATGACTGCAGGTGTGCTGTCTGAAATTTAATGACATTTTGCTCTATGCAGACAAAACAAAGGACAAAAATTAAAACAAGCAAGATATGTAGGTAAATCTCTCTCTCTTTCTCCCTCACACACATACACATATAGTGAATGTTGGTTTCTCCTGGGTTTTAGACAGAAGTGATGCATTCAGTGGTGCTGGTGAGACAGACCCCGCAGTCACACCGGATGGCCACTGGATAGGTGTAGGACGGGTCCACCTGGACCGAGCAGTTCGGCAGCTGTACCGTCACTAATCGGGTCTCATTATAGGTGCACACACGCTGATATGACTCGATGAAGGGCGGGTCTAGAATGGGCTTCTGGAGTTATGACAGATGAGAAAAGGGTGATTGGCCAATGTCTTGTATCACAACTTACAGTTTTTTTTCTGTGGCTGTACTTTTAAACTTGTTAAGTTAAATGTTTGATAATAAATTAATAAAAATCTTTCTATTATTCGGTTTTCTATTTGTTTTTCTCTATCCCTCCCCCTGTCTCTACTCTTTCTCTCTCCGTTTTTCTGTTTCCTTTTCATTTATTCATTCATAATTTATAGAGCGTGAGAAAATAGTTAAGTGGCTAATATAACATTCTTACTTCCCAGGTCTCGCAGCGCCCCCAGCAGGCATCAGTGGTGATGTGCATCCCGCCGCAGCCTGGTTTACGGGCCAGAAATGTGAATTCTCGCACGGCACAGCCAACGAAACGCTTCAGGTTGAGCACAGAGGCTTCAATATCACCCCCAAAACACAGCCAAACAGCCGGAGTCACACAGCACAGCTTTACATGAGAAAATCTGCCACACACACATTTACAAAGTCATTTCTGTTATTTCTTCAGTTTTAAAAGGTCAGCATGTGCTCTTGATAAAAAATCTATGCGATTCATGAACATCATTAAACAGTTTTTAATAATATTATTAATAAGTTTAGAGTTTTCAGAATCAGACAATAATACCTTTAATAATACATGTTTCATACCTTTGTGCTTCAGAGAAAGGAGCCAATGTAGTTCTCAGATCTCAGTAGTGCCACTTTTTCCTAAATAAAAAACAGTAAAAAATTATTAATACAAAAAATCCTTAGATTTGTCTTCCAGGTTGGTCTTTTGTTTGAGTGGGTTCGACTTATGCAAAGATAACTGAATGAAACATGCAGTAAGCGTGATCTGACTTTAGTTCTTACCTCTGCTGACTCAAATCTGCCATTTATTAGAAACGGCCCTGCAAACCCCACCTACAACAGCGCGGGGCTGTCTGTGTTGTGCCAGCTTCATTTGACAATGATAACAAGATGTCACAGGGAGACTGATGACAAAACATGAAGGAGCCGGAGTGTCCATGTGTTAAGTTCAGAGATTGATCCAGACCCTCAGGCATGTCTTACCTCTTAGGAGGAAAGAAGCTCTTTTTGTTCAAAGTCATCCACACGGAAATGAGTGGGAAGCACCTTCGTTCTCTAATCCATGGATTCATTTATTCACCATGAGGATCTATCTACCTCGCAGGTTACTTTACTGTAAGTATAGAAGAGGAGGTGTATGGGACAAGTTTAATGAGGCTTTAGGCACCAAACCTGTCCAAATGGTGGCAAAATTAAGATGTAATCTTATAATAATGAAAGCGTGATGGGTGCAATAATTTTTGCCAGCTTTATAGTTAATTACACATTTTAAAGACAGCTCGGTTATACTGAGATATTTCAGTAATTTTACTATCCTTATGAACAATAATCTTCATTGTTTGAAAGATTACATAGACCTGCCTGTGATATGTGTTATAATTACCTGTAGTATAGCCAAAAGGAACAGCAAAGACAGAACCAATATTATGAACATAAAAATGAGAAAGTAGTGGGTGAATGTTTATTTGCAGACAGTCCTTCCCATAATAAAAGTCTCTTTATTTTCATGAAAAAATAATACATTCAGTTTGGCTATAAAACTACAGTTTTTCCCCTGATCTGTGGGACATTGGATCTATGTACACATTATTTACTTTGATATCTGAAATAATCATTTTACAAAATGTTACTGATTTATGTATCGAGAACCCTTAAAGCCATCCATTTCTATTGTAGTTTAAATGTACAATATTCCTCCAGTGATGGATATTTTTGGGAGGCTAAACTTCTATAACATCCAATAGTCCACAAATCCGCCACTTATGTCCACTGATGTCATGCAGTCCCTAGGTATTTTTACTTTAATTCAGCATTTATTTAAAAAATAAATGCATAATGTAATTATTTATATGTATTTTCTTGGGATGAAAAAGCACTACCTCAGTCACCCTAATTCACAAACATCTTTTTCTTGAACACCCTTTTCTAAATCTACAGGGCACGGTATGGCTTTAATTGAAGTCAATTAAGTGAGTTGTTTTGATTCTTGTAAATGGTTTTTATTAGGCCCATTATAACCATTCTTTAACAATGACAAAAACAATAGTATTGAAATGTGTTTTTAGGCATAGCCTACTACAATATGACAGTATATTTTTGTGTACTTTAGGCCTATAACCAACCCATGTGTAAAGTTGTTACTGCTATTAACTATTAAGTATTCGTGAAATTTTAATGCATTGGGTTGTTGTGTCACATTCAACATTACCGTGTGTGATTTTAATTCGTGTAAATCACTTCTGCAGCATTATTACCCTCAACCATTATTAAATGTTCTCCATGAAAATGTATTCTTCAAAACTCCCCCTTTTCCTCTTTGCACTACCAAATAGCTTCTGTACGATTTTGTCACTTACTCTTGAAACATTCTCATATGAATCCATTAGGAATAGGCCTATATTTAGTTTTTTAATGAATATAAATGTAATAATCTCTCAAGCTGCTAAGGTCAATACAGCTGCATGTGTAACAATTATGCAAGAGTTAAAGTGTTTAAAGTGTTTATAATAGATTATCACGCACATACTAAATTGACCCCTGTTTATATGTACTTGCAAATTGTATAACACTGGCATTAATGAATATTGCTACATCTTGTTATGAAGTGTGTATTTGATAATTGTGTAGTATGTTTATCATTTAGTTTCAACTGCTGAACTGCTGCAGGTTTCTGAGTGGACGTTATAATTTAGAGACACCGAGGGGCGCGTCCGGTTACACGCGCACTCCGTCGTACGGATGATTCTCGCTTCGAGCGCAGCTAAACGGGAATATATACGCGTCACACATCGTTACACGCAGTGGTACGAGTTCCATAACGACTTATATTTGTTGTTATTGTTATTGACGATGGAGAACAGTCAACACTGAATGCGTAACCGTACGTTTGAAAGAGAGGTTCTTACTTTCCCCCAAACATGTAAGTATGAACTTTGAAGTTCATCTGAACATACCCACCTTGACAGTCAGTTTTAAGGTATTGAATAACATATAACTCACCATTAATCATAACCACATCATATTTAATTTGGTTAATTCTTGTTTTTGGTTGTTATTGTTTCTTCTATGTTTGCCCTCGCAACTTTATAACATTTCTTGTCCTCTAATTCAAAACACCAGTTAATTTGACATTTTTATATAAAACCATTATAACAGGTTAGGTTTGAAATATAATATAATATTACTAACAAGTCTAATATATACATACATGCCACTAGGTCATGGCATGCGTGTGTTTAATAGCTGAAATGTAAGCTTCTTATATTGAACGGTATTTGCAACAGGGTATTTGTAACTATTTTGGGCCGGTGGAGCGCGCAACACCCCTTTCGCGCTCATGGCATTCCGTGTGTCAAAGGTCACGCGGGTTATTATGTACTGGGTGTCCGTGAGCCTCTCATAAAGATTCAGTTTTGTAATTTTACAGCTCACACACGAGGACACAATTTGTTGTAATGTTTGTTATTTTTTTTATGTGGTCATCTTAATCAGATTGATTGATTTGCATTCTCATAAACCCTAAATCAAAGCGTATTCTGTTTATCATTAAAAGATGTTGCTTTCTCAGAATTGTTCTCTAAATTTAGTTGTCAGTTCTTTGTTCTTCTAAGCTCAGGCATAAAGTAAAATAGGATAGATTTGTCACTGTGTTGTGAAGGTGCTTGTCCTGTGGGACTGTCCTTCTCTGTATTGTGCAAAGTGTTATGGTGGTCAGTTCCAATGAGATTTATAGATCTTTTGGAAATGTATGTTGTTAATTGTTTCTCTGTTTTCAATCAATATTCATCACCTTTTTGTAATTGGAAGTCTAGCTCAAGATAGTACACATTCTTCCCTTTCTATAGAGTGACTTATCCCAGCAAAAGACACTCACACATTGAATATTGTTTTATCATGATTGGTTTATTTACGTGACTGTGCTTTTTTTATAATCATACACCCACAGTATATCATATCCCTTCACATATTTGTTGTTCTTTACTGCCATAAAATATATATATACAGTAGTAGTTTTGAGCCCCTTGATGGCACTGTTGTTCATTTATTGCTTTGATCCCGGGGATTTAAGATGATGTGCTCTTGGTTTAAATGAGTGTTTATGTACATTTTTTATGACCTCTTCACTTTACCAGCATTTTAGATCCTGTAGCGATGTGAATATGAATAGTGTTTAGGTTTGGTCTGAATAACCTGCTCTGTTGGCTTGGTTTGTACATGTCTGTCATGCTTAAATGGAAAAGTTTTAGAAAGGTCTTCTGTGTTCAGTGCCTCCACAGTCCCAAGGTTTTGCATCACCTGAGATCATAAAAAAATTACTAGTTTAATTAAATTAATTGTTTTCATTGAATTAGATTTGCTAAAGCATATCGCCAGGCTTATAAATGAGCCAATATTCAATTGATTATATGAGTCATTTACTAAAATGAATGAGGGTTGCAGGATGTACCTGTGATCATGTTTGTATAAGACATTATAACCTGTAAATATGTAACTGTAAAACTGCAACATCATCATATTTCCCCTCACAGATGCTGCAATGCTTCAGCTCACGTTCAGCTGACGTGTCTCTGTGGGAACCATGACATCAGAGAGGACATCTGGGGACTCGTCCCGTGAATCTGGCTCACGTCCACTGGACATCGATGATGTCCACATACTTCTGCAAGGTCAGACTAAAGCTCTGATTGAGCATAATGAAAAATATCTTTCTTTCGCGTTTGGTTTGGTTTGGTCATGATCTGTTTTAAATCTGTCATTACGTTTCTATTTAAATGTGATTTTTATTGGAATTGGAATGGCACTATGAAATTCATTCATTCATTGGACTTAATTTGACCTTTGTCCTTCTTGAAAGAGCAAATTCAAGTCATTTACGAGGCATCCAAAACAGTAAAGCTTTAAAGCATATTTTACCCCTCTTTTCTGTCTCAGATTCTGCTTGCCCAAAGATGTAATTATTGTATTGATATGGTTTTTTTTAAGGTAGCTATACATTTGTGGTTTTAGACTCAATTACAGTATATCAAGACAGAACTAAGCACTCTTAAATCAAATCAACAAATGACAATTTAACGCCTAAATGATAGTTTGCCACTTCCATTAAAGTTTGAATAACATTTAATACAATGGTACAAATATTTCTTAAAGGACAGGCATGAAAAATGGTTTTGGATTAACCTGTTAAACATGTCAGAGCTGTATTAATTTACATTTTATTGCAACTTCCTGGTTCTGCAACAGAATATTTATTTTGCTTTGGTGTAACTCTATGTGTCAACATCAGATGTGCGCTGTAACTGCTGTCATGTCAAATATTTATTTTGAATATCAACAAGTCTAGCATTTACTTCAATGAACGCATGAATTAAGAATACGGGACAGTCTTAAATAGATGGATTTGTTCTATGTATTGAATATTCACCACTGTCATACATAAACTTGCAGTTTTGACAAAAACAAAAGAATCATAGTTTAATATCACACATGTAACAATTACCGGAGCTACAGTACAATTTCTGATATAAGTTTAGCTATTGTACAGAAACCTTATAGCCCAAAGAAAAATATAAAAAATATCAGTTTTAGTGACATGGTTATGACAAAAATGATATGCGAAATGGTAGGATAATGTCATTAATCTCAAGATAAAGTGTTAAAATTCCAAGTATTCTCCTGATCATTTTAAAATGAAAACAAATTCTAAAGCTGATGTCAATATTGCTGAAAATGCAAATAATGTTTTTACATATGCATCATGTAGGGCTCAGCAGTTTTGCAATAAGAAACGCATTATTCACCACCTGTGTGGACATGCTGTGTGTGTGTGTGTGTTGGTGTGTGGGCATAGGTAAAGGGTGGAGCTTGTCTAAAACCTGCTGTACTGGCACTTGTTTTTGAATATCCTAGGTAAAGAAAACCAGGAACATTGTGCTGTGATCAGTATGTACAATTCAGCACTGTACATGTATTTTACACGAAAATGGTTTTGAAAAAGAATATAAAAGGGATTTAAATCAGAATTTGTTTCACTTTTGCACTTTATAACTTGGTTCAACTGCAAGATGAGGACAGTTGATAAAACATTGCTACCATTGCAATTTTCTACATGCTAATGCAGGGAATTCTGGACTAGTTAATCTGATTACTTCAGCATGGGTGAGTTTATCGTAACTTCTCTTATTTAAATTCCTCAAAATAATAGTTTCTATTTATTACTCTGTTCAAAATGCACTCTGGAAATTAAAGAGCATTGAGCATAATTCGGATTGGGACTCAATACTTTTTATGCATCACCAATATTGAGGGCTGCTTAATGACACATAATGTTTTTTAAAAGCCACCAAAAAGAAGTTACCTAACAGTGTGGGGGCTGAACGCCCATCTGAAAGGTCTCGAAAGGAGACACACAATTCACAAGGTGAGGTGCACATACATATGATAAAAATCTATTGCACATATTGGACAACATTGGCTGGCTGGTTATAAATAGTTTTTATCAACATGAAACATCACTTGACTTTAAAAAAAAACATTTTATTTAGTGGTGGTAGCACTGTATATTTAAGTTCAAAGGTTTAACTTCACAGGGTCATTTCATTACAATATGTGGATGAATGTCCCTGAATGCATTTTTTTAAAAACTGTCACCCGTGTTACGAGTCTTCACTTTTGTTTCGCTCTGTCATTTTATGATTGTTTCTCCTCCTTCTGTTGTTTATTCAGAGGAGTTGTCTCTAACGATTTAAAACTGCACCTCTCAAAAGATATTACACCGTACAAGATGTGCAACTTTGTTGAATGGAAACATTCCAGTCTGTTCTGTCATTATGTTTCTGCAGAGTTCATTTAAATAGGTCAGCAGAGAATGGGAGGGTTCGGCAAGAAGCTTTTGTTGTTTTGAATTCTTTGTCAGCGAGGTGGTTTACACACCTTGACTAATAATTCAGGCTATTGTGTTTTTTCATTCTCAGCACATGTATCGGTGTGTGTGTGTTTGTTTTGATTTTGTGTTGTGAGGAAACCTATAATTTTTTTGCTCAATTCAAGTCTGTCAAAGATACAAAATAAGATAAATAGGCCTACATGAAATTTGATTCCAGTTTTTAATATTAATGTTTGTCAAATAATATAAAAAATATAAAGATATTTTTACTATTTTTTTAAGTAATGAGTCATTATTTTGGACTTCTTATTGGGGTCTAATGGGTAATCTTAGAAGTCCCAAACTTGATCTACATCCTGTTTTCAGTGAAATCTAGGAATATGCATTCTCATGGTGGGCTCTCACATCGATATAATTTATACTGTGAATTAATTAAAATATGAATCTTAGTACTTTTGCTCCTAAGTATGTGCAATCCCTGGGATCAAACCCATGACCTTGGCGTTGGTAGAATCATGCTCTTACCACTGAGATACAGGAAAGCATTTTTACAGATAGTCTCTTCCTTCTATTTGTGGGTCAGTGGCTCAACAGCAACACTTCTGAGACATTATCCTGATATAACTGAGCTCAGAGTCTTATTCATAGTGAGTGTGGCCATGTTTAGCAGCTAATAAGGGGGAAAGTTCATTTAGAGTCACTGCAGGCTTGTGACGAGAGTCCGGTAAAAGATCAGGTATGTTCCATGGGTTTGCAGCAATAGTAGTGATCACACACTTTTCTTGTTTGATTAAGAACAGAAAGTTTTTAACTTGAAAATCAGGTCTGAACGCAGGAGTAAGATATTATGGAATGAGGCAAGACTCTTTTGAAGCTTTTGTGCTCGTCGTATTTTGAGAGGTTTTAGGAAGAGGATAAAAGAAGATTGTTGGAAAATATGGATCTTCACACAGCTGATGACCTCAATGACTTTGTGCAACTTTATGATGGTAAACGTAAATTGTGCTGCATTTTACAAACATTTAGCAAACAACATGTACGAGATGTAAAACATGTAGCCTACCACATTTGTGTGTACAAAGTTATATAATGTGTATATGAATGAATGAATTTGCTCTTAAATCATATTTATTTATTTTAATAGAATTTCACATACCTGTATAATGTCATTCCATTACATTCATTTCATTTGGGGGAGTGTGTAATTCCAATATCACAGATCTTAAATATTCAAGATGGAGAAACCAAGCCAGTTTGTCATAACACCCTCCAAAAATGTGGAAAATGACTGCACCTGTTTCCTGCACATTCATGTATACCATCTAATTTTACATCATGTGAATTGAAAAACAGCCCATAGCGATTTAATGCTGGAAATCTTGTATGTAATTGTATCAGGTGTATGTTTACTCCATGTATGGAGGTTGGGTTTATGATGTTCTCCTGTGTGTTTGGCCCTCAGTGGAACAGGAACAGATTCAGAAGAGAACATTCACCAACTGGATAAATGCCCAGCTGTCCAAGGTGAGGGTTAAAGTTCAAGAGCTCTAAAACCATAAGCTATGCGCTGTACTGTATGTGACCGCTTTAATAATATGTAGCTGAAAATAAAGTTTGCATTTAATAAAAAACAAGTGAGTTTTCGTCGTGAGAAACTGAATCACAGATAAATGAGATACACATAGGTTTGCTTTAGTCATTCCTAAAGGTTCACCAATAGCTTTGAGGGGTGTGCAAGGGGTAAATATAATTTTCTCAAACACGGCCTGGGACAGAAAGACAGACAGCAACAGTTGCCGCCAAACAGGCGCACACACACATACTCGTGAACACTCATATTCACACATATACCCCGGACCACTGCTACTTACATTACAAATTATTTTATTATATCTGTTAAAGGAAAAAAAATATAAAAAATACTATATTAAAGTAATTGAAATCTATTCAGAATCAATTTTGAGCATAATGGGAATTAATAAGCATCATGTAATATAAAAAAAACTTCATTTGCAAGTATACTGTACTTTCTATAGATTTTGCGCTGTACCGTGACTAAACTTGGGTCTCTACTACTGTATATTGTGTACATTTATCTTGTGCTGATTGTTCTTCATATGTGATCATGCACTCTTGTTCTCAGAGGAGGCCTCCGGTCACAGTGCTTGATCTTTTTAATGACCTCAGAGATGGATCCAGATTATTGGACCTGCTGGAGGTGATGAGTGATCAGAGAATGGTGAGTGTTAACTTACTCATTGGTGGTTTAACATCATGGTGGCAGTTGCTGTATGTGTCCATTTTTTATATATTTATTATTCTGAAACTAAAAGTTCTGATCATTGGACTAATTAATTATACATCAACTGTGTATGTAAAATATCTGTATCCTCGCTTTGCTTCAGAATCGGGAGAAAGGAAGGGGTACGTTTCAGCATAGAACAAACATTGAGAAAGCGTTGGAATTTCTCAAAAGGAAATCGGTAAGAGGCCACAGCACTGGGTTCACTGGAAAGGACTATTCTGTCTAGTTAAAAGAATGACACCGTGAGTTAATACAAACCTCCACGGTTTAACTACTGTCTATTTTGTAGATAAAACTGGTCAACATCAATGTCTCAGACATCATGGATGGAAAGCCTTCCATCATTCTGGGTCTGGTGTGGACCATTATCATGCACTTTCATGTAAGTCAACCTCCGATCCCCAAAAACGTAATAAAAGAAAAGGTATATTATAAAATTGTTTGATGTTTATTTTTCTGGTTGCTCTCCTATCTTGTTTAGATTGAGGAGCTGGCAAGCACATTGTCCTTCAGTTCTCGCCAGCCTTCTCTGGAGTCGTTGGCAAGTCTGGACTCTCGTTCGACCAGCAGCAGTGCCCGCAGCAGTCCAGTGCCACCCCATGGTTCACCCCTGCATGCCCGTTTTCGTGTATCTGCCAAAAAAGCCTTGCTGCTGTGGGTGAGAGAGCAGTGCCACAGGTGAGGAACATAAATCAACAATATAGAATGTATTAATGTAAATAGAGGCATTTCGTACTAGACAATCAGAACTGTCAACGAGTAACCTTTTCCCCAAATTAAATCATTTGCCAGTTCTACAATGTTAAATCATTCTGTTTCTCTCAGGGCTGGTTGTACTCTGAATGTGAAGGATTTTAAGGGAAGCTGGAGGAGCGGAGTGGTGTTTTGGCGATACTCTCTGCTCTTAGGCCCAACTCAGTGAACCTGACTAGAGCCCGAACCAGAACCAACAGACAAAACCTGGAAGAGGCTTTTCTCATCGCTGAAAGAGAACTTCACA